>NC_140074.1:121944824-122574835 GCF_964194135.1 Talpa europaea
CTTCAGGGAGCTTAGCTCCCCAGAGACTCCACAAGACCCCCTTCTACAGAAATGGCTGCTGTCTGTGCGGCACCTCGCAAGCGGGGTGATGTGGTGTCCTCTTTCCCCACCCCACTCCCTCTCTTCGGCTCTCTCCCCACCTAGCCCCTTGGCCTCCTGACCAAGCCCCTTCCCCCCCAGGGCCTTTGCACCTGCAGTCGTGATATGCTGGATGCCCTCCCCCTCCCCCTCAGCCCTTCTCAGTCTCCCCTCAAATGTCACCTCCCCGGGCTCCCAGCCCCGCCCCCCCCCACTACCCGAACATTCACAAACTGTCCCGGTGCACACGGTGGATCTATTGTCTGACGACAGCCCTAGAAGGGAAGGCGCGGGAGGGCAGAGACCTGCGTGTCTCAGTCCCCACTGGCCCGTGCACCCCTAGGGCTGCCACTTAGTAGGTGTTCAATAAGCACATGTTGGCTAAAACTCGGAGCGCTGTCCCACTGCTGGCTTGGCGCCCTGGGGTCCAGCCAGGGTGAGAAGGGTCCAGCAGAAGACCCTGGCCCTGTGCCTCCGTTTTCCCAGCTGTGTCTCCAGCAGAGAGGAAAGTGTCCCCACCCCAGGAAAATGAGGACAAGCCGGGGAGAGTGAGGGGTTTCAGGGGTGGCCCCACCCTGGATGTGCAGGGACTTCCTTCCCCCTACGCCCAAAGCAGCAAAGGACACTGAGGTGACAGGGGTTTGGGTCAGGTTGACACACCTGCCCACTCAGCATGGGGCTGAGCAGTGGGGACACTGAGATGAGCAAGACACGCTCCCCACGCTCCAGAAGCTCCCTCGCTGGCAGCACTCGCCATCCAGGGGATAAAGGCCCCAGACAAACTCAGCTCTGAGGAGCAGGTGTGCTGGGTGGCCAGGCTGTCTGCAGGAGCCAGAGCAGGGCTCACGGCTGGGCTGGGGAGCTGGAGGCTCTGGAGAAGGGGACACTAGCCCTGGGGCCGGGAGCGGGGCCATGACTGAGCCCCAACAAACTGGGAAAGGCAGGGGCTCTTGCCTCAGAGTGGTGGTGAGGTACTGATGGCCACAGAGGGCCCCAAAGCACCCCTCGAGGGCCCATCTTGGCATCAGCCTTTCTTCCTACTTGTTCTCTGGTCCCCAAATTCCCCTTCCTTCCTCTGCTTCCATCTTTATCCTCTTTTTCCTTCTCTGCCCACCCCCCACCCCTGTCTCCAGCTCTCAGATTCCTGGCAGCCTCAAGAAGTCCAAGCTTTAGGTACCACAGTCCCAACATGTGACTTTAACTGTGGCCTCAGTCCCCCATTTAAGAGGGGCCGCTCAGAGGGCCAGGCTGCCTCTCTGCACTGCCAGCCAGCATAGCCATGGCAGTGCCAGCCTCCACCCTGGCCTCAGCCACCCCTCCCACCAAGGGTCTTCCCACGGAGGTCCCGAGGCAGCAGTGAGAGGAAGCAGGGGAGCCTCGAGATGACTTGCGCTCACTGGGGCCTTTCAGATACACCCTTGACCTTGATTGCTTCCCCGCAGACCCAGCACCCCCAGCTTCAGGCTGTAGACCTTATTCTGCCTGGCACTGATAAGACCTGGCCCCCAGTTGCTGCCCGTGTCTGGAAGTGCACCAAACACCTGGCCAGCCAGCCAGGGCAAGGCCAGATAAGGGGAGCAGGCATCTGAGCCAGGAGGTAGAGCACAGCTGGGAAGAGGCTGGGGTGATGTGATGTGCCCGCTGGTACAGCACCTCCTTTGCAGAGTCACCCTGTCCTGCACAGGGCTGTACTGACAGTGATTAAAAGTATGGACTCTGGGCCTCCCTGGTGGCGCAAGGGGTTAAGATGCAACCCCGCAGCCACTGCAGCATGAGTTTGATCCCCAGCCAGGGAGCAACCCACATGGCGAGGCAGACCTCTCCTGACTCGCCCGCTGCTCCCCTCAGCAGTGTATTTCAGTGGATCTGCCTGTTCTACTCCCCTTTCTGTCTCTGGTGAATCCTCTCACCCCCCACACCTCTGGCCTGTACCCCAGTTCTTGTATGCATAAATAAATAAATCTTAAAAAATAATAAAGTACGGACTCTGGAGTCAGACGGCCTGGGTTCAAATCCCTCTCACTACCTACATGGCCTGTGTGCCCTCGAGCAAGTGACTCAACCTGTCTCAGTTTTCTCCGCTGTAGAATGGGGTCATAAGGAGACCTCGTAGACTGTTGGAGCACTGAGTTCCTACCCTGTGCGTGAGGCCAGAGTGGGCTCAGGAAACCCTTGTCAGTGTTTGCTCTCGTCACCGGGGCTGCTGGGGAGTCAGGCCAGACTTGCTCTCCTCGCCCCTCTCTGATTTTTCTTTAATCCCCACGGAGTTAGCCTAAGTGCTCTGAGATCCTCCAGTGGTGAGGACACTTCCTTTCCCTCCAAATGCCAGGTCACCCTGGTAGACTCCCAAATGGGACTGATGGTTTTTCTCCTTTTTGGGAGATGGGGTGGTTTGGGGACCCCCATCCTGGTTGGAAAGAGTGGGCTAGAGGTGAGAGCTAAGTCTGGGGGATCTGAAGGGCTGGTAAATAAGAACCTGACAAGGACCCACACCTGGAGGGAATCGGCTTTACTGTTCCCCCACCCCCAGCCACACATGCTTCTGCTGCCACGTGCAGTTTTTTCCCTGACACTCCCAGCCCAGATGCCAGCGGGCCTGTGCCCTTAGGGGAAACAACACATTGTGCCGTGCTTACCCCACCCACCTGCACCCCCCTTGGAGGTCTGTGTGGCTATGCCTACTTGGGCACAGATTCAGGCCAGGCACCTGCAAAAACCCTCAGGACAGATGCGCGGACCTCTCCAGCCCCTCCTGGCTCTACTCACCTGCTCACAAGCCTGGGGTCCCCCGGAACCTCCTGCAGCGGTGGTGCCCTCTGTGACCGGCTGAGCTCACACCTGCTCTAACAGCACCAGGCTCTGGTGCTGTGCCCCGGGGCAGCTCACAAACCCCTGACTCATGCCCCCGCCTCCTAATCTGCCCGCCCCATGGGCCCTGAGCCCCTTTTCACCCACTCCCCCTCCCTGCCACGCTCCTGCTGGGCGCCCAGTAAACAGAGTTATCTCCCACCCACATCTGGACAGCTGTGAGTTGGGCCCACCCCACCCTGGTCAGCCAGCACCGATGTATTCTGCGGCTCTCTTGGCCCCTGGGGTTCTCCTGGGTCTCCCCTCATGGACTAAGTGGTGATGGCTGGGTTCTTGGAGCTCCCAGGGTTTCTGGCGCAATCTCTGATGCCATTGCCCTGCCCTTCCTCTGGCCGCAAGATGCTCGGCTGTCTCCTCCTGCTCTGGGGTGTCCTCCCCCAGACTCAGCTCCCTCAGCTGCCTTGCCCACAGGGACCTACTCGATGCTCCCAGGACCCAGACAGCCTCCTTCTCTTTGTGCCCCAGACCCAGGCACCCCAGCCACCCTCTCCCCAAGACCCCGCTGGCTCCAAAGTGCTGGCCCCTGGGCGCTAAGACGCTGCTGCTCAGTCAACCTGAAACAATGTCAGGTCAACAAAAACAACTGTCCCAGCTCCCAGCTCACAAAGCGCCAATGTCTGGGCACACTGGCTCCTCTGTGGGGAGCCCGGCCCAGGGCCCCAGGGCCAGAGCACCCGCATTCTCAGCCTCCACTCCGCCCCTCCCCACACCCCCCAGCCGGGCAGCTCTGCTCTTGGAGGAGGCTGAAGCCAGTCACCTAGGCCTGGGCTCTGGTTGCCAAAGAGCCAGAGACTGAAAGATGAGTTCAGAGCAGCAGGAATGAAGGGATTGAATGCAGACAGAAAGGGGGTGTTGTGGCTTGAGGGAGGGAGCTCCCCAGCTGCCCCTGGGCAGCTACCTGCCCTCTCTGGGCGTTCTTATCTGCGCACTGGAAGCCCCATTCTGTGGCTGCCAGCTGGGGGGTCCCCCACTTCAGTTTCAAACTCAGAGATAAGGACAGAGACAGCGCATGCAGCAACTCCACAGCTGTTTCCTGGGTGCCACAGCCCCTGGCCCAGAAAGGAAGGGCAGTCCAGGGGCCCAGGACCAGCATGCTCCAGTTATGGGGGGCTTCTGTTCCTCACACCGTGTGTGTGTGGGTTTCACCTGGTGTTCACGCTACCCTTCCAGCCTCCCCATCTTACGGAGGAGGACACTAGCGCCCAAGTGGCTTCCTAGTACAGGGAATGACCGGGCCACCAGCTGCGTGCAGGCGCCCTGCCAGCCTTCGTGTGCGTTATCTGTCTGAGCTCTCCAAGCCCCTCTGAGGAGGGCACTGTTTGCCGCTGGTGTCCCCTCTCACAGCTGATGACGCTAAGGGTGGAGAGATAGGCGCTCACCCCAGGCCCGGCTGGTGGAGCCTGGACTCGCGCCTGGCCCTGGCGGGCTGCCTGATGCTAAGCACCCTGCTCCCTCCTACCACTCTCAGCTCCCACGCCAGCCAGGAACAGAGAGGCCCTGGCTGAAGGAAGGGGGTGCCTCCTCCCCCTGCAGGGTTGGTGGGATCTGTCCCAAACCCCAGCTCAGATGGGGCCGCTTCCTGTGGCCTGTGGCAGTGAATGCCAAATCGGACGCCCTGCCTTCCTGCCACAGCCCAGAGGGCCCGGGGACCCAATCTCTGTGGGGGGGGGGCAGCCCAGTGCAGGAGGCAGCGGGGGAGCACCTCCCTGTGGCCCCAGAAAGGACTGACAGCTGACTGGACAGGATGGGGGGGTGGGGGCGGCAAGAAGAGGATGACAAATGAGAACACCTGGCCTAGGAGGAGCCAGGGCGGCTAGGCTGCTCCGAGGCTGCGCCCCTGGCAGCCCACCAGACAGCCAGGCCACAGCAGAGCAGACTGACATCTGGTCCTTTCTACTCACACCACGTGTTCTAGGTCATTCGTGTGGCCCTGACCGAGTGTGGACGCTTCCCCAGATCTGCCCAACATCATGTTGACTTGCTGATGCTTTTCCAGGAAGAAGCAACCACTCGCTTCATTTTATTCCAGCGTGGACTCGGTCAGTTCGGCTCATCCGCAGGCTCCCGCACGCCTGGCACAAGACAGGAGAGACCGGCCTCCCCTGAGCCGCGTCCCAGGGCTGGGCAGCGGTGGTCAGAAAGTCTTGTGTTTCGGAGAACTGACTGACCTGCAGGGCCCCGCACCTGCCCCTGGTCCTCCTCTTCCGCTGCCGTGTTCTAGAGCCCAAAGGAGAGAGCGGCCGGGCTGTCCTCCCCAAGGTCCGGGGTCTCCTTGCCCAGGCAGGCACTCGCAGGAGGTTGGAGCCAAGGCCAGGTGTCGGCAAAAGCCCCAGACCTGCAGTAACCCATCCTGCAAGGTGACTGGCTTGGCTCTCTACCCTCCCGACTTCTGGACATGCAGCCCAGGCCACGGGTGGGGCGACTGCACCCGAGGGAGACCCCGTGTGAGGAAGCAGGGGCCTCCAGAAGAGACAGAGGCTTTCTTCTTCCTGGTCATCCTGAGACATGGTCAGTTCTCTGAGAGGCGTGGGGGTTTCTTTCTCTCTCTCGACCCAAAGGTACAAGCTGAGCCTCCAGGTGGGAGGGGGAGGTCTGATGGCCACTGGGTGACCTGTTGTTTGCAGTGAACTGGGCAATGAAGTGTTGAAGAAGCTCAGGCCTCATAGGCTGAAGGAGGATCCAGACCTCACACCCACTCTTCCATGGCCAGTGAGATGGGGTGTCCTGGGAAGCAGGATCTGCTCCAGGGGCCTCAAGGCAGGGCTGGGTGCTCTCACTTTCAACACTGGCCCTTCTTAGAAGGTTCCATGCTTCCTTGGCTTCTGGGGTTTTACATGTTCCCTTCTGAGCACCTTCCTTTCACATCTGCTGGACCTAACCTGCGACCTTCAGCATTCAGCCCTCGCAGGCCTGGTGGGGTTTTAGGATTCAGCCCCGGCAGACTGAGGGGTTCAGCCCTGAGCCCACTTATCACGGCCTATCCATGCACTGCTGGGAGAGCCACAGTCCCGAATCTTTCTCCACAGACTGTGAGCCCAGGACAGGAACCACCACTCAGTCCCTGCAACCCAGCCCGGATTCTGTCCACTGTGCCTGTTCATATGTGTTTATTGACTTTGAGTGGAATTGGTAAAAAAAATCTATCCCTCACCCCAATGCTGAAAGCACAGAGACAGTTAATATTTGAGAGTGGCAGCACAGTGACACATCCATAGTCTTATTTAACTCTAACCATTTCCTCGCAACACAAACAAGCACAGAAACAACCCAGGGCCTCCTCCAGTCTTCACCCACTGGATTCCCCATGCCCCGAACCAAGGTGCTCCCTGATTCTTCTCTCTCCCTCGCCCTGCTCCAGCCACGGCCGTCCTATTACTCTGCTGCCACCTCTCCATCCTCTTCTGTCCATCCCCACTGTCTCTCCTTGGGCCCATCTTGCTCCCCCAACACTCCAGGAGTCTTACCCGGCCTCCCTCGGCCCCTGTACAATGCAGGTGCCGCCCAGCAGTTACCTTCCAGAAACGCACATCCAATGACAGCTCTCCCTACACAAAGACCTTCATGGTATAAACAGAAAGTGATACCCATGCCCTAGCCTGGGCTCCCCTGCCCTCTGCTCACCCCTCTTTCTGCTCTACTGAGGTGCTATCACCATCCCTGCCTATCTCCCCCACCGCACCCCACCTGGATGCCCCTTCCTGGTTTCTTCAGGCCTGGCTCCTTTCCACGTTCAGGCCTCAGGTCAAATGTTACCCCCTGCAAGGAGCCTTCCACCACCACCCAGTGAGAGCTGCCTCCAGCCACTGCACCACTGAAAGTCAGGCTGGGCTGTGTGTGAAAGAAAACCCCAGATCTCAGTGGCTTAACCAAGGCAGGAGTTTATTTCTCACTAGTCCATCTCCTGAGCTCTACGGTGCTCTGCAAGGTTGGGGGTGGGGGTGGGGTGGGTCTGCCCAGGCATCTTCTGTCCTGTGTCTTTTTTTTTTAAGATTTTTTAATTTGTTTATGCATACAAGAGTTGGGGTACAGGCCAGAGATGCAGAGGTTGAGAGGATTCACCAGAGACAGAGTGGGGAGCAGAACAGATCTACTGAAATACACTGCTGAGGGGAGCAGCGGGCGAGACAGGAGAGGTATGCTGGGCCATGTGGGTGACCTCCCTGGCCGGGGATCGAACTTGTGCTGCAGTGGCTGCAGATAGCTTCATAGTGCAGTATATTAACCCCTTGTGCCACCAGGGAGGCCCCTGTCCTGTGTCATTTTCAACAGGTGGCTTTCTCTTCATGGTTCCCTGAGGCTGCTTGAGCTTCAGCCATCACCTCTGCATTCCAGCCAGCAGGGTGAACAGAGAAAGAAATATGTGCCTGGACTTGAAGGACATTTCCTGGCTGTTACTTCTCCTTATGCCCCATTAGTCAGGACTAAATCACATGGCAATACCTAGCTCCAATGAAGCCTGGGAGACATAGTCTTTATTCTAGGAAGTCATAAGTCCAGAGTTTTCTATTACATGGGAAAAGAGCAGAATGGAAATAAGAGGACGCCCTCTCAGCCAAAATCACATCACCTGCTAAATCCTCTTCTTTATCCTACCAGCTGAGAGTTTCCAGTTTAATTATTTACTTGCTGTCATCTCTTTCCCTTAGAATGGAAACTCCAGGAGGGCAAGTTCTTTGCTGGCTTGTGCATCACCATGTCTCCAGAGCCTAGCATACTGCCTGACACAAAGCCAGCTCTGAATTTTTACTGAATGAATGATTGAATGATTCCCCACAATAATTATTTGATGAACATGTTCTGGAAATCAAGGCGCAGATTGTGTCTTTCCGAAGGTCACCCTGTGGACAATGGGGCTGAGACCGGACCTGCCCTCAGGGCAGGAGGCTGCCCTGTGAGTCTTTACTTCCAGGCTGTTCTAGGTCAATCCTCACAATACTTGGAGAAAACAGGGCACAGAGAGGTGAAATAACTTGCCAGAGGCCACGCAGCTCAGGAACAGGGGAGTCAGCACAGGATTTGCAAACAGGCAGCCAAGGTACAAAACTTGGGATCGGGACAGGGAGGGAAAACCCTTAAGGAAATGACTCTTCTGGGTCAGTGAGAGTTCGAGGTCAAACCAGCAGGGAATTGAATTGGGCGGGGCCGGGCTGCAGTGGACCGGAAACCACAACCCACTAGACTGACTCAGGCCTGGAGGGCTGGCTGGACACGGCTGGACAGGCAGGGGCTGGGCCCTTGGTTCCAGGCCCACTAGGCTGAAGACCCTAGTTCTGCATAATTAAGGGCCAGGGGGCCCCATATGAATGCAGGACCATGAGTGGGAAGGACTCCACACCCCAAGGACCTGGTGGGAGGTGCAGGAGAACCCGCAGGGTGGGCTGGAGAGGATCCACACCTGGGCTCACGTGCACAGGGGATCCACACACCGGGAGTCCTGCCATGCTGAGGGCATGGGAAGAGTGGCCCACCGTTCCCCAATGCTGCGAGTACCAGCTGTTCCTGACCTGTATTCCCTTTCCCCTCCTGTCCCAGCTGCTCCTGGTGACTACGGATAAAGTCCAAAATTCCTGCTTCTGACCAGGTTTCTGCCCACCTCTCTGCCTGGCCTCCTGGCTGTGACCTTGCTCTTGATCCCAAGCCCAGACCCGCAGGTCTGTACCCCATGTTCTCCCTACACCTGTCTAACTATTTAAGTTGGGTGCAGCTCCTTCTCCCCACATTCCTTTGGTTGACAGGCTGCCCCATGCAGCCTGCAGCTGCTCCTCTCTGGGGCCTCCACCACCACACCCCCAGGTTTCCCTTGCGATTGTTATCTTCTGCTGGCTGGGTAGGCTTGCACCCAGGAGGAGCTCAGAACAGGGTGTGGCAAGGCTGACCTTGGATTATCCAGGTTACCACCACCTGCTGGGAAGCTGCCTCAGTTTCCCCCCACCCTCCATGAGTGACCCATTGACATACCCAAAACCTCAGAGCAGCCACATTTTCTGGGGGGTGGGTGTGGGAGTCAGCCCCAGACTGATCCTCTTTGTGCTTAGGGGCTCCCTGATGTCCAGAGGCAGGGTAGAGGCTGCTGTTTGGAAGGGTGCACCCCTGCCCCCCAAGGCAAGAGCCGCTGTGTTACTTTATTAAGACAATCAAGCGCTGATAAAATATATTGGGTTGTCGGAAAAGTCATAATGCTTTTTTTTTTTTTTTTTTTTTTTGTGGGACCCTCGCCTGGGGCTGGGGAACGAACCGGGGCTGCAGTGGCTGCGGGCAACCTCTCAGCCCAGCGCTCAACCGCTGCGCCACCAGGGGAGGCCCCATAATGCATTTTTGATTGAAAAACAGAAAAATATGTCGTGACTTCTCTGACAACCCAATTTATCCCAGCAGCAGTGACTCCACATCCAGTCTTAACAGTAACACTTGACTGCAGCACCCATGCTCCCTGAACTAGGCCTGAGCTGGGTGATGGATGGAGATGGAAAAGGGGTGAGGGGAAGGGCAAGGGAATGAGTCCTGGAAATGTGCCTGCTACGGCTGTTGTGCCCAGGATCTGTGTGCCAAGACAGCCACTGGTCACCTGGAAGAAGAGAAAGGAGTCGGGGTGACCAACTCCTATCTTTTCTGTCTTGTCTCTTACACGCATCCCTAAGGGTCTCAATAGTAAGATCTTGCAGCTCCTGTGTCTGATCATCCTTCCTCAGTGCAGGGGAAACCCTGTCAGTCTGGGCCTCCCCTTCCAGTCCAAGAGAGGGCCCCTTCCTGGCTGAGAAAACTCCCTCCATCCCAAAGGGTCAGATGGTTCTTCCAGAAAAGGGCCAGGCCCTCTTGAGGACAGTCCCCGCCTTGGGGAGCAGTTCCATCCCTTCTTGGTCCCTCCTATCTGCTGTGCCAGATGTTTGGGCCCTCTGCCTGACAGCTGATGGTGGGCCCGTCACAGGCCCTGGGCCTGTGGGTGTGTCCCCCCCACTGCTTAAGGGGTGGGGGTTGGGAGGGAGTTGTGGTTAAGCCAATGGCTTTGGAATGAAACCAACTGGGTCTGGCCTTCTACTAGCTGTGTGACCTTGAATAAGTTCCCAGTTGTCTCGAAGTTTCCCAAAGGTCATCTCCAGCGAGTAGCCTCACAGTGGGGTTGAATGAGATGTTGCACTGGCAGCCTGGGCACAGCTCCAGGCACGCAGTAAAGTTTAATAAATGGTAGCTATTGCTACCATTAAGACAATACCCCAATCAGCGCAAGAGTTCTCTAGAGGGGGGTGTCTCCATGTGCTGGACCCTGAGGCTCAAGCCTCCCAGCAGGTGGGGTAGGTGCCCAAAGGTCTGGCTGATGGGAAGAGGAGCAGCAAGGCCTTTGGGTCCAAAGCCTCACAAACCTAGCTTCTCCTCCTCTGTGGTCTGTCCCAGTCAGGGGACCATGAGCTGTCCACCCCCAATCCCAGCAGGAAGATCTAGTTCAGGGGAGACCTTTGGTGGGAAAGCTCAGTAACCTCTATTTCTCCCAGGTGCCTCCATCTTCTGAGGAGAGGCCAAGCAGACTCCAGCAGACTCAGCTCAACTGTGCCTCCAAGAGCCTGGAGGGGGGCAGGGAACCCCCAAGCCTCCCTTTCCTACTGGCTCCTTGTTTCTTTTTGAATGAAATGGAAACCACCAATGAGGACTCAGTCTCAGCCCTGCCCGGGAACTGCTTCATTTCACCTGGTACCCGGCCAGTGGTGCTGAAGGGGGCCGGGTGGGTGGGGTGAGGAATAGGGTGCCACAGAGGGGGCAGGGCGGGCCTCTATCTCAGCACCCAGCACCGTCAGCTGGGAGGCTTGGGAGGGGGCAATACAACCCATCTGGTCTTGGAGAAAAATTACTAGTCTTGATATCCGCCCAGGAGAGTATGTGCCTAAGTTTATCTTTATTCTTGTAACTTTTTTTTTAATTGTGGTAAAATGTAAATAAAATATACCAATTTATCCATGTAAGTGTATGGTTCCACGGCACAAAGTACATCAGCACCATCCTCCAAAGTTTTTTATCACCCCAAACTGAAACTCTGAACCCATTAAATAATAACTCCCCGTTATCCCCAACCAACCTCTGGCAACCACCTTCCTGCTCCTACTTTTTGATTCAGTTTCTCTTTCGCTTAATAAAAAAGAGGGCCCATTATTAGCTGGGCTTACTCTGTGCGCACAAGCCTTCCTGCACCTCCATGAGTGAGTGTATTGTAAGAAAGGGAAGAGAAAATGGGGCTGGCGAAAGGAAGGAGGTGGTGACAGGACTGGAGAAGGGTTTTCACGCTTTGCTCATAGGCCACAGGCCTCAGCAGCCCTGCCCTGGATCTGCCCGCCTCTCGCGTGAAATGATCTTGGGGCTCTCTCCCTGCAGTCTCCGCGGCTGCTCATGGTACCGCTGTCACTCTGCATCCTCAGTGAGCCTGTCCTTGGCGAGGGTTCTGTGAGGATCCGCTGTGCCCCTCCCACATTCCCATCTGTGTGATCACAGTCCTCGCAATGAATGTCAGATGACCTTGGATTTAAGTTTTCTCTCTGCAGGACTAGCTGGGCATTGGAGCACCAGGGTGCCCCGCCTCCGCCCCCCATTACAACTCACAGCCACAGGCCGGTTTGGGGTGAGAGTTGAGGACATTCTTTTTCGGTCTTTTGGAAAGGGGGCACCGCTTGCACAACTTGCTTGCCACCAAGTCCACCTTCCTTTCTCACACCCCTATCATTTGCCTGCAAGAAATGGGGTTTCCTAGGCTCAGCTTTGAGTGGACGGGGGAGTTAATTTACTCATTCAAGGAGTTTATTTTGCACTGACTAATGCTTCAGGCACTGTGCTAGGCACTTGGGGTTGCAGAAGCCTAAAACCCTGGTTGAGGGACCTCGGATGTCTGAGTCCAGTACAGCCTACACCCTGAAGTCCCGGGACCAAGTCCACATCATTTTGGCTGGAAAACCCCAGGGGTGGCGGGGCCTCCCTTCTGTGATTTAGCAGAGCGGTAAACAGCTGCACTCACGGCCCTGCAGTGCTGGTGTCCCCGGAGGAACATGCTGTGTCCACCAGGTGCACCCCCTCCCCCCTGCATCCCTTCTTCATCAGAGATGGGAAGCCTCAGAGGGCAGATGCCAAAAGGGGCTACCAGACACCTGCTTCATCTGCCCAATAGACCCTAAACCTTGCAAACCCCACAACATTTCCTCTCGCACGCAGGACTCTGCTCTGGAGGACGAGGAGGGGCTCAACACCCAGAGTCTGTTCCCTTAGTAAGTACTTTCTCAAAGGCGGTAAGACCCCAGGATGATGGGGGGGGGAAAGTCTTCAAGGATGTCAGGGGCTGTTTGAGCTCTGGAAAGGATGGCTAGCAAGGCTCACCTGAGCCGAGCTGG
This sequence comes from Talpa europaea, assembly GCF_964194135.1. Classification (NCBI taxonomy): domain Eukaryota; kingdom Metazoa; phylum Chordata; class Mammalia; order Eulipotyphla; family Talpidae; genus Talpa; species Talpa europaea. The sequence continues at coordinate 121,957,133 of NC_140074.1, forward strand.
GTGAGGAAAGCCGCAGGACAACACAGGAGGGTGTTCAAGATCAAAACGTGCTTCTGACCCTGGACAGGCGGCTGCAGGGTGAGCGGCCATTTTTGTGCCCAAGAGGGTGTAAAATGAAGGCAAGAAATGAGCGGAGGCTGCCAGTTCCCTCTCATTTTGTACTTTAAGAACAGACTTTCGATCACTGGAAATTAACCATTGCAAAGAAGCTTCAGTTTGCCTGCAAATCAGATATCATACTTTCAGAAATAGTTTTGTATATGTTTTGGCAATTGTTTAAGGTATTTAAAGTGTTCAGCAAAACCAGACCTATTTTCATTACAGTGTGTAAGTGCAGTTGCGTCTCCCTGGCCCAGGTGACTGATTCTGAATCTCAGCTGTAACACTCACTGTGTGACCTTGGGCAAGTGACTTGACTTCCCTGGCCTTCAGCCTCCTTAGCTGCAAAATGAGAAGTGGATGATAATAATGGTCCTTCCTGGTAGGTGGCTGTGAGGATTCGTGACCTAATGCATGTGAAGCACCTCACACAGTGCCCGGCTCGCAGCAGAAGCAATAGGAAATAGTCCCTATTTTTGTCATTGCTTCGGTAATTCATTTTCCAAAGTGTTTGGTGAAATTTAATTTGTCAAATTCCTAAGTGTTAACTTTTACACGGGTGAATAGAGATGTTGGACGTCTAATGGATTCTGAAAGTTAATAAATTAAACACGAAACCAAGTTCAGGTAGTAATGAGGATTTCTCTCCAGTCAAGATCTTTGGACATTGAAGAATTTAATAAATAACCTCCCCTCCCCCAGGCCTGTAAACTTGTCTGTAGTGACACCTCTTGTCCTCCAGGGGGCCCTGGGTGCCATTCCCTACCTCCCTTGATTCCTGGGGCCCTTCCCAACCCAAACATACACCACTTGGGGTGGTCTTTGTGTGTCTTCTCCCCCCACCCGGATATCCAAATATTCTACTCCTCCTTTCTCCTTCCCCTCACCCCTATATGAACTCAAGCTCATCCCACTGAAAGGTGGTCCTAGCTTCTCTGACCCTGTAAGGAAGGCCTTGTTGCTCTGCCCTGTCACTACTCCGTCATCTTCTCCATAAGCCAGCCCAGCTTACCCCTCTCTCTCCTTTCCACTAATTAGTTGCTCAACCTCGTGGAGACTCCCCAGCTCCCTACTGGATTCCTCTGTAACATCTGATACGTGTAGACTCTCCCTTCTCGGAAATGTCTGCTCTCAGCTCCCCTCCTATCTCTGATGGTTTCTTCAATATCTGCCCGTCTGGCTTCCTATCACCTCCCCCCATGGTGGTGCTCCCCAAAGTGCATCTTTCCTGAGCTATCTTTGCCCTCCACTCTAAACATCCCCTTAACTTGGCCCTCTCCCAAGGCCTATAGCTATCTCTCTGCCAATTACACCCTATTCCACCCATTGCTCAAACCAGAAACCTGGGAGTGAGTGACGCAAAACGTACCCCTTATCTGGCCAGTCACCAAGAAGTCATCCAGCCGCGGTGCTACACTTGATCCAAGCCCAAATCGGAGTCTGTCACTCCCTCCTGATGTTCTAATAATATTGTTCAAACCCGGTAGCTTCTGTATAACTTCTTTATTCCTTCTCTCCTCCACTTACGTAATAAACTACATGCAAACCCTGTGTAATTAGAATAGGGCATGGCACAGAATAGGTGCTCAATCAGTGTGTGTTGAATGTGCATGCTGAAAGGTGAAAGCAAGGTGAAACATGTATCGATACGAGCAATACATGTAACAAAGTAGTGTTGGAGTATAGCCTAAAGTATAAACATCCATGAGCTCTCACTGATATATGTAAATGATTAGATAAATTAATAAATGGGGAGAAGAGACAAATCTATCAGGGGAAAGAATTTCAAAATAATGTGTTTGGATACTCCACTCTCAAGGAGGGGGAGCATAACTCCCCACTGTTTAAATGGGGGACCACACATACTGACTCCCTTCAAAAGAGAACAGTTTGGGGCCTCCCCGGTGGCACAGCGGTTGAGCGCTGGGTTGCGAAGCTGCCCATGGCCTCTGCGGCAGCGGTTCGATCCCTGGCTGCTCCCCGGGCACCGGAGGAGGGTCCCGCATGGCGCGCAGACCTCTCCTGCTGCCCGCTGCTCCCCTCAGCAGTGTACTTCAGTCCTTCTGCCTGTTCTGCTCTCCGCTCTGGCTCTGGTGAATTCTCTCACCCTCCTGGGCTTCTGACTGTACCCAGTGCATGTATAAACAAAACAAACAAACAAATAAATAAATAAATAAAACATGCCTCTCTCTCTAAAAAAAAAAAAAAAAAAAAAAAAGAGGACAGTTTGGAGGGCAGAGGCATAACTTGACAGCAGAGTAACCCCACAATCACTACCCAGATGGAGAGCAAGGTCAACATCGGCAGTCATAACTTATGTTGTTAGGGCCTCCCTGGTGGTGCAGGCCATTGAGCCCAGTGCTGTGAAGCTGTCTGCAGCCTCTGCAGTGCTGGTTTGATCCCCGCTGGCCTCAGGGCAACCCACATGGCGAGCAGACCTCTCCTGTCTCCCCAGCTGCTCTCATCAGCAGTGTGTTTCGTAGGTCTGCCTGTTCTGCTCCCCACTCTGTCTCTGATGGGTCCTCTCACCCTCCGGCATGTCTGGCCTGTGCCCCGGCTCTTGTATAAATAAAAATAAAATAAAATAACTTAATGTTGTTAGTATGTGTACTTGATGTGTGACAGGATGGGATGAAAAAGAGGCTGATCTTGCCCAGAACTCTTAACCTCAGTCTAACTATGACAAGAAGCATCAGAAAGTCTCAGAGAGAGGCTGATGGTCTGTTCCATGTGTCAGCTTGGCGAGTCTCCAGTGCCTTGTTATTCAATCAAATATTAATCTAGGTGCTGCCATGAAGGTATTTTGTACATGTGACTAATGTCGAAATTCTGTTGACTTTAAGATGATCCTAGGCAGGCTAGATGGTCCTCACCCAATCAGTTCAAAGGTCTTAAGAGCAAAAACTTGGGCCTCCCGGTGGCGCAGCGGTTGAGCGCTGGGTTGCGAAGCTGCCCGCGGCCTCTGCGGCGCCGGTTCGATCCCTGGCTGCTCCCCGGCCACCAGAGGAGGGTCCCACATGGTGTGCAGACCTCTCCTGCCGCCCGCTGCTCCCCTCAGCAGTGTACTTCGGTCCTTCTGCCTGCTCTGCTCCCCGCTCTGGCTCTGGTGAATTCTCTCACCCTCCCGCGCTTCTGACTGTACCCAGTGCATGTATAAACCAAACAAACAAACAAATAATAAATAAATAAATAAATAAATAAATAAATAAGACATGCCTCTAGAAAATTAAAAAAATAATAATAATAACTTTAAAAAAAAAAGAGCAAAAACTAAGGGTCCATGAGGAAGAAGTAGTTCTGCCTGGAATGCAGTATCAGCACCTGCCCCATTGGCCTCCCACCTGCCTAACTGGCCCCCACAACTGAGTAATATATTTCTGGAAAATGAAAGGAATATGAGAATTTAAATGCTATTTGTAATGCCATCCAAAAATGAATGCTTTTTGGATCAATTTAACAACTATTTATAATATCTATGCAGTGAAATTAAATAACATATCAGAGGAATTTTAAAGTATCTCAATAAGTGGCGAGTTATCCTAGGTTGATGTATTGGAAGTCTCACTATTGTTAAAGGTGATGGCAAATCTCCCCAAACTGATCTACAGAGTCATTGCAATCCCAGTGAAAATACCCACAGGTTGGGCCTCCCTGGTGGAGCAAGGGGTTAAGCACTGCACTATGAAGCAATCCGAAGCCTCTGCAGCACTAGTTCAATCCCCGGGCGGCCAGGGAGCAACACACTTGGTGCAGCAGACCTCTCCTGTCTCTCCTGCTGCTCTCCTCAGCAGTGTATTTCACTTAGTCTGCCTGTTCTGTTCTCCACTCTGTCTCTGGTGAATCCTCTCACCCCCTGCATCTCTGGCCTGTACCCCAGCACTTGTATGCATAAATAAATAAATCTTTAAAAAAAATACCCAGAGGGTTTTTTTTTTTTGGTAAAAATTGACATGATGAACCAAAAATTTTAATAGAAATGGAAATAACATAGAATCGTAAAAATAACTTTGAAGAATTTGAGAAATTTATCTGATTCTGAGGCTTACTATAAAGATATACATAACCAATGTAAATTCACATAATAGGCAAATAAATAATGCAGTTGCTCAAAAAATCAAACTTTAGAATTACCGTATGATCCAAGATTCCAAAAGAATTGAATGCAAGGACTCAGATATTTGTACACCCATGTTTATAGCAGCATTATTCACAAATAGGTAAGTCACAGTCTAGGAAAACATGTTCACAACACTCACAAAAGACTTGTACTTAGAAAACATAAAGATTTCTTGCATTTCTATAAAAACAAGTCTCCATAAATATATGAAGTTTGAAGTCATATCAAGCATATTTTCTGATCAAATTTGTATGAAGCTAAAAATTAAGCACAAAAAAGAAAACTGGGAAAATCGCAACATGTTTCTGAATGAATATTGGGTTAATGAAGAGTCAAGAGAAAATGAAAATTATCTGGAGACCAATAAAAATGAAAAGACAAGTTATCAGGTCCTCTAGGATACAACAGAAGTGGTATTAAGAGGGCAGGACATAGTAATACCAGCCACATCAATAAATTAGTCTAGTCTCAAATAAACAACCTGATCTTATATGAAGGAACAGGAAAAAAAGAACAAAGTCAAAAGTCAATAGATGAAAGTACATTAAAAAAATAAGAGAAATAAGGGTGGAAATAAAAGAAACAGAAAACAAAAAGATGATGCAGAAGATCAATGAAACCAAATGCTAGTTTCTTGAATAAACAAAATTAGTAAACCCTTAGCAAGACTCAAAAAAAAAAAAAAGAAAATCCTAATAGAAAGAATTAGAGATGAAAGTAGCAAAATTACAAGATACTAAACAAATACAACTCTTAAGAGACTGCAATGAATGGCTGTGCAAAGACACTGGACAACCTAGAAGAAACTGACTTTTTAGAATCCTACCACCTTCCAAGATTGAGCCAGGAAGAAACAGATAGCTTGAACAGATCTGTCACAAATACACACATAGAAACAATAATCAGAAGTCTCCCAAGAACAAAAGCGCAGGACCTGAAGGCTTCCCTGGTGAAGCCCACCAAATTCCACTTTTAGATATTTACCGGAGAAATGAAAACACTTGATTACACAAAACATTAAACAATACCACTTACAGCAGCTTTAGTCATAAATAGTGCAAAAGGATTTAAATTCTAACGTCCATCAACAAGTGATTAGACAAATAAATTGTGTAACATCTGAATAACAGACCATACATAGCAACAACAAATGAATTAAAAGCAACTAAAGAGGGCCTCCCTGCTGGCGCAAGGGGTTAAGATGCAACCTATGAAGTTATCTGCAGCTACTGCAGCACAAGTTCCATCTCTGGCCAGGGAGGGGACCCTGGCGCAGCAGACCTCGCCTGTGTCCCCGCTGCTCCCCTCAGCAGTGTATTTCAGTCAATCTGCCTGTTCTGCTCCCCACTCTGTCTCTGGTGAATCCTCTCACCCCCCACACTTCTGGCCTGTACCCCAGTTCTTGTATGCATAAATAAATCTTTTTAAAAAAAGGCAACTAAAGAACAATCCCAGAGAACGTGAGCAAAATACTCCCAATAGTAACTTCGAAACCAGCAAGCACATGAAAAATGCTCAATCTCATTAATAAGCATGGAAATGCCAACTGAAAACGTGCAAGGACAGTATTCCAAGTCCCGAGAAAGGAAACGGGAGTGTACTTTTGTGAGATCCCGGTCCCTTTTCTTTCACTAAATGAATGGCCCCATGCTGTGTCGGAGGCTGTGCTGATGGGGCTCCGGGAAAGCTCACAGCACCTGGCACAGCAAAGTTGGGGCTACCACCTGATTATGGACCCCTTCATCTACAGCGACCCATCCACTTTCCGCAGGGTCAGATAGACGAGTTACCTGGAGATGTGACGGGACCAGCCCTTCTGCAGCTTTGTGGGTGACTGTAATCACCATCATTCTACCTGGGGTGGTTTATTGCTTCTGATTTACAGTCTTGGCAGGGATGGAGCAGTTTCCACTTGGCCTTTATACTCTCCTGGCTCTTATTTCAGAAATAAGAGTGATGCTAGCTGCTCTTCCAAGTATTCAGGGAGCAGCTAAATAACCACCAGGTGAGCTGGGACCTACTGGACCCACTGCGGGGTGGAGCTGGGCCAAGTGGATCATCACCTGGCCTCTGCCCACTCCAAACTGTGTCCGTGATGGCCTTTTGGTTGCCTGCTATCAGCATCAGCTCAGACCCAACAGCCTTCAAAGATGTGAGTCCTTTCCCAGTGTACAGTTACTTTGAAAAATGGCTGTACGCACTTTTGGGGTGATTCTTCCTGAAGGGAACTGGCCTCTCCTTCAATCAATGGCTCTTCAGCTGATAAATGGGTTGGGTCTAGAAGTTGGGTGAGGGATTGTGATTCTCCTTTGCAGTGACTGACATCAGTCTTTTGGACAATGTATGTCAAAAAACACCCTCAATGCCCGTCACCCCTCAGAAGACTGGTCTATTGAAAGAGACCCCTCTTGCCATTCTGCTCCTTCTGCCCATTAAGTAATGGTGTGCACCTCGCTGCTGATGACTCTGAGTCATCACCTGTTACACCCATGGGCTCCAGGACACCCAGGTCTCGAGCAGCTCTGCTGCCATCAGTTCTGGCCTGCAGAGGGGATCCATTACCCGACAGCGAGTAGGTACGTGCTCCCCGCCACCCAGTGCACTTCTTAGCATTATATTGAAGGGGGTAGTGGTGTTGGCTCTCAGGAGGAACACAGTAGGCTGGAGGGTTCTCGGCCTTTTGTAGTTACAGTTTTGATCTGGTACGTCCACCAGTCTGAACCTTTGACCCCTTCTCTGGCGCTCTGCCGAGAAGTCATAACATCTCTACCGAGTTTGCTATAATGCGTAGTTCTTCCTAAACGTTGAAGATCTACCCCCTGCCGGGCGTGGTGGCGCGCGCGCGCGCGCGCCTGTAGTCCCAGCTACTCGGGAGGCTGAGGCTGGAGGATCGCTTGAGCCCAGGAGTTCTGGGCTGCAGTGCGCTATGCCGATCGGGTGTCCGCACTAAGTTCGGCATCAATATGGTGACCTCCCGGGAGCGGGGGACCACCAGGTTGCCTAAGGAGGGGTGAACCGGCCCAGGTCGGAAACGGAGCAGGTCAAAACTCCCGTGCTGATCAGTAGTGGGATCGCGCCTGTGAATAGCCACTGCACTCCAGCCTGGGCAACATAGCGAGACCCCGTCTCTTTAAAAAAAAAAAAAAAAAAAGAAGATCTACCCCGGAGCATTATTGCAACTGCTTCAGATGTCCTTGCTGAGCCTTTGAAGTGCTAAACTCAGTACTGGTAGAGGACCCCACAAACTCCATTAGCCACCTGCCTGCCCCCCCGCCCAGCGGCCAGATCCAGTCTCCCAAGCTTTGTCAGCAGCTCCTACGGGTTCTCGTGGTGACCTTTCCTTTCTTCCCACAGCTGGGAAGAAAGATGACACAGCTGGGCGGTACTTACCCACTTTGGCCCCATAAGACTTGCTACCGTTACTGGTCTGGACTCATGGAGGAAGTCGGGTCAGATCCCTGCTCAGCGACCACCCCAGGCCCAGTAGTTTCATTGTTGGTTCCAGCAGATGGATAAAAAGAGTCCCAGTGTCCTCGGTGGATTTTTACACGCCTTTATCGCTCTCCCCGGAAACCAGGCCCACAGGCTCGCTGGGCAGGGAAGCTGCATGCAAGGAGGTGGGCACCAGCTGCTCTTTCTCTGGCCTCTCTGGCATTCCCAGCCTCGAGCCATCTCGTGGTCTCACCTTGTCTCACAATCATGCCTCAGAGTGACGCCGCCTTTTTAATCCCTGGCCGCCAGCACAGGTGTGCACACTTATCCGTGCCCACGGCCCTGCTCCCTGGGCCCAAGTGTTCATAATCATGGGAGGGGTGGAGTCCCCCCGCACTGGCCATAGAGGCTAGTGGTGGGAGGGTGGGGAAAAGCCCAATTACTTCATTTACCTATATCTTGAAGAGGGAAAGTATCCTGTGAGGCCTCTGCCTCAGGTGAGGACATTCAGTGTTATCTGGGCAAGGAGAATCTGTTCTCTCCCACCAAGAGGAGTGGCCACTTCCACTGGCCCAAGAGATTTAAGGAAATAGGGGGGCTCCAGAACAGATGTTCCTGTACCAGAGCTCAGGGCCTACTTCTCCCTATCAGGGCCCTGACTTGCTGGTGCTCCAAATACTCGGGTGGCCCTGACTTAGATGGTTGGACTCACGATCTTTTGACTTTACGATGGTGCAAAATCTACACGCATTCAGTAGGAACTTAGAATTTTTTTAAAGATTTATTTATTTATGCATACAAGAGCTGGGGTACAGGCCAGGGATGTGGGCGGTGAGAGGATTCACCAGAGACAGAGTGGGGAACAGAACAGGCAGACTGACTGAAATACACTGCTGAGGGGAGCAGCGGGCGAGACAGGAGAGGTTTGCTGTGCCATGAGGGTGGCTCCCTGGCCGGCCGGGGATCAAACTCGTACTGCAGAGTTTGACAGCTTCATAGTGCTGTGCTTAACCCCTTGTGCCACCAGGGAGGCCCAGGAACTTAGAATTTTGAATGTTGTTTTCTTCCTGGGCTAGCGATTGCTGATTTGATGTTGTCTTCAATGCGGGGCTCTGAGCCATGGCCCTCTGCCAGGGAAAACAACCTATATTCCACAGAGTACTGTGTTTTTATTTCCCACCATGTCTGTTTTTCACTTTCAGCACAGCATGCAATAAATTACAGGAGCTGTGCAACACCTTATTACAAAAGAAGCTTTCTATTAGATGTTTTTGCCCAACTGCCACATGTAGGCTAACATCAGTGTTCATAGATAGAAGGTTGGCGTGGCTGAGCTGGATGTTTTGGGGGTTAGATGTGGTAAATACCTTCTCACCTTATGATATGTTCAGTGGATGCTGGGTTTCTAAGGATGGAACCCCATCACAAATCAAGAAGTTCTGTGCAATCCTCCCACTCTTGCAGTCAGATGTCGGGAGTGATTTTCACCACAGACTGCCCTGCACAGATTGCTCGTGAGTTTCCTTAAACGCGGCCATAGCAGCTTCTGGTTTAAGCTGCACCCTGAGCAGAAAGTTGGCTAATGGATGTAATTTTTTCAGCACTTGGATGGCATTTAACAATAAATCAACCAAGGCCACAATCCTTCTAGCTACCCCAACTCTCTTCTATCTCCAACAACACTAGCGACAGGCACAGGGAAGCACCCCGCGGCCGCTGGGGTGGGCTTGTTCCAGGCACTGGGATGGCCCAGCACCCAGTGGCCGCGGCATCCCGCTCACCTCAGTAATGGACTCTTGCTGCCATCCGGATGGCGAGTGATCCAGCTCCAGCATCCCATCCTGAGGAGATGCTTCCCAGGACCACTTCACATACCAGGTGTATTTTCTGGGTTCCCTGTACAAGTAGAATCTGAGCTGAAGATTTAAAGGCAAGTATGTTTGAGAGATGAGGCCAGGCACTACCAGCAAGTGAGTGGGGAGTGGACACGGGGAGGAAGAGGGCTAATGAAGATGTGCTACCAAGCAAGTTAGGAGAGTGGACATCCGGGGCCTTATCCTGCCAGGCAACTCAGGGAGCCAGCAATGATGTGAGCCTCAGAACCATTCTGCCTGGGGGTGCAGGAGCTGAGGTATTCATCACCAGACCCTATCAGTTACTCACTGAGGGTTACTCTGGGTGAAAGTATAACTCTCCAGAACTTTCAGCCCGAGGAAGAGCACAGGCTCCAGTAGCTAGAGAGCCCTCAGGCAAGGGGTTGTAGGTTTTTGGCAGTTGGCATTTAGTCCACTGTACCCAAGGGTTTAGGGCACATGGAAGGGGCATTGCCAGGCCCGACTCCACAGAGGAGTCCCAGCTCTAGACAGAACAATGGTCTCATGCAACTGCAAGGTGAGGTCCTCAGCTGGGCTCAGGGCAAAGGAAGGGGTTACCTTCTGGGCTGACTGGCCCTAAATACCAAGGGGAAATTGGGTTACAGATACACAGTGTAGACGGGGAGACTACATCTGCAACCTGTAGGATCTCCTGGACTGCCTCCTCCTACTTCCACTTCCACGTCCAACAGTACAAGTTAAAGGGAAATAACAGCAACTCAATTCTGGGACTTAAGAATGATAACATCTGGGGCCTCCCTGGTGGCTCAAGGGGTTAAGATGCAACCTATGAAGCTATTTGCAGCCTCTGCAGCACAAGTTCGATCCCCCGCCAGGGAGCAACCCACATGACACAGCAGACATATCCTGACTAGCCTGCTGCTCCCCTCAGCAGCGTACTTCAGTCAGTCTTCCCTTTCTGTTCCCCGTTCTGTCTCTGGTGGATCCTTTCGCCCCCCGCACCTCTGGCCTGTACCCCAGTTCTTGTACGCATAAATAAATAAATCTTTAAAAAAAAAAAAGTGTGTGCAGCTGCTGTGCAGGAAACAGGGTAGACGGTACCAGTTATTTATTTCTTGCCTTTCTGCTCCAACTGTGGGTCTCTGCTTGCTGATGCAGAGTGGGAGAATCTGTTACTAATGGGAAGCACTAGAGGGGATGGAAGGCAGGAGGAAGGGAGAAGAAACTATATTCCGTTTTGGGGGGGTGTATGTTCAGTCACTGTCATTCAAAGTTGGCTCTTGCCTTCAGCTTCTTTTTTTTAATATTTATTTATTTATGCATACAAGAGCTGGGGTACAGGGCAGACATGCAGGGGGGGTGAGAGGATTCACCAGAGACAGAGTGGGGAACAGAACAGGCAGACTGACTGAAATACACTGCTGAGGGGAGCGGCTGCTGAGTCAGGAGAGGTCTGCTGCACCATGTGGGTAGCTCCCTGGCCAGCTAGGGATCAAACTTGTGCTGCAGAGGCTGCGGATTGCTTCCTAGTGTGGTGCTTAACCCCTTGTGCCACCAGGGAGGCCCCTTGCCTTTAGCTTCTTTCTGCATTAGGAGAACCAGCTTTGTAGATGGCTCCGCCAGGGGGGGACCAACTGTGCAGGTCCCATCTTTGGGCCTTTGGGATGTGGTTACCCCACCTCTTCCTCTTGTCCCCTCAGTCCTTGCTGCTTCCTATAGTTACTAGTTCTTCACTGTCTCAAGTTTTGCTTTCTCTTTTTGCTCTTTCAGTCTCCAACTCTTATGTGACCAACTCCCAGGATTAAACCCTCCCTATCTGAAATACACAATGTAGTTTCTACGTCCTCATAAGGCCCTGTCTGATACACAGGAATATCTTCGATGGTAGATGACGTCTATTGTGCTTAGGCAGACACTGAAATAGTAGACAAGGAAGTGAAACGCCCAAACAAAATAGTGAAAGAAGAAAGTCAAAATTGAATTTAGGCTCCATGTCTATAAAATTTAAACACTGGCAACATGAAATTTTTATTTACTGATACATATGTAGGTGACGGAACAACAAGGAATGATGATCACAAAACAGGATGATGGTTCTCTCTTGGGGGATGGATGGAGATGAGATCTGGAAGAAGCATACGCAGGTCCTGGGATGTTGATGATGTTCTGTTTCTTGATCTTTGAGGGGATGACAGGTGTTCACTTTCTAAACATTCTTTAAAATGCATGCACATGCTTCATGTGCTCTTCCATGCGTCTATTTTGCAACTGAAAAGTAAAAGAATCCCACGACTGCCACAGGTTATGAATCTGGAGGTCGGAGGATGATAAAAGAGGCTTCTAGAGGTAAGACAAGAGGGAAAAGGCAGGGGAGGAGCTGAAAAGGTCAAGACTGAGGTCCCTGAAGCCAAGGCTAAGTGAGCATGAAATCAGAGCTGGGAGTCAGCCCCTTCTCCCAAGATCAAGGGAGTCAGATGGGGGCTGGAGGGTGGGGACTGGAGGGTTGAGTTGTGACCTCTATAGGTCTTTTATCTCCTCCTCTGCTAACAGAGGGGCCCTCCCTGCAGATTCAGGTGTGGATACACATCTGAGTCACCGTGGAGACAGGGCCATCCTCTAGCAGAGTAGAGCAAACCAGTACGTGGGCAGAGTTGGGGAACAGATATGAGGGGAGCTCCAGGATGGACGTTCCTGAGGCTCAATGGAGAAATTACGTGTTCTCTCCTTCATGGTCACAGAAAGGCTTTCTGTGGGGACTGGGGTTTTCAGTGGGTAAAAGGGAGCAGCTTGGATAGAATGAAACAGGGTGGAACAGGGATATTAGAGACGAGTCAGGAGGTAAAGGGTGGCAGGGGCGCCTCCATTCTCCTGCTCCCATGTCCCTTGAAAGATGCAATGAGTCTGCAGAGCCCTCCGGGCCTTGCAGCCAGGGTTGAGGGCACCATGCAGCTGGCTGGCAGCCAACGGGTTAACTCTCAGGCTGACCCTGAGGTGGTGTGAGGGCCTGGTGGTGTGAGAGCCCAGGACTCAAGAGGACACAATGACTTGGCAGGGTCCCCTTCATTTGCCTTGGCACCACTGCGGGCACCAGCAGTCCAGACCCTTAGCTGCCAGTCTACTCCCCGTTCCAGGCGCTGGGCTTCTACGGGGCTCAGGATTCCCATCCCCCACGTGGGAGCGGCGGAGCCCCGGGCTGGTGCGGGGCAGTGAAGCCCGGGGCGCAGACACGCGCGGTCTGAGGCTCCTTGGCCGCGGGGTCAGTCACGGGGAAGCCTCCCGCGCCCTCGGTCCGCAGGCCCGGCCTGGCCTCGCAGGGAGCGCGGATGCCGGATGGGTGGGGGCTGGGATGAGGCTCCGGGAGGCGAGGACCTCCACCCCGGGGCGCCAGGGGCCGACATCCCAGCCAGCGGCGATCCCCAGTTGGAAGCAGGAGGGCAGAGGCGTCGGGGCGCAGGGCGTGAAGGGGGACCCCGGCCTCCGCGCGGGGGCGGACGACAGGCCAGACGCCCACTCCCCCTGCTAGATCCCTGCTCTTCCCGGGACCCCCTCCGCCCTCCGGTGGCCCCCGTCCCCTCCCCTCCCCCCAAACCCTGCACCCTCTACGGATTGGCCTCCCGCCTGCCGGGGGCGGGGCCCGGGGGCCCTGACGTCACCGCCGAGGGGGGCGGGCAGCTGGGGGAGGGGTGGCGGCCCCGGCTCAGCACCTCGGAGAGCTCCCGCCCGGCCTTGTTTTGCTCTGGCATCGCCGCCAGGGGAGGCCGCGGGGGCTGGGCGCCGGCAGCGGGGCATGGCCGGGGAGGGGTCGCGCGGCGCCGGCGGGCGCAGCGTCCGGCCGTGATCCGGCGGGGGCGCCGGGGCGCCGGGCGGGGTGGGGGACGGCTGGCGGCGGCAGCAGCGACCGCACATCTGGATGGAAGCGAGCTTTGTCCAGACCGCCATGGCTCTGGGGCTGTCCTCCAAGAAGGCGTCTTCCCGCAATGTGACCGTGGAGCGGCGGAACCTGATCACCGTGTGCAGGTGGGCGCCGCTGGGCGGGGGCGGGCTGGCCGGGAGCGGCCGGAGCCGGCTGCGGAAAGCCGGACCGAGCGTGCCCGCGGGACGACGCGGGGCCGTCGGGGAAGCGGAGGGAGCGCGGGGTGCAGGGGGCGCGTCCACTGCCCCTCTCAGGCCGCGGCAGGGAGGGGGCTGAGCGGTCTGGTCCCGACCCTTCTAGGCCAAACCAGGCCTGTGCCCAGCCCGGGGCCGGCGAGGGGTGTTGAACTGGCGCTGCAGCTTCCTGTGAGAACCAGGAAGTGACATTGTGGGGGGTGGGGGAGGGGTGGCTGGCTCCCTTGCTGGGGGCCGAGGTGGGGTGGGCAGAAGAGAATGGATGGCATAGGGGATGAACGCCCACCAAGGACACCCTCACTCCCACCCTTCAGCCCGGCCTCTCTGGGGTGGGGTTTCCTGGGAGATTTTCCATTGCTAGATTCCTGGAGCAGGGATAGTGCCCTCCTGTATCTCTGGGCAGCTGCCACCTCTGGTAGGGCCAACTAGGCAAGTGGCCAAAGCCCCCCGAGTCCACCCAGGGAAGGGTGAGGGTGCTGCCCCTGCCCTGGGAAGGACCAAGGGCCTGCCGGCAGACGCTCTGGCCTCCTGGGAAGGCAGGGCCATCATCGGTACCTGAGGGTGGGGCTGTCGCAGTGTTGGAAAAATGTGCCGGCTTCCCTGGGGCCTGGGGGTGATCCTTCCCAATTCAACCCTGCAGTGATTCACCCTCCCTCCCTGCCCTGCCGCGCCTGGAATCCAGGAACTCAGTGACTCTCCCTCTGTCCCACTTCCCCTCCAGACTCCCAAGCCAGCTGCCTTCTCCACAGCAGTCTCCTGGCCCCTCAGGCCACCCCTGAGGACAGGGTGCTCCCCATGCAGGCTCAGCTCTCTGCATGCCAGCCCCACCTGCCCGCACAGGCCTTGGGCCTGCTCTTTTCCTAGGAATCAGTGCCCACCTGATGCCCTGCCTCCTGCTTCCTTCCAGGTTCCTGGGCACACACCCAACCACACTGCGTCTGTCTCACACCATTTTATATCCCTAGTGCCGAGCTCAGTGCTGTGCACCTCAGATCTCTGTCAAAATGCCTGGGATGCTATAGAAGGAATGAATGCAGCAAGAGCCCAGCCCAAAACACAGGCCGCTGCCTCCACCTCACACCCCCCAACCCTGCCAGTAAGGGGGCAAAACAAAGATTTCTGCCTCTGGGACCAGATGGTCATAGATTTAAGCTCTTACTTCATCAGTGACTAGCTGTGCCACTGGGGGGATGTCTCCCAACCACGCTGAGCTTTGGGTGCCTCATCGTCCCCATGGTAGATGTATGTCATGCCAAGGAATGGTAATAACAGAATCCACACAGACGCCCAGCCCGGTGCCCAGCACTCGAGAACAGTCCTCTCCTGATGACCCCCTCCCAGTCACTTCCTTCCTGCTTGACCTGCTGGATTCATTCCCCTTCTTTCTCTTGGCCACCAGGAAGGCTGGGCCTCTTGAGTGTGTGGGGAGCTCCCCTTAGGCTGAAGAAGCAGAAGTTCTGGTGGATTAGAAGCAGACTTAGAGCTGAGGTGCAAAGGGGTTGAGGGGGCATCACAAAAGCTCAGAAAACCCTTGGGCCCCTGCTGCCTCATCGCTGTCATGTGGTTTGCCTCCAGCTCCCACAGCAGTTCCCTTTAGCAGGCCGAGGGCTCCCCTGGGCTCTGGCCTCCCTGTCTCCATGGTAACCTGCAGCAGCCACTGTACCTTCTGACAGGGGAGCACACTGTGGGGCTCCCCGGGGGCGATGACCAGCTCCGCGGCACCCTGAGGACAGATGGCAGATGGCTGCCACACTGAACTCGGCCCCAGCCCCCACTGAGGTCTGACCCAGATGACCAGAGGAAAACGTCGGCGAGGGAAGGCTGCATATGGAACCCAAATAACGCCGCAGTACAGGCTCCTTTCTGCCAGGGCTCTGAACAGATCACAAACTGCCCAGCTCCTTACCACCTCTGCCCAGTGGCCTGCACGCTCACTTTCCCTAGTCCTGCCTGGGATCTGAACCAAAATATAATGAGGCAGGTAGTAACATTCCTGTCTGCGCTTGCAAAAAAGAGCCTCAGAGAGGCTGACTTGTCCAAAGCCACAGGGGTATCACAAGGAAACAGGATTTGAGCCCACTAGACTGCCTCCCCTAGTGAGCCCCACTACTCATCAGGCTCTGAGCTCAGGTCACACCAACTCTAAGCTCAGAGGGCCAGGCGGGAGGTCCGAGGGCTCACCTGTGCCATCGGCTTGGGGGCCTCCAAGGCCAGTGCTCCAGGGCTGGAGCCTGCAGAGCGGAGGACGAGAATGGAGGGGGCAGGGACCGCTAGGGGCCTCAGTAATCGTGACGGCCACCAAGAGACCACAGATAGAGCAGGACGAGCAAGGGCTTTGGAATCAGACACATCCCCACCGGGCTCCTCACAAGTGTGTGCCGCTGAACAGATCACCCAACCTTCTGGACCCTGTAGGATGGGGACGATGGTGAGAACAAGAAAACCTACCTCCCTGGATTGTGGTGAGGATGGATGAGGGGAGACATGGGAAGTCCAGGGCTTGGCACATCCCAGAGGCGACACTTAAAGGAAAAAGCAGAGTTCCCAGCAGCCCCCACGTCCCTGGACAGCGGCCCACACCCACTCCGCGGCCCACACTAGGGCAATAATGGGACCCTGGGAGCCGCCGCCTCATCCCTGCCTCACCCCACCCCAGCGACGGCAGGTGGAGACGGCGGGGAGAGACTTCGGAGGGAGCAAGGTTTCAAGCAGGCTTGGAGCAGGCGCTGGGCTGCCAGGCTCCCGTCCCTCGGCCTCATTTGCTTCCCCGGTTCCTTCCTGTCTGAGAAGCAGGTGTCTGGGCGCCCGAGCCCCTGCCCAGATGTGCTGCCAGTGCCCCCTCGCACCTGATCCGGGTGCCAGGCGCATACCCTGCACCTCCCCCGGCCCACCTGATCCGGGTGCCAGGCACACACCCTGCACCTCCCCCGGCCCAGCTCTGCACCGGCTGGTTCTGGACAGCTGGCGTGTGGGTGGCCGGGCTAGGAAGGAAAGGGGGAGAGGGGGGCATCCGTGTGCTGAGAGCCCACCTGGCCACCCATGCATGCCCACGCTCCCTGTGCTCGGTGCCAACTCACATGCCCTGGCCCAAGTGACCCCTGACTCCGGAGGCAGCCGGCTGGGGGCTGGGTCAGCCATAGCAGAAGTCAGCTCGGGGTGGCGGGCACGCTGGCTCCTGACTCCGAGACGGCTCCCCCCACCTCCCCACACTGCAACTCCAAAGGGTGGGTGTGGAGGCAGGGGCTCTGGAGAGCCCCCCGTTCCAGGAGTCTCATCTCTCTACCTCTTGTTTCATTCCCTCTCATCCCTTGTTCCCAAAGCTTCCTTTCTCTGGTGGTCGCCTCTCCTGTCACCCATTTTGTCCATCAGCCCCTCTGCGGTCACGGTGTTCCCACCTACCCCCCCCTTCCCTCTGCCTCCCTGTACAGTCCTGCCCTCCGGGGCCTTTTCTCTGCCGGATCTCCTTCTCGGCCACCACCCACCACCGGAGTCTTCTCACCTGAACTCCCCCCCCTGCCCCTTCTCCCGACGCGCCCAGGTTCTCCGTGAAAACACTGCTGGAGAAGTACACGGCGGAGCCCATCGATGACTCATCAGAGGAGTTTGTGAACTTTGCAGCCATCTTAGAGCAGATCCTCAGCCACCGTTTCAAAGGTGGGCCCAGGTTCCCGTCCCTCCCCACGCGCAGCCGTTGGCTTCCGGCCGCCGCTCACTGATCCACTTGAACCCCATCATTGATCTTTGTCCCCTCCAATTCTGGGCCACGCACAGAAGCTCCTGAGCAGAGCTGGGAAGAGGGAAGGGGGTACCCACAGCAGAGCTGGGAAGAGGGAAGGGGGTGCCCACAGCCCCGCGGCTTGTCTGCTGGCGGCCCTCGGGGCGTGGGGCGGGCACTGCCAACGTGCCTGTGCATCTGCATGCGTGGGCCCCCTCGCACGGGCCGCTCCAATCTCCACGGTTTTGCTGAGCCCCCTCCCTGCCCTGGCTCAGCCTGTGCCCCAGCAGGTCCGGTGAGCTGGTTCAGCTCTGACGGGCAGCGGGGCTTCTGGGACTATATCCGTCTGGCCTGCAGCAAAGTGCCCAACAACTGTGTGAGCAGCATCGAGAACATGGAGAACATCAGCACAGCCCGCGCCAAGGTGAGGGCCCCGGGCGGCTGCTCCCCAGCTCTGGAGACAGGGGACCGCCTACGCCTTGGGCCCCACCCTGCCCCTGAGGCCTGGGAGAAGGGCACAGCAAGCCCGCAGCGGGGCGCACACCTGCGTCCCTTCCGGCGGCAAGTAAAGGCAAGTGTGCTTTCCAGGGCCGCGCGTGGATCCGGGTGGCCCTGATGGAGAAGCGCATGTCCGAGTACATCACCACGGCTCTTCGGGACGCCCGGACCACCAGGTCAGGCCCTCTCGGTCAGCTCAGACCACAAGGCCCAGTGTGCGCACTCACTGCCGAAACACACTCCTACCTTGAGTTCCTGCGGCCACCTTCCGTGCTTGGCCTACAAGTCCCAGCATGCACTTCTCCTTTCTCTCTCGCGTCCTGTCCTTGGGTCAGCCCAGCCTCCAGTCCCAGAACACACCTTTAGCACCACCACCACCATCTCTTAGTCCATTGCCCCCAGCACCAGTCCCATCATGTACAGCTCTGCCCTTAGACACACCTATGGACAAGCCTCAACGGTGTGCCACTTTACTTGTTGGCCCTGTCCCATGACCCTCAACACACAGCTGAACAGTATCCCCAATCAATGGCAGCCCTCTGTGCTGGCTCCCCCTTGGGCTGCGGAGACCCAGGTACAGAGCTTCAGTCCCTGCCTGTGGGTGCGCAGAGACCTGGCTCTGGGGCAGAGTCACAAGGCAGGAGGAGAGGGGGACATGGGCCTCCCCCTCCCAAGTGGCCACACCCAACCTGATGTGTTCACTGCATTCTGTCCCTCACATTCCAGGCTTCACGGCAACTTTTGAGCGCCCACTGTCAATGAGTAGAACTTGTTTGCTGCTTAAAGGATCTGGGCAACCAAGTACTTGATGGGGAAAGGGTGGGTAGTTTGGAGGTTGGAGGAGTCCGTTCTTCCCAGATACACACATCTAGCTGGGGGGACACACAGAGGTGATCCCCAGTGAGCCCTAGTCTGAGATAGGGAGAAAAGATGCACACTTGAGGGGTGAGCAGGAAGGAGACACTTCCTCCCTCTAGGAAAGGTTTGTAGAAAGCCAACAAGGGAAGGCCTGGGGGCTCCTGGGAGGAGGCTGCGTGGCCAGTCCCTTCCTCCACTCCCCCCAGACGTTTCTATGACTCGGGAGCCATCATGCTGCGGGAGGAAGCCACGGTCCTCACCGGGATGCTCATCGGACTGAGTGCCATAGACTTCAGGTGGGTACCAGTGGTGGTGGAGTGGGGGGTGCCAACGTCCACACCTATTCCCCTCATCCTGCCCCCAACCCTGTGGTTGCTCTGCCCCCAGCTTCTGCCTAAAGGGCGAAGTGCTGGACGGGAAGACCCCCGTGGTGATCGATTACACGCCCTACCTGAAGTTCACCCAGAGGTGAGCCGCCTGATCTTTGCGGTCGGCGAGGACAGCCCACCGCCCCGAGGGTGGGGACGGCGGGCGGGGAGCAGGCTGGGTGGGCACCCGGGTCCGCCGGCCCCAGTGGGCGGGGAGGGGACGCTCGGGCCTGCAGGGCTGCGGGTGCCCACTGCTCCCTCCCCCAAGCTACGACTACCTGACGGACGAGGAGGAGCGGCACAGCGCCGAGAGCAGCACGAGCGAGGACAACTCGCCCGAGCACCCTTACCTGCCGCTCGTCACCGACGAGGACAGTTGGTACAGCAAGTGCCACAAAATGGAACAG
This sequence comes from Talpa europaea, assembly GCF_964194135.1. NCBI lineage: Eukaryota > Metazoa > Chordata > Mammalia > Eulipotyphla > Talpidae > Talpa > Talpa europaea. Next base: position 121,976,569 of record NC_140074.1, read on the forward strand.
AAATTCCGCATCGTCTATGCGCAGAAGGTGCGCGAAGCGCGGTGGGGGTGCGGGGCGGGGCGGGGGACCCGGGGCGCAAGCCGACGGGGGCGGCCGCCGGGACGCCCTCCTCCCGCCGCCCGGGCTGAGCCGGCGCCCCGCAGGGCTACCTGGAGGAGCTGGTGCGTCTGCGCGAGTCGCAGCTGAAGGACCTGGAGGCGGAGAACCGGCGGCTGCAGCTGCAGCTGGAAGAAGCAGCCGCGCAGAACCAGCGCGAGAAGCGGGAGCTGGAAGGCGTGATCTTGGAGCTACAGGAGCAGCTGTGAGCACCGCCACCTACCCTGGTCCCTGACGCCCCCGCCACATCTCCTCAGGGGACCCCTACCATTGCCCCCCCATTGACTCCAGCATCACCTTTCCTGACCCAACTCAACCGCCATAATCAAACCGCTGATCCTGGCCTCCACCCAAGATCCTCTCCAATAACCTTCTAGCTTTATCTTCGATATAAAATCCAGTGACACCCCCAATTCCCCCACCCCCACCCCGCACAAAAACATTTCCCCTTCAATTACCGGCTCAAGCTAGAATGACCACCCCTCACTCCAGCTCCCTCCCCCCCCCACACACACACACACTGCGGGAACCTCCTGTGTTACTCAGCTGTCAGCGGGATTATATTCCCGCCTCTTCAACAGCCCCCTGTTCTGCAACATAGACCCACTAACCTTAATCACTCAAGGGAACCCCATACCTCATCCCTATGGAGCCGCTAACATCTCTCCTAAACCTCTTCATCGCTCTATGACCTTCCAGCACACTGTCCTGTCTCCCCTTTAAGCGTCAAGTTCCCACACTATTCTTATCCATCAGCTCCCCCATTCCCAACTCCCACAACACCCCTTTGTTCCCTCTAATCCCCTATATGAGTGCACTGATCACCGTCATCCCTCTGACACCCCCATCCCTCCACTGATTCCCAGGATCTGCCCCCACTGATCCTCAACATTCTATCCCCATTTTTGTTACCCAGGTTTTATTCCTAACCCCTCTCCCTACTCTTTGCTGAGCCTCCCTTCCCCACTTCCACTCCCTCTCCCAGCCAGGCCTGACCCCCCCTCCCCATCCCAGGACAGGCCTGATCCCCGGTGACCACGCTCCCCTGGCCCAGGGTTCCAAGGAGCTTACTACACCCCTGGTCAACCAATGGCCGTCACTGGGAACACTCAATGGAGCTGAGGGGGCCAACAACCCCAAGCTCTACCGGCGGTAAGCCCCTGCCAGGCTTAGCTTGGGCCTGTGCTGGTCCCCCCCTGGGGAAGTGGGCGTGGGGGCAGGGGCTGTAGGCCTTTGCCTGCACACAAGCTCTCTGCTCTGCCAGACACAGTTTCATGAGCCCGGAGCCGCTGTCAGCTGAAGCCAGTCTGAGCTCGGACTCCCAGCGCCTGGGAGAGGGCAAACGGGATGAGGAGCCTTGGGGCCCCATCGGTGAGCTCCCCCAACCCAGCACCCCTCCAAGAAGGGCTGAGGCAAGGTCTCGGGGTCTGTAACCAGGCCCTGGCTGATTCCCTTACCCCTCTGAGAGCTTAGCACAGCAATCAGAGCTTGGATGTCAGTAGACTATGGTGCAAACCCCTGCCATGTCCACACTGGTTAACCACTTCACCTTGCTGCCCCCCATCTGTAGAGTGGTGATAAAGCAGCCACCAGAATAGAGGTAGGTATACGTCATCAATAGAGACAGGTGTCAATGGCTTTTTCGTATGACAGCCTCAAGGGACTCAGATTCTCAGGGTTTCTTCAGTCTAATTTGTTCATATCGCAGATGCTCTATGCACCACTCTCCTGACTGCTGTTTCCCCTTTTTCTTTGGCTGCCAGGAAGCTCAGAGCCAAATTAGTGGCTCCCTTCAAGCGAATGTCCAGGACTTCAACGCATGCATTTTGTGTTGACCTCCCCCTGGCTTCACCTTGGTTTTCCCGCCCTAGTTTTCCCAGTGCCTGGATTTCCTTTTTTGAAAACCACACTGTATTTGATAATCCCAGATCTTCTTTGACACAAGGCACAGACTATGATCGTGTAACCCCACCACACTGTTTGTGATTGTCTGTGTGTCTGTCTCCCCACCAGACTGTGAGCTCCTTGAGGGCAGGGACCGTGTCTCGTCCATTCTCTGTATTCCCAGTACTTGGAACGGAGCAAGTGCTCACTGTATGTTTAATAAATGGACAAAGAGAGGCTAAACCTCAAGGGGAGACAGAGACATAAATTGACGATTACAATACAGTGTCCCCAGCACCTCACCTGGCAAGGGCTTGAGCTGAGGTTTAGCTGAAAGAGGCACATGCTCCCGAGAGAATAGAGCAATCTCCGGGGGGTGAGCTGATGGCTGACCCTTCACTGCCTGCCCCATCACGCCCCCCCAACTCTCACACATATGGACTGGATGGCCCAGCCTCACCGTCCTCTCTCCCCAGGGAAGGACCCCACGCCCTCCATGCTGGGCCTCTGCGGCTCTCTGGCCTCCATCCCCAGCTGCAAGTCCCTGGCGAGCTTCAAATCCAACGAGTGCCTGGTGAGCGACAGTCCTGAGGGCAGCCCGGCACTGAGCCCCAGCTGAGGAGCCATGTGGGCAGTGCCAGCCCCACCTGCCAGGGGCATGGACACCTGCCGCCTCTCCTCAGAGTCCCCAATCCCGGCCACCCTGCCAGAGAACGCTGCCCATCCAGCCAGGTTATTTGGGAAAGACCTTGGCCTCTTGCCCATTCTGGCTTCTTGCCCAAGGAGGCAGTCACCGCGAAGGGAAGCTGATGGGAACGGAGGCAGGGGCACCAAGGCCACAGGAGCCCAGGAAGCTTGACCCATTCTCTCGATGACCCTGGATCCTGGATGCTCCTTACTGGACTCTCCTTCGCTCATGCCCCCGCCCTCCTCAGGAGCCAGCATCCAAGGCAGCCCCACCTCCCAAGGCCCTCCGTCTGCTCCTGTGTACTCCCTAGAGTCACGCCTTCCTCAGCCCCCAGGGGGAGGGGCTCCCAGGGGATCAGGCAAATAAAAAGCAGAGGACTGAGGACAGACTTGTCTGTGGGGGGTGGGGCAGGGGGCCTGTGCTGAGGTGGGCAGAGATGGGGGAGCCAGCTTGGGACCACGAGCAAGGGGAAGCTGTGTCTGCCCTGCGGCAGCAGGCCCGGCCAGCTCAGGGAGTGGGTGGCCTTTGCACGAAGTGTCCGGAGCAGGTATGCCCAGAGCAGGAACAAGATACGTAAACGTCCCTTCAACCTGATGCTCTTCAGTAACCCGCTTGACCCGAGGCAGAGAAGACACTGCACATCTGGGGCGCAGCTAGAAGAGGCAAGCCCTGGCAGGGCTGTTTTCCCTTGGTCTTCCCGGGCAATTCAGCTTTGACTCTAGGTTGCAGACGCTTCCACAGGTCAAAACTGGCGGTGAAGCCACCCTCCCTCTGTTGGCACTGCAGCGTACCTGGGGGGGAGATCCTACCACCGCCAGGATGTGGCCTGTTATCCCCTCAACTCTGGGTCCTCACCCTGACCTGGCTCAGTCGGGAGGGGAGGCGGCTCTCTCCATGGGTGCCACCTGGGCAGCCAAGGCCAACAGCAAGGCTCCTTCCAGCCTCCTCTGTGCAACTCACCAAGGCCCACTTTCTTCCCCTACCCCAGGCCCCCACAGTCACAGGCACCAGAGAGAAGTTCACCATCTTTAGACTCAGGAATGGACAGCAGAGGGTACAGGCTACACCAGGCCCAAGGTGTTTGGCTCCTGGGGGCAGGCCCAGCTACAGCAAACACGCAGGGAAAGGGGTGGGACAGCGAGACAGCAAATTTGGTCTTGAAATCTGGGGGGGGGGGGGGGTGGGACAGAAAAGTGATGATCCATGAGGCTAGGAGTGTGAAGCAGCAGGAAGAAAGCTGTCTGAGGAGAGCCTGGGCGGGCCGGAGGGGCAGCCCCCACCCCTGGGACCCCTCCCCTCAGAGCTGAGGAAAAGGCACTTGGCTCAGTTTCCTGCTCTACCCCACCCGTGGAAGAGATGGGGTCCTTATCCCAGGCCCCGTTCAAGGGCCCAGAGGCCGTTCCTGGTTGAGCCTCTGGAAGAAGCCTTTGCTGAACTCATAAGTGCTGATCATGATGGCACAGGAGGGGGCGGCCTTGATGAGCCTGGGGAGGAAGCCTGCGGAGGGAGAGAGTGGGTGGGGTCAGAGGTCAGGAGCCCAGGGGGCCCCAACCACACCAGGGCATGGACAAACATCCGCACAGACACTCACCCGCGAAGAGCCCCCTGGTGCCCGACTCGGCCAGGATCCTCCGCAGCAGCAGCCAGGTGGAGTGAGTGCGTGGGGGCGTCACTGTAAATGTAAGGCCGGGCCCAGTAAGACCCCAGAGGGACCCTGGTGTGCCCCAGACCACACCAGCTGGGCCCTGACCTCTCACAGCCTCCACGGCTCCCAGAGCAATCTGGCGCTGAGTCTTCACCACGTCAAAAGGTAGAGTCAGGATGGCCGCCACCTGATGGCGAGGGGGACACCGGGTTCATCTCCTTGTCCAGGCCCCCCTTCCTTGCATCTGTGGCTCGGGCTTGCTGGTGCGGGGGGAGGGGCACGGAGAGCAGCTGGCCTGACCCCCAACCCAGTCAACTCACAGTTCCGGAGACGCCACCGGCCACAAAGCTGACGCCCACGGAGGTCTGGTCCTTTGGCCTGTGCCCGCTAAGCCAGCTCTTCATCAGCTCGTAGTTGAACCAGTACAGGGCTGAGGAGCACCGGGGTACACGCGTCAGAGACGAGGGCACGCCCACTGACCCGCGTCTGCCAAGGGCTCCCTCACGCCCCCCCCACGCCCCTGCGCCTACCTGAGAAGGGCACATCCCGGAGGGCAGTAGGGCCCCAACCCAGCCACAGCGAGCGCCAGCCACCCTGCGCCACCGCGGCTCGGACACAGGCGCCCAGCTCCCGGTAGGACACGTGCTGGGCCTGCAGCTTAGTCCGCACCAGCTCGAGGGGGCTGACCACTGTCACCGTACCCACTGCGGGGACAACAGGGAGGGCTCAGCTAACGGTGCCCATGGCAATCCACCCCAAGGTCTGGGGACTCAAGACTCCCCAACTCCAGGCTGGCAGAGGTTGGAGCCGGGAGCCAGGACTGGACTTGGGCACTTGTGAGTGGAGGGGGGTGAGGGGAGGAGCTGAGGAAGATCACAGGCCCAGGGCTGTGCTCACAGCGAGCCAGGGCACCAGCCACCATCGGTGCGTAGAGGTCAGAGGTCAGGGCTCGACCACAGAGGAAGGTCTTGAGTTGGTCGTAGGCAGTGAAGTAGATGGCGGTGGCAGGCACAGTCATCACCCTGGGGGTGCAAACAGAAATTAGGGGATGCTCCCAAAAGTTCCCAGGCCTGCCCTGCCCCAGCCGGTCACCAGGGGCACGGTGGCTTAGCGGTACACAGCGGAGGGCAACACGAGGAGCAGGGTACTCACAGGGTGGCTGGGAGGCCGCTCCACAGGGTCCTGGGGCCCTCATGTCTCACAATCTTCACAAAGGCATCCTGGCCACGCAGGCACCGGTCCCGAGGGAGGAAGGACAACCATGAACAAGGCCGGCGATGGGGGCTGGCCCGGCTGGGCTCTAGGCCTCTGCCCATGGCCCTGGCTCCTCCTGCTGAGAAGCAGCGGCTCCTCTGGCCTCCACATATAAAACTCCCCACCTGACCCCAGTCGACGCCCGTGTGTCCTTCAAAACTTCACAGAGACGCTACTTTCCCAAGCTGACTGGGTACCCTAGGGGATCTGCACTACCTGTTCTTTCCTGGCCCTCCTGCCCAACCAGTCTAGGAAGGCCAACAGACGCAACTGAAGGCACAGCTGCTCCTCACCATGGTGCCAGTGAAGCGAGTGGGGTCGTGAAACCAGGTGGCACAGCGGGCGCCATTTGGGCACAGGTACAAGGGCTCCAGGACACCGTTGCAGTAAAGGAGGCACTTCCCTGTGGGTTGGAGAGAAGAAGGCACTGGGGAAGAAAAGGGGCCATTGGAATGGCAGAGTCCTGGGACCTTGCAGGGCCGGTAGCTCCCGACGCTACAGTCTCTGGGTGGACCTTCCTGGGAGGACAAGGGCTGGCTGGGAAGTCCTGGAAGCATGTTCTAGGCCACAGCTGTGGGGCCCACAATGCCCTGGGGAGGCTGGAACACTCCCACCCCTGGACTCTCGCTGGCTCCCTGTGGCTTAGGACACTCACATTTGGTGTAGGAGAGGCTCCAGGGTCTGGAAGATGGCATCATCTCTAGAATACAAGGCAATCCCTCAAGTGAGGAGATCCCCCCCCACCTGCCCTAGAGACCCCAATTCTGAGATCCTAGTTTTATCCAGGCACCACCCCCTATTGGCTCTAGGGTGGGGTACTCACCACTGGCCACCGACGGGCGCTGAGACTGCAAGCGTACCTTCACCACGTCCAGGGGTGTCACTGGGGAAGAAGGGCAGGTCTGAGGATCCTTTCAGGACAAGAGCCCTCCCTCAGGGCCAAGTCACCGCCAGTCTCTGGCCTGCCCATGTCCCCCAACCTTCCCAGATCTTACTGAAGAGGGTGGTGACCACAGACCCAGCGCCCGAGGCCACCATCTGTTGGAGGGGGCTTATGGCCCCGGAGTCCCGGTCAGCCATCCCGTAGTTTCAATCCTGAAAATCAAACCTCAGTCAACAGGAGCACAAAGCCCCTTAATGAGAGTGAGTGTCAGGGCCTCCCTGGTGGCCTAGGGGTTAAGTCTCAGCCCTATCACCAGGATGGCCTGAGTTCCATCCCTGGCATATGGCACGGCAGACCTCTCCTGTCTCACCCGCTGCTCCCCTGAGCAGTGTATTTCAGTAGATCCACCTGTTCTGCTCCCCACTCTGTCTCCAGTGAATCCTCTCACCACCCTCCCAAACCTACAACCCAGTTCCTCTATGCAAGCAAACAAACAAAAAGAGTCAGTGCCAAGGGCAGAAACGAGGCAGGGACATTTTGGGACTCTATCTGGCCCCCCTGCTCCATCCACTCACCCAGTATGAATTCAAATACTTCTCACAAGCCTTCTTAGAGAGTAAGCACAGGCTCATTTTGCGAATAGGGAAACTGAGGTTCGGGGCAGGGAGGTGACCTGCCCAAGGTCACTCTGGGAGGAGCCAGGAAGGAAGGTGGGCAGGGAGCCACTGCTTAAAAGGCAGCACAATGGCCCCTGTCATTCCCTCCGCGGCTCCACCGAGGCTCACAGCGCGCCTCTTCGGGGCAAGCACCGGGCTTGGCCCGGCCGAAGATCACCTGCGACGCCCCCAACTCCAGCTCCGGCCTCGAGGCGAACGCACGCAACCCCCAAGTCACCGGGCGTGGAGCGGTGGGGCTGGGCGCTCAGTGAAACGTGTAAACAAACCTGACGGAGGCGAAGGGGTCCGTCCGCCTTCTCGACACCAGAGACTGGGGCGGCTGGGGCGCCCAGACTCGCCCGCATCCCCGCTCCCCGGGCCGGAAGAGCCGGGCGCCCGGCCGGGGCGAGGAGCACAATCTTCCCGCTCTCCGCCCCCCAAACAGAGCCCGGGCTCGCGGAGAGCCGAGAAGCGCGGCGGGGAGGCAGCTCTCTCCCGCCCAGGGCGACGAGCGCAGGGGGTGCCCTGTGGGGCCGACTAGGTCCGTCCGCGGCCCGGGACTCGGGACCCCGGCCCCGCTCAGGCTCCCCCGGCCCCCGCCCCGAAGCCCCACTCCGACCGCCGCCCGGCCGGGCCGCCACCCCCGCTCCGCCCCGCCCACCTGGCTCTAAGCGGGGGCTCGCGCGGCGGGGCGCCGGGGGCCGGGCGGGCCCATGGCGGCTCCGCGGCCGGTGCAGGGACGCGCGCGCTCGCCGCACACCGAGGCCGCCGCCGACGCCGTGACGGCGCCGCCCGCCCCGTCCCCGGACCGCGCCGCGAGGCCCCGCCCCGAGGCCGACCGCACGCTCACCCGAGGTGCGCCGGCCCCGCCCCGCCCCGCCCCGCCCTCCCCGCGGCCTGGAGCCGGGGCCCGCGCGCCGGGGTCGCAGCCGGGCTCGCGGCGCGGGAGCCGGAGGCGGCCACGCACTGGAGCGCGCCCTCGCCAGCCCCGCCGGGCAGAGCCGTGCGCGGCGCCCGGAGCCAGGACGCCCCCGGGCCTCCCGGGCGGGCCCCCTCCTCGGCGCCCCCCTCCTCGCGCCGGCGGGAATTTAAATCAGTTGCTCCGAGGCCGCGCGGCGAGCTTAGGGCAAACATCCCCCGCGGCTTATTTATGCATACAAGAACTGGGGTACAGGCTCCAGAGGTGCGTGGGGTGAGGGGATCACCAGAGACAGAGTGGGGAGCAGAACAGGCAGACTGGCTGAAACACACTGCTGAGGGGAGCAGCGGGGAGACAGGAGAGGTCTGCCGCGCCATGTGGGTAGCTCCCTGGCCGGCCGGGGATCGAACTCGTGCTGCAGAGGCTGGGGACAGCTTCTCGGTGCGGTGCTTCACCCCCTGCGCCAGCAGGGAGGCCCCTGCACTTCACCCTTCAAACAGAAACGCGCGTCGCCCCCATGTGTCCGACGCGCCAGAGGCGCAGCTCCAGCCCCGCTGGACGACCCGCGGGCGCCGTGCGGTGCGGGCAGCGGGCAGCGCGCGCACAGCCCGGTGAGGCGGCCGGGCCGAGGGTAAGGTTGGCCCCGAGCCCGGCCGCCGGGGTCTCCCGGCTCCCCTGGGCCCCGACCCGCCCCCGCGCGGCCCCGCACGTGGCAGCTGCGCCCGGCGGGGTGGGGGGCGGCGTCGGAGTGCGGGGAGCTCGCGCGCGTCCCTTCTGCCTCGCAGCTCTCGGAAGAGGGGGCTGTGGGCCCGCTTCACAGGACCTGAGACTGAGGCCTCAAGTTTAACGGCACATCATGGGACTAGTCCCCCCCCCGCCCCCGCAGCCCCCGCAGCCTGCCTGCCCGGGGACGGGTGGGCACGCGCCGGCGTCTCTGACCCCGCGTCCTACGGAGACGCGCCCGCGGCGCCAGCCCCCACCGACACCCCACCGCACGTTCGCCTTTAAGATTTGCGCGGCCGCGATTATTTGTCCTAACACAGTAAAACGAAACGGGGCTGCGAGCCTGCGCCTTTAAGGAGAGTCGGTCGCGACTCTGGCGTCACCAGTTTCCCCGCCCCGGACGCCAGGACTGGTCGCGTCGCAGCCTCGGGCCGCCCACTCGGCCGGCGCACGCCGGGTTAGCACGTGGATCCCAGCGGGCCAACCGTCGGCTTTCCCGGAGAAAGGGTTTTTTGCGACGCCCCACGCCGAGCTAAGGGGCGGGGAGAAAGCCCCCGAGAGTTGTGAAGTGGCCCCTGGTCGAAGGGCGCGGGGGAGAGAGACGCCCTTTTCGTTCGTTCCCTTCCCGGACTAAGCTGAGATCTGAAAGGACACAAAATCATTTTATAGACGGTTGGCTGAGACCCTATTAAGGTCCTTTACAGCCTCAAAGTTGTGGTTCACCCGCAGTTTCACAGCCAACAGCCAAGGGAGTTCTCGCCCCACTTTGCAGAGGGGGGAACTGAGGTCCTTGTATGTAGTGACTTTCCCAGGGTGGAGTAGAACCCAGGCCTCTTCCACGCAGTCTCCCATCTTACGAAAACCTGTGACCTCCAGGCCAAACGGCGCCAAGGTCACGCCAACCAACCGAAGAGCCATTATTCAAAGCTCCCTGCCTGAATCCAGAGGAACTCCCACCCCACCCCATTCTCAATCAGGGTGCTCTGCTCCCAGGGGTGAACTCCTAGCCGGCACACAGACCCACCATCTCCAAGAACTACAGCCAGTGAGGGGCAGCGCCATTTCCTTACTTCAGGATCACAGCCTCTGAGGGCACCTGGCTCCAATCTCCTGCAGTAATAGTGGGGGCTCTCACCTTAGTGCATTCCTCATTTATAAATTAGCTGATGATGACAATAAGGCACCTATCTGACAATATTTAATTATACTGGCATGTGCAAGAACCCCATGTCTATTATTGTCGTCGTCGTTGTTGTTGTTGTTATTATTATTATTATTGATGTCCTCCCGCAGGAAGCCTCTGGCACAGAAGTTCAGGAAAGGGCCTTTGGTCAGTTTCTGGGCCTACCTTTGCCTCCAAATGCAGGCACAAATAATAACTTCTTACACCCCCTACTTCCCAAAGCCAAGATCCCACAAAGTAGCACAGCCAGAAATCACACCTGGTGACCTCTGAGCCTTAGTTTTCCCAACAGTAGAATAAGGGGCTTGCATTCCATTTTTTTTTTCTTGCAATAGGAGAACTTTAGATTTGTCACTACACCTCTCTTTCCTCATCTGAAAATAAGACTGTGGTCATCTGTCCTGTTAAGTCATAGTCTTGAGGCTAAAGTCACATCTGTGAAAGCCATGTGAAGAGTGGATGAATGGTTCTGTGGTTCTTCAGGTTCCTGGAGTATAGTAGATAAGGCGCATTTCTCCACCTGTCTGTATTTTGAGGCATAGAAAACATGAAAATGATGTAGGGGTGACCAAAGCCCAGTATGGTGGCAGCAGTCTGGAGAGGTCATCCACTATCCAGAGCTGGTGCAGGTGTCCACAAGGACGATCAGGGTAGCTGCAAGGAGCATCAGGGACTCTGGGAGCCCAGGAAGCCCTGAAACCCTGTAGGGCTAGAGTATAGGGACGCAAACCTGGAGGACTAAGGAGGAGGTGGCCACTGTTCGAGCTGACTCACCTCTGGTTCATACTAACAGTGAACACAGTGGTCCTTCCAGAGAAGCATGTGGCTCCATGTGGCCATCACCACCCTTTCCATCCTTTGGAAAAACAGAAACTCCTTTTAACTGTACAAGTGGAGAAAATAGTATATCAACCCTCAAACGGACAAGTCCTTGCCTGGCCCTGCAGATGGGCGGGGTGGCTACATAAACAGAAGGTAAACTGAGGCTGAATTCTTCCAGGATATGCCCAGAGGCAGGGGCAGTGTCTCCTGAAGCTGGACTCCCCTAGGCCCACAAGGAGGATGTGGGGCTCAGGTGCTGCTGTGATCCTGGAACCAGCTCCTAGAGCTCCTGGAGGAGGCCCAGGGCGCAGAGCCATTGAGCCTGAGGAGTCCAAAATCCAGGCCCAGAGATCAAAGCCAAGTCCTGTCTTTGATTGAACTGCAGGGGTGAGAGGAGAGTGATGGGGGGGGGGGGGGAAGGGGTGAGAGACAGGTGTGGGTGGGGGAGTCACAGAGCTGGTGAAAATTGAATGAAGCCAGAACTGTAGCTACTGCTTTATCAACATTCAATTTCTTGAGTGTGAGAACCAAACTATGATTTTGTAGAATGTAGATTTTATAGTATGAAATGTTATGATGTCTGCTACTTAGTCTCAAATGGTTTAAAAAAAAGAGAGGGCGAGCTAAGGGAGCTAGCTGCCTGGACAACTGGTGGATCAAGGTGAGGGGTATGTGGGTGCTCAATGAATCATTCTTGTCATTTTTATGTTGTTAAAGTTGACAGAATTAAAACTTGGTGGGGAAAATGATTTTCCCTTTTGAAATACATGTGTACTGTTTATAGAACTGGAAAAAGCAACACAAATTTTTTTTGAAACTTAATGATGGCCAGGATCACCCCTCCCAGGGGAAAGACCTTCCTACCTCCTCCTTTCCCCATAAGCTGAAGGGATGGATGGGAGAGTTTCTGGACACCCACTGGGGAGGAGACTCTGGATGTGGCCTGAGTAGCTCCCAGAAGGGAAGGGTCCTGGCAAAGACTTCCAGAATTCGCCATCCTCCTACCCCAACCAAAGTGCTCCAGTTCTCGCTCCAGTACTACTGGGGGAGTGTGACTTTTTTTTTTTTTTATTTTTTTTTAATAGAGGCATGTTTTATTTATTATTTTGTTTGTTTGTTTGTTTTTGTTTATACATGCACTGGGTACAGTCAGAAGCGCGGGAGGGTGAGAGAATTCACCAGAGCCAGAGTGGGGAGCAGAGCAGGCAGAAGGACTGAGGTACACTGCTGAGGGGAGCAGCGGGTGGCAGGAGAGGTCTGCGCACCATGTGGGATCCTCCTCCGGTGGCCGGGGAGCAGCCGGGGATCGAACCAGCGCAGCAGAGGCCGCGGGCAGCTTCGCAACCCAGCGCTCAACCGCTGCGCCACCAGGGAGGCCCCTGGGGGAGTGTGACTTAATCTACCTCCGTGGAAGGTCGTTCTTGGGCATAACTATCAAAATTCCAAAAGCCAAACCCCGTGGCCGCCAGGACCCTTCCAAGAACCCTTCCTCGGACGCGCTTGCCCCGTGCAGACAGACAGACCAATTCAGCTTTCGTTGTAGCCTTGTTCGTAACAGCAGAAAGCGATCGAAAGGGAGCTGCGTGACAGAACTTGCCTGTGAAGGCTGGAGATCTCCACATCACGACGTAAAACAATCTCAAAGACAGTTAAATTTAAAAGCCCCGCACTGGGGAGCGCGCTGGGCGGTGGGCCTCCCCGGTGCGCTACCGCCCTCTAGGGGACATGTTTGGAATTACGCGGCCGTGTGTCGTCACAGGATCCCACACCTGGCAATTGACAGCTGATGTGCCGGGTCTCCTGACTGTCCTATTCGGTGTAGGGCATTTCCACACAACAAGGAATAATTGTCCTGTACCCTGCTCAATTTTTTTCTGTCTTGCTAGACAACCACATGCATGAGGAACCTCATAATTACCTGACCTGGAAGTTAGTTCTAGCTCATCCACCTATTTTGAATGTTTGTTTGGTTTTTTTTAAGATTTGTTTTATTTATTTATAAATATAAGAACTGGAGTGTAGGCCAGAGATGCGGTGTGTGTGTGAGAGAGAGAGAGAGAGAGGATTCACCATAGACAGAGTGGGGAGCAGAACAGATGGATCTACTGAAATTCACCACTGAGGGGAGCAGTAGGCAAGACAGGAGAGGTTTGCTGCCGCCATGGGGGTCAGCTCCCTGGCCAGGGATTGAACTCAGACCACAGTGGCTGCCAATAGCTTGATAGCTCTGAGGCTTTACCCCTGCACCACCGGGGAGGCCCTGTTTTGAATAGTTTTAATACACATTGAATTTTCCAGGAATAAAACTACCCATGCAGTCCTAGGGGAGACTGACTTCGCTGGAACTCTCCTAAAGGGTCATTCACCATTTCAGAAAATCGCATCACAGTGGCCACATGGCCGCTGACTGAGCCAGTTGCTAATAGACACCTGGCCTGGTCCACACCAGCAGCTCTGTGCCAGTGACTGCCAGCATATGTGGCCTTCTCTTCTCTCAGGGAGTCGAAGTAGTTAACATAAATTACGTCCCTTTTATATTTCCTTTATATTACAGTCTGAAGCTTAAACAGATTTATAAAGCCATGGTATATTGGGGGCCTCCCTGGTGGCGCAAGGGGTTAAGCACCACACTGTGAAGCAATCCGCAGCCTCTGCAGTATGAGTTCAATCCCCGGCCAGCCAGGGAGCAACCCCACATGGCGCAGCAGACCTCTCCTGACTTGCCTGCTGCTCCCCTCAACAATGTACTTCAGTTAATCTGCCTGTTTTGTTTCCCACTCTGTCTCTGGTGAATCCTCTAACTCCCGGCATCTCTGGCCTGTACCTCAGCTCTTGTATGCATAAATAAATCTTAAAAAAAAAAACCAAACCATGGTATATTGGGCCTCCCTGGTGGCTCAGGGGTTAAGTCTCAGCACTATGAAGTTATCAGCAGCCACGGCAGCATGAGTTCAATCCCCGGCCAGCCAGGGAGCTGACCCATGTGGCGCAGCAGACCTCTCCTGTCTCGCCTGCTGCTCCCCTCAGCAGTGTATTTCAGTAGATCTGCCTGTTCTGCTCCCCACTCTGTCTCTGGTGAATCCTCTCACTCCTCGCACCCTGCACCTCTGGCCTACACCCCAGCTCTTGTATGCATAAATAAATAAATCTTAAAACAAAAACCACAGTATATTCTCTCTGCATTTCATTTCTGAAGATGGCAGGAGACTAGAGAACATATATCACCAGAAGCAGGCTTTGGATCTGCTCCTGTCGAGAACTTCAGGAAGAACCGCGAGCTCCCCCGCACGATCCATCCCGAGTGATCACTGCCTCTGGGGGCTGCCAGCGCGGCCTCTCAGAGGGACAGAGACAGAGCCCACATGGTGCCACCATGCCAGCGCAGGGTGCTGGTCCAGTTGCAGTGACCCAGATGGAGGAGGAGCTGACCCTGCTGGACCTGGCTCATGGGAGTCTGTTTTTGATTTACCGAGCTCCTCTCTGTTTTTCTGTAAAGAAAACATCAAAGTGTTTTTTGTGTGCCACACATTGTTGCAGGCACTGGGGTACAGCCAAGACAAGGTCTCTGCTCACACTTTCCAGTTCAGGAGACACAAACAAATGAGTGACTCTAGAAGACAATTGCAGGGGTCAGGGACATTTGTGAGGGTGATCAAATAGGTCACATGCCGGAGAGGACTTGGGGTGGCCTAGAAAAAGGGAGAAGTGGAAGTTCAGGGAACACAGATGGAGAGAACCCCATGATGAGGCGGGTGGGAGGGGCGGGGCTGGGATCTCACAGTCCCTCAGATCGCAAGAACATTGGGACTGTGACAAACACAGGCTCCGGGCCAGCCCTGGAGTCAATTTCTGGCTTTGCCCCTTTCTGACATGACCCCAGCAAACCTGCTGCAGCTCTCTGGGTCTCGTTCTCTTCACTGCACAGGGACAATGACTGCGCCTACCTCTCAGGCTTGTGCCAACAATGAAAGGAAAGAAAGCTTTGTGCAGAACCCAACGTGACGTAAATCTCGGTAATATTGGCGGCACCTACTTTTTCCACAAGGAAATCTAGTGAACCGGGATTACTCTAACCCGAGAGAGTGAATTATCCAGCGCCTGGTGGGCGCTGGACACAGATTTCTCCAGTAACTTGTTGGGGGGGGACTTGTCTTTTTCATCTTTAAAATGGAAAGAGTCAGACCTCTGGCCCTAGGCCCCTCCCAGTTCTGCTGAGAGGCCTAAGATCAGGGAGACGAGATCTGTGAAGGTTTGTGGTCAGGAAACCCTGGTGGGACCTGCCTTCCTCCCCTACGGCCTCACTAGCAGCCGCCTCCTCTCTGCTCCTTCTCTGCACCCAGAGATGACTCCGAGCTGACCTCTCTGAGCTGTGTGTAGAGGGAGGTTTCCTCACGAAGGCCCTGGCTCAGTACTTCAGAGACAGATCATCATATTAACAAGAGGAATTCCTTTGATGTCCTAAAAATATTCCTCCTGGTTTTGATGTGCCAGTTTACAAGTTCTTTCCACACCCATCGGGCTATTTGAAGCTCACATGACTGTGGAGAGGGCATATGGGAGTGACTGTGTACCCATCTTACAGATGAAGAAACTGAGCCTCAGTGACCTGTCCGAGTGACTTGGAAGAGGTGTTCCTTGATGCCCAGGGACCTGCCTGGGGAAGGGCCAGGGGAGCTCAGGTGGGCTGGAAGGGCTGGGAGGGAGGACCAGGCTGGTCTGCTGTCAGCACTCAGTGGAGCCTGGCGGTATAGACAAAACATACCCACAACACCACTTAGTAGCCGGGTGACCCTGGACAAGACCCTTAGCATGTCCTCCACGTGTAAAATGGAGGTAATATTCCACCCTGTTGTTATAAGCACACAGGGCTGCTGCAGAGCCGGCATTCACAACCTCAGTTTCTTAGTTCAAGCTCATTAATATCCCAGCCCTAACAATCAATGAGTCAACACTGCCCACAGCCCAAGCCGTCCTTCCACTTCTACAGTCCCGCCGGCTCACTCGCTGCCCCTGACGACTGGCTTCCAACTCCCAAGTCTACAAAGGACGCAGCCATCACTCAGGGGCAGGGCCACCCCCCACTGGATTCTCCAGCTCAGAAAAAGGCACAGGATGGGGAAGGGCATTCCATGGGTGCACAGGGAAGCTCACCACTGGCCAGACCACCAAGTGGACCTAGCCCCTCCCAGGCCTCCAGGCCCAGGGCCACCCCAGCCCAAGGGCAGAGACAGGTGTCCTTAGAGGGGAGTGCAGTCTTGGAGAACTGCCCTCCGATCTTGGTTTGGCTGGATTTTTTTTTCTACCCTGGTGGGTCAGATTTTCTGTCATTGATTTTGTAAAGCTAATAAGAAAATCAGTTCTTTAGTCCTAAATAAATGCCACCCACTTGATCCCAGGGGTGATGGAGAAGGAAATGCATTTATTGAGGACTGACAATGCGCCTGGCACTGAGGCCCAGCTGTGTAGCTGTCACATGACTCCATTTCTCAGAAGACATTTAGAGTCAAAGGAATAAACCGAAGCCACCCAGCCGTAAGAGGCACCTCTGGGCTCCAAGCTCCGCAGCAACGACAGGCTCTGGTCACTCAGACCCCAGCCCTTTCCGCAGGTTTCCAGAAAGAAATCTGACTTCTGCCTGTCCCGGAGTCCACTTCGTCTTCCTGGAGACTAGCTGGGATCCATTCCTGCCCCCACCGGGAAGTTCTTTTCCAGATTACTCCATGGCTCTGAGATTATAAGAAATGGGAACTTTAACCAGGAATGTACCCTCCCTCCTTCTTCCGGAGGAAGTAGATAGTGACTCAAATCTGGGTCAAGAAAAGTCAAAATTCATTCTACCCTGTGATTCCCCACTGCTGAGGTGTTGAGTCTCCCGCCCCAGTGGTTTCAGTGGGAGGGGGGTCCTGCGGAGGAGTCTGAGATGGGCTGGGTGCAAAGTGCCCTGGGGGGCAGAGTTTGGATATCAGGCCTGCAGGGGAGCTGGGGGGAGCCACATAGGTCTCCAGACCTGAGAGCCAGGGCTAGGAAGGAGAGGGTAAGGTGGGCTGCGGGGTGGGCAGGAAATCTCTCAGGCTGACTTGGGGGCAGCTGAGAGGATCTGTAGAGAAATCACCACAGTGGAGGCAGCTTCCTTAATTGAGTTCCAGTTGCCTCTGGCTTTACCTCACCCCAAGGGGGGTTATGCCTCATTGCCCAAGTCCTCAGTGTACAGACCAGGATGCTGAGGTGGAGACATCAAGGGTCACAGCTCAGCAGAGGCAGGGGGGCCAGACAGGCGTTTCCTCACCGAGGTACAGGATCCTCTTTGCATGAAAAGGGGGTTGAGCGAGATGAGGGATCCTCAGGCCTGCACGCCAGGGCCTCTGCAGCGGCTAAAGCACCCCAGGTGATTCCAGCGTGCGCAGCTGGATCCCTGGCCAGCCCAGGCCCTGTGTCCTATACCCCACAGCTGGATTGAAGGATATTGTTCACCTTATACCTTAATAGAGATGTGGTCCAGGGCCTGGTGGACTAGCCACAGCTGGCTGGGGAACAGGACAGTGCTCACCCACTGCCCAGAGCAACTGAGGCCAAAGGTGAATCAAGAATTTGCCTATGAATCCTGATTTAGAAATGCAAGAGAGGGCCTCCCCGGTGGCACAGCGGTTGAGCGCTGGGTTGCGAAGCTGCCCACGGCCTCTGTGGCGCCGGTTCGATCCCCAGCTGCTCCCCGGCCACCGGAGGAGGGTCCCGCATGGCGCGCAGACCTCTCCTGCCGCCCGCTGCTCCCCTCAGCAGTGTACTTCGGTCCTTCTGCCTGCTCTGCTCCCCGCTCTGGCTCTGGTGAATTCTCTCACCCTCCCGCACTTCTGACTGTACCAGTGCATGTATAAACAAACAAACAAACAAACAAACAAAACAAACACAAAAAAAAATGCAAGAGAAACTGTTAAAGGGTTTGAAAGTGGACTTGTGAGACAGGAACATGGAAAGGACAAGTGTTGCTCTGTGCTATCTTTTGACTAAAATTTATTTGCATATTATACTTTGCTGAAAATAGCAGTTGATGAAGAAATCACCCAATATAAAGGAACTGCCTGCTGGCACCGGGGAAGCTCACGGCTGACGCCCAGACAGGAGCCCAGGCACCTGATTTCAATGAGTATCTTTGTTGCCAAATACCTGGCCATAGCCTCGGCCTGGCACTGCCTGTTCCTGGATGCTCCCCCCACACCCACCCAGATGGCCAGAGCCCACAAGATCACCAGTCAGGTGCCTGATGATGCGGGCCAGCGCCTCGGGAACTGGGGCAATAGTTGCTCACCCAAAGATGACTCAGGCAGGAAGGGGGAAAAGTAAGGAGGGATGGAGGGAAGCTGTTTGTGTCCTCACTCCAACCCTAGCCTTCAGGTCTATGAGTTTTAGCAAATAAAAACACCAGATGCCCAGTTAAATTTGAATTTCAGATTCACAATGGATAATTTTTTAAGTTTACTATGTCTCAAGTATTGCATGGGACATATTTATACTAAAAGTAGATCACTTCTAATCTGAAATTGAGATTTAACTGGGGACCCTAAAGTTTACCAGGCATCCGAGATCCCAGGAGCAATGGTTCCCACCCAGGTCTCCACACTGGGGCAAGTATGATGTTTCAGCAGGGCAGAACAGTAACTCAGAATGATGAAAAGCATGAAGGGGTGACTGAAAGAATCAGGTAGCAGCTGTGAGAAATGGAACGAGGGAGCGAGAGGAGCTCTCCACCCCTCTTAGGCAGAAGACACATCCAGGGGCCTCTTCATGCCTGAGTGGGACCTCTTATCACTTGTGGTGCCTTCATCTAGCACCGGGCCTCTGGGGTCCAGACCAGCTGGGACTTCGCAGGAACAGAAACCAGAAAGAACATATTTATAACTTCTTAAGCAAGAGGGAGGGGAGGAAAACAGAAGCCACAAAGACTGATTGCTAGATTTCAGATGACACAACAACAGCACTTCTGACCACAAAGGATACCATAAACAAAGATAAAGGACAAATGACAGATTGGGAGGAAATATCTGCAATATATATTACATCCATAATATGTAAAGATTCCCCACCATTCAACAAGAAAAAGACAAACTGGGGCGGGGGCAGGGAAATGAACAAGGATGATGTGACGGATCATTTCAGTAGTCAACTTGGAGAGTGTTTTTGGGAGGAGAGGAACCTTAAATTGGCTAAAGTAAATTGCCCTGCCTATGTGGTCCTCTTCCATCAGTTGAAGACCTGAATAAAATAAAATGACTTCCTCTCCAGGCAAGAGGAAACTCTCCAATAACTGCCTTTGGACTTGATACACTCTGGCTCTCTGGGTCTTCTGCCTGCCAGCTTACATTGCAGATTTTGGACTCACTAGACTCAAACTTAAAGCGACTGCTTCTAGAAATTTTGGCACACACAAACATGCCCTGATCATCCTATGATCTTCTGTTGCTGGGAAATCAGATGACAACATTTGTTTAAAAATACATGAAATGAGAGAGAAAAAAAGGCTTTGTGTGAAGAAAACTATAAGCTCTCTCAGAGAAAGTCTGTGACCCTCAGCACCACTGATATCTGAGTCAAGAACACCCCTGTGTTGTGGGGACTGTCCTGAGCATCGGAGGGAAAGTAGCACCCTGGTCTCTGCTCACTTGTGGTGTTTCCCCCAGTGGTGACAAGCCCAGAATGTCTCCAGACATTGCCAAATGTCCCCGCTGGGCAAATGACCCCTATTTAAGAATCACTGAGCGAAGGGTTTTGTAATACGTGTTTCAGTCACTCAAGTTTTTTTTTTTTCCCTGCCTGATTTGTTCCTTGGTTGTGTAGTTGTGATTACTAGGCTCACGTACTGACATTTCATAAAAATCACATTGTGTGTGTGATCCATAGAAGCATCCTCATTGTGGGGCCTCCTTGGTGGCGCAACGGGTTAAGTCACAGCACTATGAAGTAATCCACAGCCACTGCAGCACGAGTTTGATCCCCAGCCAGGGAGCTACCCACATGGCACAGCAGACCTCTCCTGACTCACCCGCTGCTCCTCTCACTCAATCTGCATGTTCTGCTCCCCACACTGTCTCTGGTGAATCCTCTCACCCCCACACCTCTGGCCTGTACCCCCGTTCTTGTGTGCATAAATAAATAATTTTTTTTAAAAAAAGAAGCATCTTCCTTGTAGGAAGGAAAAGACGAACAGACACATCACCAGGCTGCAGAACAGGCATTATTGTCAGTAGAAGCCTTATCCCTCTCTGGACCCTCTCTAGCCCTGGCTGAGCGCCTCTGACACACAATTCTCCTACAGGCCACTCCTTTGCCAGCCACACTCCCCCACCCTTGAGTCTGATTATCTGCCTCCACTGCAGCCTCAGCCTCAGCTCAAACTCCCTGCTCAGCTGCTGTGAGCACCAACCTTTCTGTACAACCAAGTTCTTCCAAGGCCCAGCGCCCAAGGCCCAGGGCTTTCCCTGGCATCTCCTCTCTCTCATCATTCATCTCTGCTTGGGCCAGGCCCTTTGGCACTGAGCGGTCTGGCTCCTGTCACTTGCTAATCTGTGCTGTGTAGTGAATCTTCTCTCCTCACCCATTATGTCAATTCCTGGAAAGCAGAGCTGCTAAACTAAGAAGCCACTTCCACTTTGACGGCTGCCACCCCCAGACCAGCCTTATATCAGGCACCCAGCAGCAGCTCCTCAAGCCCACAACAGGTTGGCACTTAATCTCTGCCCAAGGCCGCCCTGCTCATCCGGTTTCCTACCGCCCTTCCCCACACAGCATCCTCGCTCCAGACACTTCGCTCCTCCCACCTGTGGATTAAAATCCACCTAGACTCAGCTCAAAATTCCCAAAATGGAATTAAATCTCTTTTTTGCCTCGAGCCAACCTACTCACTTGTCCACATATACCCGTAGCCCCTGGCACACGGCCGGGAACCTTATTAGATTTAGTCTGGGCCTGTCTCTCTCCCCGAGAGCACCTTGAGGAAAGGGTCCTCGCAGCCCCGCGTCAGGCCGGTGGGGGCCTGCCAGCCTAGCGCCTAATCCGAGTTTGCTGAATAGAAACGAAATAGGATGCAGAAATTCCTCAATCCAGAGCGACTGCCTGGAAACACCCTTGGACGCCCCCTCTAGGGGGCAGCTCCCTTGGCAATCAGTGTCCCCAGACGGGCGCTGCCCCGTCCCTGGCAGACACCTCCAAGCACTCGCAGGTGCCGGGAAGGCGGCGAGGCGGGCACCACAGCCTGGGCGAGCGGGCCAGGGCATCACATGATTCTCCAATCACATGATCCCTAGAAATGGGGGTGGGGTGGGGAGCGCGAGGGAGGGGGGAGAATCGAGTAGGGAAGAGCCCCAGCCTTCCTGGCTGGCCCCGCCCCTGGGTCGCGAGTAGCCAATGGGGACGCGACGTCCCGGCCACCTGACCAATGGAAGCCGAGGTGGGCGGGCCACCGCGCGGGAGGCCCTAGTCTGCGCGCTGCGGGGCGCCGCTGCCGGGAGTGCGGGGCGCTGCTGCCCGGAGTGCGGGGCGCTGCTGCTGTGCGGACCCGGAGGCAGGTACCGGCGCTCGCGCAGCCTCTCCGCGCCCTGCCCAGGGCCGGCAGTGGGGCGGGGGGCTTGAGGTTCCTCTGCAGTCTCCGCCGGGAGACGGGAGAAGATTCGCCTCGAGCAACTGCTTTGGCGGTTTCCGAGGCGCGGCGGGGATTTCCCGGGGCGCGGGGCGCGGCGGTCCTTGCAGCCACCGCCGTGGGAAGGGGACTCTCTCCACCAGATCTGGGCGCTGCCGCCTCTGCACCCAAAGCAAGGACCTCTCCCTTCTTGACCCGGCTCCCCTACCCCGCCTGGCCCCTCGTCAGCGGTGCCGGTTCTTTCCCCTTCTGGGCCGGTGCCGGTGAGCCTCCAGCGGCCGGGCCGGAGAGGCGCCCGCACCTGTCTCGGAGCTGGGAGAGTTGGGAGTGGAACTCGAGATCCTGGCATCCTGCAAGGCTGTCGGGGTTCGGAGCGGTGACTGAGCCCCCGGCGTGTCGGGCTCCCCTCTGCTTCCTCTTGGGGGGCGGGGAGGGGGGCCAACTAACTTCCGCCGCTCTCGGTTCCCGGCGTCCTCGCGCTGGGGTTGGCTCACCTTTTGGGAATCTTCCTCTCTGGCACTCAGAGTTGGGGGTGCCACCTAGTGGAAGATGATGGAGCTGGGGGCTTGAAGAGGCCGCCGTCCTCTCTGCTGACAGTGTGGGGTGGGGGTGGGAGAGGTTCGTTCAGAACCCTACCAAGAGGACTTGGGCTCCACTTTCCCCCGCCCTGCTCCTGAACCTGCAGGCCCTTGCCTGCCCGCCTGTGCAGTGGAAGGATGCACTCTGCTCACCCCCCTCCCCATGCCCAGGAAGGGAAATATACATGAACAAGTCACTAGGGGAGCCACATAGAGATTTCTGTTGACTTTCTGGACTAGGGCAAGGCAGCAGGACAGCCTTCAAAAAGTGGAAGCTAGAGCCCCAAGACAGATGGGACCAGCCATAGCTGCCCTCCCTGGGAGCCGTAGGCCTGGAGAGAGGGCGAAAGGGCAGCTGTCCAGACCAGCCTTCTTCATCCTTATCCGGCCAGGAGAACGTCTCTTGGGGCAGTCTTTGGGCACTGAGGAAAGCCAGCTGAGGGAAAGAGGATGTGAGTCATTGGGCGGGTGCAACCCACCTCGCCCCTCAGCACTGTCCACTGGTAGACTCCTGGGAACTGAGCCCCAGAGACAGGCTGCAGCTTTGGGGGCTCTCACAGCCAGTGGTGGCGGTTCTAGGACGAGGACCCATGTGCAGTAACCAGGAACTCCTGCACTCCCCGCTCTGTCCTGCTGACTGGTCCCCCTGCTGAAACTCAGGGCCCTATCCTCCCGGGGCTTGGGGCCCTCTCGCTGGCACTGCCTTTGGTGCCAGATGATGCCAGGATGATGACCCCTGGAACCTCAAAGCAAGTCACTGCCGTGACAATATATGACGTGGCCATGGACTTGACGTTTCTGAGCCTCAGCTCCCTCCTTTGAAAAGTGAAAGGAATAATTAATACTTTGGAAGAAGAAAGAAAATAATGCAGATTTCACACTGCATTATTTTCTTCTGGCTCCCAAGAGGCTCAACAAACCTTACTGTTTCTGCCCGTCTAGGCCGTGTTTCATGTCCCTAGCCGCCTGGCTGAGCTAGCAGAGTTGGCTGAGCTGGGGGAAGGGTTGTTTAGGAAGTGAGAGGCTCCTCTCCCCGCAGACAGAGGCCTGGTTCCTTCTGCTGGGCCGGTGGGCACACGCAATCTCTTTTTTGAGTGCAGCTGGGTTGCAGCTTCTGGGCATGTTTGGGACATCCAGCATCCGTAAAGACTGGTGGTGTGGGGAGGCCCTAGAACACAGGATCTCAAAGGCTGCCTGCGAGCCCCCCTTCCCTGGGCGGGAACGTGACAGTCAGTGGGCGGGCGGTGCTGATCTTTGGGGAGGGCAGCGGAATCCGCAGGCCACCACACTTCCCCCTCATAACTTTCTCAACCCCGTGGTTTCACATGTCATCACGTGGCCTCCCCCCCACCCCCCACCGCCTACGGGCCTTAACAGGGAGCAGGTGTGAGCCCTGCATCTCATCATCATCCTCAGGGTGAGGAGGCTGAGGGGCTGGCTGGGGAAGTGGAATCCTGGCTCTCCTTCAAGGGGGGCTGCCCCAGTCCTGTTCTCCCATAACTACTAATGCCTCTCATCCTCCCCGAAGGCGGCCCATGTCTTTATAGATTGGACCCACAAAACCCACAAGTCTTCCTGACTTTCATTTACCCACATCGCCACACCCACAGAGATGCCTGTGTTAGGCCATGTGTTGGGGACATATCCACCCGGGTGCTCATGTTAGAGTTTGAGCCCACGGGTGTACACGCTGCATGTATGACGCGCTTGGGACACGTGTGGGAAGCTCCATCTCAGGTCCCACATCTTCCCACTTGGACCAGGAGGTGTTGGGGAGACTCGGGTAGTCCCGGGCCCGGGCCTGGGGAAGTGACTGGTGCCACAGCCAAGGAAGGCCTGGGCTTAAGGTGGTTGCCAAATGCCCTTTGGTATTTTGTAGGTGGACTATGTGGACCCTGGTGAGCTGGATGGCCTTGGTGGCAGGGCTGGTGGCTGGAACACAGTGCCCAGATGGTCAGTTCTGCCCAGAGGCCTGCTGCCTGGACCCAGGAGGAGCCAGCTACAGCTGCTGCAATCCCGGTCCGGTGAGTGCCCTTCGGCCTAGGTGAGAGCTGGCGAGGTGGACTGGCCAGGCTCCTGCCCTTCAGCCCACCCTCTCCTCTCTTCCCAGGACAAATGGCCCACAGCGCTGAGCAGGCGGCTGCGCGGGCCCTGCCAGGTGGATGCTCACTGTTCTGCCGGCTACTCCTGCATCCTCACCGTCTCGGGGACCTCCAGTTGCTGCCCGTTCCCAGAGGTGAGGGTGCTCCTCACCGGTGGAGGGGCTCGGATCTGCATTCAAACTCTCCCTGCAGACTCCCACCCCAGGTAAAAGCCTCGCCAACACAGGCGTCTCTGTCCCACAGGCCGTGGCATGCGGGGACGGCCACCACTGCTGCCCACGGGGCTTCCACTGCAGTGCTGACGGGCGCTCCTGCTTCCGGAGACCAGGTGCGCGGGGGTGGGGGTGGAGGGCACATAGAGCCTGATGTGCCCAGGAACCCAGCCAGCAGGGTGACTCCAGTTCCTGCCTTCATGCCTTCATTCATGCGGCATCTGCACTCAGCCACCCACCTGCTCTGGACAGAGGGGCAGCCCTGGGGCCGGGAGGGGGCAGGAGAGCGTACAAGACTCCAGGCCTGGGGTTGGGCATTCGGGGTTGGGGGAGAGCCAAATTGGGCTGGCTTAGTGCTACCCCATGGTCAGTGGATCCCCTGCCCTGGGCATAGCCTGAGGCAGGGACTGGCTCACAGGGAGAGGGCTAGGAGTGCCTAGGTAATCACTGAGCCCCAGCCCCCTCCCCCCTTCCCCCCCCCACCGTGCCCCACAAACCTTCACTGATTGGGTTGGTGGAATCCTGGGTCATCCTGTCCACAGATACCAAGCTTTTGGGTGCCGTCCAGTGCCCTGATAGCCAGTTCGAATGCCCCAGCTCCTCCACATGCTGCACTATGCTTGATGGCTCCTGGGGATGCTGCCCCATGCCCCAGGTAGAGGTCTGGGAAGATGGAGGCGGGGAGAGGGCCGTGGGGGCTGTGAGAGGCTGGAGCGGGTGAAGGTTGAGCCAGGACCATCTCTCCCTAGGCTTCTTGCTGTGGAGACAAGGTGCACTGCTGCCCCCATGGCACCTCCTGCGACCTGGTTCAGGGCCGCTGCCTCACACCCACCGGCACCCTCCCCCTGGCGAAGAAGATCCCCGCACAGAGGAGAAATGGGCCAGGTAAGGAGGCAGGAAATCTTCCGGTTGGGGGTTGGGAGTGCGGAGAGGCCTCACCTGGCTCTAGTTGGGAAAAATTCCCCTCCACCTGGGCTGCCACGCACGTCTCTCTCACTTCCAGAGATCATGTGCCCCGACGGTCGCTCCCGATGCCCTGATGATTCTACCTGCTGTGAACTGTCCAGTGGGAAGTATGGCTGCTGCCCAATGCCCAATGTGAGCGAGGGCCTGTCGCCAGGGCCTCCTGTGCCCTCAGCCACCTGGCCCCATACCTTGCAGGGACCCCTGGGTTGGGGCAGCCGGCTGCTTGCTGGGAGCTGGGCTGCTGTGGACTCCTGTCACCCCCTAGTGGGGGACTGGGGCAGTGCCAGCCATGGGCCTGGCTGCTCCTGGAGCGCCACTGAGACTGGAAGTCACCAAAACCCACCGCTGTCCCCACCCAGGCCATCTGCTGCTCCGACCACCTGCACTGCTGCCCCCAGGACACTGTGTGCGACCTGATCCAGAGTAAGTGCCTCTCCAAGGACAACGCTACGGACCTGCTCACCAAGCTGCCTGCACACACAGGTACCCAGGGAGGCCCCGGGCCCGTTCCACCTATATGGTGAGGAATAGCTACCCACGCTATTCCAGGGCAGGTATGGGGGTGGGAGACTGAGGGCGTTTGGAGAGGCCAGGGCAGGTGCAGCACCCTTTCTTCCACACTGGGCCTCGCCATCGGATCATTGCCAAGGTCGCCTCCGTCCTTAGTGGCGTCCAGTTCCAACTGTGGAACCGGCCAGGAGTGGCACCTCCGAGGCCCCCAGTGTCACTGCTGACCTGTCCCCACTGCTGTCCTCACAGTGCAGGAGGTGAAGTGTGACATGGAGGTCAGCTGCCCAGACGACTACACCTGCTGCCGCCTGCAGACGGGGGCCTGGGGCTGCTGCCCTTTTGTCCAGGTACTGGGGTGGGGCTAGGCAGGGTGAGCAGGGGGTGGCAGCCAGCTCGGCCCCTTGTCCACCATCCCCTCTCGCTCCCCCCAGGCTGTGTGCTGTGAGGACCATGTGCACTGCTGCCCGGAAGGGTATCGGTGTAACACAGGAAAGGGGACCTGTGAACAGGGGCCCCGCCAGGTGCCCTGGATGGAGCAGGCCCCAGCCCGCCTCAGCCTGTCGTCCCCCCGCGCCGTGGAGAGCGATGTCCCCTGTGATAATGTCACCAGCTGTCCCTCTGAACATACCTGCTGTCGACTCGTGACTGGGGCATGGGGCTGCTGTCCTGCCCCAGAGGTGCATGGGGGATAGCAGCGCGGGGTGCTTGGCCTGAGTGGGTGGCCAGACTCCATAGTCTGGGGCAGTGTACCCCTCTGCACATTCCTTCCCAGCTGGAAGAGCCTCAGCGGGAGGGGACTGTGGGGTCCCTCCCATACAGTACCCCCCATATCACCCTTCTCTGCTGCCGCAGGCTGTCTGCTGCTCAGACCACCAGCACTGCTGCCCCCACGGCTACAAGTGCACGGCCCGGGGGGAGTGTCAGATGGGGGACAAGGTAGTGACCGGACTAAAGAAGGTGCCCACCCGCCAGGCCTCCCCGCCCCTCCCCAGAGACATGGGCTGCGACCAGCACACCAGCTGCCCTGTGGGACAGACCTGCTGCCCCAGCCTGAGTGGGGGCTGGGCCTGCTGCCAGTTGCCCCACGTAAGTGTCCTCTGCCTGCTCCGGGAGCCGGGAATGAAGTTGAGGAGGGCGGCAAGAGTGCCATGCTGCCCTGTGCCCCCAGGCCGTGTGCTGCGAGGACCGTCAGCATTGCTGCCCGGCCGGGTACACCTGCAATGTGAAGGCCCGATCCTGCGAGAAGGATGGCGACGCGACCCAGCCCACCGCCCGCCTGGTGCGCGGTCCACACCTGGGGAACGTGGAGTGTGAGCCGCGTCGCTTCTGCCACGACAACCAGACCTGCTGCCAGGACAGTGCTGGGGGCTGGGCCTGCTGTCCCTATCCCCAGGTCAGTGCCACCCCTACCTGGGCTGGGGCTGGGCACGGGTCCCGCCCTGCTGGGTCTGACACACCCCCTCTGACCGCCCAGGGCGTCTGCTGTCGGGATCGGCACCACTGCTGCCCTGCTGGCTACCGCTGTGGGGCCGGGGGCATCAAATGTTTGCGCCGGGAGGCCTTGCGCTGGGACACCCCTTCGAGGGACACAGCCCCGAGACAGCTGCTGTGAGGAGGGACTGAGGACTGAAGATACTCTGCAGCCTCGAGACCCTGACACCTGGCTCAGAGGGTGCCCACTGCTCAGGCCTCCCCAGTACCTCTGCCCCACCAGATTCTCCTGGATCGCTCCATTCTGAGTCCCCCCACTACAGTGGATGGTGGGGCCTCTATCTAAGGCCTCCCTGTCAGAAGGGGGGCTGTGGCAAGAGCCACATCACGAGCTGCCATCACCCTCTCTCCCAGTTTCTGTGGACCTGTGGCCAGGTGCTCTTCCCTCTCCACAGGTGTGTGTGTGTGTGTGCGCTCCAGTAAAGTTTGTACACTTTCCTAACAGCGTCTGATTTGGCAGGCCTGCCTGCCCTGCCCTCCCCTCCCCAGGGACACCCCACCCCACCCCACAGAGCCTCCTGCCCACAGAAAGACACACAGAGTTCCTCTCACCAGTTTTATATTTGCTGTTGCCCACAGCAACCCCTCACATGATCCCCTAGTCCCAGAGCCGCCCCCGCCACCAGCCCTGTGACAGCTTAGCCCAGAGGTGGGCTAGTCAGCAAGCAGCACCCCGCCCCTCCCAGGGGTCCTCAGAGAATGCCCCTCCCTCTCCAGCCCTCACACGAGCAGCTGAGGCCCGGCTGCCCCTCCTGCCTTCCCACAACAGAGCTTTCTATGTACAGCCCCGTCGTACAGGCACTGCTTCCCGCCCCCAGCCCTCCTCCCCAGCACCTCCCAAGGGGGGTTTGGCCCCCGCCCGCCGCCCTGGAGGCAGACTGGGGGGTCCCTCCCGACATTACCCAGCATAGGCTGCTGGACAGCCCTGCAGGCCCGCAGGCGCCTCTCCAGGAGTGGGGCGGGGCTAAGAGCGGCCCCCGCGGCCCCGGGGCGCGCGCACCCCGGGCGGAGCGGGCGGGGCCGCCGCGCGGAGGCGCTACTTGACGTTGAACACCATGAGCGGCCGCTCCTCCCGCCGCTGCCAGGGGCTCTTCTTGTCGCCCGCCTCGTCGCCCGCCTCCGCCCCCAGCTCGTCCTCGGGGCTGGTGAGCGAGTCGCGCCGCAGCTCGCTGGCGCTGCTGCGGGAACTGTCCCCGCGGCTGCGGCCGCGCCCCCGGGGTACCGTGGCGGCCCGGCCCTCGGGCGCCGCCACCTCGTCCAGCAGCGGCGTCAGCGAGTTGTCCTCCGGCGAGCAGAGGCCCGTGCGGCTCTCGCTGCTGCTCGGCTCCGTGTCCTCGCTGAGCGCCAGGCGCGGGGGCGCGGGCGGCGGCGGGGGCGGGGCGGCCGTCGGGGCGCGCTCCCGCTCCTCCCGCAGGGGCCGCCGGCGCGCGGGCCGCGCCTCGTGCACGTCGACGCCCGAGTCCAGGCTGGCGTCGGTGCTGCGGCCGCCGCCGCCCGCCTGCAGGTCGATGTAGGAGTGGCGCACCTGCGAGTTGGAGCGGCCGTCCAGGGACACGAACCAGGCGCGGGGGTGCGGCTTCACGCCCAGTTCCAGCAGCTTCTTCTCGGTCAGCGCCTGCAGCTCGCCGTTGAGCTGCGCCATGGTGGACTCGTTGAACAGCACCGGGATGGTCACGGAGCCGCTGACCGGGGCCGAGCGCCCGCCCCCCCAGCCCTCGCCGCCGCCCGCCTCGCCCCCCGCGCCCGAGTGGCCCGGCATCAGCGGGCGCTGGGGGTCGGGCTGCGGGAAGGGGCGCCCGGGCCCGGGGGCGGCCCCCTCCGACGGGGTGGGGTCATCGCCGGGCCCCGCGGCGCCGGCCTCGCCGCCGAGGCGCACGTAGTGGGCGGGGATGACCAGGGTGGGCATGACGTTGCGGTAGACACTGTCCTTGAGGTGGTCGATGGAGCCGCAGAAGATGAGCTGCCCGGGCTGGCTGAGGGACGGCGGCCGCGACAGCTGGTCCACCGACTGCGACAGCAGGAAGTCGGGGGTCTTGCTCTCGGCCGCCCCCTTGTGGCCCAGGTAGTGCTCGAAGGGCGGAGGCGGCGAGGGCGGCTCGTGCAGGAAGGCCGCGGCCCCCGACGGCGCCCGCCGGTACTCCTCCAGGCCCGGCTCCAGCCCGCCCGGGCCCTCCATGGACCGCGCGCCCTTCAGCGCCGCGCCCTCGCCCCCGCGGGCGCCCGCGGGCTCGGCGACCTGGCGGCTGGCAGAGCGCGGCTTGGCGCGGAAGAAGTCGTCGCGGGAGGAGGCCAAGTCCCGGGAGCTGGAGAAAGCCGAGTGCAGGGGGCCCGGAGGTGGCGCCTCGGGGTCCCCGGACGGGGCGGGCTCCAGGGGTCCCCCACAGATGAGGTGAAGCTGGGACATCGAGGTGGCCTGGTCTCGTTTGTTGCCGTCGGAGGGCCCGGAGAGCTGCAGCTTGCGGTGCTGTTGCCTGGGCTTCAGGCAGCGTCTCCTAGAGAGGAGGGGCAGACAGGGGCCCTCAGGAGAGAGTGCGCCCCAGAAGCACCCTGATGCCCATTCCCTCGCCCCCCTCCAAGGTGCATGGTCGGAGCTGGGTATAGTTGGACAGATGAGAATGCCTGGCACTCAGGAGAAATGCTGGGCGCTGGCAGAGGCTTGGGGGAGAGCTTGAGAGGCTGTGGAGGAGCCGTCAGCGACTGTGCCGGCTGGTGTGCTCGCGGTCAGGTGCAGGAGAAGCTGGGAGGAGCACCCAAGCCAACCGGGGCAGGTCTGGCCTGAGGTCCCCCGGAAGGGAGAGGCAGGCTGGTCGGGGCAGCTGCAGACTATCTAGGAGGGGCCTGGCCTGCAGGGCCTGCCCCCTCTTCCCCCACCTGTCTTAATCCACATCCTGCAGGTGCAGTGCGGAGCTTTCCGTGAGGATCAGAACCATGTTTTATGCATTTGGGGGGCTGGTCGCCCAACTCAAGACCAGGCATAGAACTGGCCTTAGTCTGGACCTGGGATGAGAGAGGAGGTTGGGGGCAGAGGGCTGGCACCAGGGACTGGGGGATGGCCAGACCCCAGCATACTCACCGGCAGTAGTAGATGAGCAGACACAGCAGAATGAGCACCAGCAGGGCCAGGGCTGCCAGGATGGTGAGCAGGAAGATGGTATGGTAGGTGCCAATGTCCTGGATGCCCGACGTGATGGTAACCAGCCCTGTGCCAGGCAAGGGCTTAGCCTTCCAGGTATGGGTGAACGTCCTGCCTTCCAGAAGATGTCCACTCTCCCAGCCTACCCTCCCACCACTGCCCCTTGCCCCCACTGTCCTCCCAATCTCACCAGTCGTGGGGGAGGCCATGGCAGCTGCCCAGTACCCCAGCTGGGGGGAGGTGAAGGTCCAGTAGAGCTGTCGGCCTTCCTTCCGGATTACACCTGTGCCATTGCGTACCCACAGTCCTGCGAGAGCAGGGGTTTTATCAAACTTAGTGTTCCCCCATCTGAGTCCCACTTCCCCCCACCAAATCCCAGCACCTGTCACCCCAAGGCACTCACCAGTCTTGGGGTCAAACCTCCAGGCTGGAATGCTGGTGCCCACAGTAAGGGCACGAGTCTCTGAGGGCACGGGCAGGGATAGATGAATGGGGCCCGAAAGTGGCACCTCTGTTCCGTTGCCCGTCAGCAGGTGCACGCTCACAGCAGCCAGGGGCATCAGCTCCAGCCAGGAGCCATTGCCTGGAGGAAGGGGACACAGGGCTGAGGGCCAGATCCTGCTGGGGAGCAGCCCCTCTGTGCCTGGCACCCAGCATACCTGAGCTGGACGCCTCGGTGCCCAGGAAGGCAGGGAAAGCCCGCATCTCCTGCTGGGTGCTGGCAGGAGTGAGCGAGGCCCAGAGCTGGCTGTAGGTGGAGCTGACCGGCAGGCGGGCAGCCCGACGCTGGAACTGCACCCAGGGCTGTGAGCGGGCACCTGGATGGAGAGAGGGGCTGCAGTGGCCTGGAGAGGGACAAGGTGCCCCAGGACCAAAACACAAAACAATGATCTAGGGAGAAGGGAAGGTCAGGGAGGGTGGTGATTTGGGGAGCAAACTGGGCAGTTGTAGCGTGTTAGCCCGGAGGGGACAGGGACCTGAAGTTACTCCTGGCGGTGGGACTCTGAGCAAGACACGTGCTCTCTCTGAAACACTTTCTTCGTTAACCTCTGAAACTGTGAGGTGCAAAATGCCTGGCAGGCTCTGTGTTAGCTGCTGGGGATACGAAGATGAATAAGGCACAGTTCAGAATTTCCTGCCCCCAAATTCACAGTCATGCAGTGCCACCATGATGGCACCCACACAACTTCCTGCTGCCAGCTGCTGGATGGAGCTGTTCTGTGCCTGTGCTGCCTGTTACGGCACCCGCAGCACCCGCGGCTGCTGAGCACGTACCATGTGGCTAGTGTCACCGAGGAGGTGGTTTATTTTTGATTAACAAATTTTTATTTATTTAAATTTAAATAGCCACATGTGGCCAGTGGCTACTGCAGTAGACAGATGTGGCCGTGTGTGTGTGTGTGTGTGTGTGTGTGGTGGAGGGGACATAGAAACAATTCCAGTACACTATGGCAGTAGCTACCATTTATTAAGCTTTAACATCCACTGGGCACTGCACTATGCAGGTTGCCCATCTCAACCCCTGCAATTAGTCCATAGCCCTTGAGGGAGGTGCCTTTATTATGAACCCCTTTTTCTTTTTTCCTCCAGCTCCCTCCCCACCACCCCTTCTCACCATCATTAACCCCATTTCACAGATGCAGAAGAAGAGGCAGGACAAGTTCAGTAACTTGCCCAAAGTCACAATCCTGGATCTGGCTGACGTCCAGGATATGGTGCCAGGGCCCACCCTCTTACCCACCATTCCTTGCTGCTGAAATAGAGGGTGCAGGGTGTAAGGAGCTTGACCCACACAGTTCAGCAAGGCCTAGTGGAGCCTTGAAGGATGAGTAAGACAGCGTGGAAAGGGACTCCTGGGAGGCCCACCACGAGGAGGTGCGGAGGCGTGCGGCACGCTGCTCAGGGACGCCAGGGGACCGATGGGAGGCGAGCAAGGCGCCAGTCGTCAGGTCCCCTAGGGAGCTGTCACCTTTGCGAAGGAGTCTGGACTTTAAACTGAAAGCAGCGGGGGTCGGAGGAGGGCTTGAAGCTAGGGGGCAACACTGGCATGTTAGAAACCGCCACAGGCATTTTAGAAGCCTCTGATGCAGGGACAGAGTGAAGAGGAGCACATAAGAGTAATTTGGGAACAAGGGCTCAAGCTAAGAATAAAAATAGGCAAGGAGGTTCTCCCATTCCAGAACCCGCTGTGGCTCCCTAGTATTAGCCTGAAGGAGCCTCCCTTCTGCCTGGCTCATCAACCAGGCCACACCAGGCCCCCTTCTTACAGAGACAGACGAAAGCATGGCCTAGGCCCTCACTCGCCCCTTCTGCCCCTGCATCTTGATTTCTCTTGTGGACATGCATCTGCTCCCCCTTCAGCTCCCGAGCCCACCCAGTCCCACAGCTGCCTCCACCAAATTCTCTAGCCCTGCTACGCCGCAGGTGAGGGTTTTCTCCATTCTGAGTGAGGCCACCCTCCACTCCACGGCACTTCTGCCCTGTCTTGATTTCAGGGTTTGCAGTGATCAGTCTGTCGGTCTTCCTTCCCGGGCGCCCTGGCACCAGACAGGGCCTGTGGCCTGAAAGCCAGCTGGCAGACAGCGACTGCTGTGGAGACTCTAGCCCGCTCTGGGTGGGTGCGCAGGACCTGTGCCGGCACCCTCTCGTGGCCTTTAACGAGCCAGGCACCCAGGACATGCCCAGAAGCACGTGTCGACCCACTGACGATAAAGGTGGCTGGGAGTGGGGATTCTCACGGTCGGTGGGAGTTGAGGGAGAATAGAAAGCAGGAGAAGCCCCATTAACAATAAATGTTTATTGACCACCTGGGCTGCTTTTGGCCTGCGTGATGATATTTAACCCTTACCTCCACTTGAGGTGGATACTGAATATATCCACATCTTCCAGATGCGTCAACTAGGGCTCAGAGAGGTTAAGTGACTTCCCCAAGGGCACCCAGTAAAGCTCTTTTAGTCAGGTGGGGGGCATGGGGGGAGGAAGAGGAGCTGGCATGGGGGGAGGGGGCCTTACCAGGAGAGCCCAAGAGGATGTGCACGAGGTCCTCATAGAGGATGAGGGTGGCCGGCCGCTCGGGAAGCAGGTAGAGGCTCACCGACGCGTACACTGTGGGAGGGGGGCCAGGTCAGCTCCAGAGAAAGCCCCCAGTCAAGGCTGGGCACTCCCTCTCTCTGAATCCCAGTGACTTCACCCTCCTCGGCCCCTTCTGCATACCCCAGCCCAGGCAGCAGCTGCTGGGAATCCTGCCTCCTCCGCCCCCACGACTATTTTGGGAAGGGGCTAATGGGGGTCAGCTGCTCCCCTCCCTCCACCTGCCCCTGCACTCACAGGGCAGCTTGTCAACACGCCAGGGCACAGAGTTGGTGAGGAAGCCGGGCCGGGCTGCAGTGACCAGTACCCAGGTGCCCAAGCGGTAACTGAGGGGCAGTGTGGCCACACCCTCTGAGTCCGTGGTGCCCGCGGCCAGCAGCATCCGGTTACCAAATACATCCACTGAGGCTCGGGCCAAGGGCACCAGCTCCCCGCTCACGTAGACCTGCACCTTGATCAGGATCTCTGTGGGCAAGACGGGTGAGGAGAGGAGAGTGAGGAGGGAGAGGGGAAGAGAGAATCGGGGGCCCCTGAGATCAGAGGGGGGCAGCTCGGAGGGAGGTCAGCCAAGGCGTTCTAAGCAGCAGCATTTAGAGAGCCCCACCTAGACCTCCCGGCAGCCCGTGGGGAGGCGCTCATTACCACACTCCTTCAAGGCCAGCGCTTACCCACATCTTAACATTTCTGAACTTAGGCGGGGCTGCGCTGGATGAGCCCATGATTGGATGATTAGCAGCATTTTTCTTCTTTCTCACTGGTCCATGAAACAAGAGTGCAACTTACGGTCTGAGTATTCGACTTGATAAAATAGGCTCTTGGCCCATTTGACAGATAAAGAAACGGAGGCTCAAAGAGTTTCGAGCCTTGCACTGCAGCTGAGTGGGAAGTTTGGGGTCCACACCTAGAGTTTGCCTCTAGATCGCAATTCCCACGCACTGGACCCTATGGGGTTGTTGTCAGGGGCAGGAAAGGGAAGGGGCCGGGGAAGGATGACTAAGTGGACAACCCCGCATCCCGAGAGGAGCAAGGTCAGGATTCTGCCATGTGGAAGGGAGGGTGGGGAAGGGGCTGAGTCAGAGTTTGAATTTCCAGGAAAAAACTAAGAAGAGGACCCTAGGGAACTGGTCCTTCTATCACAATCCTCTTTCCCTCTTTCCAGAAGGTTTTGCACAAACCTATTTTCCCTCCAGATTTAGGGATTCATCGCAACCGCTAAGACCAAACAAGTAGGCCTGACCCCTCCCCCTCCCTTGTACCTCCCACCCCCTCCCAGCTGGTCAGCAACAGTCAGTCACCATGGCAACGCCCTCATTACTCCCAAGAGATGGGCAGGGAGTTGGGGCCCTGCCAAGGGGGAGGAGATGGAGGGGTGGGGCAGGGGTTGCCCGACCTAGGTCCAAGGGAAACTGGTGTAGAAGGAGTCGGGAAGAGAGGTCCAAGTCCTTCGCCTCCCAGTCACTTGGGTCCCGGCCCACGAGAGTCAGCCGGTGGGCCTGCAGGCGCCCTGAGCTGAGGAGATGACAGGGCAGGAACCAGGCCTGGAGTTGTTCTCGTGGATTCCCTGGGGCAGCCTCTTCTCTGATCCATGGGACGGACTCATTGTGGCCCCCTCCCTCAGCCTCTTGCCTCACTCCTACCCTGCTGCTAATACGGGAGGTGTCATCTCTGGAAAGGTACAGAGGCCTCAGTGGGGGAGCCAGGAGGCAGGTGGGGAATGCTCTGGTGCTGAACACAAACTAGGGCCATCCAGGTACCGAAGGAAGAGTCTAGAGCTGAGAGTTAACGGGATGGGGAAGGCAGGGGGCCTCACAAGTGGAGCCTGACACTCAGCAGTGACAGGTGTCTTATCTCAGGCTTCCAACCCCAGCGCCAGCGCCACGCCTGCCCCTGGCATCCCTTCCAGCTGTTCTCCTGCGCCCACCTCCTCCCCTCCCAGGCCAGAGTGCCCCTGCAGGGTGGGTGTGCACACTCAGCCCTTCCCTGCTCGCTGGTCCTCCCAGGAGCTGGTGCCTCCCCACCCTCCACCACCACACAGCAGGAATTCCGAGAAGTTAAAGAGGCCTGGCTGCTCCCCACCCCTACCCCAGGCTAGGAGCAGCTGGATGGAGGGGCTGGAGGAGGGTACCCAGAAGTCTGGAATATCGTCATTCGAGGGTTCAAGGCCCAGAGCCTCAGAAAAGGGGCAAGGATCCCGGGAACTATACAGGGGAGATGCCTGGAGAAGGCATCAGTGACAAGCTGGGGGGCAGGGGGGGAGGCAGGTGCCTAGCAGATTCCCTGCCCCCTTCCTCTGAACCCGGGCTGCCTGCCAGCGGCTGGGAGAGCCCCCTAGCCTGGCTCTAGTCCAGCCAACTCCCTGGGCCCCTCCCCTGGGGCACAGGACTAGAGGGAGAGGTTTCCTGAGAAACTCGGGCCTCTTCCCACCCACCTAAGCCTCCCTCCTGCAAAAATCAGGGAAGCCTGAGGCCTGAGGACATCCTTCCCCGTTCCTCAACGCCTGACGTTCCCTGCAGCATCCGCCTCCCAGGCGTCAGCCCGGCCTCATTCCAGGCGGAAATCCGACCCCCCTCCCTTCATCCGGACCCCGCTTCCCTCATCCACACTCCCCACCCTGCTTTTCCTGCCAGCTCCTTGGTGGAGAGGTGAGGAGCGCAGAGGTTTCAGGCAGGGATGAGGCTGGGGGCGGGCGGGGGCGGCGGCCGGGGCGGTGGGCAGGCGGCGGGCGTGAGTGTGGAGGCCCTGGGGAGCTCCCGTCCCGCGGGGAGCCCAGGTCGGGGTCTCCCACCCTCTCGCCGCAGGATCAGACCCCACCCCCACTCACACGCCCACCCGGACCCGGGAGGCCCTGGAGGGTCTCCCCCTCTCCCCCACTGCGATCGAGGTGAGACGAGGAGGGGGCGCCCCGAGGCGGGCTGGGGACACAGGTGGCCAGCAGCCGGCTGGACAGAGCCCCAGACACCTGCCCTCGCGGTCAGCTCCGCCCGCAGCCCCTCGCCAGCCCACACGGCTCCCCCACAGCCGCGCCACGCGCCCGGAGCTGGAGTCACAATGCACCCCCGTTCCCAGAGCCCCCTCCACGGCAGCCCCTCCTCCCTCGCGGGCTGATTCGCGTTTCTTCGGTGCACCCCAAAATCTGAACGGGGAGGGGCACAGCGGGGGGGCTGTCAAGCTCCAAGGCGGAGAACCCCGTCGGGGCAGCCGGTCCGCCCACAGCCTCACCCCCTCCCCGCCTCCCTTCCCCCCTCGGCCCCGGCTCCGGGCGCCCAGCCCCCGGCCGGCCCGGGGTGGCAGCCGCGCCCGACGCCCCCACCCAGCCGGGGTCTGGCGCGCGGAACCCGCGGGGGGCTGCGGAGCGGCGCCCGCCCCAGCCCGCCCCTGGGCGGGTGTCTCCGGCAGACAATGGCTCAGGCGGCGGCGCCGCGCGGACCCGGAGGGAGAAAAACAAGGCAGGAGCGGGCGGCGGCGCGGAGCCTCGGGACCCCCCCCCCGCCCCTTTGTGTCTCCCCGAGACCCCCGCCCGGAGGCGCCCCTCGCTCTGCTCTCCCCGGTCAGCGCCGACCCCGGCTCGCCGGGCTCCCCCCATCCACATCCAGGGACGAGAACCCCCAAATCGCGAGCGCCGCGCACAGGGGGCTGCGGGAGGGGCCCGATGGGGGGCGCAGGCTCACGGCTGCCGCCCCTCCAGGCCGAGACTCACCCTGCGGGCTGGGGGGCTCCGGCGGCGACTTGCCGGGAGCCCGGGAGGCGCCGCCGAGCAGCAACCCCAGCAGCGGCAGGAGCCGCGCGAGGACGCTGGGGCCATTGGGCGGCGGCATCGCGGGGCTCGGCCCGGCCCTAGCGGCCCATGGCACCCGCCCGGCCGCGCTCGGCGCGCCCCGCTCGGCCCCAGCTCCGCGCCGCGCCGCCTGGGCTCCCGCTCCGGCTGCGGCGGCCGCTCGGCGCGATTGTCTCCGCCCGGAGCCGCGGCGAGCGCCCCCTGCCGGCGCCGCCGCACCCCGGGGCCTCGGGCACCGCCCCCTCGGCGCCCGCGCCCGCCCGCGGCCGGCTCGCAGCCCACCCTCCGCCCCGCCCGCACCCCGACCCCGGACTGCGGGGCGAGCAGCCACAGCGGCCGGTCACCCCGGGCCTAGGCTTCCAGGGCCCCCAAAACTTGCTGCAGAATTTTTGGGGAGGAGAATGGCCCTTATTGACGACACGCACCCTGGGTGCGGAAGGGTCATGAGTGTGTCCGGATAATGTAAGAGCTGCTCGGTCTTCTGCACAAACACCCGCACCCCCATATTGGGGAGGGAGCGGGTGGCCCCCTTGGGAATCAGTCAGGAGGGGTTCTTGTCTCGCTTCTCCCTCTTAGTCAGCCGAGAGCAAGTCCCACCGCCTCAGGTCCCTCTCGTCGTCGTCTTGGCTGCTTTCAAGGGGAGACTGTAGTGACACGCTCACCCATCCGGCGGTTGTGAAAATTAGATGAGATGATGCGAAGAGTCTAGCACAGGCCTGCCAAGAGTCGGGGACCAACACACGGTGCCATCGTGGGCTCAGGCAATGAGGTCCATTGCTGGGCAGGCATGATGCTGAGGAAACCCTTCTGGAGAGGCACCGGCCCTTCTCTCCCGCTGAGAAGCCCCAGCTGGCCCCCCTGGTTCTGGTCTGTGAATGGCAAGCCCGGTCCTTTTCTTTCTCCTCAGTCATTGAACCCCACATCTGAGGACAGTTATTGCTCTGCTCTTGCCCCAGTCAAACTCTGTTTTCTTCCAGGTTCTGGTTGTCGTCATCTCTCAGCTTCTGAGTGTCCAAATCCTTGTCTAATCTGCACCCCCTCCCGGGTCTCTCACATTGTGGCACCAGGAGGGAGGGCGCTGCTTCCCGAGGACAGGGGCCTCGGCCCTTAGAGTCACAGCAGGCTGAGCTCCCGGTTGAGTTCCCTGGCTGGGTCTTCTGACTCTAGGGGACCTTACTATGGTTTTTTTTTTAATTTAATTTTTTTATTTAAATTTTATTTTTATATTCCCCATACAATTACAATAGGGGACCTTATTATGAATTTTGGGGGGAGAGACAAAACCACCAGATTCCTCCCTCCCTCCCTCCTCCTCACTCCCCTTCTCTCTTTCTCATAAATTTCCATCTCACCAGACAGCCCAGTCCAATTCTTATGTAACCAATTTTTTGGAACCTCAGCACAGGATTTAGCGCTCATCCCTGGTGAATTTTATCCTGTTGGTTTCAACCCAACTTTACAATCTGTCAAGACTGCCGTGAATCTGCTTCAGTCCCCATCCTACCGGCGCGCCCCGTCAGTCAGCAGCGGTCTGTAGGGTGAAGACCAGCTTCCTCTGCCTCCACTCAAGGGGCTTGTGACAAAACTGGGCAGCCCAGGGCCAAGATGGGGCTTTGAGACACCCGCACAGAGATCTGCAGCTTTATCAAATTGGTTCAGCTTTAAATCCGAGTCTCTATCCTGCAGCTCACATTTCTGTCATGTCTAGAAGGACAAGTGCCAAAGGCTTTGCTGGATCAAGAGAAATCATCTGGGGCCATCCAAATGCAACGGTGCAGGGGGATGGAGTTTGGCTGGTGTTCAAAGAAGGCAGCTTAATCTTTTCCTAAATGTTCAGTCACCCAACTCAAAACCTGTTCTGGAACTTGCCAAACATGGATGTCAAATAGTTCTGTTCTCAGGATTTCCCTTTTACCCCTTTGGGTAAAATCAAATACCAGCAGCTCCTGTGAGATCCGTCCATCACTGCCTTCTCCCAGCTCTTACTCTCCAGTCCAAAGTCTTGCCGTGACCACAAGGTGCTTCCTGCCCACAAGGTGCTTCCTGCCCAGTCCCTCCTCCCGCTCATCTCCTGGCGCTCACCTATCACAGGAGGGCTGCGAGCCACGGCCTCCTTGATTTTGGTTGAACGTGGCAGGCCTGCTCCCACTTTCACTGGCTGCTCCTTCCATGCAGACGCTCGGTTCTCTTGCAGTCACTCGGCTCATCCATTCATGTCTCCCCCCACCTCAACAGAGCAGCCTCCCTGCCCCTCCACCTAGGCCTCCCAACACCCGCACCCATCCATCACTACCCTCCTGCCTTTTGTATTTTTTTTTGAGTTATACGTTTTACTTTATTTAAATTTTTGAGAGTTGCATATTTTACTTTATTTTTACTTACCTTTATCTTCACTCACTGCAGGACCCACCACTGGCCATGCGTGTCCTTATTTCTCATATGTTCCATGAGGAATAGATAGTTTCCCAGCACGGGAACAGCTCCAGGCTTGTGGAGGAGCTCAATAAACATTTACTAAACATGGGAATCCTCAGAGCTCTCAGGCGCCAGGTGGGGACCCCCTACTTCTGTCCTGGCTCCAGTCTCAGCTGTGGGAGGGCTGTCTTCCACTCGCAGCCCTCCTGCGGGCCGCTCCCCACCTGTGCCCTCTTTCCTGACTGAAGACCGCGTGGTGGGCAGAAGGGATCGCAGCAGAGTAGCCAGGGGCCATCCAAATGGCCAGGCAGCAGTGCCCACTGCCCTCGCCTGCTGAGGTACAGCTTCCCCAGGCGGAGGGCTCATCCAGCCTCTATTTGCCCTTTTCGCTGCAAACACAGCTTTTTTAATGAGTGAGTGAGCAGAGCATGTTATTTCCCCAAATCTCATGGCATCCTGAGGTTTATTCCTCCAAAATTTGGAAAAAATTACTGTCTAAAGCTGCCCACCAGCGACCCAGCCCATTCCCTGACACTCCCAGCCCCACCTCACCCACACACCCTCGTGTCATCTGGAGGCTCTGCCACCCTCTCCCTCGTTACACCCCCACTTTCTACTCCTGACACTCCCCAAGACAGCCACTTGCAACCTTTGCAGAGTCTCCCTGCTCACACCCGCTCACAGCCCTCGATCCCCGCTCCAAATGGTACTTGACTTCCGTCTGTCTCTCCTCCTTTGGCCCCAAGAGGAGGCAGCAGCCAGAGTGTGGGGTTCAGTCGCTTTATTAAGCACCTGGTAAGAGGGTGGCCCACTCTGTTGGGAGGGTGAGGGCATCAGGAGGCATCCATGGATCACGAGGGGCAGGGCAGCCCGTGGCCTTCTGGAAGGACAGATGTGGCTGCACCTCACTCCTCTTCATCTTCGTCTTCCAGGGGTGGCCGGTTCCGCTTGAAGAAGCCAGCCTGGGGGTGCACAGGGCCAGAGACAGGACATAAAGGTGATGCTCAGGCTCCAGAGCACTCATGGAATAAGTCTACTAGAAACCAGGCAGCCACGGGTCCTCCCCGTGGACCTTGGCCCACTGCCGGCACAAAGGCAGGCCTTTCCCACGGAGAGATAATGCGTGGAACAAGGTTTTTGTTTTTAATTTCTGGTTTTTCTCCCATGAATTTTTCTTTGTTAAATCTCCTCTTGCCCCGCTCCTGCCCCATATTTCCCTTAAATACTTTCATGCCTCTGTGACTGAAGTGCGTGATATGTGTCTCTCCCGAGTCTACTGCGTGGGTTTCTGCAAACACACCCTGGCTTCCCACGGCTCTGTGCT
Source organism: Talpa europaea (assembly GCF_964194135.1). NCBI lineage: Eukaryota > Metazoa > Chordata > Mammalia > Eulipotyphla > Talpidae > Talpa > Talpa europaea. Next base: position 122,017,545 of record NC_140074.1, read on the forward strand.
TGGTTGAGTTTGAGAGGCCCACTTGCCCTCCAGGTGCTGAGGAGGGAGTGGCCCCCAGGGCTCATAGAAACAGGAGCAGGGCCTGATTAGACCTGGGTCTCCACCTCAGGGGAGAGGATCCTGAGGAGGTCAACTCTGTCCTCCTCAGGAAGTTCCTGAGGGCAGGACTCAGGTCCTGTGACTTCCTCTCAGTGGGGTAAAGAGTCTAAAAGCTTTAGGGCCTCCCCTGGTGGCGCAGCGGTTGAGCGCTGGGCTGCGAGTCTGCCACAGCCTCTGCAGCCCGGGTTCGTTCCGGCCGCAGGGGCGAGGGTCCCACAAAAAAAAAAAAAGAGTCTAAAAGCTTTAAAGCCCGTAATGTGTCCCAGAAGTCTGCGGCTTGGAAGTCCCTCTGGAAAATGACATTCTAGTGGTGATACAGATGTGTCAAAGGCCAGGCCTTTGTCCACCTGGGGGCCCCACCCCCCCCTTCACGCCTCACCTTCCACATGGCCAGGATCAGGAGCGTGAGCAGCAGCAGGCCGCCCAGCACGCCTACCAGCACCCACCAGAGTGGAACGTCCCTCTCCTCCAAGGCCCGGAGCAGCTGCGTCTGAACCTGAAGGCAAACCCGGTATCGCCTCTACCTTTTCCCCAAGACTCAAATCTGCCGGCTGATGACCCTCCAGCGGGTTACCTACCTGTCCCACCCCTCAGACTCTGGGAAGCCCGCCCCATCCTGCTGGGCACAGACTCAGGGGAAGGCCAAAGGGCCAGGTGCAACTCATTTCCACAGCCTCCGTTCCCCCACACTCACCAGAGCTTCCCCTCTGGGCAGGCTGAGGGCTGGCACCGGGTAGGGAAGGGAGGAGACGTTGAACCAGGCACGTGACTGCAGCACAAACTGATCCAGGGGTCTCTGGACGGGGTGGGGATGAAAGCTACCAATGCAACGCCTACTGGTTGCAGGAGCCTAAGGCCCAGACACCCCACCCCCAGCAGCCCGGCCCCCAGGTTAGTCCTGTTGTCCCCCCCAAAGTAAACCTTGCCCTCACTCTCCTTCCAACTGCTGGAGCCCCACCTTTCCCCAGAGTAAACTGGGTCCCCGCCTCTGGAAGGCCCCGACCACCTGAGAGGCCCACCTGGCGGAGGCTGGGCAGCCACAGCAGTGTCAGCACCGTGACCATCACCCGCTGCCCCCGCGCCATCTCCGCGAGCTCACACTGCACCACAGTACAGGGCGCCGAGTCACAGCTCTGAGGGGACACGGACGTCATTAGTCCCCTCCTGGTCACAGCCCCTCCTGGTCATCAGCCCCTCACCCCGAGAACCCAACATACAGGGGGTCAGGGGTCAGGGAGCTCGGGTCTCCCCCTCAGCAAGGACCTCAGATTCAGGCTTCAAGCATGATCTCTCAGTGGGGCTGCTCCCACAGTCCGAGAGAGGCAGGGAGAGGGCGGGAGAATGGGTCACCGCACCGCCGTTCAGCACTCAGAATTGGTATAACTCGGTTCTAGGGACCTCAGAAAAGGCTTGTGTCCTGGACCCCCACCCTGGACACAGCCCTTCCCTTCATATTACCTGGCGTACTCCAAGGGACAAAGCGGCCCGACCAGGCCCACATGGCACCCCAACCCCTCTCCCTGCCTCCCAGGCCCTCTGCCCCTGGGGCCCGGGGCGGCCCTAGCTGGAGACCACAGGGACTGCTCACCACCAGCACCGGGTCCCGAAGGCGCGAGGGCTGCTTCTGCCGGGGCAGCAACGCATGTCTGCGCTCCCGCTCGTGATGCGCGGGGTGAGCCGGGGAAGGGCTGGGCTTGGGCAACCTCCAGTACAGCTGAGGGGGGACGAAGAAGCCTCCATCAAGGTCTGCCAACCTCGCCCCTCTCCTGCCACCGCAGGTCTTGGTGATGGTCTGAGGACACCCCCAGCTATATCTTCTCCCAGGTTCTCACCTTGAGGGGGTCAGGAGAGGGCTCTGTGGAGCACTGAAGGCCCCCCTGGGCCTGTACTTCCAGGAGGTAGAGCAGGTCCGAGGGTTGGGACTGGCCTGGGAGCTGGAGACTGAGGTGCAGGCCACTTGCAGTACCAGGGCCATTGTTGTGGAGCTGGCGACCAGAGGGAACGAGATGGGATATTTGGCGGCTCAGCACCTCTCCTAGCCCACAGCTCCCCGACCTCCCACCCCAACCTGGGGATAGGCAGCTCCGCCCTACCTCATAGGTGTGCTCCACTTTGGGGCCCCAGCTGTCAGAACTGTTTTCCCTGCTACCTTCCGCTGCCACCACCAGAGAGGCTGGAAAAGAGTTCCTGCAGGGGTCCGAGCCCCCAGAGTGAGCTTGAGTCCCTGATTTGCCTGTGGGGTTCCCCCACGCGACTGGGAACTTAGGCTGCGGCCTGCTACTCCCTTATCCACCTCTGGCCTCTCACCCTCGCAGCTCCATGCGGGCCTCCGCCCTGACAGGCACGTGCAGCAGCAGCTCCTCGCTGTTTGGATTCTGGCTGTTCTTGCTGGAGGGAAGGGGACATGGGTATCTCCATCAGCACGAGACCTGGGGCTGACCCATCTCTCTCAGGCTGCAGGGACACACTGAAGCTGAGCACGATGGGACTCAGCTTGTCCCGGAAGCAGGTCAGCAAGGGGCAGGCCTAGGGCTCAGATGGGGGAGGGCGGCGGGAGGGCTCCCCTGTGCAGTACCTCCTGATCTGCAGCCGGAAGGACACATGCTCCCCAACCTCCTCCAGGTTGTCCACACTCACCAGCATTGTAATCCCTATCTGAGAGGTGGGAGGACCAAAGTCGTTTCCTTAATCCCCTGCGGGGCAGCCCTGCCCTGAAGGTGGCCTCCAATTCTCACTCCCTGGGCTCCCCATTACCATGTCCATTTTACCCGAAAGCCTAGTCACTCACCCAAGAAAACGCAGATAGGGTGGGAGAGGACCAGGATCCCAGAGCTACGCCAGGGCGAACACCGCCCCGGGAGGAGCCCGCCCCCAGGACCCACCTGGGCATTCTTCTTCATGGGGTTGCCCAGCTCGCACAGCACCACCTTGCTTTCGTTCTCCTTCTTCTGGTTACAAACAAGCCTCTCCAAGCCCTTCGGGAGGCAGTTTGAGGAAGATGGTTAGAACATTCCAAATGTATGCAAGCTCCCTCGGGAAACACCTGCATGCAGGGAGGGGGCGGGGGTGGGGGTGCCTGGGGGTGGAAATTCAAGGACTGTCATGCTTCCCTTTAAGTGTTACTGGAGCACTTTTTTTTTTTTTAATTTTTTTTTGGGAAATAAAAAACAAAAAACATTACAAAAAAGGACGGTCCCCTGCTATAAACAACAGCAGCAAACAGAGAGGCGCGCGCGTGTGCGGGCTGCTGACTGGGAGGAAATCCACCCAATGTTCACAGCGGTTCCCGCTAACACCCTAGTTCCCGAGTTCAGTGCATTTCACAATAGGGCTCTGAGTTCTGTGCAAGTCCTCCTCTTCCAGAGTAAGAGACTAATGCACAGCATTCACAGCAGAGCCGGGAAGGGGGTGCTCTGGGGGGGGGGTCAAGTCTCCCGCACCTCCCAGGTGGATCTCACCTCCATGTCGCTGAGGGCCCGCATGTAGTGGGCTCCTGGGGGCAGGTGTGCAGCCAGCTCGGCCTCGTAGGCCCCCTCCCCCTCATTGGCCGCTTCCATCCGCAGCTCCAGCACATTGTCGGCTCCAATTAGGAGTGGGGAGCCCGACCTGCAAGGAGAGAGGGGTAAAGCTGAGGAGGGTGGTCCAGGCCCAGGGCCTGAGGGGCGCTAAGGGGCTCAGGACAGAGTGTCAGGACCAGGTGGAGAGGGGTGTCGCCGGGGCAGACGGGGCCAGGGTAGGGCTGAGTGGGCGGTCTCCTCACACACTGGCCGAGAGCTCGAGCTGGGGCACACACAGGTCGTCGTCGCCACAGTCCAGGATGATTCGGGTCTGGAACATCAAGATGAGGGTAAGTTGGGGGCACGTGAGGCCGGAGGGTCACACCGAGGCTTAGGGAATTAGAAATTCTGGGGATGAAAGGAGTTGCAAGATGACATCGGGGCTTTTGGGGGGTTGCATCCTATTTGGGAGGATGTTAGGGTTTTGGTGCTGACATCAGGCTTTATGGGTCTCTGTCAGAGTGTAGAGGTGACATCAGCATTTGACATGTACATCAGGGTTTAGGGGATATTGAGATTTGGTCTTGTTGGGGTTTTCATTGGGTTTTAGGGTGACATCACAGATCAGAGGTGATATGAAGGTGGCCCGCCCCACCCCACCTGTTCTTGGACATGGGTGTCTCCATGCAGCACGACACCTGGGGCTGACCCCTCTTTCTCGGGCTGCAGGGACACATTGAAGCTGAGCACGATGGGACTCAGCTTGTCCCGGAAGTCAGCCTCGTCCTGCGGAGGGGACAAAAGTCAGATCCTCTTGCTACCCTGCACCCCATCCTGACATCATGGTCCCACTGACCACCCAGGCCCTATAATGCCCACCCTGCACCTCAGGGCTGGACCAACCGCCTCCACACGCCCCACCCTGCCTACCCCAGGCTGGACATACTCGGAGGAAGGCGGTGGCGTTGTGGCAGATGGGGCTGTGCCTCCCACCCAGGTCCAGGTGCAGGGTGGTGCCCGCCTGCTGGGAGCTGAGTAGCAGCACACGGCGGCCCTGGCGGGGCTTCTGCCGGTCCAGCTGCAGCTCAGCACTTAGGCCTGCCAGGGCAAGCAGGCAGAACAGGGTCTCCCTGGCTGACCTCCAGGGAAGGCCAGGCCCACCTCCTCCTGCCCCCACCACACCACTCACGGAGCTTCTGAGGAATGTTATGCCCCGTGGCGCCCACACACATCTGGATGTTAAAACTGCAGAGACACAAAGGGGGGCTCAGGGCTAGGTTCCCCCTTACCCGAGGCGCCCTGTCTGGCCCATGGCCCCTGTCTCCTCACCAGCTCACTGGCGTCTTGGTCTGGCTCAGGACGCAGTTCTTCACAGCAGGGTTCAGCGAATCTTGCACCAGCAGCTGGACAGTGGCCATCACCACGGGCTGGGCTCTGGGGGGATGGGGGATTCTTGCCATGGTGGCCCCTCTAGCCCATCTCCTCTGACGGTGTGTCCCCCACCCCTGGCCCCTGGAGCCAGTGCTCACCTGTATACAACCACCTTGCTGGCCTCATACGCTCCCACCAGTAGATCTGCAGATGGGGGTGGGAGGTCAGAAATGGCAGGTAGAGGGGGCCAAGGGTCCTCACCTCATCTTCCCAGTGGTTCCCCACACCATTTTCCCCACTGGAGGTTTAACCTGCCCAGCTTCTTGCATCTCATGCCCTCAGGTGGGTTGGAGCTCTCAGTGGGACACCAGGTCAAGCCCAAGCCCTGGCTGTGTCAGCATTTCCAGCTAATGCTGGGCCCTTCCTGTCTTGCTGGAGGCAATCCGGGAGTACCTGGATATCCGTTATCATCGATGTCTGTGGCACCTCGCAGGGAGAAACCGAAGCCAGAGCCTGCCGGGAAGGGGCTGTCCAGGACCTGGGAGGGGCGGGGGCTAAGGCCCTCACTCTGACCCAGGAATATCAGCACTTGACCCTCGCCACTGGGACCCCCATAGGGGGCAGCCACCGCAACATCTGGAAGGAGCAGGAGAAAGGGAGTGGCTTTTTGTTATTCAATCTCTCTGGACAGACCCCAGAGGGCCAGGAGAGGGCTGCAGAGATCTGAGGAAGGAAGCAGCTGCCCTGCCCTCCACTCGGGTAGGAGAGAGACCAGTGAAATTCCTAACAGCCCTTGTTACCTCTTGAGGAAAATACAGTGACATGATTTCATTTAATTATGAAAATTAAGCATTATTATTCTCACTTTAGATGACAGTACTGAGTTCCAGAAGATTGAGGAACAAGACCTGTTAAATGCTGGCCCCCTCTTCCCCTGTTTCACTTAGAACCAAGCAAACCTAGAGTCACACTACAGGCCGGTCACACTAATAACTTTTGTTTTTTTTTAAAGATTTACTTATTGATTGATTGATTGATACATACATACAAGCACTGGGTACAGTCAGAAGCGCGGGAGGGTGAGAGAATTCACCAGAGCCAGAGCGGGGAGCAGAGCAGGCAGAAGGACCGAAGTACACTGCTGAGGGGAGCAGCGGGCGGCAGGAGAGGTCTGCGCGCCATGCGGGACCCTCCTCCGGTGGCCGGGGAGCAGCCGGGGATCGAACCGGCGCAGGTGAGGCTGTGGGCAGCTTCGCAACCCAGCGCTCAACCGCTGCGCCACCGGGGAGGCCCCACACTAATAACTTTTAAGTCACTCTTGAAAAGTTGTTAATCATTGTAATCTCAGTAAGCTGACAGAGTCCTTAGCATGTGATAGGAATTAAGATCTTAGACAGCGGCTGTCCTCTGATGTGACATGGGGTGCGCTCTGTGACATGCTTTCCCTGGTAGCTTTCTGTGGTGACTTTTTCTTTTTAACATCTGTATTGATTTTTCTGATTGCACCACATACCATTCACGCAAAGACCACTCTGACCACTGCCGTGTCCCCAGGCCTGCCCTGGGCCTGCACTCTCTCCTGATCTCTGCCTTCCGCACCCTGCACTTATTTCCTGATCATTCAATCGCCCTTGCCATCATAGCCTCAGCCCTTTTGCCCCATCGGCAGTCCTGGTCACGCTCCACCCAAAGGCCCGTGAACTCTTGATCTCCAGCCTTCTCCGGGGACCTGGGTGCTGACCTGCAGGACTTTCTGCTCAGCTCCCCCTACCAATCTGTTCAGCATCTATTTCCAACCGTCTCCAAACTAGCTCCCAGCAACCCCCCCCCCAACCCGCCTTCTTTCACAAAGAGAAGCAGCCCAATTTTTGTGCTATAAAACCATACCTCCCCACCCCCGGCCTCCCTGCTGGTGCAGTGGTTGAGCGCTGGCCTGCGAAGCTGCTGCAGCCTCTGCAGCGCCAGTTCGATCCCCGGCTGCTCCCTGGCCACCGGAGGAGGGTCCCACATGGCGCGCAGACCTCTCCTGCCGCCCGCTGCTCCCCTCAGCAGTGTACTTCGGTCCTTCTGCCTGCTCTGCTCCCCGCTCTGGCTCTGGTGAATTCTCTCACCCTCCCGCGCTTCTGACTGTACCCAGTGCTTGTATCAATAAATAAATAAATCTTTTTTTAAAAATAAAAAATAAAATCATACCCCCCTTATTTTCCCCTTCCCCCAAGAACTAGGTGGTCCTCTTTAACCCTGCCACTCAGCGTCCCTCTCCCACAAGCCCCAGACATCACAGGGACCTTCCTCTGGCTCACTCCTTGCAAAGTCATTTTCCTTCACATTTAACCCATTCCATATTCCTCCCAACAAAAATAACTTTCCTTTGACTTTCTCTTTGTCTTTTCAGTCAAACCGATTGAAAGTCTCCCTCCAGTTCTTCACCTCCATGCATACCCTGCCCTGGGGCATTTTGACCTCTGTCCCTACCCAGCTCTAAGTGGCTCTTGGCACTGACACCAATGACCTCCTTGCTAAAGCCCATGGATACTTCTCCAGCTCCCTCTAATTGTACCTTTCAGTGCAACTATGGTACCTTGGAGCCACTGACCCCTCTTGCTCCTGCTTAAAGCATGTTCTTCCTTTGAGTTCTGGGCCATCAGATCTGGTTTCCCTCTTACCTCTCTGACACTCCTCTGCTTTCCAGCCTGACCTCGTCTGGGAGTCTCCTAAGTGCTCCCCAGGGCTCTGCCTGGGTCTTTTCTCACTTCACAGGCTCCCAGGACCTCATCCACCCACCAAGGCCCCTAACCTCAGACCTCTCTGGTGGAAGTGGGGAAACTACACCCAGCTGCACTCTAGACATGCCTGCTTCATGGTCCCAAGCCCTTCAAACTCACACAGATCCAGGGATGAACTGATCTCTCCTATCCCACCACCTCTCACTAATGCATGACCTCCAACTCTATTCTCTCCCTTAGCCCCACATTTAGTCACCCATTAAGTCTTAATAAACTAAGTATTAAATATCTGTGAAATCACAATAATCTCCAAATCCACTGCCAAGATCCACATCCAAATGGTCACTATGTCTTACCTGGACTAAAGCAAACACATCCTAACTTGACTCCTTAAACTCCTGTTTTCCACTCAGCAGCCCAAGTGTTTTAACTGTGTATCCAAGGGGTCCCTTCTGCTTAAAGTCCTTTCTGGCTCCTGCTGCCCCCAGGTCAGACCCATGTTCTTGGGAGCGCTGTTAACCCCTCTGCAGCAAGTGGAGCTCCTCCCTCTCCTCACCATTGTAGCCATCCCGGTTGAGGTCACCCAGGGGTGCAATGGCCGAACCAAATCGCCCATAGAGCTGTGTTCCGGTTAGCAGGAGGCTGGGGGCGCCCAGGGCGTGGGAGCCTCGAGGCTGCAGGAACAGGTACACGCGCCCCACCTCGGCCAGCTTGCGGTCAGCGCGGCTTTCCATATATAGGGGCGCACCCACTAGCAGGTCATGCCTCCTGCAGACCAGAGGGGCAGGAGAGAGGATGGGCTAGGGGGATACTGCTGCAGTTGCTTCCTTGCCCTCCCACTCCCTTTGGTGATTTCACGGGAGTGGGGGCTAGGAAAGGCAGAGCTGAGGGCAGTCTACGCCCCTGGTGATTGGGGACCCAATTGGGTAAAAGACAGGCGCACCCTTCCTTACCCATCTCCATTGACATCAGTGACAGCCACCGAGTGCCCAAAGTATGAAGCCATCTGTGAGAAGATAAGGTACACCTTAACTCCCACCCTCCACCCTGACCTGGCACTCTCACTTGGACATCACCCCGGTCCCCCCACACAGCTCACAGAATGGATCCTAATCCCCTAGCCTCAGGTACCTCCACTGAGCCAGACACGCACCTGTTCTCCGTGTACCCGGTGTAGCTTCCGGTAGTATGAGTCGAAAATTTCCACCTGTGAGGACGAAGGACAGGAACAAGTCATTCTTGCCCTCCACCACTATCTTCCACTCTGGGTGACAAAGGGCAGGAGGTCTGTTTTGCTTGTTTGTTTTGGGGGGAGTTTAGGTTGAGGAATGGGATGAGGAGGCTGGGGAATGTCAAGTGTGGGGCAGGAGGCACTCACCGCTCCCAGGGTCCACCTCCAGGTGGGGGCACCAAAGACATATTCTGGGGAGAGCAGGGCCCAACAAATTAGGTCCTTTGAACCTACCAGTTTCCAAGCCTCCGTCGGCACCCAGGGGAGATTTAGGAGAGAAACTGAGGTGCTCCCACCGGTCTGGGCTCCCCAACTCCCGCTCCTGACTAAGTGGATTTCTTGCCTGTAGTGCTGAAGTCCCCATCGAACTCGCCCACAGCTACCGAGTATCCTGAAGACACAGCACAGATTAATCTTTCCGGGACAGCAAAGTAGGGAGGGGAGGGCAAGGAAGGAGGGACTCTGAGACCACCCAGTGCACATCTTGCACTGCGCTGGTGGAAGGACTGAGGCCATTGAGAGGCCTGGACCCCTGCCAGGCTGAACAGCATCCAGGCTGGGCAAGAAGGGAGAGGTGGGGCGCTTAAAGAATTGGGCACTTTTCTGGCGAAGCTGCAGGAGCCGGGGGTGTTCTCTCACGGCAGGACCTGAGGGGCAGAGGCGGGAAGCCTAGAGGGGAGCGTGGGTTACCCCGGTAGCCGTCGAAGTACTCTGGGTTGCTGGAGTCAAAGGTCAAGCGCTGACTGGGCACGTGCCACAAGAGGGTGCCCGGGCGGTAACTGGAGACGATATCGGCAATTGGAGCCCGCGCCAGGAGACCTAGGGGGTGAGGACGGCCGGTGTGGGGGCAAGACGCCTGGGGCGCCCCAGGTCGCCGGAGGGAGGGGGTGGAGAGATGGGCACTTACCTAAGAAAAAATAACCTCCAGGGGCCCCAAGCACCAGCTCTCCAGCCTGAAAAGGAAGCCCTGAAGGTGAGAGGGGCGCTGTGTGGGAGTCCCTCGCCCCCGAGCCGCTGACGCTCCTACTCACCTGCGTGACCACCGCGCTGAAGCCCACTTCGCAGTAGCGCTTGTCCCCGGCTGCGGGCGGCGAGGGGGCGGGGTCACCGAGGGGCGGGGCAGGGGCGTGGTCTCGCCCGGGGCGGGGCGGAGCCTGGGCCTAGGGGCGGGGCCTAGAGCGGGCGCAGGGGCGGGGCGGGGCGGGGCGGGGCGGGGCGGGGCGGGGCGGGGCGGGGCGGGCCGGGCCGGGCCGGGCCGGGCCGAGCCCCTGGGGTGCTGTTGCATTGAAAGCTGCACGTGGGGTCCTAAGAACCCGACTAAGTGACCGCGAGGAGGCGGAGCCAAGCTTGAGAGCAGAACTCACTGAATTCTTTTTTCACGTAAATCCGGCTCATGGTGTTGGCTCGGCAGGGCGAGAACTCCGCGCGGCTGCGGTTCTGGAGCTGAGCCACAAAGCAGCCACCTACCGGCGTCTTCTCAGCCTCCTCCGTTTTTTCTAGGACGTTCCAGTGCTGCCAGGGGGCGCAGGCCTGGGGCGGGGCGACAGGAGCGTGGGGAAGGGGCAAGACTCGGGTCCCCTCGCGCGACCTCGTGCCCCCGCCCGGGTGTCCCCTACGGCCTGCCGCGCGGTGCCCACCACAATGTTGTCCTTCCAGCTGACGACCGTCGCCCCCAGCCCTTGCCGAGCCTTGAAGGTTTGGAAAGTTTGAGCGCCGGCTTTGCGGGTTTCATCATCTGCAAGGCACAAGGAGCGGGCGCTGAAGCCCCGCGAGCCGCGCTCAGGCTAGCTCCTCTTTTCCCTCCCTGCGCTGAACTCACTCAGGTCGAAGAGCAGCGAGTTGCACTGGTCGCCCTCGGCCCTCCAGGGGCACAGGAACACGCCGCCCATCTTCTCCTCGTCGCGGCCCAGAGTCTGCGGAGCACCCACCACTATGATCACGCTGCGTAGGAAAGCGGAGTGAGAGCTGCGTCCATTCCGGGGTACCCTGTGACCCCGCGCCAGCGCTGGGAGCCTGACCAGGAGGAGGGATGTGCAGATCTCATAGGCCATTGATTTCAACCTCGTTGGTTATGGACCATGAAATTGACTCCCAGATAGGGAAAATCTCATGCCCAAAGTAACCCAGCGAATTGAGGGTAAAACTGGGTCTAGAAGGTTATGATTTGATTTGAATAGAGGGTTTTGATATCCTTACTAAACTCTGTATACCATCTGCACTCCTCATCCCCCCACCAAAAGCCAGGGGATTAACATGCTCCCTAGAATGTGTGTCTGGAGACTGTTACCAGATCCCTTCTTGAGAGCTGGTTTTAATGGTTAAAAAAAAAAAAAAAAAAAAATTAGGGACACTAGAGGGCACCTCTAAACTTGGCAGAGGGAGTGGTGATAACACTGAGGACAATTGCAGATCTGGGTTCAAATCATAGCTCTGCCATCTATAAGATGGGACAATACCAACCAGGCAACAGCGCCAGAAGTAAATGAAGTAAATGTATGAGGACATTCTGCGTGGCGCCAGCCAAGTAACACCTAACAAGTGCTGAAAAACTACTCTCGTTTTCTTTATTCAGCATACAAGATGTTTATTGGATGATGCCTGTATCTGTGAAAAGGAGGGAAAGAAGCAGAAGTGGAACGAGGAAGGAGTCAAGGAGAGATTCAGGCTCAATAATAGCCAGAATTTAAAGCCTGGGAGTTAGGGTGCTAGAAGGACTTTTCAGAATTATCCTGAGTTAAGAGGAGAGGGTTGGACAGGACCCTTACACTGCTCTCCCACTTTTACCCTCACAGTTGATCAGTATTGGTTGTGGGCCACATTGGGAAGGGGACTTGACTTTGGGGTGGGGGGTACAGGAGTGCTCTTCAGCAGAGGAAACCCCCAGGGGCTGATGCTTGAAGGCTACATGCCACTGCTGATCTCCAAGGCTGGGCAGCAGTGACCACCACAGTGGCTAGCTCAGGTAACAGAGTCATGGGGGGGAGAACCAGGATTAATCTGGCAGTCTCACTTTACAGTCTGATCAGTCCCAACCATTAACGCTCTTTACTTCTTTTCACATATTATAATTTTGATGGGAATGGAATAGATAAGCAAGGTGGGGGTGAGAAGTTGATTTTACAGTTTTCTAAGTCAATTTCAGACTCGTGCTCCTCTATATTTCATACTACTGACCCTTCGGAGAAACGAGGGTCTTTTCCAATTCTTCAGGAAAAACCTTCATCTTCCCTTAGTGTTGATTTGTTGTTTCAATTCCCCTCTACCCATTGGTGTCCCCCCAACCCCCCCAACACACATACCCCCTTACCTAAGCTGGTCCCTCCCTATTATTCCTACCAATAACTTAAACTGAATAGACCCTAGAAATCATTTCACTCAACCTCTACCACAAATGGGGTACTGGGCCCTCACAGAAGCAGTAATGAATGATGAGAGAATCCTCTCTCCAACACCCAACCTTCCCCCAGCTCACCTCCCACGGCTGTCCTTGTAGAAGTCCAGAGAAAATCCAAAGTGGCTGCCATTGGGGCCTGTGTAGATGGTGAGCCTTGCTGGGTCCAGGTTCAAGGCCCAGGCTGGAGGAACAGCACTAGGTCCCAAGAGCAGCTGTAGCCACACTAGAAGCCAGAAGGCATGAAGTGGATTCAAAGTCCTGGGCATCTTCCTTCTACCACCTCCTAGGCAGGAATGGGTCAGCTCCTTCCTCCTTCTTCCAGTTTCTACTACAGGAAGTTTTTTCTTATCAAACTGGAACCCACTTGCTGAGCAGTGGAGAGAGAAATGGGCTATAGGCCCTGGAGCTATATGGTTCCTAGGATTGCCAGGAAGGGGCTGAGGCCTCTCCGGGGTAGATGCTGAAGTCTGACAGTCACGACTCCTCCCTTTTCCTGAGAGGAGTGCATCACCAGGTCCTGTTGACTCTGCCTCTCCACTGTGTCTCTTGAATCTTCATCCCACTCCCACGGCTACCTTGCTACTCAGGGCATTCACCACTTTCTGCTTGGGATAGTGCCACCATGAGCTAATTGGTCTGCACACCTCCACTCCAGCCCACAGCTCCTCCTCCCCTCACACAGCTGAGTGTACTGCTCTGTCAGGGACTTGGTTGGAGTTGGGGGGAAGAGTAAGGAAACTGCTGTGCCCTGATAAGACCTGAGGTTGCTTGTCCCTTGGGAGGAGGCACTTATCCACTTCCTCCTCCTAGGATCTTGGGCAGCTTCCGTCAGCCTTTTTGGCATAGTTCTTCCTCCATCTTGGGCTGAGTCTGAGTGTGGCCACTGCTGGGGAAGAAGTAGTGAATAGATCCTGATCTAACGGGCAAGAGATGGGGATAAAAGCGTCCGTCCAGGGTATTCTGGCTCACAGGCTCTGAGATTATGCCCAACTGTTCTTTCAGAGGTTGAACCAATGTGGTTGCCTGAGGAAAGCCTCCCCTGACTCCTCAGACTGGCGCGCTGGGGTTACGCACCGGCACAGCACTACTCGCTTTGTTTATTCAAGATCTGTTGACTGGGCTGTGCCCATGAGTCCCTTGACATGGTGCTTTCTTCAGGCCCTGGGTCAAAAACCCAGTATGTAGGAGGTACTACTGAAAGAGATGGAGTGGAAGCATGCACTAAGGACAGATGACACAAATACAGGGTCACGTAGTGGAAAGAAAAGAAAGTGTTTTGAGCAGAAAAGCAAGGCCATAATCTATGGATGGGGGTGGGGGGTAGTGACAAGTCTTACTGGCTCTGAATGTCTTCCCAGAGAGCAGGTTTCAAGGAGGAAATTCAAGACATCAGCTAGGGGGTAAAGGAATACAGCCGCCTCCTCTTTTAGATTTTGTGATCAAACTTGATCATCTCCTAACCTGCACCATTCTGGAATCCCTTCATCTCCTTGTATCTCCTGATTCATCGCTTCAGCACACAGCTCAAAATTCTATCCCTTACTAGGTTAGAAGCTCCTTGGATTTTAGTCTGAGTCTTCTTCACTGCTGAATACCCTGTGTCAAGCTTGTGGCTGGTGTGTAATGCATTTGTTAGAGAGAATATTCAGTCCAATACTTACCTTCTATTTTCCCGCTGTCCTCAACTGAGTGGTACTGTATTCCTGGTGTTTACTGCGAAGCCCAGTATCAACTCACATTTATTAAAGTTCTTAATACGCTCTTATTCTGTTCAAGCATTGTAAGATAATCGTGAAAACCCTTAAAGAACTTAGTCCAGAGGGAGTTAAGACATAATCACACAGAACTGCCTTGGACAGCAAAGCCTGCCTTGAAAAGGGTAGAGATTATGCCTAATTGAAGGCATTAATACCATGCTCATAACAAATCCCTAAGAGATGGACAATCATAAAGATTTTTAAAGTCGGGCCTCCCCGGTGGCGCAGTGGTTGAGCGCTGGGTTGCGAAGCTGCCCGCGGCCTCTGCGGCGCCGGTTCGATCCCCGGCTGCTCCCCGGTCACCGGAGGAGGGTCCCACATGGCGCGCAGATCTCTCCTGCCGCCCGCTGCTCCCCTCAGCAGTGTACTTCAGTCCTTCTGCCTGCTCTGCTCCCCGCTCTGGCTCTGGTGAATTCTCTCACCCTCCCGCGTTTCTGACTGTACCCAGTGCATGTATAAACAAAACAAACAAACTAAATAAATAAAGCATGCCTCTATAAAAAAAAAAAAAAAAAGAACCTATTAAAAAAAAAAAAAGATTTTTAAAGTCTGGGAATAAGAGCTACACCATACTCCAGTTTGGATGATTGCACCGTCTGTGGATAGAAGGAACTGGAAAGGATGAGATGGATAGTGACTGAAATTCTCTCAGTTAAAGGTGATGAGACCCACACCAGGGTACTGTCAAGAGCAGGAGAGCTGAGGTTAGAAAATCAGTAATTGGGCCTCCCCTGGTGGCGCAGGCGGTTGAGCGCTGCACTGTGAGGCTGTCCACAGCCTCTGCAGTGCTGGTTTGATCCCGGCCAGCCAGGGTCCCGCATGGTGTGGCAGACCTCTCCTGTCTCCCCTGCTGCTCCCCTCAGCAGCTTATTTCATCAGTCTGCCTGTTCTGCTCCCCACTCTGTCTCTGGTGAATCCTCTCACCCTCCTGCACGTCTGGCCTGTACCCTGGTTCTTGTATGAATATTAAAAAAAAAAAAAATCAGTAACTGGATGTGGTAGGTAGGTGTCAAAAAATTATATAAAGCTTTGGTGCCTGGTTGTCTGGTCACGGTGGTACCAGTAGTTAAAACTGCAAACAGGTGGATGATCAGATTTGGAAGGGGAGAGGAGTTTGGTATTCAACGGTTCTGTTCTTCATGGGTGTTCTTTTGGGATCAGGGCTGAGTTGATCTCCCTCCTGAGAAAGTGGGCAAAGGAGTGCTGACACACTGCTCCCACTTTCTCATCATTCAGGGTCCCAGAATCCATCAATAAATTGAAATTTTTTCATTAAGTCAACAGTTATTGAGCATCTACTCTGTGCCTGGCACTGGAGTAGGTGATGTGGAAGATAGAGTAAAATCTTTTATCATCTTTGAATGTTTCCTTGCTAAAACCTGATGCATAATCTGCACTTAATGGTATTTTACTTTGCTCTTATCTTTCTTGAACTGTAATTAATGCTTAGTGAACATTCAACTCTAGGTGAAACACCCTAAGGCGTTAAGGAAAAGAGGAAGTACAAGAACCAGTCCCTGTCTTCCCAGAGCTTACAATTTCCTGGGAAGCAGTGAATACGAAATGAACGCTACTCAGATTCTGGAGTGAGTAAGCCTATGATGGCACAGGGAGTTAGAGCCTAGTCAGGGAGGCCAGCCAGAGAATTGCAATAATTCAGACATGAATTGATAACGGGGAGGTGAAGGTATTTCTGGCAAATGAGAATGTAAATTGTTGACAAGGTCTCCATTACTCCTCCAGGGTGTAGAGGAGCAAGTACTTCGGGGTAGAACCCCATTGGAATCATGCAGATGCATACACCTTCACATAGCGTCCTCTAAATAGGTCAGTTGGCCTCTTTCATTCAACATCTTGCCTGCAGAAAAACCATAGTGGGCCTGAAATCAGCCATCAGTTAAGTAAAATTCTACTAATTAAAAATCACTTCCAGGCAGGGATCTTGCTATTTTAGGAAAATAGGCACATCTGAGCACGCAATCCAAGGTTCAAACTGAATAGTTTCTCTAGCCAAGGGGAGAACACAGCTGTACGAGATTGAGTCTTCGTACTATTCCTTTCTGAAAGACTGGGCAGGAAACTAACTTAGCACTACAAATCTATGGTTAGTTTTTGATGCTCAACTTCCTTGCACTTTGCAGTTTTTTGACACAGAAGAGAAGAGGTTTTTATCTACTATCCATTACGACGCACTCCCTTTTTCCAGGCAGCTCTCATGCACTGTAGTGGAATTAAAGGGTTGAGAATACTTCAAGTCTGGTTCTTGTACATAGAACTCCATCTGGAGGGCAAAGGCAGGACAGATGAGTATTGTATAGTATGAAGTTCATACACTATCTTAAAAATCAAAGCCAGAAATTCTACACCCATTTAGTAAGCACAAACATACCAGACATTCTATTAAAGAATATTTTTCTAAAGTGAGAAGGGTAGAACTAGAAAATAATCGTGGGAAAGACTAGAATGGAGGTGCACTTGTCAAGTTATCTACCAAGGGCTGAAACTTTACCATTACTCTGTCCCACGGCAAAGGCAGCCTGAGTGTCACCTCTTGACGTGGGCAGCCTGAGTGTTAAGAACAATTCCAAACATCATAAACCACTGGTACACAAGAATTTCTTGGTCACTTCAAACACGATCTTATTTGTAGCCCATAACTCCATTCCTTCCCAACTTGTGTGGATGGAGCAACAATCACGACAGAGTCTGCTAAGTTTCCACAAATCATCGGTTTATTAGAAAGTTCCTTTCCCTAATTTTACAGCATATATATCTCTATCATATGTGATAAAGTTAAATACAATCTGTAATGCTTGTAAGTAAGGTTATTTTTTTTTTTTTAAGTTTTAAAATTACTATTCTGGAAGTTAAAGGAAAACTGCCCCCAGGAAGGCAGAGAGGCAGCCAGAGTATGGCTCAATCTACAAGCTAATGGGAAGCAGCACAAAAATGTTAATACTGTATTTTTAAAAATATTTACATGGGCTGAAAGTAAAGAAAGATGAGTCCCTTCACTTCAAGCAGATGATATCATTTTTTTCAGTGCAACCTGTCAAAAATGTGATGCTTGCGTCAGACAAGGAACACTGAAAGTCAAGAACTTTGTCTGTCTAGCACTTGCTTCTCAGAGACTCAAAACCTTTGTCTTCTGGGAATTTGAGAAGAAAGGCAGAACAGAGCCTTGGCCCAGGTAAGCGGGGTTTGTTTTTCCTGTCAGGTGACCACCCAACCAGCTCTAGTCACAGGAACAAGTATGGAAATGCCAAATGGGAACAGTTTATCTACACCGAAGATGAGATCTGCAATATGTACACCTTTGGGTCAGTGTGCTAATTAGGTCTGAGAGCCCGGGTGAAAGGCAAGAAGAGGAGAGGAAGTGAGGTGGTATTTCCTCTGGCAGGTGACACGGGAGGGAAAAAAAGGGAATTGTTACTGCTTAAACTAAGCTGGGCAGAAGGCATGGAACTATGAAGCAGAAATGTGGTTATCTATAAATGTGCTCGCCTCCCCAAAAAAGGAGGAAGAAATCTATCCCAACTCTATCATCCTCCAGTCTACTTCTACTTTAGTTTCTAGCCAACCCAAAAGGCACATTAAAAAAAAAAAAAAATTGTCAGAGGGGGCTAAGTAGTAGGAAGGCAAATGGACTGCCCGGAACAAGGCACCCAGGAGACCCAGGATCCCCCAGACAATCACTCTAAATGTCACTGCTTCCAGAGAATAAAGCTCTTGAATCTCTCCCTCTTCCTCTGTGGGGTCCTTCTGTTTCTCTGTATAAAACAGCAAAGCACATGAGAGACTGTCATAACTGAGCATCATTCCTCTGACACCCCCCAACTGACTGCTGCCCATTAGTTAAAAAATCCCAGTGCTGGGGGCACCACTTACTGCAAATTACTAAACATTTTGTCCCAGCAAAAAAAGTCAAACAGTGTTTCCCTTGTTTTAACATTTTTATAGTTCATAACTTCAAAAAATACATGAGCTTGATAAAATATACATGCTTAGTCATTTTTGCATCTAGCAGAAAACAAATACTTTATTGTTTTCACTTTATAACCTTTGAAGTTTCTTAATTCAACTAGGGCAAACATATTTACACAAAGCCACCAAAACAAGGATCACTTAAAGAGCTGGATGTAAAAAATATTATTGCAGTATACTACAAATATGGAACTTCTTTTTTAATATGAGCTACAAAAAGCAGCATTTATGTTTATAGAGTTCAGTGCAATTTTTTACATTAAAAAAATCCTATAAATTAAGAAGGAAACATCAACATGACAGAAGAAAACACACCCTTCAGACACGAGTTCCTCTCTGGGGAGGGACACGGGCGACTCTAGCTTCCACACAGCTTCTATTCATGATAGGATCTTCTCTTCTGGGATGAGGGGCATGACGACAACAGTGCCCAACGCGTGGCACTGTGCGTGGGAAGTGGACTGAAAACAGCCTGAGAAGCATCGGGTTCCAGGTCAGACCCCCTTTCTACCTCACCCAGGATAGCATAAGGTCACCAAGGGAAGATCAAAGACAAGGCAGGACCAGATGGACAACCCGCTGGCCAAAGTGGAAAATATTTCAAAATTTAGACGGAAAGAGCAGAGGATAAAAGGTAGGTGAAGGGGAGTATCTAAACTCGACAGTTTAGGGATGTTGCCACAGAGTAGGTGGGCAGCACTTATTGGTGTCCCCTAGTTTAGAAACACGGGGGGGGGGGGGGGGGGAGGAGACAAACAGACAGGGGGAGGGAAAAAAAATCCCTGATAGTAAACCCAAAGCAAACCTCAAATCTAAAACCACCCCCACAAGCCAAAATTCAATTCTTTGGCTGTCAGACACCGCCCATCCCAGCTTCTACTTGCTGGTATCAATGGCTCAACACCCCCAAGGGAACGTCTATGGGTTACCTTCCCTGGCCATCCTTAGGCTCCCACCCTACTCATGTGCCATGGCTGGGAGGGTGCTGCAGGTCCTGACCTGAGAAGATGGGGTGAAGTAGTGGGTGAAGGTGGAGGGCAGTGGCAGCTGCTGCAGCAGGCCGTGGGGCAAGTAGGGTAGGGTAGAGGGCAGCATGGGGGACAGGGTGGAAGGTGAAGGGTCCAGGATGGATGGCTGAGGCAGGAATGATGTGGATGGGATGGCTAGCAAGAAAGGTGGCAGGGTGGCCAGGGATGATCGAATGAGTGAGGTGAGATAAAGAAATGGGAGTCAGGTGTGGTTGGGGAATATGATGGACTTGGGCAAGTGGCTGGGGATGGGGATGGGGGTGAATGCCGATGGCGGCGGCGGCAGCCGCTGCATGATGCTGCAGGATGGCATGCTGAACAGTTGTGATGGAGGTGGCAGAGGCAGTGGCTGGCTGCTGAATGTGGATGGGCTGCAGGGCTGGAGTGGCTGGGGCCAGAGCAGCGGAGGCTGGAAAGGCCTTCACTTGCTTGGCCAAAAGCTGCTGCTGGATGTGTTGCTGTGCGGCCTGCTGGAGCTTGCTGTACTTCTCCATCTCCTCAGGGGTGAAGGTGATGGGCTGGCTCTCTAGGGGGGCCAGTGAAGCATCCTCGGCCCCATCAGCTGACTCAATACTAGGCTCCCCACTATGAGGTGCATAACTGGGGAAATGCTCAAGGTCTGGGGCAATAGGCAGCAAGCTAGATTCCACAGGGCCGGGTTGACTGCCACTATCCAAGGATTCTAGGGTGTCCCCATCACTGGGGTCAGGGAGGTAGTTATGGGAGATGGTTGGGTCCCCAGAATAGCAGTCAGAGTGCACTGGGGTGCTTAGTGGAGCCACAGGATGATCAGCAGTAGCTTCTTCAGACTTTGGCTCTTCTGGGGGTGAGTCTGATAAGGGGCCAGTGGTTTCCTCTGAGGGAAATTGATGTCCAAATGGGGCATCACTATTCCCTGAAGGTCCTTCCTCTGTCTCTGACTGCTCTTGCTCTTCTCCCCTTTCTAAGCCAGACTCTTCACATTTCTTGGTATTGGGTTTTCGGGTAGCTGGGAGCTTTCCTATCAACGGAAGGACAGGCTTATTACCCAGAGAAGGGGGTAGCTTGGGTCCAAAGTAGCCTTGTGGGGGGTCTTTGAGTTTGAGCCCAGCTTTATTAGGGGTGGCCAAAACTTCTTCACTCACACTGGTTTTCTTCTCTACCTTCCTTGACTGGATCTTCTCCAATAGCAGTTTGGCAGTGACAAAGTTCTTGTCTTCAGGGCTACAGTCACCTTCTGACCCCCTTCCTGTGCCAATGTTGCTATTCTGGGAGGGTGGGCCTGCCCCTTTACAGTCATCTCCTCTGCCATCTTCTTTCTTTCCAGAACCTTCCCCCCGGCCTGATCGGAAATAGTGTGGAGATTGGGAACGGTAGATTTTAGAGCGAATGAAGTCTCGACGCCCAGAACGCCTCTCCTCAGGGCTCTCATGACCCCAGGACCCCTTCCTGGAGCCCGATCTCTGGGAAGGGCTCCTGGTGCTGCGGCTGCGGTCCCGGCTATAGCTCCGGCTCCGCTGCCAGCTGTGGGCTGTAGTGCTGCGGCTTCTTCGTTTGCTCCGGCTGCGGCTACAACTGCTGCTGCGGCTACGGCCCCGGGATCTAGAGCGCTCCCTGGTATGACTCCGGGACCGACTCCTGGACTGACTGCAACTGAGGCTATAGTCATCATCAGATGATGAGTATTTGTGCCGCTTGGACCGGTGCTTGGAGCTGGCGTAGTCTGAGTCATCAGAGTCGTGGGAGCGCTTGGAGTGCCTTCGTGATCGGTCACTGTAGTCACTATAGCTGTCATCGGAGTAACTGCGCTGCCTGCTGTAGCAGCTCTGGTCCGAAGAAGCATCTGAGCTACTCGAGTAAGAGCGCCGGGAAGAGCGGCGTGAGGAATGGCGCCGGCCCGAGCGGGAGCGGCTACGAGAGTGCTCGCTGGCGGAGTCCTCCTCCTCCTCCTCCTCCTCCTCGCTGTACTGGGATGGAGACTTCGTGTGCGGCCGGCGTGAGGACGCCTCGTCACTCTCCTCGTCTCCACTGCTGGGCCGACTCCGACGGCTGGACCGGCTACTCCGTTTGGCGCTAGCTCTTCGCTGGCAAGACGCAGCGGGAGGCTCGCCTTTGTGCTTCCTTCCGCCGTGGTCCTGAGAGCTGCTACCGCCCCCACCTTCATCCTTTTTGCCACTGCTCCCCTCTTCCGCGGGGAGGGATCTCTGCTGGGAGTCATCTTGAGCTCGCCGTCGTCGTCTTGGGGGTGCCGGGCTACCACTTCCCGGGGGTTCCGTTTTGGGTCCCCGTTCAGAATCTGCCGGTGCGGATGACTTATTCTTCTTTCGTTTTCGTTTCTTGCGTTTCTTAGACTTCTCCCCGGACTCCGCCTTCGAGCTCTTCTCTTCTGAGTCAATCTTGTGTTTCCGTTTGTGTTTGCTGGATTTTTTGTGCTTCTTTTTCTTTTTGTGTCGGTGGGACTTCCCAGATCGTTCCTTCTTGCCAGGAAGGCTTCTCCCTGTATCTTCTGTCTCTGACCCGTGGCTGCCCCCAGGTTCCTGCTTATTCAGGCTGCTGCAGGCTGACCCTGAAGCAGCTGCATCCATTCTGCCTCCTGCATCATGTTCGACATTCTCTGTCCCCTCCTTGCTTTTATTTGGCTCACCAGGATCAAGGCTTTGGAGGTGGTCCTTTGAGGAACTGCCCATGTCCTTTGGTTTTTCTGTCCCTCTAGTTCTGGTATCCTTGTTCCTTGAAAGTTTAAAGTCAAAGTATAAAGGGTTACAACTGTATGAAATGGAGGGTTCCGCCTTGGTGAAAATTAATAGTTCCGATGGCCACTGGAGGGCGGTGCTTTCATCTTTGCTCAAAACTGGGAAGAATGGACCAGTAGGATGTTTGGGTCCCTCTTGGCTTTCTTTCCCTGCTGAGGTGGCCTGAGAAGTTTCTTTAGAAGGGTTAGACTCATATACTTGGATCTCTGAAGCCTTCTGACCCTGACTGTCTAAACTCTGCTCACTCAAATCCCCTCCTGAGGCCTTCTTTGTCTCAGTTTTGCTTGCAGGCTCTGAGGGTTCAGCCACACTGATTTCCAGCTGCTGTTCAGAGACTTCACTAACTGTCTTTTCTGCCCCTTGGCTTGCTGTCACCTTGATGCAGCCTTTAGGCTTGGGTGAACTGCTTTTTTTGCTCTCTAGGGTGTTCTTTGGATGTGTACTATTGTCACCTTCCATTTGTTCACTAGCTCTCATAAAGAGTAAGAAGGGAAAATTAGGCTTTACCTTGCAGTGTGCTGGGGGGATGTAGTGATAATACTCTGGCTCTGTAGCCCCAGCTCCTTCTTCTCGCTTCATTCTTTTTAACTTAGATAATGTTGAGGCAAGGGACCCTCCATCCTGAGGATCTTCATCCTCTTTTTTACCATCAACATTACTGCTACCATCAGTGTCTCCCACCTTCTGTAGCCCTTGATCAGAACCCTTCTCATCAGTTTTTGTTCCATCTTCAGAGGTCCCTTCCTCTGCATGGTCCTTAAAAACTGATGCTATTGATTCAAGTTTAACAGGAGCCTTCTTGGCAAAAGAAAATGACACTCCTAACTTTTGTAATGGGGTCCCCAGATTATTCTTAATGCCAAAACTGATGCCTTGGGAGGCTAACCCAGGAGCTTGTGTCAGTCCAGTGGTATTAGGGATTTGTACTGCAGTGAAAGGGCCTCCTTTATCTGTGGAGAATTCAGATCCCAGGCCGCAAGCAGCAGTGGCACTTGTGGCACTGTTTGTCGCTGATTCATCTTTATCATCATCTCCACCTTCTTCATCTACAGCCACTGTGGTTGGTCTGAACATAGGACCACTTCCAGGTGCACTGTATATGGTTTAGAAAATGAAGCAACAACAACAAACAAACAAGTTTAGGGGAACATTTCATAGATCTTACAAAATACTTCTATGTTCTACTATTCATCACAGACAGGTCTCAAAGAGAGTTGTAGTCACTCCCTATCCCCGTGCTAATGATGGATGTCAGGCAATAAGTCTCTTATTGTCAATCTACCATGCCTAATACTTAGGGCTAGCCAGTTAAATTGCTTTTTATCCTACTCTGTCTAAAATATACAAAAAGTGAGGCTCATCACACAATTCAAACAATCTATCATTAACATTGATTCAGTCTATGAGTTTTGTATACATTCTCATTTCTTATTGTATCATTCTACCCAATAATATACTATCAACACAGGAGTGAACCTCTACTTAAAGGCTGTACTTAATTCAGTTTAAAAAAAAAAATCTTAATTTTCTTTTGTGTTTTCTAATTTCATTTTTTTAAAAAGTGCATATAGCTTCTGAGATAAACATAGAACCCTCAATACATCTGTTTTATAACTAACAGTCTGTGACCATCTCCTGGGCACCATACCCAAGCATTTGCTTTGAGTTTGTGATACATTCTTGACGTTCAATACAATAATTGTGATGCTATCAACCATTTTCTGAGCTTTGACAACAAGAATGATGAGGAGCAAAGTCAGTGTTTTAAGCTCTTGCCACATCTGAAATTTTTTAGTGTGTGGTCTATAAAAATATCTCTCAATCCAAACTAAAAATTGAATGGAATAAGATATCTATTTGGATGAAGTTCTTGTTATCTGATCCCCAGATACCAGTTGTCCAAAACTGAGGGAACAAATGTATTTGGATAAGTGGTATTGTTTGCTGTCTGATCTGCTATTGGAAGACAAGAACGCAGTAAGATTTGGATAGATGAGGTAACACTCACTGTGTCATGGAAGTTATCCCTCTGCAAAGAAACCCTCAAACTCAATTAAAAGGGTACTTATTTTGATTGCTTGCTTAGTCTTTGCCATGTTACTTCGATAATACTACGATAGTGCATTACTCCTAGGTTAATGAACTACATGATGATGGATCAAAACCTTTTATTCTGGGTCTCCCTGATGATGCAAGGGTTAAGCCCCAGCACTATCAAGCTATTGCCAGCCACTGCAGCATGAATTCAATCCCCAACCTGGGAGCTGACCCACATGGCACAGCAGACCTCTCCTGTCTCTCCTGCCGCTTCTCTCAGCAGTGTATTTCAGTAGATCTGACTGTTTTGCTCCCCACTCTGTCTCTGGTGAATCCGCTCACCCCCCACACCTCTGGCCTACATCCTAATTCTTGTATGCATAAATAAATAAATAAAAGAAATCTTAAAAAAAAAAAAAAAGAATTAACAAACAACAACCACCACAAAACACCTTTTATTCTTCCAAGAGGTTACTTGGTCATCTTTTAACTGCTTATTTGAACTGAAAGTCATCTCTGAAGAGAAACATTATGTCCTAAACTAGATAACGGCCTGTTATATACTTTTTAAGGTTGTACCCTGTAATACACGCAAAGGTGTGTTTACTATATGAAGAGCTGCCAAAGGAATTAAAATCAGTTTACTGACAGTTGAATTAAACATTGGCTCTTATAGCTTAATTATGTTTCAAAACTTACACTATATGTTTTTTCTCCCTTCCTTCTTCCTCCACAACACAAGAGAAATAAGTAATAAAAGGATCCAAAGACAAAAAATAAATTGAGGGGGCCTCCCTGGTGACGCAAGGGGTTAAGACGTAACCTATGAAGCTATTTGCAGCACTGTAGCACGAGTTCAATCCCCAAACAGGGAGCTACCCACATGGCGCAGCAGACCTCTCCTGACTTGCCCACTGCTCCCCTCAGCAGTGTACTTCAGTCAATCTGCCTGTTCTGCTCCCCACTCTGTCTGTGGTGAATCCTCTCAACCCCCACATCCCTGGCCTGTACCCCAGTTTTTGTATGTATAAATAAATAAATCATTTAAAAAAATTTAGTAAGTTCAAGAAATTCGATTCTGGCTCCACCTTAGCTATAAACATTTTTTTTTTTTAAACTCACATTTCTTTCTTTTTTGTTTTTAAAAGGTTTATTTATTTATACAAGCACTGGGTATAGTCAGAGACATGGGAGGGTGAGAGAATTCACCAGAGCCAAAGCGGCGAGTAGAACAGGCAGAGTGACGAAGTACACTGCTGAGGGGAGCAATGGGCGGCAGGAGAGGTCTGCGCGCCATGTGGGACACTCACCCAGTGGCTGGGGATCGAACTGGTGCTGCAGAGGCTGTGGGCAGCTTTGCAACCCAACGCTCAACCGCTGCGCCACCGGGGAGGCCCTTAGCTATAAACTTTTAATAGCTAAAAGTTTCAATAACAGTTTCTCTTTCTGAGCTGGAAAGGATCATGCTCAGCGAAATAAGCCAGAAAGAAAAAGAAAAATACCGGATGGTCTCACTCATAGTAGGAATCTAGAAAACCTAAATAAGGAACCAGGACAAAGAATAACTATAAGAAAGATAAAATCAAAATCAACAAACAACTATAAACCAGAGATACATTATTGGGGGAGGGGAGTGGGGAAAGGAGGGATTGGGGCCAAAATAAGGGGGGTGCAATTGTATGGGGAATATAAAAATTAAAAAAAAATTAAAAATTAAAAAATAGTTTCTTTTTTTTTAAATTTTTTTTAAAGATTTATTTATTCATACAAGCACTCAGAAGCGCGGTACAGTCAGAAGCGCGGGAGGGTGAGAGAATTCACTAGAGCCAGAACGGAGAGTAGAACAGGCAGAGTGAGGAAGTAAACTGCTGAGGGGAGCAGCAGGTGGCAAGAGAGGTATGCACGCCATGTGGGACCCTCAACCGGTGACCAGAGATCGAACCTGCGCTGCAGAGGCTGCGGGCAGCTTTGCAACCCAGTGCTCAACCGCTGCGCCACTGGGGAGGCCCAATAGTTTCTTTCGATTGTAATCAGTTCCTTCCTTTGGTCCTGGACAGTTATTAAAAATAAACATAATGGCCTAAGTCTTTCCTATTGAGTAACATACATCATGAATGTTCAGATGATCAAAATTGGGTCCCTAAATTCTAGTTGCGTGAATATTTAGTCGTAGGTGGAGTAAACTTCATGTAAGGTTAAAAACCAGCCCCAAACTGATAATCAACAAGAACCATGAATGAACATTAAAAAGAATACTCAAGGAGGGGCCTCCCTGGTGGCTCAAGGGGTTAAGTACCACACTATGAAGCAACCCACAGGCCTCTGCAGTATGAGTTAGATTCCCGGCCGGCCAGAGAGATACCCACATGGTGCAGCAGACCTCTCCTGTCTTGCCTGCTGCTCCCCTCAGTAGATTTCAGTAGATTTGTCTGTTCTGCTCCCCACTCTGTCTCTGGTGAATCCTCTCACCCACCGCATCTCTGGCCTGTACCCCAGCTCTCATATGCATGAATAAATCTTTAAAAAAAAAAAAAGAATACTCAAGGAGACAAGAACCTGAGAGGAATAAGTGGACAGAATTCTCCAGGTTTCATTTAGTACTACTAAAACGTGTAACACTTGAATCTGTGACTCAGTAGTTTGTTTTTTTCTAAAGATTTTCTTTTTTTATTTATGCATACAAGAATTGGGGTGTGTGCCTCCCCTGGTGGCGCAGGCGGTTGAGCACCGTGCTGTGAAGCTGTCCGCAGCCTCTGCAGCACTGGTTTGATCCCGGCCGGTCGGCAAGGGTCCCACATGGTGCAGCAGACCTCTCCTGTCTCTCCCGCTGCTCCCCTCAACAGTGTATTTCATCAGTCTGCCTGTTCTGGTCCCCACTCTGACTCTGCTGAATCCTCTCACCCTCCCATGCATCTGGCCTGTACCCTGGTTCTGGTGTAAAATAAATAAATAAATCTTTAAAAAAAAAAAAAAACTGGGGTGTAGGCCAGAGGTATGGGGGTGGTGGTGAGAGGATTCACCAGAGATAGTGGGGGGCAGAACAGGCAGATCTACTGAAATACACTGCTGAGCAGCAGGCAAGACAGGACTGATCTGCTGCACCATGTATGTTAGCTCCCAGGCTGGGGATCGAACTCATGCCGCAGTGGCTTGATAGCGCTAAGACTTTAACCCTTGCACCACCAGGGAGGATCCCATGACTCAGTAGTTTTTAACTAAATTTTAAGTAAGCTTTAAATAACTAAAGTTGGTTTTTTTTTTTTTAAAGATTTATTTATACAAGCACTGGGGTACAGGCCAGAGGCTCGTGAGGATGAGAGAATTCACCAGAGACAGAGTGGGGAGCAGATCAGGCAGAAGAACCGTGGTACACTGCTGAGGGGAGCAGCGGGTGAGACAGGAGAGGTCTGCCTTGCCATGTGGGAATCTCCCTGGCCAGTTGGGAATCGAATGGTGCCACAGAGGCTGTGGACAGCTCCACAGAGCTGCACTCAACCCACTGCACCACTAGGGAGGCCCTAAATAACTAAATTTTAAATAACTTTTTAAACTAAGATTTAAATAAAACAATATTGTAATATATGTGCATTTTCTACTAAGAAGAATGTTAAAGAATGGAAACAGTTGCATAACTTATTCAGTGTGTTATAGTCATTCTTTTATAATCATTTTTGCTTTAATAATTTAATTGCGGGCCTCCCTGGAGGCGCAGCGGTTGAGCACTGGGTTGCGAAGCTGCCTGCAGCCTCTGCGGTGCCGGTTCGATCCCCGGCTGCTCCCAGGCCACCAGAGGAGGGTCCCACATGGCGCGCAGACCTCTCCTGCTGCCCGCTGCTCCCCTCAGCAGTGTACTTTGGTCCTTCTGCCTGCTCTGCTCCCCACTCTGGCTCTGGTGAATTCTCCCGCGCTTCTGACTGTACCCAGTGCTTATATAAATAAATAAATAAATCTTTTTAAAAAATTAAAAAAAAAATCATTTAATTGCCCCTCACAACAATTATTAGTAAACTGTTTTATCATCTTCATCTAATAGATAAGGAAAATGAGACCTAACATTCAGGTAATTAAGACCATACAGATAGGATATAGCCTCAAAGTGCAATTTCTTAAACAGCATATTAAACTCCAAGCATAGCTATGTTTTTAGTTTGAATGAAGGATCCGTTAAAAATTTAAGGATTATAATTATTTGTACAACCCTCTAAGAGAAAATATCCTCACCATTCAGCTTGTTTTCTTTGCTCTGCCAACTCATGGAGTCGTCTGAGGGCCTTTTCCTGCTTCTTCTCATCCTTGCGGGATCTTGAAGAGACATTTCGAGCAAACTCTCTCTGCTTGAGATCTTTCAATCTCTGGGGTAACAGAAAAAAAGGAACAGAGGGTGGGTGATTTAGAATAACTTGGGGGTCCTAACAGCAAGGCCTTTTAAGGTATTTACCCTCAATTGAGTGGCTACTGTAGAACACATTGTTATACTCTCTTATGGTAAGAAAACATAATGCTTCATTACTTTGGATAAAACACTTGAAAAAAGTATCTGAATTTCTAAATAGGACAGTATACCATTTGCTTCATTGGGCAAAATAAAATGATTTCAGAAGCAATAAGCAAATTTCAGAACACTTGGAGGAAAGAAAAGGAACTATTTAATCACCTGCTCTTCCCAGATGCAAAACTAGACAAACAGAACATGAGATAAATTTTAATAACATAAGCCAAAAGAGAACAGAAAGGGGTTAAGCTAAGTACAGAAAATTACCCAGGTGCAAGATCTTAAAAAGCAATGTACAGCTTACATGGGGAGGTTATTTGAATCAGAACAAATAGAAAACATACTTTTATTTCACCATAAAAAGGTGCTCTTATTTCTTTTCCGCATCAACAGTTTTCCTGTAACTATCAAACAAACCATCTTCCAATGCTAGCATGTCCAGAATTCACCAGTCTGACCACTCTGATCTGGTCAGTCTGTTGAAATTTGAGAGTAATATGTGTGAACTTTTCATTCCATCATGGCCCTGAGAGGAACATCCAGGGAATGAGGAGGGAAAATAGAGGTAAGTCAAAGAATTTACTGCTTAAAATCCTGATAAAAGAATGAGTCTATAATTTTCCTTAAAACAAAATGACAGTAACCAAAAAAAGAACAGTGCCATGACACACTGATGAGAGTCCAGACATCTCTATCTGCACTAAAGTCAGAACTAAAATTATTTTCAACACACTAGAGAATATAAAAAACAAGCAAAACAAAACAAAACATATACATTTAGCCTATGTTTTTACAACAGCATTGGGAAAAGGAATTTGACCCGATATAAAGTGGACATTGCTTTGTGGGAAGGCATGATGTTCAACAGACACAGAAATTTTCTTATCTAAAATTTATGAAATGTGTTTTGAATATTTTTGAATTGGGAGGGAAATAGGGTGAAAAGACACACACAAAAAAAGATATACAGCTAAGACACTAGTAGAAAAACTCACTCTTGTGATCTGGGCTCCCAAATTAGAAGGAATTGCTTTCAATACATCAGCTGAAAATGTCACATCACAAAGAAAAAAAAGTAAAAAATAAAACAAGAGTGGAAGAGAAAAAAAAATAAAGCAAGCATTACTACACAAGCTCTCTTAGTGAATCTGCAAACTATTATAGTGAACAATCAGGGACAAAGCCATCAACTCTAAAAGGGCTGGGGAGAAGTGAAGCAGCTGTACAACACATATGTGTACGTACACACAGACTGACACAGCAATAATCCCTCTAGAGAAATGGAACTATCTGTATTTCTTCAGGAAAAATGGTTACAGAAGTTTAAAACTAAAGACCACTGCTGTCTAAAAGCAGATTCTTATTTTCATTTATCTTTATTTTTATTTTGGGGAAGTTCAAATAACCAACAGCTGGCATTTTTTTTCATTTCTAAAGCTGGCTGTCCAGAATTAAGATTTTTTTTAAAATAAAAACTATCTCAAGAGAAAGGATTAACTATTTTAATTAATTAAACATTTAATTCCAACTTCCTCCTTCTGAGAATGGGGTCTATCATATTTTTGGCCATGAACTCAAACATTTACAGGTTTTCTAGCCAAGCTTTAAATGGAATGTAAGTATTTCTCCTAGCTGCGATCTTCTCCCTAGCCATCCTGTAAGCCAGGAAAACTTCCCCATGCTTAGTCATTTCTTTCCACTTAACAATATTTCATCATTTTTAGGAGTTAATTCACAAATTATAGATCACTGTCCATTTTATAAGTCTCCAGGCCAAGTCAGAGAGAGATTAGGATTTCCAATCATTTAGTAGTCACTTGATGCATCCTTGAAGTTGAAGGGACAGGATTATGTCTACATCATCCTAAAGACACCTTAACTCAAATTCCTCCCACACTTTATCTGGAGGTGGGAAGGGAAGAATATCAATGGAATATCAATAAAACAAATCCAAATTGCAGTCCCTGCTAGACAAAATTATCCTGGTACTTTATTTGGAATAGAAAACACTCCCACAATCTCCTTTACAATGTATGGTCAAGTCCAGAGTCTCAAAAGTAGAATAGGGAATCCCAGAATTCTAGCCCAAACCTTAGAGACAGGGTTTAGCAACTCACCCAAATCCAAAATGTACATAAAGTCTCTCAGAGGAGGGTGTTCTCAGGATAAAAATGGATTCCTAAACTTCAATGTCTCTCCGAAGTACTCAAGGTCAAATTAAAATTCCCTTCACAGGAAGGTAGGATTATTCTTTATAAAAGACAGGATTTTTTTTTCCTGAACTGTATAGTACTCTGTCATAGCACTCATCTAGTCAACCATATTTCGCTTTTACTAGTACTTATTCCTGTCTTTCAGAATGGTAGTATGTGTAAAGCTTCAGAGTCAGAAAAACTTGGGTTCAAATCCATTACTTGTTAGTTAAGTGGTTTTACCTCGCTAAGCTCCAGTTCTTTCATTAGAAAAACAGGGCTATCTAGCAAGATTTATGAAATTGTCAAAATAAATGTAGAATAGTATGTCAAATTTGTTCAATGCTGACCTTCCCCCTTATTTTTGTAATCAACACTTAAGTAACTGGAGCACTACTTGAATCTACAGAGATGTCTGGTAAAGGCCTGGTGAATGAGTTGATTAAAAATGATCCTTGAATTTTCCCCACATACATTTTTTACCACCTATAGGGGAGGGTGATATAATATTTTCATGTTTCTACAAGAGATATACTCAAATTTTATTTAATATGGGTTCCTTAGCTATTACTCTCATAGTAACAAAAGTTTATTCTTTAGAGAATCAAAAAGGCAGGTAAGCTCCCTTAGTTCTGGGAAAAATCAGGCCTTTCTCACTGATTTTCATGTACATGGTAGCTGGAATTTCCATTAAATTCCCTAAAAGACTAGAGGAAAGATCTTTAAAAATAACCCATCCACTTGCTGGATCACCTGCTTGAAACACACATCCACTTGCAACTAAGGTTCTTTAGGATAAAGGCCACTTCAAATAGAAATGTCATGCCAATTCTTAAAACACAAACACCTTGTTTGGCAGAAAAATGTCTACCGCAGACATGAACAAACTTCTGCTCCACTATCCAATTCTGAACACATTAGAGAAGGGAAATGAGAATCTCCTAAATATCACCAAGTTTTCAACAGGCATAATTACTTTGCCCACATTACCAATAATGTGGAGTGTCAAAAGCAAGGAGCAGCACTGTTCAATCTAAATTATAGTCAGCTGGGATGTGCATAGTTCTGCATAGTTTTCCCTAGCAATAAAAGATAATAAAGGTCTGAGTCAAAATGTTTTTTAATCTTTTGATAACTCTTCTATCAAAACAAAACTTGATGCTGTAAGTTTCTGACTCTGTATACTTTACTAGAATAAATATGGCTATCTTTGCCAAGTATTTCAACTGATTATCTCAATTTAAATACTAAATCCATTGTTTCCATTTGAAGGGAATTTCAGACATTAAAAGCAGGCAATTCAAAGCAGAGAGCATTTCCTGCTTGCCACTGAAAGTCCTATGTTCTAATATGATTTCTCTTCAACTTTGAAGAGAAAACCTGACTTCTCTCTCTTTAGGGTCACAGATTATTCATGATTTCTTTCTTTTACCAGAGAGTAACCCCATTCTTCTAGAACAGGGACTCAAGTTTAGTCTTTGTAGCTAATCCTACAAAACACACACCCTTATCTATGGCACAAAAGAGATGCTCAACAGACATTTATCAAACTGGTTACTATTTTTTAAAAAGATTTATTTATTTATGCACACAAGAGCTGGGGTGTAGGCCAGAGGTATGGGAGGGGTGTGTGTGTGAGAGGATTCACCAGAGACAGAGTGGGGAGCAGAACAGGCAGAATGACTGAAATACACTGCTAAGAGGAGCAACAGGTAAGAGAGATCTGTTGAGTCATGCGGATCAGCTCCCTGGCCAGGGATCGAACTCATGCTGAAGTGGCTGCCAATAAATAGCTTCCTGGTGCTGAGACTTAACCCCTTGCACCACCAGGGAGGCCCCCAAACTGGTTACTATTTTAAAATGAGTTTTAAAATAAGGAATACATACATATACTTTTATCTATTATTTATTGGTTATAAACAGAGATGGGAAAGAGTAAAAGGGGTGGCTATTTGCACCTCAATCTCATTCTGGCTAAACATAATCTGGCCTATTTTGATCCTCAATTTCTCCTTTTCCTCTATGTCAACAATCCTGCATACCCAAAATATATGACCCTTTTATCCAGGTTCTTCCCTTTCATATAATAACATTAATATGATTTTTCTCTCCCTTCCCACACTGGAATAAGCATGTACTATAGTTCTTTCTTGGCCAGGATACCCTGATTCAAGTCTCAGTGGCTGATGCTTCTGGATGAGGTCATCCAAGACATCACCATGTGGTGAGGAAGCAAAATGACCAGGAGAGAACATAGGAAGCTTCAGCTTCCTTCCTCAGGGAAGGAAGGTTATAGTTGAGTGGTGTAGGAAATTCAACTTACTGGATAGTAGATGTAAATTTTTTCTTTTGGCACATGCATATCGGTAAATGATGAAAATGTATTTTATTAATAAAGTATATGAAACATTTGGTAACAGAAAACCAAACCCTAATGTTGATTAGAGACACTGAAAAAATCTGAGAAAAACAAAAGTAGACATTCTTTTCACTGGGCAAGAGTAGTATCATTAGTCATTTATGATAATACTTACCAATTATACCCAATTACTTTGCAAAAACAGTGGCTATTAATATTAGATGAGTATCAAACTAATTTGTTATAAAATTAGTGAGAAATACTTGCTTTATTTTGTTCAGAAATTCAGCAAAAGCCTTAAAAGTATGGTATATTCTTAAATATAATGTGTGCCTGGTTTAGTATTTATTCTCATACACACACACACACACAAATGTGTATGTACAGTCACCATCACCAAAATTTAAGCTGGATGAGGTTTTAAAAATAAATTTGACATGGAATTACATACCACAAAATGTACTCAAATTGTAAAACTTAGTGGGTTTTATTGCATTCTAATAGCTGAGCAACCATCACTACTATCATGTTTTTGAACATATCCATTACCCTTAAAAGAAATACACATTAGCACTCACTCCTCATTGCCCCCTTCTACCCACTTCCTGGCAACCTGATCTTCTTTTCTTTATCAATTTGTTTAAAATGAAATCATATAATATGGACTCTTTATGATTCTTTCACTTAGCATATTATATCCAAGGTTTGTGCATAATCTACTGATCAGTAAGCTATTCCTTTTTGTTGCTGAATAATATTCCATGGTGTACATATATCACAATTTATCCATTCATCAGTTGATGGATATTTGGGTTTTTTCTGCTTTGGGGCCATTTATAAATAATGCTGCTATGAAATAAAACTACAATGCATTCAAGTTCTGAGATGAATTCTTCTCTTCATACTTGCTTTGCTTCTCAAAGTATACTCTCTTCAGACATGAACTGTAGTAGTCTGTAAGTCAACATTTATGACATTTTGAGTTTCATAAGTACTTACTTTATGATTTTTCTTAACCTATTTCAAGTCTTTACAATAATTAATTTATGGTTTCCTAGGATAAATACTCTAAACACCTAAAATGTAGAGTACTTATGGAATATCTTCATTCTGATCCAAGTGGTTTAACTTCTTAGAAGGGTTATTTCCTATTTAATTTAGCCCTAGAATTATCTACTTAGCCCTAGAATTACCTTTTTATTTATTTACTTTTGACCTTCCTCTAAGAAATATCATAGAAGCAGTGAAAAATGAGCCCAGATGGCATTTCTTGAGTGGCTTGCTTGAGAGATATATCCAATTGGTTATGATGTGTTTACTGTCCTGATGCCATATGTAACAAGCATACAGAGGATCAAATACAGTAAAGCGATCTTGAGGCAAAAATTCAATCAGTAAACAGTGAAACATCAAAAGGAACGTGACCATTCCAAACTTGAAAAAAGTTCATGTGAAGTCCAAAATGATTATTCCTTCTATCACCAAGGAACTTCTTCGACAACACTCTTCAACTCAGAATGGTTTTTTTTTTTTTACGATTTATTTATTTTTATACAAGAGTTGGGGTAAAGGCCAGAGGAGCGGGAGGGTGAGAGGATTCACCAGAGACAGAGCAGGGAGCAGAACAGGCAGACAACCGAAATACACTGCTGATGGGAGCAGCGGGCGCGACAGGAGAGGTCTGCCACGCCACGTGGGAATCTCCCTGGCTGGCCAGAAATGGAACCCGCGCTGCAGAGGTTGTGGACAGCTTCACAGTGCTGCGCTCAACCCACTGAGCCAGCGGGGAGGCCTTTGTTTCACTTTTTCTGTAACAAGAAAAACTCTAAAACGTGTTCCTTAGTGCATGCAATAGTCAACTAAGAGTAAATACTGCTGTCAAAAAGTAATTATAATAGTTTAGACAGTGTTAACTACATCATGCAGTGAGGCTCTATTATGTATAATTTAGAATAGAGATGGCTGCTATAATAGACTTAGTTCAACCATTTAAAGCTCAAGAAACCACTTGAACTTTTTATAGCTTAAACAGACCTTGGTACTAAATGACTATAAAAGAATTAAAAGTCTTTTTAAAAATATTAAAAAGTACAGGGGTTTCATATTAAAGTGATTTTAGTAGAAAACAGAGGTAGACAGAAAATACAGAGGCAGGTTGAAAGGATTTTTTCCTTTGACAAATATTTTGATTCTTTCTACAAGTTAAAGGGATTTCTTAAAGCTCCTTTACAGTATGGGATTCTGATAACTGGATCTGACTACCCTAGACATCTTTTCATTGCAAGGAATTTGGACCTGACATTAAGGAGGAATAGGGAGGTAGCTTGTCACTGTGCTATTTCCTTAGTGTCAATCAACCAGAAGCTGTGGGAATGGATGTGGTGAGAAGGGAAAGTTACAGGCCTGGGTTACATACTCAAATATTTGGAGAGGTTTGGCAGGTAACATCAAGATTTGTACAGGTTGTTAAGAGAAAAGATGAAGTGGAGATCACAGCTAATTGGAAAAGGAACAAATGCCTTTTTAAAGAGACAGCAACTATCCAGCTTTAACCAACTATTATGTTGAAATGTAAGCCCAATGTTTTCACAGATATTTTCAAGATAAACAGAAATTGAATTATATAGTATCTCACTTTAAAAAATTGGGAAGGGTCTCCCCTGGTGGCGCAGCGGTTGAGCGCTGGGTTGCGAGGCTGCCCACAACTTCTGCAGCGCCGGTTCATTCCCCAGCCGCTAGTGAGGGTCCCACAAAAAAAAAAAAAAAATAAAAAGGGGAAGCAATGAGATTGAAGGGGAAAAACAAAACTAAGACCATAAAAGCCAGAGGAAAAAACCTGTGTTAACAATTTGTAATCTCTATGTACTAGAGGCTAATGAGGACATACCCTATTGGCACAAATAAAAGAGCAAAGTTGGAAGAATCACAAATAGGTAAGACTCCACCAAGAAAGAAAAGCAGTGCTAAAAGGCTCTATTCCTGTGCTGCTAAAAGGAGAATGTTCTCTGGAGTTTGAATTTCAGGGCATCTGAAAAGCTAAAGAAAATGGTTTCCATTGTCATGTCCATTAGGAGACTTTTATTTTTTTAAAGAAATGCAAAATAATTAAAGAGGCAAGGAGGTAGGAAGGGAAATATGCTTATATTTAAAATTTAATTTTAACTTATAACTAAGTCAACAAAGATTAAGAGAAGATGAACGATAATGTTTACTGAGTACTATGGAATATCAGCTATAAAAGACTAACTTAGGTAAAAGAAAATTACAGATTGGGTTAATTCTTGAGGAATAGAAATGAGTATCCTTGGAGAACTCAAAATGTATTTCAACTGTCACAAATGAGTGTTAACTGCTGAGTCAGTCACAATGCCTAACTAGCTTTTTCATTTAAAGATCAAGTTGGGCCTTAGTATTTATATATTAGTGACTTTCTTCACAAAATATCTTGGAAAACTAGTAAATAGTGAGGCACATAATAACACCAAATCAAAAAATAGAAAATCATCACTAATGACGGTGACCATGTAGCCCCTTCTTAAAAGATTGTGTTTAATTAAGATAAGGGTATGTTGGGCCTCCCCGTTGGCACAGCGGTTGAGCGCTGGGTTGCGAAGCTGCCTGCGGCCTCTGCGGCGCCTGTTAGATCCCTGGCTGCTCCCCGGCCACTGGAGGAGGGTCCCGCAAGGCGCGCAGACCTCTCCTGCTGCCTGCTGCTCCCCTCAGCAGTGTACTTCGGTCCTTCTGCCTGCTCTGTCCCGCATGGCGCGCAGACCTCTCCTGCCGCCTGCTGTTCCCCTCAGCAGTGTACTTCGGTCCTTCTGCCTGCTCTGCTCCCCGCTCTGGCTCTGGTGAATTCTCTCACCCTCCCGCGCTTCTGACTGTACCCAGTGCATGTATAAACAAAACAAGCAAACAAACAAACAAACAAACAAATAAATAAAACATGCCTCTAAAAAAAAAAAAATCAGGGTATGTTTAGGATCCTGCCAAAACTAGTGATTATCACTAACATTATAGATTATTTCTCTGGGAATTTTTTTTTTTAAACAATTTTCTTTTTCTTTTTCTTTTTATTATTTATTTATTTATTTATTTATTTATTTATTTATTTATTTATTTATTTATACAAGCATTGGGTACAGTCAGAAGCGCGGGAGGGTGAGAGAATTCACCAGAGCCAGAGCAGGGAGCAGAACAGGCAGAACGATGAAATACACTGCTGAGGGGAGCAGCAGGCGGCAGGAGAGGTCTGCTGCACCATGTGGGACCCTCGCCAGTGGCCGGGGATCGAATCAGCGCTGCAGAGGTTGCAGGCAGCTTCGCAGCCCAGCGCTCAACCACTGCGCCACCAGGGGAAGCCCTGGGAATTTTTTTTAAAAGATTTATTTATTTATGCATACAAGAGCTGGGGTACAGGCCAGAGATGGCAGGGTGAGAGGATTCACCAGAGATAGAGTGGGGAACAGAACAGGCAGACTGACAGAAATACACTGCTGAGGGGAGCAGCGGGCAAGACAGGAGAGGTCTGCCTCGCCATGTGGGTTGCTCCCTGGCCAGCCAGGGATCGAACTCGTGCTACAGAGGCTACGGATTGCTTCACAGTGTGGTGCTTAACCCCTTGCACCACCAGGGAGGACCCTCTCCGGGAAATTTAAATGATGAAAATTTGATGGAAGATGCAAACTAGGGATTACTAAAATAGGCTTGAACGTACTTACCTATTATCTCAGATTCATAATAATCCTGTGTGCCTTCCTGGAAGACAAGACAGGGTGTCTTTATGATTTTAGAACATGAATTTGGAAAATGGTAGGTCCATTTGTATGGTAAGTCCATATCCATCAAAGAGGAATGAAAAATAGGACCTAAATAACCTCTTTCTAAGGGGTTGTTTAGTATTGTACCAAGGTCAATTAATGTTCCTTAGAAATTCTAATTGCAGGGAAGGTTGAATTATAAAGATTTAGACTGTGTATTTTTTTTAAGTATATATATTTTTTTCATAAGATTTTATTTATTTATTTATTCATTCATTCGTTCATTTATTTATTTATTTATACAAGCACTGGGTACAGTCAGAAGTGCGGGAGGGTGAGAAAACTCACAAGAGCCAGAGCGGGGAGCAGAGCAGGCAGAAGGAACAAAGCACACTGCTGAGGGGAGCAGCGGGTGGCAGGAGAGGTCTGCGCGCCATGTGGGACCCTCCCCCGGTGGCCAGGGAGCAGCCTGGGATCGAACCAGTGCTGCAGAGGCTGTGGGCAGCTTCGCAACCCAGCGCTCAACCGCTGCGCCACCAGGGAGGCCCATATATATATATATATATATTTTTTAAAGATTTATTTATGCATACAAGAACTGGGGTACAGGCCAGAGGTGGCGGGAGAGGGTGAGAGGACTCACCAGAGATAGAATGGGGAACATAACAGGTGGATTACTGAAATACACTGTTGAGGGGAGCAGCAGGAAAGACAGGAGAGGTCTGCTGTGCCATGTGGATTCCCCTAGCTGGGGATCGAACTCATAATGCACTGGCTGCAGACTTAACCTCTTGCGCTACCAGGGAAGCCCCCTTAAAAGTATATTTTTAGTATTCTCTTTCAAGATTCTACCATTTGCATTAAGACAGCAGTATAAAGAAAGATGAAAAAGCCTATACTTCAACCAAATAAAAGACATGTCACCAAAAAATAACAAACTCATACATTAGTTGTTTTTTTTTAAATAACTACCATGGGGGGCCTCCCCGGTGGCGCAGCGGTTGAGCTCTGGGTTGCGAAGCTGCCCGCGGCCTCTGTGGTGCCGGTTCGATCCCCGGCTGCTCCCCGGCCACCGGAGGAGGGTCCCACATGGCACGCAGACCTCTCCTGTCGCCCGCTGCTCCCCTCAGCAGTGTACTTCGGTTCTTCTGCCTGCTCTGCTCCCCGCTGTTGCTCTGGTGAATTCTCTCACCCTCCCGCGCTTCTGA
This sequence comes from Talpa europaea, assembly GCF_964194135.1. NCBI lineage: Eukaryota > Metazoa > Chordata > Mammalia > Eulipotyphla > Talpidae > Talpa > Talpa europaea. The sequence continues at coordinate 122,056,409 of NC_140074.1, forward strand.
CTGTACCCAGTGCTTGTACAAACAAACAAACAAACAAATAAATAAAACATGCCTCTATTAAAAAAAATAATAATAAAAAAAAAAACTACGATGCGCTTTTGACCAAAGTGAAGAAATTAGCTCACATGCATTCATTAATCTTAACAGCTAACGGCTTTTTCCCAAACCAAGGATCACAGATATGTTCTACATTAACAGTTATCAAACTTGAGTTCTCTATAAATGTCCTTAATTTTGTATTTCCATTTTGATGGAATATAAAAAGAGAAATAAATATTTGGGATCATCTAAATGAGCAGTTGGTAATGTTTACAACATAGCTGTAGACTTAAAATGGTAGTGATTTGTATCAACCAAAAGTCAAATGACATCACAACACCATTCATATTTGAAAATTTTGCAATAATCCCAATATAACCAGGTTTCTTTTTTTTTTTTTTTTTTTTAAATAGAGGCATGTTTTATTTATTTATTTGTTTGTTTGTTTATACATGCACTGGGTACAGTCAGAAGTGCGGGAGGGTGAGAGAATTCACCAGAGCCAGAGCGGGGAGCAGAGCAGGCAGAAGGACCGAAGTACACTGCTGAGGGGAGCAGCGGGCGGCAGGAGGGGTCTGCGCGCCTGCGGGACCCTCCCCCAGTGGCCGGGGAGCAGCCAGGGATCGAACCGGCGCCGCAGAGGCCGCGGGCAGCTTCGCAACCCAGCGCTCAACCGCTGCGCCACCGGGAAGGCCCATAACCAGGTTTCTTAATCTCAGAATTAGAATTACCTGAACCAGGTAATCCTTTGTTACAAGGAGCTTTCTTATGCATTGCAGGATGATTAGCATAACTCTTGGCCTCCAATCACTAGACAGACACCAGTAGCCCCATTCTCCTAGACGAGATAACCAAAAAATGTCTCCAGACATTGCCAAGTGTCACCTGGAGTACAAAATCTACCCAGGCAGAAAACCACTCACAGCAATAGAGAAAAGCAGTGAAAGAACTCAGTTAACACAGGGACAGAGGGAAGTAAACATATCAAGTTCAAATGAACCAGAGGTGTAACAAAATGTTCTTTTACTCTCAAATTAAGAGCAACATGACTAAAACATTATCACTCATCACATTAATGTCAATATGAATTTTATCAGGCCTATACTTTTTTTTTTTTTTAAAGATTTATTTATTTATTTATGCAAGCACTGGGTACAGTCAGAAGCGCGGGAGGGTGAGAGAATTCACCAGAGTGAGAGCTGGGAGCAGAACAGGCAGAAGGACCGAAGTACACTGCTGAGGGGAGCAGCGGGCGGCAGGAGAGGTCTGCGCGCCATGTGGGACCCTCCTTCAGTGGCCGGGGAGCTGCCGGGGATCGAACCGGCGCTGTAGAGGCTTCGGGCAGCTTCGCAACCCAGCGCTCAACCGCTGCGCCACCGTGGAGGTATCAGGCCTATACTTTTGATCAGATTTTTTAATCTATTTTGCTTGACAGGTTTCCCTCCCCCTTAAAAGGCAAATCAATAAATTATTCAAGCTTGAATTATACTTTTCCTGTACTTTATTCAAAAGTCATTCCATCACCTAAAAATGTAACCTTTCTAAATGTTCTTTTGGTGCCTAAAGTTTCCTCATGATTTTAAAAATTTATCAGAGACAGTAGTTGAAGCAGTTTTTAAGAGCTCATAAAGGTCGCTATGCATTTAGATGCTAAATGTTTTTGTTAATTTTTAACATGAAAATCTGAATTATATACACACTGAAAAACTGGAAAAGTTACTGGTTAAGCAGTATTCACTGTAGTAGTCTTCTTTCTTGACAGATGATTCTTTGCAGGAAATTGGCAATCTATCTTGTCCATATGTTTTCTAAATTTCTCTTCTTCAAACCAAGCAGAGCTGACAATATATTAAAACAATGTCCAAAAGTATAAAAAAATTTAAAGTGTTGTCTTGAAAACTATCAGTGGAATAATCTTAAACTGGATAGGTGTGGGTAAATATGGAAAAGGTTGTTGCAAACTCAATAGCTTACAAGCTGCTGGTTAGTAAAAGTAAAACAGTCAAAGTTTTACTGAAAGATTTCACTGAAATCTCACGGCTGGTTAGAAGATGAATGGTTAAAAATATTATTGGTTCAACAGGTCCAGCTCAAAAGAATATTCCAGCAATGCTCCTAAGTCTCAAAAGTTTAACAAATCCAACTACTGTACCCCCAAAGGCCTAAAAAATTCTGCTAAGTTACTCAAGATCAAATGGTTCAAAATTCTTTAATAAGCGAGAACTGTTCTACAGATTTAAAGACTAATTTCCTCCTTCTAAAATTCCCAAGGGAATTATTACCACTTTCTTAATGCTAGTAACTAGTCAGGAGCAAGTTTCTACTATAAATCAATGGTAGGAAAAAAAGAATACAAGCAAAGCATAATTAAATTTTCAACAAACTCTTCAACATGCGCCATCAGTTTTTGTTAAAGTTGAGGTGAGATCTAATTTTATTTTCCTTCTTAAGATTTAGCTACCTTCCAAGAAATACTGAATAACAAAATGATTTCTAATAGGAAATACTAGCCAGTAAAGCATGAACTCTTAATGCAGAAGATGAAGACTACACAGTGCAACATAACTGTTCTGCAATTAACATGAATTCAGAAAGAGGGAGTGAGTAAAACAAAGTCCCCAGTAATCCTCAGCTGAATTACCAACTTAAATATAAATTTAAAATCACTCAAGGCCAAAAACTTTAAGTTTTATGAAGCTCACAATTCTTCACTCTACATATAATCTTGGAAGGGGAAGGTCTATGTCCAGCCTTCTGTTACTGAAAAAAATCAAGTCAGTCAGATGTTATCTGCAAAAAAAAACAACTGATAGGTATAAGAAACTATAGTCAATACTTTTTTGGCATACACATAAAAGTCAATAGTTATAATGACAACGTAAGTGTCTTTTTCCTTGTTAGCAATTTCTCACCTGCTTGTGTGCATGATCATAAGAGTTGATATGGTTGTCAAATTCCTGATGTTTCTGATACTGCTTATCACAGAGTTCACAGTAAAAGTTGGCTCTGAGGTCTTCCAATGCTTTGGCAATTGCCTTCTCTTTGTCAACATAATCCTGTGAGAAACATAAAATACAAATAAAAAATGGACTTGACAGAACTTTAAGTTTAATGTTGTGAAGAAGCTGTCTAACCTGAAGAAAGAAAAAAGGGCTTTTTATAGCAGTTCAACCAGTAAAGGCTGGATGAAACACAAGTGGAAATTTGGTGAGGTAGTTTGTGTGTGGTTGTACTAATAGTTATCCTCAAATTAAATAATATTCAAAAAGAGTTTAATTTTAGTTATGATGGATTAGATAACTGTGGCATCTCCTACTCCTACCACCAAGTAGGCTAAGGAAAACAACCAACTAGATACATAAAACACAATTTTTATTGCATTGTAGAAGCCATAGAAATAAAGCAAATCCCCAAAAGGCACAAAGAAAAAAACAAAATAAACATTTTGAACAAAAATCAACTATAATCTGATTCTGAAACCAGAGCTATGAAGGGCTTTCTTTAGGATATGTGGATGCCAACAGAGCTTAAAAATGATGGGAGAGCTAAATCTGAGAAGTCTCATTCAACAAGAACCTGAAAGTGGACTGGAGAGATCCTAAGTCATGGGTCTTGGCAGAAGGAGTAAAAAAGTACTCTCAAAAAACACATTCACTTTTGGGCCTAAAAACTTTCCTAGGTTAAGATCAACAGAATGAGTCACAAAGGTAACTACATACACAAAAGGAAATAAATTTATCCTAAGACAAGTCACAGGAAATAAGCAATAAATTTAGGTCCCAAAGATCTCAGATACTGGAATAATTGCTACAGAATAAGGTAACAAAATGTTTAAAATAAAATGAAACTACAAAAATGAGCAATTACAATTATGATCTTTTAATTGGGGGACTTCATCTAGGAGTTTTTTGCAGTCTAAGTTCTCTAGAAACCAAATTCACTTCTTCCTACGATATTATTTGCCTAAAACCACTTTAAACTCTACATTTTACATAAAATGTCATTATTTTAAGACTCAATGAAGAAAAAAAGAGAAATAATCCCAACAACTACATTTTAATTAATTTTGGAAAGTTCTCAGCCATCATTTCTTAGAATCCATCCATTTCTGTCTCCTATTGGGACTTTAGCAATACATGTGTATTAGACTCTGATTATTGTGTGGAATTCAAAACATTCTGTTTTTTCACTTTCCTTTCAATTTCAGTTAGAAAGTTTACACCAACTCATCTTCAAATTATTACAAAGTTTTTTTGTTTTGTTAAATTTTATTTATTTATATTTTACATCATTATTCCTTTTTGTACAATGTATGATTTCTCCTCTCAGGTGTAGTCCCTATAAAATTCCCAACACCAAGTCATCTGTGAACCATCACCATAGTCTCTTGTGCTCTTCCCTCCCATTAAATCTCTTTCCCTCTTCCTCCTGCTTAGTGATTTAGTTTGCCTGCTAGTTTTGTCTTTTTTCCCCTTCAAATTATTGATTCTATCTTTAATTCAGTCAGTCCAGTCTGCAGATTAAACTACTGAAAGAATTATTCATCTCTGATATTGCATTTTTTCCTTTTTCCCTGGGTGACTTAATCCATTCCTATAACTTTAAAATCATCAATAGGCTGACACCTTCCCACCTTTTATCCCTTGCTGGCACCAATCCTCAAACCCCCGCCTCCAATATATTCCAGATTTGAATATTCTGGTGTACTGAATGTACACTAAGCACTGCAACTTTAGATGCTCTAAACTGAAATCATTCCATTTAGATCATCTATTCTTTTTTTGTTTATTTATACTGTATCTTCCCCATAAAATCAACAAGTTTTTAATTTTACCCCACTATTACGTACGCAAGACAGAAGAGTTAATAAAAGGGAATCAAAACATTCCAAAATGTTATACTGCTCATGAGGGAGATAAAGTAAAATGTGGTCATTTGTACCTTAGAAAAAATTTCTAGGTAACTATAAAATAACAGAAACCATACATTATTCCCAGTTTAATGAAGAGGGGAAAGAAATGTAAGAATTACCAATACAAAAGAACGCAGGAATAAAGAGGAAAAGACTGGGGGTGAAAACAAAAAGAGGACAAAGTAAGATGGCAGTGTTTTCTTTGTTGCACTTAAAAAAAAAAATTGTAGTAGTATTTAAAACACCAGGGACCATGATTAACTCAGTTCCATGCATCTGAGAGTAATCAATATATTTTTTTTTAAGTGCAACAAAGAAAACACTAACACGAATCGAGGAAATTTTAAAGGTCTTCAATAAAAAATAATTCCATTTTATTTTTGTCAATTTAAGTTGGTGTAAATTTTCTCTCATTATTGTTTTAATAGGCTTTGGTGCCTTTATTAGTAAGTTTAGACATTATTAAATAGACGTGAAAAGAAAAAATAATTTCAATGTGTTCAAAGTACTGTAGAGCTGAAATGAGAAATAATTCCCAGCTCATTTTATAAGGCTACTACAATCTTGATATCAAAATCTGCCAAGAACATAACAAGGGATATGTGGCAGGCTACTCTCACTCATAAACAGCTTCAGGTCCTAAACAAAATATAAGCAATTTAAATCTAGCAATGAATAAAACAGATAATCAATATCCAAAGTGATCCTAAGCTCATAAAAGCAAGGTTGATGTTAGATGAAAATATCAATTAGTATAATTTACCACTTAAAGTTTATCAACATCTTGACAGTTTGCTAAAATTTAATCAAACATAAATAACTCAAACCCACAGGCCTCCCTGGCGGCATAGGAGTTAAGCTATCAAGCTATCACCAGCCACTGCAGCATGAGTTCGATCCCTGGCCTGGTAGCTAACCCACATGGTACAGCAGACCATGCTGCTCCCCTCAGCAGTGTATTTCAGTCAATCCGCCTGTTCTGCTCCCCACTCTCTCTCTGTTAAACCCTCTCACACCCCCACCTCACACCTCTGGTCCACACCCCAGTTCTTATATGCATAAATAAAAATAATTCTTAAAAAAAAAAAAAACCCTCAAAAAACCTTCCTTAACCTGATAAAGGACCTATTAAAAAAACTCACACAGCATACATTCTAAGTATTCTGAGAATAAGATTAAGTGTGTCCACTATCACTGCTGAAACTCAGTACTGGACTAAAGGATCTAACCATCAGAGTGAGGGAGAAGAGAAAAGCAAAAGAGAGCAAGAGGGAAAGATGTTATTCAACTGGAAAGAATAACAATGAAATACCATTATTCACATGGATACTATGTAGAAAACCAGCACTCTTCAGATAACCTATTAATGCCAATAATGGAAAGATGATGAATATATATTTATTTTTAAAAAAGATTTTATTTATTTATGCATATAAGAACTGGGTCCAGGCCAGAGGTGTGGGGGTGAGAGGATTCACCAGAGACAGACTGGAGAGCAGAACAGGCAGACCTACTGAAATACACAGCTGAGGGGAGCAGCAGGCGAGACAGAATTGGTTTGCTATGCCAAGGGGGTCAGCTCTCAGGCTGAGAGATTAAACTCTTGCCACAGTGGCTGGTGAAAGCTTGACAGAGCTGAGACTTTAACCTCTGCGTCACTAGGGAGGCCCGAATACATGTATTTTTAAAATCGTGTTTCTGTACATAGCAACTAACAAAGAAATTTAACAATACAAAGATTTTTGTTATGGTAGTGTAGCATAGGAAAACAACTTCCTTTTTTCTCTTGATATCACATAAAAACAAAATGATGATAAGATCTGGAGAATGAAAAGGAAAACAAAAAAAGTGAGTGAGGGAAGTTAAGATCCTTACAGAACATATACTTGGGAAAAATGTAGCAGAAGTCATACAAAGCCAAGTAAGCAACATAAAAAAGATGGAGGTAGATTTCAGAAAATGATAGCAGGAACTTACTTCCTGTAAATAAAGGTTCATCTGAAGTGATATTCCTACATTTCTAGCACTCATCAAGAACTTTTGAGATCTAGAAAGAACTTGGATTGGAGTAATGGGGGAAAGCATGCATAGTACAAACAATATACACAAAGAAAGCAGAAAACTTCCGTCCAATTATGGCAGATCTAAGAAAAGGTCATCAAGAAATACCCAACAGGGCTGCTCTGGTGGCACAAGGGGTTAAGTCTCAGCACTATGAATCTATCTCACAGCCACTGTAGCACGAGTTCTAGCCCCAACCAGGGAGCTAACCCACATGGTGCAGCAGACCTCTCCTGTCTCGCCCGCTGCTCCCTGTAGCAGTGTATTTCAGTCAGTCTGCCTGTTCAGCTCCCCACTCTGTCTCTGGTGAATCTTCTCACCTGCCCCGCACACCTCTGACCTATACCCCAGCTCTTGTTACCTAAATAAATAAATCTTTAAAAAACAAAAAACAAGGGCCTCCCCAGTGGCGCAGCGGTTGAGTGCTGGGTTGCGAAGCTGCCCGCTGCCTCTGCGGCACCGGTTGGATCCCTGGCTGCTCCCTGGCCACCGGAGGAAGGTCCCACATGGCGCGCAGACCTCTCCTGCCACCCGCTGCTCCCCTCAGCAGTGTACTTTGGTCCTTCTGCCTGCTCTGCTCCCTGCTCTGGTGAATTCTCTCATCCTCCCGCGCTTCTGATTGTACCCAGTGCATGTATAAACAAACAAACAAATAAATAAAAACATGCCTCTAAAAAAAAAAGAAAAAACAAATACCCAGCAAAGGAAGAATCCTTCAAATATACAGGCTAAGAAAGTGCATCTACATGTTGAAAGAACATATTGTAATAAAAATGAAATAAAATGGTCAATGAAAATGACCTAAAAGGCCAATGAAAATGGCCCTAAAAAAGTAGTGGTAATCACTAACTTGGTAAAATTACTGAATCTTAAAAGTAAAGAAAGATTCTTTTGAGCAACTAAATCAAACAATCAAGGGGGGGAATTAGTTCAGCCTTTGATTTTTTTTTTTTTAAGCATAATACTCATCAATTCCAGAAGTGTCACAATACAACAGGGGAAAGAAAGCATTAACCCAGGTTTTTATATGTATTTTTCAAATAAAAATGACACAAACACACATATACATGAAGATTTGTGTGTGTGTGTATATATATATATATACATTACATATTTACACATGCAATTGTTTAAAATACTTTATAGGTTTGAAATTATAGAATGAGATTATATACTTTAACACAATTATTTATAGATTTTAAATACTTATATAATTTCATGTTTCATATTTTTTTCAACCTATGAAAATAATTTGGGAAATATTTGCCCAACTCTCCCACCTAATGGTCTAAATTCTCTTTGCAGCTTTCCTACTAGGAGTAAGGAAAGGTGAAGGAAGAGCAAGGTGACTGAGGGACAACGAGGGCTGGGAACTAATGTTTGACAGTGACAGTTGAGGAGACTAAGAGGGAGATATCTCAATAAAAGGAACACTTGGCAGTTCTCAGAGTCCACTGAGCCTGCCCCAGTCCCACACTACACAACAGAAAAGATGTTGAAATGGGAATAGGTTTTTGGTGAATTGTTATGACAAAGGGATTAGGAAGAAAAGAATAATAAAAGAGTGATCGCAGGAAAGGAAAAGGGTTTCACAAACAGCAACATTCAGAGTTGGCCCCAAATTTGAGTAAGTATTCTCATCAGTACAATGGATGTAAATAATTCTTGCTCTACTTACTCAAAGAGCTCTAGTAAGAAATACTGGGTTGCCAGAAAAGTCATGATGTATTTTTTCTGTTTTTCAAAGGTCGTTTATTAATATAAAGAACAAAGATTAATCAATGATATATTATCTGTTTTGTTTGATAACCTTTTGCCAGTGAGCTTCACAAATCCTTATTCATAGAAGAAATGACCTGTCTTTATCAGAGAAAAACTGAGTAAGGTGCTGATTTACAACCTCATCTGAATTGAACATTATACCATGTTTACAGAGAAGAAACAAGTGGAAGACTGACGGCGCCAAGGTCAGCAGAGTATGGTGGATGTGGCAAAGGTCCCATCAAAGCTCCAATAATTTTTGACAGGTGATCAAATGTGCATGTTGTCTCCTGTTGTCATGATAGAACACAATGCCTTTACGATTAATGAGCTCTGGACATTTCTGGATGATAGATTTGTTCAAACTGTCCAAATGCTGACAGTACACATTCAAATTGACTGTTCGGTAGGAGCTCAAAAAATATATCACCTCAGGACCAGGACTGTTTTCGTACTACATTGTTGTAAACAATTCACTTCTCATTACCAGTTATTAGTCGCTTCAAAAAAAGATCGTTTTCCTCATGTTTAATGAGCACATGGCAGATGTTTACACACACATTAAATGAACTTTGAGTTCACAAGGAACCCAAATATCGAGCTTGCTTATGTATCCCAGCTTTTTCAGGTGGTCATGAACACCTGAAAGATGGATGTTTAATGTTTTTGCAATCTCGTGTCAGTAATGTGGTTTTGACTCGATCAATGCTTTCATTTTGTCATCATCTACCTTGGTGGGCATCCCTGACCCAGGAGCATCACTGAGATCAAAATCACCAGCACAGAATTTTGTGAACCATCATTGGCACTGACGTTCTTGTAGAGCACTGTAACCGAAAACTTTATGCAACTTTTCACAAGCTTCCCTTTAGGGAATTAAAACAGTAAAATACGGCAAAAATGTAGTTTAGTCTTCCATCTTCAACTTGGTGTAAAATTTCCAAAATGCAACCAAATAGCTCAATTTCTTTTAGAATGAAGCTAGAACTGTCAACTGTCAAATGACTAGCAATAGCATAGATGCAAATGAATCTAGTACTTCCAAAAATGAACTAGTACCATCTGTTGCAAAAATGCGTCATGATATTCCTGACAACCCAATAATTTATTGGGGAAGGGAAAGGGGTCTTAAAATATATTGCATAATCTTATGAGGCTACTAAGCTTTTCATTATTTACTATTCATTTGATACTGTAATTCTACTTGAACAATCAAAATGTATTCTTTAAAATGTTTATATTTCGAATAGTATACCAAGTAAATCTGTCTTTTCCCATTACTTTAAGAATTTATTCAACTCATATGTATCGAGTACTTATGTGCCAGTCACTATGCTGGATGCAATATACAAATAGGTAGTCTCTTTTTTCCCAGTATAAACTATAAATAAATGAAAAAACAAAAATTCATAATCATAAATTATAGAAGAGTACCACAAGAGAATAAGACATAGTGAAGGACTTATTTAAATTGGGTGGTATGGGGAGGTTTCTGATAATGTAATGTTTTAAGCTAATACCTAATGGGTGAGACACAGAGACAGGACCATTCTCAAAGGACTCCTGAATAACAACTTTTTACTGTTACTACTGCCTACTATGTCCCAAACACTGTACTTTCAAACAATAATGTAATCTTCCCAAAGACTTACAATCTCTATAGATTTTTTTTTAAAGATTTATTTATTTTTATACAAGAACTGGGGTACAGGTCAGAGGCACGGGAGGGTGAGAGAATTCACCAGAGAGAGCGGGGAGCAGAACAGGCAGATTGACTGAAATATACTGTTGAGGGGAGCAGCGGGCAAGGCAAGAGGTCTGCCGTGCCATGTGGGTTTCTCCCTGGCCAGCCGGGAATTGAACCCACGCTGCATAGGCTGCGGACAGCTTCACTGCGCAGAGCTTAACCTGTGGTGCCACCGGAGAGGCCCCTCTATAGATTTTAGAGACAATAAATAGTAAAAGTAATAGAAACCTGGTATCTACTATACTAATTACTACCCAAATGTCAAACACATCCTGTCACCAGAGATCCTTTTCACCAAAAATGAACATCTCTTTCAGTGTGAGCACCACACACATGCAAGAATGGCTTTATTGAAGTACCTTGTATTTCTGTCTCAATTCTTCTGTGTCTTCTTTTTCCACTTCTAAGACACGGCGCCGTTCGGTAGCATCTTCGGCATAATCAAGCTTAATAAAAATAGACATTATTAGTCTTAATTCCTAAAGAACCCCAATTAGCTATTTAAGTCATACTACAGTATTGTATGAAAATAAAAACCATTGTACTTTGCCCAGCTACCTGTTGCTTTCTTGTCACCCCACAAAGAAAACAGTTTCAAAATAGTTCATTAATCCTTGGTGCCCAACTGACACATTTGTTGATGATAATGAACTCTACACAATGTTCAATGCCAAAGACTTAAAAATTAATTCTTTGGAGAACAAAGAATTAAAAATTAACTCTTTGGAGAATTAATGGAGAAAATGTTTTATTTATTTATTTATTTATTTATTTATCTATCTATCTATTTATTTATTTATTTGTTTATGCAATAGCTGGGGTACAGGCCAGAGGCACGGGAGGGTGGGAGAATTCACCAGAGACAAGAGCGGGGAGGAGAACAGGCAGACAGACCGAAAGCACTGCTGAAGGGAGCAGCGGGCACTATAGGAGAGGTCTGCTGTGCCATGAGGGAATGGAACCCGCGCTGCAGAGGCTGCGGACAGCTTCACAGCGCTGTGCTCAACCCGCTGCGCCACTGGGGAGGCCCTGAGAAAATGTTTTAGGCAATGAGAAGCAGGTTTCACAAATGACAGTTATATGTAACTTTACAGGGGCAAAGTGTCTACCATAGAAAATATTTTTAGCGCTCAGCAACACTGCCAACTGGAAAAATACAGGGTTTGGGTTTTTATCTGGCATTATTTATCACCAACCTGGCAGCACTACATGGGGATGTAAAAAATATTTTTATATTTCCAAAGAAAGATATTAAAACTATTTTATCTAATAAATATATTCTTGTATTAGCATCTGAATTTGGGGTGAATATCAATTTTAAATATACCATAAAACAAGTGAACTAATGAGATCAATTTACCTCCATTTCCATGCGGCCCATGCCCATGACATCATACTTGACAACAATGGGAATAGGATCTGTTCTCCCTGTAACAGGAACACATAATCAAGGTAAGATGCAAAGCAAAGCCAACAGCTCACTTTACACATTGGGTTTGGGTGGTTAGAGATCTTGCCTTGGAGTGCAGAGACCAGAAAGCTACAGTGAACCAAACACAAGCCATTCTCACAGCTTACGACCAAACCTACTTCTCCCAGTTTAAACCCAACTAACCACCATGGTGACCTTCCAGTCGGGAATTAATTCCAGATTACTGTGGCAAAGTCAAATTAATAAGTAATGCAAAGCACTTTTAAGCTATGGTACCAGGAGGTTGAAAATCAAAAACTTTAGAAATTCATTTTTTAAAAACCCCCAAGTAACTTTCCTTCAAGAACTACTTCACTTTTACTGTCCACTGATATCCTCCCACACACACTTTTTTTTAAAACTGGTAATAAATATCTCAACTGGACATGCTTAAATTTAAAAATCAGCTTCAACATGATGCCGGACAACTCTCTAACTGCAAAGTCAGTATGTTTAATATTTTTTTCATTTTCAAAATATGCTTTAAAATTAAGTTGGACTGTGAAGAATTTAAATAAAACCTACAGTTGGTTTAGTTGCCCTTAGGAACAGAGTGGATTTAACACTGGCTGTAGCAATCGGTAAGCTGTGAAAAGGACTAGTTGCGAAGAAAATTGACTTTAAACTAATCAATCTATGCTGGAGAATTTTTAAAATGTATATTTAATCCACTCATAACCAGCCAAACAAAGCAAAATGGGGCAGACAAGCACTTTACTACCACAGCTGTTTTACATCACAACTTGCGCTGTTTATTGTGATGTAAGCCCACTGAAAGAGGACTTACCTTATCCGTTGTACACCTTTAGTGAAAAAACACAATGTTTACTTCCCTCATCATTTCACTCAGGCTGGTGTAAACAATTGTTTTTTTTTGTTGTTGTTGTTGTTGCTGCTGTTGTTGTTATACACACATATATATTATACCTTTGGGCTAAAAAGCTGAGCTTTTTGTCAGGCTAGCGCTGAGATTTTATTAAAAACAAATTAAAAAATAGATAAACAAAAGTCATGATCATGACTAGGTTTTGTCCTGGAGAAAAGAGAACTGTTTTCAAAGTGACTGGCTTGTATCCAGTTGCTCTATATTTGTGGGATTTGGTTTTGTCTTTAAAAGTAACGAAAAACAAATTCGTAAATTTAACTACTTATCACCAACATCCCATTATTTTTAGCAATAAGGAGATAATCTGAAAAAACAGTGAAAAATTTAAGTAAATAAAGAATATTTCATGCTAGAAAAAAGAAAATGTTCTAAAATACAGTCTTTCGTTTAGATACTATCAAAGACAGCCAGTCAAACAAAATGAAAATGCATTACTATCTTATGCCCAATGGTATAATAAATAAGCAGTGACTGCAATCTTTAGCAAAAGGACCAAATTAAAGACAGGTTATAAAAATGACTTCCTAGGTGCAATATCACTTTCATAACGTCTCAATCAGGGATTTACTGGTAAAAACAAATGGTCCAATAAAAGAATTGAAAGGAAATGTCAAAGGAATTTACTTTTTTTTGTTTTGGCATCTTTTTTGGTCTATCAGAATTTGTTTTGCAAGAAGCAAGAAAGTTTTAGTATAAATTCATTACCTCTGTAAACCCCTGTTTATAAACTCTGCATTAGTACTTTTGCCTTCTAAGGCAGTCAAAGTTTGTTTAAATTTATTTATAAATTGCAGTAGCAAGTGCTAGTGCCCATTACATTGTAGGGAAATCAAGTTTTTGACAGTATTAGAATTTAATGTTTTAACTGATTTTTTTTTTTGGCAGTTCTAACATAGATACATCCCTTCTTAATATTACCCTTTAATGAACAAGGATCAGACAAGTTGCATAAGGAAAGGAAAGGAAAATGAAAAAGACCAAGCAGAAGGATGAAGGCTACAACAGAGAAAGTAAGCCTAACATATTGGTGCACTGATGACAAAAGGAGTAATTCAGTCTGAAAATAAAAAATTACCACTGCTAAGTTTACCATCACCACAACAAGTCCAGGATCATAATGCTGTAAAAAAGAAACACCATTTGTTAGGCAGAAACCATTAGGGTAGGAAATAGGCCTTCTAGCAGGCAGATGGGATGGGGTAAAGTAACAATTGGGCTTTGTCCCTCCCCCAATTTCAGCTGGGGACAGAGGAAGGACAGTTTGTGCTAGCAGTTGTTTTCATACTGGTCAGATCAGGGTGTGAGATTTTTGTGCTGCCACTTGAGAACATGAACAACCTTCTCTTTAATAATGTAGTGGGTGCAGGAATTTTTAAATGAGAGAACTACCTCAAACTTCATTTAACTACTCACTTTTTTAAACTGGTATTCGGGGCCCAAGGTGGAACATTTCCTTAAAGAAATGACATCAAAGACAGATCAACTAAGACAGTGATCAAGTCATACGCTTCATTAAATGAACTCTAGGAGGATTTGGGCCGGGGTGGGGGGTAAGGGGTTGGGGGAACACCTCAAAAGACCATACTAAAAAATATAAGAAGCACAGTCTCAAGCATAACCTTAGATTTTTCAGTGCTTAGAAAATTATGTGCATTTGAATTCTATTATGAATGAATAAAATTTGAAGTAGCTTTCCTTTGTTTTCTTTCAATGAAATCGTCCCAGACCCACCAATATCTTTTTGCACAACAAAGTTAAGCTTTGAAGGTCAGAAACTCCAAAGAAAGTGGCATCAAAAGGTCGGTCATATTTGTAAATAGTCCACTCAGCGGTGACTCTGGTTTTCAAAACAATATGAGGGCTATATTACTGCCTGGGTCAAGAAATAATTTCTTTCATTATCAAAGAGGATTCAGAACAAGGACAAATTCCAATGGAAAAATACTGAAGAATACAAACAGAAAGAGGTTGCAGCTTTAAAAAACCCTCTTAATGTACTCATTTGTAATAAAGCCTATCATGAAGAACACCACTGTAGAACACCTGAATAACAATTTATAGTGACAACTCTTCAAAAGGCAGGTAGCAGTAGAATATGTGCTAACATGATAGTCTCTGGAAACTCAACTTCTCTTTAAAATAACAACTATAAATCCAGGTTCTCTATTTCTTGGTTTCTTATAAAGAAAGGGGACAAATGTTTCTTAAAATCCATTAAGAACATTTCTGTTTATTCCATCCCAAAGGAGGTTATCACTCCATCCAGAACACAACACTTTCCTTAAAAGAATCAACACTTTCCTTAAAAGAATCTGTCCTCGGGCCTCCCTGGTAGTAGAAGGGGTTAAGCACAGCACTGTGAAGCTATCAGCAGCCTCTGCAGCACGAGTACGATCCCTGGCCAGGAAGCTACCCACATGGTGCGGCAGACCTCTCCTGTCTCGCCTGTTGCTCCCCTCAGCAGTGTACTTCAGTCAGTCTGCCTGTTCTCTACTCTGTTGCTGGTGAATCCTCTCACCCCCTGCACGTCTGGCCTGTACCCCAATTCTTGTATGCATAATCTTAAAAAAAGAAAAAAAAATGAGGCAGGATGAGGCTACCAGGATTTAAAACAAAAAAAAAAAAAGAGACTGTCCTTTTCTCCAAAGATTTACAGTTACTGTGCCTATAATTCCACTACGGGAAAGAAAAAGAAAAAACACACCAAATCTACAAATTGTCAATGTCAATGCATTCATGTGATGGAAAAAACAACTGATGTTTGTATTTTCTAAATCAAATTATACTTTCTATCTTTTAAAAGGTAGTTTTACTTCTACAATTATAAAATGTTCATTAAGCATCTCTAGCTAAAACGTGAAGATACTATGTGAAGGTATATTCTCTATCATAACTGAAGAGAAAGCAGGTCAAATACGAAAGTCCACTGATTGCCTATAGACACCCTGTTATTGAGACAAATGCAGGAATAGAAAAATTGGATAGAAAATACTAAAGGACACCCATAATCTGGTAACCAGCCACACTTCAGAAAACAGAAGATATAACTTCCCTACAGAAATTAAAAATGAAGATGCATCCAAAGTGAGTAAAAAACATTGATTGGGCAGTCAACAGATGTAAAAACACAATTTACCTCTGCTGCCTTTTCCCTTACTGAGATTCATTTAACAAATATTTATTGAGTTGCTACTACATTTGTACTACATCTGGCACTGTTGGAAGGTATATGGCAGCAAGCACAAAAAAGCCTATACTCTAATTACCCATAATCAGACCCAAGAATCTTACCAATTTAAACTTCTAGCATGAGGAGGGTAAGAACATAGAACACTTGTGGGCCTCCCCTGGTGGCGCAGCAGTTGAGCGCTGGGCTGCGAGGCTGCCTGCAGCCTCTGCAGCACTGGTTCGTTCCCTGGCCGCCGGCAAGGGTCCCACAAAAACAAAACAAAACAAAAAGAAAAACCAGAACATTTGTGAAGTCAATGCTTATGTGATTCAAAAAGTTTTAAACGTGTGAAGCTGTTTTTAAAGATTGACCCTAACAACTCTGAAAAATGTGGAGGCTATGGGGGCAGAAGCGGGGTAGAGGAACTAATGTGGTAAGTGTATTGGCACTGGAGCTTTGGTGGAGCCAGGGTTAAGCATGTGCACATGATGAAGTATATGAAGCTATACTCCCCAAGTAATACAGTTTTGTAAATGAATGGTCAATCCTTAAAATTTGATTAAAAAAAAAAGACTGGCCCTAACAAAGCATAAATAACTATAAAGCCACCAAAAAGTCACAAAAAATATTTCCAAAAGGCCATGAAACTGAACAAGGCCAAGAACCTGACCTGATATCTTTAAATCTATTTCTTGCTTTAAGCACTCAAATACATATGTGAAAATCACAAATAATACAAAACTAGGATGATGTATTCCCTGATTTGCAAAACTATTCAGAATAGGACTCTGTAAGTTATGTTAGTATAATTAAATGCAATTTCATTTAAGACAATAATCATGGGCCTCCCTGGTGGTGGTGCAAGGGGTTATGCACCGTACTATGAAGCAAAACGCAGCCTCTGCAGCACGAGTTCAATCCCCGGGCAGCCAGGGAGCAACCCACATGGCAAAGCAGACCTCTCCTGTCTCGCCTGCTGCTCCCCTCAGCAGTATGTTTCAGTCAGTCTGCCTGTTCTGTTCCCCACTGTCTCTGGTGAATCCTCTCATCCCCCGCGTCTCTGGCCTGTACCCCAGCTCTTGCATGCATAAATAAATAAATCTTAAAAAAAAAAACCACATTAAAAAAAGACAATAATCATATATAACTTTCTGAAACACATCCTGAGTAAGAAATGGTACATCTATTTGCAAGTTTCTCCTGAAACTGACAGTCTTCAGTAGAATAAAAGCAATGATTACTTTCAAAATCACCTAGACATTTTTTTCTATAACGTGATATATACTACCTCTCAATTCACCACCACCACAAAAGTTAAATTCCTGCCATAGCCTCTTTAATGATCTACACAATAACCAGATTTGATTTTCAAATAGGATGTGTTCTAGGGGCACAGAATCTTTCCAAAATATCAGAGTTGGCTTTCTAGGATAAAATAGTTCCATTTTAATTATACAACCTAATAAGTAAATAAACAAACAGGGACAGAGAAGAGGCAAAAAAAAGCTTTAGAGAAAGTATTAAGCAATCAGAACGATAAGCCTGAAAAGGATATCTTATTCAAGGGGTGACTTGAAATACTCAAGTTTTAGGGGAGGTAAGAAAAGGGATTCATGAGTTACTTTCAGATTTTAAAAAAACCACCTAAATTATATATACCTTTACCCAAGGTAAGAATATTTTGTCATTATATAATGCCGACATAACATTTAAGTCAACCATTATGTTAAGGTCAATTTATTTTTTAAATGGAAAACTAGTTCAATAAGTACAATTTCAGTGTAAAATACCAAAACATGAGGATTACAGGGAGATGGGAAAACAATACTAGGTTCCCAGTTTTTATTTTATTTTATTTTTTTTAAAGATTTATTTTTATTTTTTATTTTATTTATACAAGCACTGGGTACAGTCAGAAGCGTGGGAGGGCGAGAGAATTCACCAGAGCCAGAGCGGGGAGCAGAGCAGGCAGAAGGACCGAAGTACACTGCTGAGGGGAGCAGCGGGCGGCAGGGAGAGGTCTGCGCGCCATGTGGGACCCTCCTCCGGTGGCCGGGGAGCAGCCGGGGATAGAACCGGCGCTGCAGAGGCCACGGGCAGCTTCGCAACCCCGCGCTCAACCGCTGCGCCACCGGGGAGGCCCTAGGTTCCCAGTTTTTAAAAAACAGTTGGGGAATACTTTTTGGCCCTGAGTTTTATTTATGTTTATATCCTAAATAAATAACAGTATCTGGGATAGAGAGGCATTTAACCACAAAGCTTTTGTTGACTCAAGAATGAACATGTGCAGGGGGCCTCCCTGGTGGCCTAGGGATTATATCTTAGTGCTATCACCTCAGAGTTCTGAGTTCAGATCTGAGTTAGATACCCCGCTAGGGAGCTGGCCCATATAGGCACAGCAGACCTCTCCTGTCTCCCCTCACTGCCGCCCTTAGCAGAGTGTTTCAGTAAATCTGCCTGTTCTGCTCCCCATTCTGCCTCTGGTGAATATTCTCACCATCCCCACACCTCTGGCCTACACCCCAGTTCTTCTACACAAAAATAAATAAAATTTAAAAAAAGAATGAATATGTTCACAGGGGTCTCAAACTTGTGCAGGTGTAAATATTTGATAGTTATCATGGCACTTTCTAATTAACACTAAGATACTGGTGATTTAAGTTATCAAATAAAACTTATGACTGGCTATATCATACAGGTCTTCATACTGCAAAGAAAACATGTAAGTTATTATAATATTTGAGCCTCGTATTAATTACAGGCTTGTTCAACTTGTTTACTCATTAGCAGTCAAGGTGAAGCAGACATCAAATGTTTAAAGGCGTTAGATTTAATGGTCTCTAAGGTTCACTTCAACTCTGAAGTTTGAAGAGTAGAAACATATTTGAGTAGAAATACTTGAGGTAAGTTAAGTAGATAGATAGTAGCCAGTCCTATGTTATTGCAATAACCCAACTAACCAGTGCCTTCTTGCATTTTCTAAGTTTTCCATAACTATACTGAAATCCAGGATCACTCTATAATCCCACAAGCCTTTCCAGTTTCATTTAAACTGTCCTTTGTTCTCTACCCCACCCCAATTCATTTTTTACTATTTTCTTGCTGTATTTTTCTAGGTAGTACCTTAAAAAGTTGGGCTATAAAGTCTCAGTTTTGTAATAAAATCATTTCTAACTACATGGGTAACTACTAACAGTAGTTACCTGAGACTCAGTAGAGCCTGAGTCTACCCGCCTCCTCTGCAAAACGGAGATAAATTCACTTTCAGAACCAGCATACAAAAGAGATTAATATATGGGAAATGCTCTGTAAGTCACAAATCACTATACAAAATGTTAAACTTTAACCTAGTCATCTCCTTACAGCTTCAGAAAATTATAAAATCAATTTGTTTTCCTTTCATTTCCAAATTTTGCATTTTTGAAAAGAAATGCCTTAAAATAAGACACTCTAAAACAGAAGCTGTGATGAATTCTAATGTTTTACATACAACTTGGTGATAATGAAACCACCCTACTTACAGATGGAGAAAAACCATTATCCAGGCTCAAAAACTAAATATTACCCTAAAACCCTCCCCAAATAACATTCCATTAGCAAAATGAGAGAAGAGGGAATTTGGAAGCAATGTAATACAAATATTAAATGCAAGCCAAAAGAATGAACTTAAAGAAGCATAATTTTAGCAATACCTCCAAATTAAACATATAGTACAAATCATCTGAGAAAGTAAGTTTAGCCTAAACAACATGGTCAAAATGTTTGCTATTTTACTGTTACCATTGTGAAGAGTAAGATACTATTCTACATACTTCAAATTTGTGATGATGACATCCATATGGAGTGAAGAGTAAATTAAAAAAGTCAAATAGGCTGAAATTACCAAAAATCTCCCTTTATTTCCTTTGAAGCCTCTACTAAAAGTCCAGAAATCTCAGGTCATCCCTAGACATTTTCTTTTCCAGTTCTAAAGTCTATAATTCCATATAGCTTTGAAAGTATTTGGCTAACTAGTAGAATTTCTATATATTCAAGTAGTTCTGAATGAGTGGGCTATTTTACTTACCAAGAAATCACTATCACTATCACTATATTGTCCATTTAGAGTTTCTTGGACACTCCACATTCTTGCCTAAGAAATCACATGGTACATAAACGTTTCATTTTAATTATGCAAATTAACCTAGAGCAAGAAGTCCATACGTAATAAGATAGGAAGCAATGTATATTAAGCTAAGGATAAGACTGTAAGAAAAACAAACAGCATTGTACTAATTAAGAACAAAAATATATTTTGGATGAGTAAAAGAACCACTCACTACCCTACTTCCTGTAATTAAGGCAATTTTCTTAGAAACCTATTTTATCCATATATTTCAAAGCAAATAATCTGGGGAGTTTGTTTAAAATGTAACTTCCTGAACTCCACCCAGACATGCTGGGAGTTTACATTTTTAAGTACCCAAGGATCTGTTGTTCACTGAAGTTTGAGAATCATAAATCCAAAAGGAAAAGCATTGGGTAGAGAGGTTAGGCTCATGATACAGGAAACATAGCTCCTATTCTTACAAGTCTGACCATGGAAAACACCTAAGCTGCTCCATCTACTAATGTTTAATCCTCAAAACAACCCCCAAATCATTTCAAAATTTGGGCATACTAAGAGCCATAACAAGGTCATACTACTTAACTAGTTGTAAAACTTTCATTTTGGGGTTGTCCCTGGTGGTGTAGGGTTAAAGTCTTAGCACTCTCAAGCTATCACCAGCCCCTGCAGCCTGAGTTTAACCCCTGGCCAGGGAGCTAATCCACATGGCCAGAAAGCTAATCCACTTGCTGCAGCAGACCTCTCCTGTCTCCCCTGCTGTTCTCCTTAGCAGAGTATTTCAGCAGATCTGCCTGTTCTGCTCCCCACTGTCTCTGGTGAATCCTCTCATCCCCACTCTGGCCTATAACCCAGTTCTTTTTTTTTTTAAGATTTACTTTTTTAAAAAAATTTATACAAGAGCTGAGGTACAGGCCAGATGCGCGGGAGGGTGAGAGGATTCACCAGAGACAGTGGGGAACAGAACAGGCAGACTGACGAAATACACTGCTGAGGGGAGCAGCAGGCGAGACAGGAGAGATCTGCTTCACCATGTGGGATTCTCCCTAGCTGGCTGGGATTGAACCGGTGCTGCAGAGGCTGCGGATAGCTTCACAGTGCTGTGCTCAACCGCCTGCGCTCCTAGGGAGGCCCTAAAACCCAGTTCTTGTATACATAAATAAATAAAAATAAATCTTCAAATAAATAAATCCAGGTCATTTTTCCAAATGAAATTGTCACAAAATGGTAACCTGTAGGTCAGATATAGACAGTGCATATTTTTTTCAAGTTTTTTTTTTTTTAAAAAAAGGTTTATTTATTTATACAAGACCTGAGACACAGGTCAGAGGCCTGGGAGGGTGAGAGAATTCACCAGACAGAGAGGAGAGCAGAACAGGCAGATGGACCAAAGACACTGCTGAGGGGAGCAGTGGAAGGGGCAGAAGAGGTCTGCTGCCCATATGGGTTTCCCGCAAGCTGACCGGGAATTGAACTCGCAGGCACCTCAGAGGCTGCGGACAGCTTCACAGCGCAGTACTCAACCCGCTGTGCCACTGTGGAGGCCCTAGATTTGTGCATATTTTATTTTAAACATTGAGCCAACATTTAACAATTGAAAAATTTCACCAAACATCTGGACTTCTGGTTTCCTATTAAGAAGTTCAGAAGCTTTGGCAACATCCGAGACTATATTTCTACATGGCAACAATAAGCAAGGGCCGAGTGGCAGTATTCCTCTTTAGACACAGTTCACACTACGTCCTACCATTGCACAGTCCGTGGGCTTCAATTGCCTATGTTACTTCCTAGGCCAAAAAGCATTTGAGTTTGCAATTTCTACTCCAAAGTCTATGTTCTTTGCTTTGTTCCTTCCTTCTGCGATCCCACTGGATTTTCTCTGTAATTCTCACTTGGTAGTTAGCAACTTCATAGTTTCAGGAAGACTCAGAGAAAAAAGACAATTTAAAATGAGTAAGCCACATTTATAGATGAAAGATGTTTGTTCTCTTTTCTAAATGCATAATCCCACTATTTCAAATTCTAATGGTTATTTTTAAATGAATATCTTCTTTTTCCTTAAAGATTTATTTAATTATGCATACAAGAGCTGGGGTACAGACCAGAGATGCGGGTGGTGAGAGGATTCACCAGAATGGGGAACAGAACTGGCAGATTAACTGAAATACACTGCTGAGGGGAGCAGCGGGCGAGACAGGAGAGGTCTGCTTCGCCATGTGGGTTTCTCTCTGGCTGGCTGGGGATCAAACTCGTGTGTAGAGGCTGCGGACTGCTTCATAGTGCGGTGCTTAACCCCTTGTGCCACCAGGGAGGCCTGAATATCTTCTTTTTAAAATGTCTTTCTCTAACAAAATAATTAAAAAAAAAGATTTATTTATTTATACAAGCACTGGGTACAGTCAGAGGTACAGGAGGGTGAGAGAATTCACCAAAGCCAGAGCGAAGAGTAGAACAGGCAGAGTGACGAAGTACACTCTGAGAGGAGCAGCGGGCGGCAGGAGAGGTCTGCGCACCATGTGGGACCCTCGTATGGCGGCCGGGGGTCGAACCGGTGCTGCAGAGGCTGCAGGCAGCTTCGCAACCTAGCATTCAACCACTGCGCCACCGGGGAGGTCCACAAAATAATTTCTTATAAAACACTTTTGGGCCTCCCCGGTGGCGCAGCAGGATGAGCACAGCTGTGAAGCTATCCACAGCCTCCATGGCGACAGTTCGATTCCCGGCCAGCCAGGGAGAGTCCCACATGGCACGGCAGACCTCTCCTGTCTCGCCCACTGCTCCCCTCAACAGTGTATTTCTGTCAACAGTGTACTTCTGCCTATTCTGCTCCCCAGAGCTTGTATAAATAAATAAAATCTTAAAAATAAACCAACAACAAAAAAAACCCCACTTTTACTTTGTTTTATTATGCTTGCAATTTGGCCCACTTTAAAATACAAGTGTGTTCTTTATGAGAGAATGAGGAGATTCCATGTATCTACTAACAAATATAGCTGGGCAGGTGTGAGAGAGTTGCTTGCTTCCTTATTCTCACAATCTTCTATTTCTCACTTGTTAAAATATTCAAGAAATAAGTTGAAATTCTAAGTTGCTTATTCTCTATAAAGCCCCTACTGTACTTTTTTTTAAAATAAATTTTATTTTTATATTCCCCATACAATTGCAACCCCCTTATTTTGACCCCAATCCCTCCCTTCCCCGCCCCCCATCCCCCATAGAGTGTCTCTGGTTCATAGTTTTTTGTTGATTTTGATTTTCACTTTCTTATAGTTATTCATTTTCCTGGTCCCTTATTTAAAGTTTTCTAGATTCCTGCTATGAGTGAGACCATCCCCTACTGTACTTTTAACCTCACAATTATGTTATCATTATACTGTATTCCTTTTGTTTGTTATATTTGTCTCCCTCTTAGACAGCAGCCCTGGAAGACAGATAGGTTATTTTTTCATCCTTGAACTCTTAAGGCTTAGTATAAATCTGGCAAATTCTAAGTATTCAATAAATGTATGCAGAATAAAAGACATAGGAAAGCAGCAACAGAAAACAAGTACATGCATAGTAATCATTTTTACTTAGGCGTTTAGCGTCTAATGAGGCGAAAAGACACATAAATTGTACAAGACAGAATATTTAAAATGCCATAGGAGAGAAATACAAAGTATAAGAAAAAATAATGGAGGGAATTATAATGAGACAGAAGTTACAGTATTTTCTTTTTCCTTGGAAACTACCATCCTTTAAAATGTGGCCAAGCTTCTCATCACTTAATCCAGTCTTGTTTGTTTGTTTGTTTTAAAGATTTATTTAGGTATGTATACAAGAACTGGGGTACAGGCCACAGGTGTGGGGAGTGAGAGGATTCACCAGAGACAGAGTAGGGAATAGAACAGGTAGATTCACCAGACAGAGTAGGGAATAGAACAGGTAGATTGACTGAAATACACTGCTGAGGGGAGCAGCAGGAGAGCCAGCAGAGGTCTGCTGCACCATGTGGGTAGCTCCCTGGCTGGGGATTGAACTCATGATGCAGTGGCTGCGGACAGCTTCATAGTGCTGCGTCTTAACCCCTTGCGCCATCAGGGAGACCCCCATTCCACTCGAGTTCAGTGAATTTATACAAATTTATATTATTCATAAGTAATATACATGACAACTTCAAGTGCCCTAAGAAAAAATATCACAGTCAAAGCTCTCTCCAGTTTTTTGGTCAGAATAACTACTGTATATTTCAACCCTGCATATTTTTTTTTTTAAGATTTATTTATTTATACAAGCACTGGGTACAGTCAGAAGCGCGGGAGGGTGAGAGAATTCACCAGAGTCAGAGCAGGGAACAGAACAGGCAGACGGACAAAATACACTGCTGAGGGGAGCAGCGGGCACAACAGGAGAGGTCTGTGCGCCATGTGGGACCCTCCTCCGGTGGCCGGGGAGCAGCCGGGGATCGAACTGGCGCTGCAGAGGCCGCAGGCAGCTTCGCAACCCAGCGCTCAACCGCTGCGCCACCGGGGAGGCCCCAAATCTTATCTATCTTAAAGAGTATATAAATTAGATAATCCATGTGCAAGCATTCAGTAAATGTTTAATAAATGGTAGGTATTACAATGGAGTAACACTAAACCCAGTGAATAAGGGCTTGCTAATCAGACAGTTGATTTAATTTATCATCCTGTACATGAATACCTTATTTTCCACTTCCATTGCTATCACTCTATTCTAAGTCCTTATCAATTCATACCCAGGCAAATGGTTTTCTATCGTGTTCTGACATACCTTTTGATCAGAATAGTATTTTACTTCTATTGCAAATGTCCTGGTTGGCATAACTGTAAGGAAAACTAGATCATAAGTCAGAGAATTTGGGGTTGACTTTCAGCACTAAGACATTTTGGATCCCTAAACCTAAATTTCTTAATCTGTGAAACATATTTTATATTAAATTATCCTTAATATCTCCTTACTATATAAAAGTCTATACACCCTCTCTGATCAAACTGTCTTTGCCTCTAGAATAAAGTTCCAAATTGGAACAGCACTGAAGTATTTCACACTCATTGTGGTAATTAAAAGTACAAGTTTTTGAATTAGAAAAACCAAGGTTTAAATTTTATACTTTTATACAGTATATTTTATATTGTTCTTAGGCAACTTACTAAACTTCTCTAAGCCTGTTTTCCCTGCAAAACGGAAATCACAGTACTTATTTTATAGTTATAAGTATTAAATGAGGGCCTCCCTGGTGGCACAGGGATTAAAGACACAGCTCTATCAAGCTATCAGCAGCCACTGAGGCAAGAGTTCGATCCCTGGCCTAGCCAGGGAGCTACCTACATGGCACAACAGACCTCTCCTGTCTCTCCCGCTGCTCTCCTCAGCAGTGTATGTATTTCAGTAGATCTGCCCGTTCTGCTCCCCACTCTGTCTCTGGTGACTCCTCTCACCCCACACCTATATCCCAGTTCTTGTATGCATAAATAAATAAGTCTTTAGAAAAGAAGAATTAAATGAGATACTAAGTGCTTAGCACTCAGCAAACACTCAATATTAATACTAAAATTGTACATATTCTTATCAAATTTCTATTATACCTTTTAATTAAGTCTACTGCTGGAGACCTAAAACACTACTTCAACCAAAACAACTGAGTTCTACATCCCCCCACCCTTTAATATATGACGGTTCAACATTTTAAAAAATTTGGGGAAATAATCTTCCCCTAAAAACATGTATGAAATCCAGTGCTATGTGGGCATTCTCTGGTCCAGTCATGCTTACTCTCTGACAATTGTTATCCCCCTATATATGCATTGGTATCTCCTGTTTTTGACAATACCTACACTTTCCTCCTTAATAATACCTAGACCTCTTACTGTAGACTGTCAATTCTGATTTTGTTTACTAACTGGGTTTCATCCTTTTCGTTTATATTAACTAAATTTCACTAAGATTTTCTAGAATCCATATCTTACTTAATTTGATACATGTATTACTCAAATTATGCTTGCCTTTGGCAACTGTATAGACTGCAAGGTGATTTAATTAGCAGGGAACAGAGGCCATTATGGCTACAAATTCCATTCCAGTTCTATGCATAATTAAACCTTTCCAACAATCCATACCTTTATGATGTGGAGGTATTACTTGTCTGTTATCCTCCTCCAGCTACTCTTAGTTAACAGTTAAAAGCTCAGCTGACAGCTTTTTCTGAGAAGGGAAAAGATATAAATGTAGAAACACTGACTTCCAAAGTCAGGCTTATATTTAAGTGGCAGAGACTCAGTAAGTAGTTGTATGATCTTCCAAAATTGTTTCATTTACTGGGTCGCTACATGCAAAAGAATGAAGCTTGACCACTACCTCACACCATACACAAAAATCAACTCAAAATGGATTAAAGAACTAGACATAAGACCTGAAACCATAAAATACATAGAAGGAAATATAGGTGAAACACTACGTGATATGCACATCAAAGACATCTTTACAGACACATCACCCAAAGCAGTGATAGTGAAGGCAAAGATAAACAGCTGGGACTACATCAAATTAAAGAGCTTCTGCACAGCAAAAGAGACAATAACAAAAACAGAGAAACCCCACCGACTGGGAGAACATTTTTGCACACAACACTTATGATAAAGGACTGATCACAAAAATCTGCAAAGAGCTGATGAGACTCAACAACAACAAAGAAAATAATCCTGTCCAAAAATGGGCAGAAGAGCTAAAAAGAAACTTCTCTGAAGAGGAAATGCAAATGGCCAACAGGCATATGAAAAAATGTTCAACATCACTTGTAATCAAGGAAATGCAAATCAAAACTACCATGAGATACCATCTTACACCAGTGAGAATGGCACATATTAAAAAAACTAGCAACAACAAATGTTGGCGAGGGTGTGGAGAAAAAGGAACTCTTCTGCACTGTTGGTGGGAGTGCAAACTGGTCCAACCACTATGGAGAGCTGTGTGGAGATTTCTGGACCTACTAAACATAGAGCTTCCATATGATCCAGCAATTCCACTCCTAGGTATTTACCCAAAGGACACAGAAACATCAATTCCAAAGAGCACCTGCACCCCTATGTTTATAGCAGCACTGTTTACAATAGCTAAGCTTTGGAAACAACCCAAATGCCCAAAAATAGATGACTGGATCAAGAAGATGTGGTACATATACACCATGGAATATTACTCAGCATTCAAAAAAGATAAACACATGCAATTTGCAGCAACATGGATGGCGCTGGAAGGGATCATGCTCAGTGAAATAAGCCAGAAAGAAAAAGAAAAATACCGGATGGTCTCACTCATAGCAGGAATCTAGAAAACTTAAATAAGGGACCAGGAAAATGAATAACTATAAGAAAGTAAAAATCAAAATCAACAAAAAACTATAACCAGAGACACTCTATGGGGGGTGGGGAGCGGGGAGGGATTGGGGTCAAAATAAGGGGGTTGCAATTGTATGGGGAATGTAAAAATAAAATTTATTAAAAAAACACATTTATGATAAAAAAAGAAAAAAGATGTAAGAATTATATAAAATAAAATATTTAAATAAAAAACCTACCCCCCCAAAAAACAAAATTGTTTCATTTATAAAATGAGTGTAATACCTATTTAATTAAATGAAACTGCAAAAAGATATATTCTAGATAAATATTTGACACACAATATATAATGAATGTGTTGTTTCCTCTTCCCAAAGAAAAACAAATTTCAAAGAGAAAGCAAGGTAAAAGGACAATAACTTAGCTTTTGCAAAAACCTATCTAGAAAATGCATGTAAGTCACTATATTAAAGGAAGGTTTTTCTCTCGACCAAAGAATAATTTTTCTTAGGAAGTTGGTAAAGTTTTAAAAGATCAATATTCTAGGGCCTCCCCAGTGGCGCAGTGGTTGAGCGCTGGGTTGTGAGGCTGCCTACAGCCTCTCCAACACCGGTTCGATCCCCAGCCGTGGTGAGGGTCCCACATGGCGCGCAGACCTCTCCTGCCGCCCACTGCTCCTCTCAGCAGTGTACTTCGTCAGTCTGCCTGCTCTGCTCTCCCCTCTGGCTCTGGTGAATTCTCTCACCCTCCCACGCTTCTGACTGTACCCAGTACTTGTATAAATAAATAAATAAATCTTTTGGGAAAAAAATCAATATTCTAATTTGACAGTAAAGTCTAAATTGTAACATTACATATTTCTATTCTACAGCAATTCAAGTCTAGCTTTTCTTCAGTCATAAAATGTAGTGTCAGGATTGCTGTGGGGTTAGCTACAATAGGCCTTCCCCGACTACATGTACTACTTATTTGCTAACTGAAACTAGAGAGGCACGGAGGGACGGGGGCAAAATAAAACCAAAAAATATACCCAACTCTACTGCTCTGGTTCAGCACACACTGAATCTTTAAAAAAATATTTTCTGTATTTTAACAGTAATACAAATATATCATATCAAATTTAAAAAACAAAGTAAAAATGTAACTCAGTTTCCTTTTAGTGTCTGCCTTTACAAAGATTTTTCTCTGCATAGTCAAACAAATTCAAACATAAATGCACAGGCAAAAACCACAAAATAATCACTTTTTTTTTTAATCTTTTTTTTTTTTTTAAATAGAGGCATGTTTATTTATTTATTTATTTATTTGTTTGTTTTGTTTATACATGCACTGGGTACAGTCAGAAGCGCGGGAGGGTGAAAGAATTCACCAGAGCCAGAGTAGGGAGCAGAGCAGGCAGAAGGACTGAAGTACACTGCTGAGGGGAGCAGCGGGCGGCAGGAGAAGTCTGCGCGCCATGTGGGACCCTCCTCTGGTGGCCGGGGAGCAGCCGGGGATCGAACCGGCGCCGCAGAGGCCGCGGGCAGCTTCACAACCCAGCGCTCAACCGCTGCGCCACCGGGGAGGCCCCAAAATAATCACTTTTAATATTTAAATGTTTCAGTGAAATGCATAGGTTCACCTCTCAACACATTTTTCAGTTAATGATTTTAAATAGAATGTAGGGATCTCCCTGGTGGCACAAGGGGTTGAGTCTCAGCACTATGAAGCTATCCATATCACAAGTTCGATCCCTGGCCAGGGAGATGACCCATATGGTGCAGCAGACCTCTCCTGTCTCGCCTGTTGCTCCCCTCAGCAGTGTATTTCAGTAGATTCTCCTGTTCTGCTCCCTACTCTGTCTCGGTGAATCCTCTCATCCTCCACACCTCTGGCCTGCACTCCAGCTCTTGTATGCTTAAATAAATAAATCTTTTAAAAAATAATAAAAAAAATAGAATGTTTGTTTCAATCTCAAAAATCTAATTCAACATTTTAAGGAAGATATGTGAGAAATCTAGAGCTATCATTGGCGCAACCAGAAGAACTTTGGGAAAGATGCTTACATATTAACAACATTTCAAAACTAAGTTAAAGATAATTAGAAGTAATTGCTGGATCCAAGAATACACACACTTTAATCAAATTATTACTCATATGGTTTTACAAATTTATATTGGTACTGGCGATAAGTACCTGTTTTCCCAAAATCTGAACTAATTTCTTTTTACCTTTTCCAATTCAACAAGTAGAAAATGATTTCTCATGGTCATTTACCATACATATCTCTAATACAAGAAAGTTTGAAAGTATTTTCATGCTTAAAGGCATTTTGCATTACTTTTTTTGTAAACTGTTCACATCATTTCCCTTTTTCTATTTAGTTGCTGTAAGTCTTTCATTTACTGATAAATGCATAAAGGAAATTTGTCCTTTGTGATGAGCTATTACAGATATTTCCCCAGTTTGTTATTTTTAAAAATTTGTTTATGATGCAATATAGCCAAATTCATCTATTTTTAATGGTCTCTCAGTTTGGGGTTAAACTTAGTTTTGCTCATTCCAAGATTATTTTTACAAATGTAATTATCTAATTGTTCATACCAATGATTTTACCACTTCATTCTTTTACATTTAAATATTTTATTCATTTGGGATATACTTTGGTTAAGATATGACAATAGAGTTCCAACTTCTTTTTCTGGGTTGCTATCCACTTATTCCAACACTACTGGTAAGTAATTGAGGCTCTTTTTAGATATTCTAAGTTAGGTTCAGAAGGTGAAATAACTAATATACTCAAAATTAGTAAAACAGTTACCATAATTAGGGGGCTATGAGACCTAAAACACAGACAGCATTAAAAGCACAGATCTTGGGCCTCCCCGGTGGCACAGCGGTTGAGCGCTGGGTTGTGAAGCTGCCCACGGCCTCTGCGGCGCTGGTTCGATCCCCGGCTGCTCCCCAGCCACCAGAGGAGGGTCCCACATGGCGCGCAGACCTCTCCTGCCACCCGCTGCTCCCCTCAGCAGTGTACTTCGGTCCTTCTGCCTGCTCTGCTCCCCGCTCTGGCTCTGGTGAATTCTCTCACCCTCCCGCGCTTCTGACTGTACCCAGTGCATGTATAACCAAAACAAACAAACAAACAAATAAATAAATAAAAAACATGCCTCTAAAAAAAAAAAAAAAAAAAGATTATATAAAAGCACAGATCTTGAAGTCAGTATCTAGCAGTATTAAGCATATTAGCTACTACTAGTTACAAATGCTGGGAAATAGGTAAGACCAGGGGGCTCCTCTGCTTTATTTTTATGACACTTAGATTTCTAACTAAGACCTAAAGACGGATTATCTTCAATTCTATGCAATATATACTGTACAACAGAGAAATTAATAACAATAAGCATTTATATAACATTTTACAGATTTTATAACGTGACTTCAGGTACTAAATTTTTTTGTGACCAAAAAAATAATAAATTGGGCCTCCCCGGTGGCGCAGCAGTTGAGCGCTGGGTTGCGAAGCTGCCTGCAGCCTCTGCAGCGCCAGTTCGATCCCCGGCCACCGAGGAGGGTCCCACATGGCGCGCAGACCTCTCCTGCCACCCGCTGCTCCCTTCAGCAGTGTACTTCAGTCCTTCTGCCTGCTCTGCTCCCCGCTCTGGCGAATTCTCTCACCCTCCCGCGCTTCTGACTGTACCCAGTGCTTGTATGTATGTATGTATAAATCAATAAAAAATCAATCAATAAATAAATAAATCTTTAAAAAAATAATAAATCATCAAATAGTTCCTGTACAATATAAACAAAGGAAGCTCAGGCATCACTTCTGTGATATACCTACTGATTAAACATATTCCAGAGTGAAATAAAGATCTTGAGCTACATTTCATTCCATTTCAAAGCAAAATTATAAAATAATTTCAAGAACCAAATCCTGTCCAACTGTCATAAAATATCATCATTTATGGTGGCTTTATTCCAAATTAAACACATTCACTGCTCTATAATAAGCAACTGTCAATAATATTTCTCATCAGCAGGCCTTTCTTTCCTTCAGAAACTTTGTCAACCTATCTTTTCTATAGGTCTTTTGTTTTAATATGAACAATCACTTATCTGCCACATGCAATAAAAGTTCTTATATTTTTAGCTTTTGAAATATTTTAATAAACACTAAGGAAGAACAAAAGGGGACTAATGAGTTTGAGAACAAAAATAAACCCATCTTACAATTTTCTATTCAAAGATAGAAATTTTGTTCCAGATTCAGTGTGCCCATTTTCCCAGTCTCTCCAGTGTCAAGAAATATGAACTGTAGCACCAGAGCTGGGTTTATAAGACTCTTGCTTGGGTTGAAATAATTTTTAAACTTTAACAAAAAATTCTAAAGAGATCGGGTTTAAATTTTAGCACAGAACTGCATATTGAGGTGTTAGTCCTAAAGTCAAATGAAAAGTAGAAATGAAAATTGACAATAAACTAGTAAATATAAAACTTACAAAGTCCTGAACCTAGAAATTACATGCAGAGATTAGTCTATGTAATACTAAGGAGGCATTATTTTTTTACCAGAGCAACTGAGCTTCAGTGTTTATTTATAGTAAAGTTTTGCTACAATGAAAAAAATCTGTCATGAATATAGCCAGTAAGCGTAGCTATATTCTAGGTCAAATCATGTGGCTATTACAGAAAGAGCTATGTAAGAGAAACGAGAATTAAAGTGTTTAATCTGAAACTGAAAAATAAAGACAGTAAAATTTGACCCTTACTATTGACAATAAGGTTCCACTCTTTTTAAAGCATAAAGACATAAGGGGGCCTCCCTGGTGACCTAGGGGTTAAGTCTTAGCACTACCACCACAGCCCTCTTGCTGCAAAGCTATCTGGCCAGGGAGCTGACCCACATGGCTGGCATAGCAGAACTCTGCCGTTTGGCCCATATTCCCCTCAGCAGTGTATTTCAGTGGATCTGCCTGTTCTGCTCCCCACTCTGTCTCTGGTGAATCCTCCTCTCACCCCCCGCATCTCTGGCCTACACCACAGTTCTTCTATGCAAAAACAAATAAAATAAAAATCTTACAATAAAGGAATAATTTTAAAAAAAAGGATAAAGACACGATACTAGCCATTTAAAAGACAGCCTTTGCACAACAAATTAAAAGGGCTAAGATGGTAGTTTAATGTTACTCATTTTTTACCAAAATTACAATGGGGGTAGGAGAGTAGGAAATTCATTTCCTTGTAATGAATTTAATAAGTGATTGATGACGTTAATGAGTGATTTATTATATGCACATTACTGTGAAGACTGAGGTAAAATATAGTCTAATTCTTCTTTTCTAGGAACACAAAGTTTAAAGAGAACCAAAATTATATATTCTTAGAATAAGATAATAATTTAAATTTTCCATCATTCACCCCCCACCATGAGTATCCATTCACCTCTCCTTTCTCTCTCTAGGTAGGTTCTAATTGTGCTTGAATGGCTCTGATGTTTACAATGAAAAATCTGGAAGTCAAACAGATTTGCTAGCCACTGTGAAGTGTCCCTAATTCTACTCCCTTGTAACAAAGAGTAACAATCAACAATGTTCCCCAGTATCTCTGAATAGCAAAGTCAGTTTTAAATAGTAGGAAAAGATCAAATACAGACTTCAGACCTTCTGAGCCATTACTCCCCATAACTCCCCATACAATTGACCTGAGCCATTACTCCCCAACACTTAGAACTATGAAAATCACTGGGGCAAATTCTACCAAAAAGTCATTTCTATTTCAGTCTTGGTTACCCTCTTGACTCTTACAAATACCTATCACCTATGCCAAATAAATTGTTCTTAATTGTATTCTTTATATTGTTTGCAATGAGCTCTTGTACCACTGGGAAAACAAGTTTAACTGTAATCAAATTTAACTTCCCCAAAGAGTAGGTAATATTAATTTAAAATATATTTATTGACCATCTTCTCTGTTACCAATGAATATAATTTATATAAGTATAATTTAAAAAGCTAAGATTTTAGGGGCCTCCCTGATGATACAAGGAGTTAAGTCTCAGCACTATGAAGCAATCAGCAGCCACTGCAGCATGAGTTCAATCCCCAGCCAGGGAGCTAACCTACATGGTGCAGCAGACCTCTCCTGTCTCATCCACTGCTCCCCTCAACAGGGTATTTCAGTCAATCTGCCAGTTCTGCTCCCCACTCTGTCTCTGGTGAATCCTCTCACCTCCCCCGCAACCCCACACCTCTGGTCCAGCTCTTGTATGCATAAGTAAATAAATCTTTAAAAATAAATAAAATAAAAAACTAAGATTTTAAAGATTGAAACATCCTGCTTAACATCCTGATTGTGCCTATTAACACATACACACTTTACTTCCCATTTAAATTGTAGAAATCCATGCGACCGGAAGGGCTCCTAATATACACCATCCCTCCTGCAAAGGGTCTCTGCACACCACTCACCCCCAGTCATGGGGTGCAATTACAGTGAGAATGATGACTCAGAACAGGACCCAGAGCTACAGCTGCCTAGTAGCCCCCCAGAACTGAGCCTGACCACCTTGCCTTCTGCTTGCACAAATAGCAGGCCCTGCTCTCCTCCACCCTTGCCAACACAGCCAGCAAGATCATTGATATATCTGCTGCAGACTCCCAGAGCATGGAAGGAGCATGAGTACAGGGACCAGGCAAGATAGCCTGTGTGGCCATGCTGAGCAGAAGCCTGAGCCACCAGAAGAAGCTGCCACCTTAGCCATCTGTCACCAGCTGGCCCCACCAAATGCTGGTCAGTGAATCCTCCAACTTGCAGCAGGTCTCCAGAATAGTGGTTATGCCTACTTTCTCAGATCTGTGTGGCCGTTAAAGGATCTGAATGTACAATTTGGGATCCCATGAAAAGAGGAGGGGCCTTGGACAGCTCGTCTGTCCTTCCCTTCACCCCATCTTGAACCCTGCACCTACCCTGGCCCCCAAGCTCACTACATCTTCTACAGATCCTAACCTGCTACTAGTCACACAGAAGAATGTGAAGAAAGAGAAGAGTAAGGCTAGAAGCCTGAGCAAGTAAGGATGCAGTAAAGGGAAGGTAAAACCATTTGGCACTGGCTTTCAAAGTCTGGCCAGGGTTGGGGTGAGGGTCAAAGAGACAGCACCTGGTATGTCCTTATGTCACTGGGAAGGTGGAGGTACCATAGTGAGGTACCACTCTTTTTTATGACCTCACTCCTACTTCCCTCTCCCTAACTTGGTGGTCACTACACCTCAGTAGGATTTGTGACCAGGGTCTGGACAAGCTTGAACTTTAATAAACTGAGTTTATACTTCTGGCACCCT
Organism: Talpa europaea; assembly: GCF_964194135.1. NCBI lineage: Eukaryota > Metazoa > Chordata > Mammalia > Eulipotyphla > Talpidae > Talpa > Talpa europaea. Next base: position 122,091,213 of record NC_140074.1, read on the forward strand.
GGGTTTTCACATTTTTTTTTTTTTTTTGTTTTTTGTTTTTTGTTTTTGGTTACCCTCAATAAAGGCGGTATATTAAAAAAATATATAGAAATTTACAAAATTCAAACAATTAGTCAACCAAGTATACCTCTCCCTAAAAAATCCCTTTAAATAGTAAGACCCTCCATGGCCAGATATAGAAAGTGCAATGAGTCTCATCATTTACGAGGTAGCATTACTCTGCAAAGAGTAAATAAATGGTAGTTCTTGAATGTAAGAGAGATTAAAAAGGTGAATGGAATTGTTTTCCAAACCAGCAAGAACTTGGAAGCAAAAATGCTGGTATTTAATTTTTATCCAAATGATTATTATAGTTAAAAGAAAAAATAAAATGCAATGGAACACTAAAGTCATACAATTTCCAGAGCCTGATCTGAAACTGAGAAATGGCCTCTCTGCTCAAAGTGCCCTAGGAAGAAACCTTTGCTTCCACTGTTGGTTAATTTTTCTACTACTGAGTGGATTCTGACTGCAGAGAAAAGGAGAGCAAGCAACAGCTTCAAGGAGAATTTCCTATGGCAAAAATCAAACTGCTGTTGTATGGTTTTCTTTATGATACTGAAGCCACAATATAATATCATCAAATGTCACAAACAAAACACACTCTGATACTAGGTATTCTGTTACCTCCCACGCATCACCTCCACCAAAAACATTTAAAACAGGTTGAGCTGCACACAAACATTTGATCAGAAAGTTTTCATGACACAGCAGCTTACTCTTGCAAATTATTGGCTTAATAGTGATTTGAAACGCACTTATAGGAAAAATAAACTATTCTAGGGGGAGAAAGGCAAGGGAAAAAACCCAAACATTAACAAAAGACAAATATATTCAGTTACAAGATCTGCATTAGAAGTATTATTTTTCTTTCTTTCTTTTGTACATTTAAAAAACTTACCCTGAAGAGATTTTCCCAATCCCTGGCCCAGCTTCCACCCATGTTTCTGGAGTAAGCGATGTCCAATATTATCCTGACAGACAGAACAGAGAGACAAACCAAAAATATTCCAATAATATATTCTTCCCTTCCTAGTGACATTTAAACAAGTGATGAACAAGAGATAATTCTACATATATGCATGCAAAAAGGTGCTAATAACAGGGTAAATGTGCCCAATAAAAGGGACATTAATGTAAAAAGAAATGCTAGCTACTATTATATATGGGATAAGGGTCCTTTTTGATGGTGTGCTGGGCAACTTTTTGTATATAACACTTTAAAAAGGAGGGAAAAGGGAAGGGGAAAAGGGGGAAGAATACATTCATGAAGTTTAAAACTAACATTAAAAAGCATAAAATCAAGGTTTTTATACAATCATATCCACCACCTAGACAGCACCACTTTAAGTTTTTTTTTTTGTTTTTTTTTTTTTGAAAAGAAAATCTACATGTTTAGTTATTTTATTTATGTGTCAGGCTTTCATGATACAAAGTAAGTTGTAAGTGTAAGTCTACCCCCCCCATAGAAATGAAAACACAATCAGAGCAAAATCCAGGCTAGACTTGATTGGTTTTTTAATATATATATATAAAATATAAATATTTAATTAGCATGCAGCCAATATTAAACTGAAAAAACAGTGAGGTTAGTAAAACAAATTAAATTGATTAAACAGAAAAATAAAATGAGCTCAAGCACAGACTGAGTGATGCATTTCAACATGTAATCTAACAAAAATGCTAAAATGTTAGAATGAAACAGGCCTAGCAATAAGTTAACAGTAAAGAACCATTAGTGCATGTAGGGGGAAAAAACCAATATACATAATGTCTCATCTTCCTAGGAGCACACTGGAAAAAGGTATTACAATGTAAATTGTATGAAAAGACACCAGAAACAACAATTAAATGTCAGCTTTTGTCTAAAGGGTTCAAGATCTTAGAAGCCCCTGCAAACCTTTGACCAATTCTTTAGTTTTTACAACTACTGTGGAGACAAAGCCAAAAGAAAACATTTAAAATTGTAACCACAAAGCATTCTATACACATTAAAATCAATTTATAGTATTAATCTGGTATCACCAAAATCTGACAAAATCAATTTATAAAGCTAACAAAACCATAAATCTCCAAATTAAAATCAAACATTTTATAGTAAACTGCTTTTTAATCTTCCAGCTCCATATTCAATGTTAAATATTTTTTGGAGTTACAGAGAGAAGAAAAAAATTATTTTACTATTATCGCCTCTGACAGGAAGTTACAAGAACTGTCCAATGCCCTGTTTTATAGTTTTTTAATGGACAACTCCCTTCTATAAGTTTATGAAAGCATGCAAATTAGAAAACTGGGGGAAGATCAGGATATTTTTTTAAAACACAAATGAGGCAAACAATAATGAACTTGTCTAAAACATTTTAAGTACAAATATATTAAAAGTCATTAATGCACAAAAGAAATCCCCTCCCTTTTGCTAGGAACTAAAAGAATTAGAAAGTACAAATTTTTATGTAATCCCAAATGATGACTTCCATGTTAGTATACATTACAAGACTTAGTTCACATTGAAGTCTCTTCTGCCCTTCTCTCCTCCCAAATGAATGATCAGGAAAAGCATCCCCTTAATTTGTACTTAATGATTATTTATAAATTATTGTAAAAAAATTAAGTCTTAATAACAATGTTAGCAGAAAAGGTAAAGGGCCTTTATTATGCTACCAAGAACATTAACTTACCTGTACACAAAGTTCTTATTGATTATCATAACTCCTACAACTGAACAACTATGGAAAAGACAAGGATAGCAGAATGACTCTAAGAACATGTGGTTGATTAAATTACTGTTTAGTCTTTTAACAGACTAGTAGTATAAATACACTTAGTACAAAGATTTAGAGTACTAAATCATGCTGACAAAAATTGTTGCCCCCCCTTTTTTAAGTAAGAAAACTCAATCTTAGGCTAAGTGGAGATGAGACATTATGCTGACTGTGTTATATTATGAATGCACTAAAATAAACAGACAGATGAAGCAGTATGCTATTTCCAAAAGCAGTGCAAGTGGAGTGAAAGCATTTCCATACGAACCTGGCTTTAAAAACTGGGCTGTCAAAAGAACAGTTAAATGTAACACAAAGTAAGAAACTGTCCAATCACTAATGGTCGATTTTTTTGTCTTGTTTTCAATTCACTGCTTGCAATTAATGTATTTATTAAAGAAGAGTGAAAGCATAAGTAAATTCACGAGTCAAGACCAGCTGAGAGTTTCAAGAGCAGCGTGTTGTGACTGACAACAGTGAAAGGAAAAGCAAATGTTAAAGGGGGAGGGAGAAAAAAGAAAATTTTAGGATTATACACATTAGCACCACTTTTACAAAACCACTCAAGATGGCCGTCACCTTCTTTAAAAAGCTATTGATACAAAATGGCAGTGGCATTTCTCTTTAGAATTTTAGGTAAAAATTGCTCTTTCATTACACCTGCTTTTCTAAGTATGTAATAGGAAATGAAATGTCAGGGACTGTATTAAAATCATTAACATGCTACACATCATAGTAAAAGTAACAAAAGTAACAAAAACAACAGACATATCTCCCAGAACCTCTTCCCCTCTCCAAGCTCCTGGGCTAAGTGAAAGACTCGCACAGAAAATCTGGACCTTTCCTATAATTTAAAACAACCTGCTTTTGGGGAGAAAGGCAGCTCTGGAGAAAGGGCTAGTATTCAGAAGAATCTCTTTTTCTACCAAAAAAAGGGGGGGGGGAATGTATAAACATTGGTCAAAACTCCAATAGGCTTAAGGATAATGGGTAATACAAGGAAGGCACACCAAAATACGTTATAATAAAGTTGAACAAATCAGACTTGTCTACTTCTGAACTGATTAAAATGGTCACTGAATTTTCACTTTTATAAGAACAAGGAACTCAATAGACAGATTGTGAAAACAAGTCTCTGCTGTTTAGAATTATGATTCTGCCAATTATTCCAATGGATGTTACCTATAAATTACTATTAAGTAATTTATAGCTCAAACAGCTAATTTAGACATAAAAGGGCACTAACTTACTTATAAAATAGCAACTATTTACTACTTCAGCCACTATAATAGTGACTAAAAAAACTTTCAGTTTTTGAGGGCCTCCCTGGTGGTGCAAGGGGTTAAGACACAATCTATGAAGCTATCCGCAGCCACTGCAGCACAAGTTCTATCCCCAGCCAGGGAGCTACCCACATGGCACAAGAGACCTCTCCTGACTCACCCGCTGCTCCCCTCAGCAGTGTATTTCAGTTAATCTGCCTGCTCTGTTCCCCACTCTGTCTCTGGTGAATCCTCTCACCCTCTCCCACCCCTACCCCCCACACACACACCCCTCTGGCCTGTATCCCAGTTCTTGTATGCATAAATAAATAAATCTTAAAAAAAATCTTTCAGTTTTTGAAACAAAATATAAAACTTGGGGTTACTTATAACTTCATTTAACCAAAAACAGATGATTGGATTTTCCCTCTTTTTAACTGTGATTTATGACTAACAAAAAGACATCATGATAGTATTAGTTGTTTATAATTTTTTTAATGATTTATTTATTTATACAAGAACAGGGGTACGGGCCAGATATGCGGGAGGATAAGAGGATCCACCATAGACAGAGTGGGGAACAGAACAGGCAGATTGACTGAAATCCAATGCTGAGGGGAGCAGCGGGCAAGACAGGAGCAGTCTGCTCGCCATGTATCTCCACAGCCGGCGGGGATCGAACTGGCACTGCAGAGGCAGTGGACAGTTTCACAGGACTGTGCTCAACCGCCTGTGCCACCAGGGAGGCCCCAAGTTGTTTACAATTTAAATGCACATAGAAGAATTGCAGGGAAATACATAAACTATTAAAGCAACTGAACTCTGCCCAAGGGAAGTAGGCAAAAAACTAGTTTTCTACATGATTCATAAATAGTTTTCCACAATCTATTGTTAATTCTGTGCTCAAGATGCCAAAATGGTGGCAGTGTGGTAATTTCTTTGGTCGGGCATGAATTTCTCCTTAATTTTGGTTAAATCATGAAGTGGAACTGAAAATACAAGTTTTTTTCACCTAGACTATCTCAGATGATTTTTTTTTTCTAAAGAGAATTTCTATTTCTGAAATTAAATGCCACATTTTATCCTGTCCCTATTACATATGTGAGAATGGAAAGATCTTTGAAAGCAAGATGGATTAAAAACTACCAACATGCTGAAAACACAGTACCAGCAAAAAAACCAAAAAACTCATTATTAATTGCTTCATCCATTCTTCAACAATTTTTATCTATTAATTAAATTTCAAGTACGAAATTTTTCTTTGCTCCATGGAGCTATATACCACCACAGTTACAACAATCATTTTGGCAATAGCACCATCAATCTGTATAATGGGAGCCTGCCAAAACACAGATAAAATTTTACTTTATTGTATGGGGCTGATTCCAAGTTTTTATAAGGAAATAGAATATAATGTCTCAAGAGAAAACTATACTTATGTTAGTGACTGGATTAATATCAATTCCATACTGAATTTCCTTTAGTTGACAGCCACACTCAATTTTACACCACTTAGCCCATTTTCAACAGTGACAAAAATGGTAAGTCTCTTGAGTGGATTGTAAGCTTTGCTGATTGTGTATTAAAGACTCTATAAGCAAAAATCAAATGCTACCAGGTGAACCCATGCAAACAAGTTGTAAAAATTCCCAAAACAAAAATCTAGAGCTCACTACAGATGATACAATGAAAACTAGAGAGAAAAGCCATATAGTAATGCTACACCATTCAGCTCCAAGAAGCACATTATTTATAGTGCAGTCCACATATGGTCACTGCTAAATGTCAAATCAGCAGACTTACAGAGTTACAGTTTGGAACTAGTGGAGTCCACAGATCTAAACAGATATGCAACATGACAAAATCCAGTACACAGATATTTCTAAATTCCTACATGAGCAAACTAAACATCGGTAACTGGAGTCTGAAAACTATGTTAATTTTTTAAAACTTCTTAGTTGATCTGACAACTATTTAAAACAGGATTTCAATAAGTCAGGGAGAACAAAACCAAATAATGGCTAATAAGTAGTCATACTTCCAACTGCAACAATGACAACATATTTTAAGTCTATGATGCAGACATTCTGTCTTCTCTAGCTTATAATCATTCTCCCATCTGATTTCTCATCTTCTATGGTGAAGGTCATAATGTATCACATATCCTTTATCACAACAACTAAATCTTGGAACTATATAGGAATCCTAGATTGGGCTATAAATTTAGAGCAGGTTTTATTTGCTTTCTAAATATTTTATCTTTATATATGTAGAGGTAATATATAAAATCTGGGACCTAAAAAGCTCATAAACAGAGATCCAAATTCAAGTCCCAGAGTTTTTTGTAATAAGGGTAAAATGTTAATACTTTCCATCTCCTCTTCAATTAAGTTAATCAACTTATCTGGCAATTCTCTCATTATTTTCTTAGAATGGTGATTTATTCTTGACCAGAATTTTCATTGAAGTTATTTGATTGGCTGAAATAAAGCAGGGAGGACTCAAACTTTATAAGATTATGAAATGCTTTTTAAATGCTGGATTTTGATGTGTTTTCAACATTTGCTGACTGAAACGGAAACTGTATCATCTCACTAACATATCAAGGTCTTAGACATTCACTAAAAACATAATGTGCTACTGTATCTGTGTATCTCATTTCCATCTTGACAGTTTGCAAAAATTTACCCTATTACAAAACAAGATGACCTTAATCCTATGCTCACAATAATCTTTCACACAGGCATATTCTTGGCACAAACCTGTGCAGAGACTTCCAGGGTTACCAGCTGCTGATTACCTTTGTTTAAAAAAAAAAAAAAAAAACTAAGCCTTTAGCTCCTGCAATGATCTGTAGACTCCCAAAGCTGCATATTTCCAGCCACTTTTGAGTTGCATGCTGTAGCAAAACAGTCAGCACCTCTCAATAGATATTGCTGCAGAGAAAGATTTTAATTCATATAGTCTCTTTCTGTGGATTAGAAGCAACACCATTTCCCCCTCAGAACAAGATGGCTCAATATAGCCAGCCATATAATTACTACATACTTATTTGGTGGGCATTCCTTACATGCTAGGGGACGTCTTTTTCAGGTGGTAGGATTGCATACTACCTACACTGACGCCAATCATTTTAGGAGTTTCTTTTAAATTTTTCTTTTAAAAGTTTAAATAAAATCTCTCCCATTTTGTGTGTCCTGCTTCTTTCTCACACTATGTAGGCAATAAAGCTCCTCCTATCTAAATGACCACATCACAATAATGTATATATTTATGTGTTAAAGGAGTAAATTTCACTAGAATTATAATTAATATATCTCTATATATGCATGTGTTTATAAAAAGAATAAATATCCATTTTATATACTGTATCATTTGCTATTTTGTGGAGAAGATACCATTTAATAAAGAAGGCATGTATCAATTCCACTCTTACTGAGATTACTCAACAATGATTACTCAGAGTGTCTTCTGATGGTATTCTACCTATGATATTTACTGGAAAAAATCCTGGACAGTGTGAGAGGAGAAAGAGCATTAGTCTCACAAGCCAAAGAAATGGATTTTTTTAAAAAAACTTTAAAATAAAGCCCCCCAAAAAAGGCTTAAAAATGTTAACTATCATTTCATTTAGTGCTCTAAAAATTCCTTATTGAGTATAGTAATACTGAAAACTAGGCTGCAAATCTGGTCTAACTATAAATTTCCTGCTACTGGAAAGGTAGAGTACCTACAGAGGTATAGCTTGCATAAGAATACTAACCAACCATGTAACTTATTGGACCCCCATGGTTCTGGAGTCTTGCTTCTGACAGTTCTCTAGTCTTAAAAACTTTGACCCTCAGAAACATTTATATTGGAATAGAAAAATTATTTTTTCAAGTAAAAAATACTGATCTAGCTACCTTAATGATTTCACTGTAAAATTCCGCCTTGTGATAATTTCCAAGAAGGCAAAAACTTCAGTAATTTTTAACTAACTGGGCTTGGCATTTTATCCATATGTCAAAACACAAGACTGGGCTTTCAGCACAACATCAGCTGTGAATTCTCCCTCTGCAGCATTATCACATGCGTCATCAATTACTGCCATGCCTAAGTCTAGCATCATGCCAGCACATTAAGACAGAAGATACTATATGCAGTGTTCACTGGACCAGAAGAACAGAAATAAGAAGGGGAGGTGGGGGAGAAAGAAACCCTAGAGAAGAAAATAAAAAAAGGCAGACCGTGCAATACAAACCAGATCATGGCTGCTTAGCTAATATGGGCCAACTGCTGTGGAAGAAAAATGTCGAACACCCCAAGTTGTGTAAATTTCTGTAAACATCTAAACACACACACAAACACACACAACACCAACCTAATTAGGAACATAAATATATGTTGATCCTTTACTATGTTACAGCTTTGAAAATAAATGCTAAATTAAAATATCTGTGCTCTCTAAATTACCCTACTTTTCCTAAGGGAGAAGCAGCTAGTGTTTCTTAAAAGGGGAGAGGGGATCTTGACTGCTATAAAATTCCCTCTTTGATAATTTTTCACTCATGCTTTACCAATAACTCACTGAAACCCTTAGTGAAAATGTACACTCAAGCACAAATATTAAATATTGACAATACTGACAAGTTTAGACATTTTAACAACAGACTGTGTAATCTGAAAATAATGGACTTTTAAAAATGAAAGTAGTGTTAAAAATAAAGTTGTTTTTTTTTTTTTAAATTAAGAGTCAGGAAAATAAACCTCATTGTTCTATTGTTTTGTATCAATATCCTAAACTAAAGCTGTGAAGAGATAGAATCAATTTTGACAAAAACCAGACATCTTTTAAGCTACAGAAAACAAAATTTACCATGTTTCACAAGAGTCTGGCAAATAAAATGTATTAGTCCTTAACTGTTCCTAGAGGAACAGTTGTGTTGCCCAGGAAAGGTGAAATATTTTAAAGGATCAAAATACATTTTACTCCTTTATTAAATTTACCAAAAAAAAAAAAAAAATCTAAACTTTAACTTGCTATCTTTAACAGAGCACCAGTATGGGCCAAAATGATATTTTTCCAGTAAAACTCTAAACTGTTTCTAGATATTTCAGATTGATTTCCCAAGATATTAAATACTAGGTTACATCCTAAACTCTATTTGATTACTGTAGGGCATGCAAGAAAATAGCTCTAATCTGTACTCTAAGTTATTAATAAGTTTAACTTCATTCACATCAAGTGTCACACGAACACTACCTAACTAACTAGGCTATGACCCAAAATTAAGTACTGATGATCTTACCGATTCTATAGGCTTGTCAAGTGACGCTTGTTCAATTTCCAGATGTCCTTCTTCATATTGATCAAAATGATTACCCTGAAAAAACAAGACTACAGTTATTTTTCAAAAGCATTAACTGCTGAAATTATTGACAACCTAATCAAACTGCTGCTCCCCTTAGCAGTATATTTCAGTTAATCCACCTATTCTGTTCCCCAGCTCTTGTGTCCATAAATAAATAAAATAAATCTTGGGCCTCCCCTGGTGGCGCAGCAATTGAGTGCTGGGCTGCAAAGCTGCCCAAAGCCTCCGCAGTGCCAGTTCGATCCCCGGCTGCCGGCGTGGGTCCCACATGGCGCGCAGACCTCTCCTGCCCGCCCGCTGCTCCCCTCAGCAGTATAACTTCATCGGTCTGCCTGTTCTGCTCCCCGCTCTGACTCTGGTGAATTCTCTCACCCTCCCGCGCTTCTGACTGAACCCAGTGCTTGTATAAATAAATAAATAAAATCTTTCAAAAAAAAAAAAAAAAAACCTGTTACACTAACTGAGCAAATGATAGTCACTAATTTTCTGCCATTTACTAGGAACTTTTCTAGCATAGGACATATGGATGAAATAAAGAGAGCCTGGACTTAAAGCACTAAAGCCTTCAGAGAAAAAGGTGATCAGTAAATTACAATATAAATTCCATAACAACGCTGTAAACAGAAAGTTGGGACTGCACAAGCCAGGAGTAGCGTCAGACAATTCTTCAAAGTAGAATTGAGCTGGATCTTAGTTAAGCTCAGGGGTGGGTGCAGGGGAGGATTATGGGGTCTCTCCCACTGAGGGAGTAGAGGGTACAAAGCTGGCTTTGTAAGGCACTGGAACTATTCTCTGATCTATTATTTACTCTCTGTGGTTCTAACAGAGGTTATTAAGAAAGAGAGTGGTAAAATAAGATTTGCCTTTTAAAACTCCTTTTAGGATTTTTTCTAAAGGTGGGGGGGGTAAACTTTTGGATAAGATCAAAAACAATAGCACTTTGGAGAAAATTGCCTTAAAGATCAGATAGCTCCTTCCTCAAAGAAAAAGTTAAGGGCTACGTTTGTTGGTCATTAAAATGGCCAAAGAAGATATATGAAATTCTGCTTTAGCAACCTTTCTCTAAATCTAAAACCATCCTAAAGTAAAAGGTTTAATTGGTTTTTTTAGGTTTTAGGAAGGTTATCAATCCATATACATATACATGTACAGTTTCATTTAGCTTTTACAAAATATCTTCAGAACCTTATCTTAAAACAAGTTCTCAAGATAATCAATATAGGATATGGTAATCAGTAGAATTTAGAGAATTTTTTATCATCCTTATTTTACAAATAAGAAAACTGATAGACTATCACAAACTCACAAAGGCTTCAGATTCTAAGTTCCATTTCTGCTACTATTTTATACTATACAAAATCCAAAGATAAAAAAATAACTGCCTCCATAATTCTGAAACAATATTCTCTATAGAAAGCAGAACTGGCAAAAAAACTTCTAGTTATCACAAAAGACAAGGAAACAAGGAAGAAATAACAATGCAATCAATGTATAATCCTGGATGAAATCCTTGAACAGAAAAAGGAAATCAGTGGGAAAACTAGTGTAATTCAAAATAAGATATATGGGGCCTCCCTCGTGGCAGAAGGGGTTGGGCACCGCACTATGAAGCAATCCGCAGCCTCTGCAGCATAAGTTCAATCCCCAGCCAGCCAGGGAGAAACCCACACGGCAAGGCAGACCTCTCCTGTCTCGCCCGCTGCTCTCCTCAGCAATGTGTTTCAGTCAGTCTGCCTGTTCTGTTTCCCACTCTGTCTCTGATAAGTCTCTCACCCCCCACATCTCTGGCCTGTACCCCAGCTCTTGTATGCATAAATAAATAAATCTTTAACAAAAAAAAAAAAATAAGGTATATGGCTGAGTAAACATTAGTGTCAATGTTAATTTCCTAATGTTGACAATTATATCATGGTTATTATATGGCCATTGTAGTAGGAAAAGTTGGGTGAGCGGCTACCAAAGCTGCACTATTTTTTCTAAGACATATATTTATGCATACAAGAACTAGGGTACAGGCCAGAGGTGTGGGAGGTGAGAGGATTCACCAGAGAGAGTGGGGAGCAGAACAAGCAAACAGGAGAGGTCTGCCGTGCCATGTGGGTTTCACCCTGGCTGGCGGGGAATCTAACCAGCACTGCAGAGGCTGCGGACAGCTTCACAGTGCTGCGCTCAACCTGCTGCGCCACCGGGGAGGCCCTCCTCCCTTTGTCTTTTTGATTTTCTAGTACAACATTCAAAAAGGGCAGATGGACCCAAAAGTGTGAAAAGTAAGCCACATATTTAACCTCCTCAAAGACAACCGCCATTTCCAATTCCTCTGGGTTCCTTCAAAGATACACAATACACACAAGCATTCTCCACTCTGCCTTTCAGATAGCAGGCAAGCATGTTTTTCAGCACTTTGCTTTTTTTTCGCTTAGTAATATACTTTGAGATTATACCATAACTAAAAGATTTGTTTTTATTTTAAACTAATTAAAGATTTTTAGAATGGTTAAAAAATGGTACAGTTTTGGGCATCCTGGTGGTGTAAGGGGTTAAGACGCAACCTATGAAGCTATCTGCAGCCACTGCAGCACAAGTTCAATCCCCGGCCAGGGAGATACTGACGTGGTGCAGCAGACCTCTCCTGATTTGCCCACTGCTCCCCTCAGCAGTGTATTTCAGTGGATCTGCCTGTTCTGTTCACCACTATCTCTGGTGAATCCTTTTACCCACCCTCCTCCCCCAGCATCTTTGGCCTGCACTCTAGCTCTTGTATGCATAAATAAATCTTTAAAACATAAAATAAAATGTGGTTTCAAACCCCCTAGGGCACAAACTGTAGTAGTAGAAGCAGCAGTAGGAGCAGTAGCAGTAGTGATGATGACAAATATTTTATTTCTCGCCTATCTTTCCATCATAAGATTTTTCAAGTCATTTTGATGACCTCAGGCTTATTAAAGATCATTCCTTCCAAAAATAGTCTGTATAGCATCTGATTATCTGAAGGACTCAGCAGGGATTTGAAGAGATTTTTTTCTGCTTTACCCTGATTTCAAAACCTCATTTAGAACTCTCAAATCCCGTTAGAGCTAGGATGATAATACAGGGTTATCATAAACACCAGGGCATTTTGAAAGAAAAGGGGAATGCTAATAGTAATTATACCAGGGCAAATTTCATAAATGAAATCTGGTCATCCCCTAATGAAAATTCACAGATCCTATGTTAGAGCATTCCTAAAATTTAGTTTTAATGATAACTGCTTGGAACACTTATTTACAATGTCTAAATCAAATACTCCTTTCCAAACATATCTGTTTTCAGAATTGAAATACTTGTTTATGCTGCTCAAAAAATTTAAGAATCAGTTTAAAAGGATCAGACCCCAGAAGCTATTTTACTTTTCTTAAACAAAAAGAGTTAAGAATTTTTATTTTTTTAAACTTTTTTTTAAAGATTTATTTATTTAATTATACAAGCACAGAGTACAGTGCGGGAGGGTGAGAGTTAAGAATTTTTAAATGTACACAACATATATACACAACCAGGATGACTTTCTCTCAACTGCTGAGGCGGGGAGGAGGGTGAAGGGGTAAAGAGGAGGGTGTTTTTCATTCCCTGAGGAATGCAAAATTACAAAATGAATAGAACCTGGCTGACCTGCATGTCACTCTACTTCCAAGCACAGGCAAATGTGGAAACTTTATTATAAATTTAGCTGTGCTGATCATTTAAATATAAATAGACAGGGCCTCCAGCCTCTGTAGTGCGGGTTCGATCCCGGATGCCCACATGGCGTGGCAGACCTCTCCTGTCTCACCGGCTGTTCCCCTCAGCAGTGCTTCCGTTTTGTCTGCCTGTTCTGTTCCCCCGCTCTTTCTCTGGTGAATTCTCTCACCCTCCCGCGACTCTGGCCTGTACCCCAGTTCTTGTATAAATAAATAAATCTTTTTTAAAAATAAAAAATAAATATAAACAGACAGGGAATGCCCTAAATTTATCCATGAGTGGAATCTTATTTGCTAACCTGTGCTGATTATGGCATCCACATAGTCCCACTGTTTTTCCCATGATAACTAGAGAGTAATTAGTAGGGTGAAATGACAACCAAACGAGGAAACTATCAGGACAGTGCTTTGAAGATCATAAGCAACAGCTCATATTCTCAAATAGTAAAACACAGTATTTAAGATTCGTATTCTTTCATTCCTCCTAGAACTATCAAAAGTATAATTACAAAAAAAATTAATGAAAAATATTAATCATAGTCAACAAAGTTGGCAGATCCAAAGATTCTGAGACATAGTTAAATTATTAGCATATGGATTATACAGACTATACAAAGTTTTAAATCCTGTCTAACTTTTCCCATCTAGTCTTCTTGGTATGAACCATTTTTAAAGTAGTTTTATCTTTGGCAGTATACTGTACCACTCATGTTAGCCCTATCTTTTAGCCCCTCACTCTATTAAGATGAATATTGTTAAGCTATTAAGAGTTACCCCTGCCTTTCTCTGCTCCAAATTTCTTCAATCAAAATTTATCATTTGCAAGGCACTGACCATTATTCTCTTAGAGACTGTCAACTGTCACTAAGCAGATATTTTAATTGTATCCCTACCTCACAATACAAGCAACATAATTTGAACTTTATAAATTCAAAACTTGGGCCTCCCCTGGTGGTGCAGCAGTTGAGCGCTGGGCTGCAAAGCTGCCTGCAGCCTCTGCAGCGCTGGTTCCATCCCCAGCCACCGGCGAGGGTCCCACCTGGCGCGCAGACCTTTCCTGCTGTGCCCACTGCTCCCCTCAGCAATGTATTTCGCCGGTCTGCCTGTTCTGTTCCCTGCTCTGGTGAATTCTCTCACCCTCCCGCACTTCTGACTGTGCCCAGTGCTTGCATAGATATAGATAGATAGATAGATAGATAATCAGGCAATGAAGAAATAAAAAAATAATAATAAATTCAAAACTTATGATGTCTTGCCATGCACAAAAAAGGTTTGGTACACAGAGCCAAACAGGATAGCTTCACATTCCGTCAATGAGCAAACCTAATCCTCCTCTCTCACCAAATTTGAAGGGGAGAACATTTTTGTCTCCCTTGCCCCTACACATTCAAGCTAAGCTAATTCTAGAACTATCCTAAACAATTCAGAAAGAACATGCCTCAGAAGGAAAAGCCTATACAAAAAGAAATGGACATTCTGGAAGGTTACATGTGTCCCTTTGTTGCTACACTTAAAATTTATTTTAATTTTTTAAATGGAGAGAACCACCACTGTGATCAACACCTCAAATCTCCCAATCCTTCACTATTGTTTTCATAATTGCATAGTCTGATTTGCAATGACTTCTAGTACATGAGTATGAAAACTAAATATCCCTTCAGATATACAAGAATCAATCATTACCATTTGTTAGCTGTATAACCTTGGGTAAATTACCAAACCTCTCTCTAGGCCTATCCTTGTTTCCCCAGTTGTAAAATCCAAATTATTACACTATAGTATTGTTGCATAGATTGTGAGGTTTAAAAAGGTACAAAGTAATCAATTACTATTTTAAAGCACTGCTGAGACCAGAATAAATTCACTTACTAAATTTAATTCTATGCAAATTGGTAGGAAAGATAATTGGTTAGCAATCTCAGCAAATAACTAAGAACTTGAAAACACATTACACTGGATCAAGGATTTGTGCATATCACACACTCATCTAAAAATACACAAACATGGGCCTCCCTGGTGGCGCAAGGGGTTAAGCACAGCACTATGAAGCAATCCGCAGCCTCTGCAGTGCGAGTTCAATCCCCAGTCAGCCAGGGAGCAACCCACATGGTGAAGCAGACCTCTTCTGACTCACCCGCTGCTCCCCTCAGCAGTGTGTTTCAGTCTGCCTGTTCTGTTTCCCACTCTGTCTCTGGTGATCCTCTCACCCCCCGCATCTCTGGCCTGTACCCCAGCTCTCGTATGCATAAATAAATCAATCTTAAAAATAAATAAAAATACACAAACATCTGTTAGACATACCAAATTTTCTGGGTAATTTGTCTAGAATGAGAAAGGACTCCAAAAAAAGTACTACATTAAAAACTAGTAACAAATCCCACAGGAGAAATCAACTTTTTCCCAAAATGCATACAAAAATACAGCAAACATTGCTTAGGCATTCAAAAAGGTAGGAAGACAGTAGTTAGGAATTCCTATGGGACTCATAGTAATGTATATATTTCTTTAACAACTGACCGATATGATAGATCTCTAGTCAAATATTTTGACAAAAATTCTGCACTGATTCACAGAAAACCAAGTATTTACAATGTATCACACAAAAGGAAAGAAATTCAACTAAAAGCCAATCACCACAGGTAAATTTGTTAACAGAGAAGTTTTCACATTTGTCCTGCACTTGGAAGCAGAATTATATTATACTGCACATATAAATAACAATCAGCAACCCCAGGAAAAGTTACATCTTAGGAGAGATCAAGTTTCAAAGTTGAGTTTACAATATGCCCTCAATTTCTCGAAGACTCAGTTTCCACATCTATAAAATGTAAGATACCACCACCTGTTTTGGATGGTTACTTAAATAAGTATCTCCAAAATGCCTTGGCACAGGGTCTGGCATGTAATACATGGTCAACTAGTACTTAATGCAGTAGTGGTTAAGGTTAGGTTTATAGTACCCTATTTTCTCAGTGTCCAGTAGAAATACCATTCTCCTCTCCCATGGAACGGATGAATAAAATGGATTGGTTTTTGTCTTTTTAATGATGCCTTATGCTTGGAAGTGGAATAGAATTATCTGTTAGACCTCTACATTACTGAAAAGACCAGCAAGAAGTCATAACCAATTAAACTTATACCACCAAAATATTTAATGATCAACCTACTATTATTTCATACCAGTCACTTGACTAGCAGAAAATGCAGTCATGTTAAAAAGAAAGAATTTTTTCTTTCTGTAGACAATAAAACCCTCATCTCCAAAAGAGGCTAATCTATATACCACAGCAAAAGAACACTATAAGAGGAATCAGAAGATAAAAGTTCAAACTCAGCTCTGTACTGGGCAAAATAATTTATCTGGACCCAATTTCTTTATCTGCAGTTACCACCTACCTATTCTATTTACCTAAGTTACTGGAAGAATCAGACAAGAATGTATATAAGGATACTTATTAAACCATGATAGTATACAACTAATCAATATTACTATCTTAATGTCCAGATTAGATGATGATGTAACATCCTGGTGCTCAGTTATTTAACTTTCTTTCCTATAATGATCTTGTCCTCATTCTACGTTGGCCATTTTCACCCTCATAACCTCTATTTTGGACACTGTACTCCTCAACCACCATCTTCTATCTTTTTCAGTTCATTTACTCCAGTACTCCCACTCCAACAATTCTCGAACCCCACCAGAACCTAAAATTCATTGATTCAATTTTTCAATAGATCCCTCGGCTCTCCACCCCAAACAAAAGTCTTCACTTATCTCTCCACCAAGCTTTAAATCACAAGGTCCATTATGATAATCACCCCCTTGTATACACCTTCTACTTGCCTCCATCACATTAACACTGGTTTAATGGAAACTAGTTATCACAGTTTTAATCGCAAATACAGGACCTCCCTGGTGGCACAGTGGGTTGGAACACAACCTATGAAGCTGACCGCAGCCACTGCAGCATGAGTTTGATCCCCGTCCAGGGAGCTACCCACATTGCTCCCCTCAGCAGTGTATTTCAGTCATTCCGCCTGTTCTGTTCCCCACTCTGTCTCTAATGAATCCTCTCGCCACCCCCCATGCTTCTGGCCTGTACCCCAGTTCTTGTATGCATAAATAAATCTTTAAAAAAATTAATCGCAAATACAGCCGGTTCGATCCCCGGCTGCTCCCCGGCCACCGGAGGAGGGTCCCACTCCTGCCGCCCGCTGCTCCCCTCAGCAGTGTACTTTGTCAGTCTGCCTGTTCTGTTCCCTGCTCTGGCTCTGGTGAATTCTCTCACCCTCCCGCACTTCTGACTGTACCCAGTGCTTGTATAAACAAAAAACAAATAAATAAATAAAAAAAAAAAATACTGATTTTTTTCAATAATCATTTAAAGTATCACTCACAAAAATGGTCAATAACTTTTTTTCTATTACAACTTTAAAACTGGAGGAGCCTTCCTGGTGGCTCAGGGGGTTAAGTGCAGAGCTCTGAGGCTGTCTGCAGCCTCTGCAGCACAAGTTCAATCCCTGGCCAGGGAGCAACCCACATGGAGCAGCAGGCCTCTCCTGGCTCGCCCACTGCTCCCCTCAGCAGTGTATTTCAGTCTGCCTGTTCTGTTTCTCACTCTGTCTCCAGTGGATCCTCTCACCTCCCATGCCTCTGGCCTGTACCCCAGTTCTTGTATGCATGGATAAATAAATTAAAAAAAAAAAACAAAAAACTTTAAACCTGGAAAGCTGTTTTGTATTCCAATTCTGTAAAACAGATAAGATGAATTTCCTCTTTGAATCAATGTAATTGCCAAAGATGACAACAAATAATTGGAACCTCATGAGATGAGACCAAATGTAGTATTACAAAGATATTTTCCAGTTGCTGACTAACACATGATTTATCACACCTGAACATTCTTGTCAGTAAAAAAGGAATTAAGGGGGCCTCCCTGGTGGCACAAGGGGTTAATATGCAGCACTATGAAACTATACGCAGCCTCTGCAGCAAGAAAGAGTTCAATCCCAGGCTGGCCAGGGAGCTACCCACATGGCGCAGCAGACCGCTCCTGTTTCGCCTGCTGCTCCCCTCAGCTGTGTATTTCAGTCGATCCACCTGTACTACTCCCCACTCTGTCTCTGGTGAATCCTCTCACCCCCCGCACCTCTGGTCTGTACCCCAGTTATTGTATGCATAAATAATTTTTAATTAAAAAAAAAAGGAATTAAGGCAAGGAACAGGAAACTCCTGTTTAAGATCCTAACTTTTATTCCTTACTTTCCATAGCACTTACTAAAACTTTACATGCTATTAACCTATGTGCAATACCAAAGCAACTTTAGTACTTTTCTTCCATACATTAAATTTGATAATACTAACTGTATTTGTTAACGCTCAAAGAAATCATTCTATCTAAGTGAGATAATACAGTATATTCTTACAGTCTCGTCCTATTTAAATTTTTCATTGTCTAATATAACATGCATTAAGCACATTTGGTTAGACTTCTATAGTTAAATGGACAATTCACTTTTTATAATTGGAAAATCATTACATCTTCTGGTATTCACTGCAATATCAAATCAATGACTTCTTTCAGTATTTGTGGTGGTCATTTGTAATTCACTTGGTAATTACCATGAGTCAGCTTTCACTTAATACTAAATGGCAATGCTAATAAGAAAATTAATGCCAGACATACAAGCAAGTTGTTTCAGAGACATACCAAGTTGTTTCAGAGAAGGATTTTTAAACAGAATTTAATAATTGGATGTCTACCTGAAGCTGGAATCCATTTTCACTAATAAAGTATTAAAAAATTACTAAGTCACAATAACAAAGATAAAATCTCTATGCAGATTTCAATCAGTAATTCAAAAATCACAGGAACTTTTACTACTCCTTTTCAGAAAATGGCCACCCTTACCACAAGTTACCACTTTACCACCACAAGAAAACATTTTTCTTCATTTTATCATTTACCCAGATAAAAGGTCTATGAAAACATATCTCAGCCATGAAGCAGCACAAGCAGGATACTAATTATATATATTTGAAAATACTTAACACACAGATTTTCATTCTGGTTATATAACATAAAGACCTGAGAAAAATGTCAGAAAAGAACACCTCTGCAGTACCTTAATGAGAATTACATGAAAGCTAAGAATACAACAGGGAAACTTTTTTCCCCTGTAATTTTGATGGCACTGAAACTGTCCTGTAATATTCAGCCTTATATTTGTTTCTTCTAGGTCTCTCATGCCTACTTTCAAAACAAATAAGTACGGGGGGCCTCCCTGAGGGCCTACAGGTTAAGCCTCAGTGCTACTGCCACGAAGGCCCACCACAGCCACCTGGGTTCAATCCCCAGCCAGGAAGCTGACCCACATGGCGCAGCAGACCTCTCCTGTCTTGCTTGCTGCTCCCCTCAGCAGTGTATTTTCAGTAGATCTGCCTGTTCTATTCCCCACTGTCTCTGGTGAACTCTCTCACCTCCCCCACCTCTGGCCTGTACCCCAGTTCTTCTACACAAAAATAAATAAAAATCTTGGGCCTCCCCGGTGGCGCAGCGGTTGAGCGCTGGGTTGCGAAGCTGCCAGCAGCCTCTGCAGCGCCGGTTCGATCCCCGGCTGCTCCCCAGTCACCGGAGGAGGGTCCCACATGGCACGCAGACCTCTCCTGCTGCCCGCTGCTCCCCTCAGCAGTGTACTTTGGTCCTTCTGCCTGCTCTGCTCCCCACTCTGGCTCTGGTGAATTCTCTCACCCTCCCGTGCTTCTGACTGTACCCAGTGCATGTATAAACAAAACAAATGAATAAATAAATAAATAAAACATGCCTCTATTTAAAAAAAATAAATAAATAAATAAATAAAAATCTTAAAAAAGAAAACAAGTGGGTCTCCCTTGTGGTGCAAGGGGTTAAGTCGCAGCACTATGAAGCTACTGCAGCCACTGCAGCACACATTCGATCCCCAGCCAGCCAGGGAGCTGGCCCACATGGTGCAGCAGACCTCTCCTGCCTTGCCCGCTGCTCCCCTCAGCAGTGTATTTCATTCAATCTGCCTGTTCTGCTCCCCACTCTGTCTCTGGAGAATCCTCTCACCCCCCACACCTCTGGCCTGTACCCCAGCTCTTGTATGTATAAAAAAACAAAAAACAAAAAACAAGCATATCATCACATCCAGCCCTACATTCACAGTTCTTGCCAACCCCATTCTTCCTCCACTCCAACTTCTGTCTTCTCTGGGATGTAACAGATATACACTACATTTTTAAAGTGTCTTTTGCCTTAAAGACCAATAAAGAACCTGCCTCCCTCATACAGCTCTCACTTTGGTCACTGTTGAACCCCTGAGAATTACTAACCAGTGATATCACATACGTTAATAACCATGCCAATTCATCATAAATATTTTGAAATTTGTACGACCTTAGTTCCAATCCTTTCCACCTCTCAAAATAGGTATAGGAAAGAGATTAGTAATGATTTTGCATAAGTTTCAGTATCCCATGCAAAGCTGATACTGATTTTCATAACTAGTGGCATCTCTTCCAGATGATGGGAGAGAAACCCAGGAAACAGAGATTATAACACTTGCCCATGTGTCATCTCTGGCACGTCTGCATCAGAATGCTAACTTAGTTACATAGTACATTACAGAAAATATGCCTGTTAGTTAAATATTTTAAAACTATAAACCTCCTTAATAGTTTCAATAATCAGCTGAAGGTCATATCATAGTATCATATATGAAACATAAAGAGGAATTCTACAAACATGACATAAAATTAAATAAATATACAACTTGCTTATAGTTATGTACCATTATCACTTATATAGGTTATAGAAAATTCTTGGGTAATTTTTATATTTTTACTAAAACCTTTACGATAACATCTGTCATTATTTTATTACTCATGCTTTATTTTCATAGTTCCTTTTCATCAGAAATTTAATGCAGAGGAACATATAAAAACAGGAGGAATGAGTCCACTTTAAATCATCAGTCCTCTGTACTTACAGACACTAAAGAACATTTTCTCACTGGCATTCAGCTGCATCATCATTAATAACTGCGCAGCCACTAAATGCTAAGCAGTATATCTTAACACCCCATAGCTGTACACTACTGTACAAAAACTTTCTTTAGTAAACCTGTAATTCGGTGTTGAATGCATCTGTATTTTAAATTATCCGATATATTTTTCCTTTATTTGTACAACATTTTACTCTGTAAACAAATATACTTTAATATGGTAAATGTAGACAGAAATCAAGTCTCATTCAGAAACTGAGGTCAGATTCTTAAAAGTAGTTTAAACTCTTAAAACATCAAAAAAAAAAAATACATTGGCTTAGGTTACAAAGATTTCCAAAGATAAAATACCACTTAAAAAGGCTACACAAAAGAACCCTAGACTAAAACAATAGTTAACAATATATCCACTATGCCACAATGTAATTTATCATTGTCAGAAGCCTCCCTAGAAACCTTTGAGAGACCTACCAGAAACAGATCTGGAGGAAACAGAACAAAGTAAAAGCTGTAATTGTATCACCCCTCTAAAAGCTCATTTATTCTTTGTGACCTGTAAGTTTATTCTCTGTATTTGATGACTCAGTTATACAACAGCTATGTGAAATACATAATTGCCAGTAGAGATAACGGTTCAAAAGTCAAAAAGCCAGAGTCTGAATTCAGGATCTGCCATTTACCAGCTGTTGACCAGGTTATTTCTCTGTGCCTCAGCTGCCTCATTTAAAAACAGTATATACCTCATAGAGTTATTGTCAAAGTTATGAGACAATACATGTAAAGTCCAGAAATAGCCTTTTGTTATTATAGTGAAATTAGCAATTTTTTAAAATATTTGTCCTTGATAATTATTCTTTATATTCATAAATGCTTCAAGAGGAATGCCACAGTTAAACTCTTCACTACATAAAACACCTCTGGAAGTTTAGATATTCACAAAATTTAATAGTGACTCCACCGCCAACTCCATACTAAATTCAAGGGACAACATTCAAACTCTCCCAAATCTGCACTTGATGATAAACTGGCAGAGAGCGGAATTTAACGATTCCAAGCGATCTTGCGAAATCAAATGCAAAGAAAATGACAGTCACCTAGAATTTACCAAAGATGCACAGAAAAATTTCCAGAGCTATAAGATCTATTTAAAGCAACAGGATATAAGCACTGTTTGGAGACCTACTTTGGATTTGTTTTACAGTGTACTCAGTGGCTTCACCTTGTTTATCACTTAAAATCTTAGAAGGAGATTTTGAATAACCTGACCTTGAAAAATGTTTCAGATACATTATACTCTGGAACATTCTAGTACATTTTCTTTCCAGTAACGTTAAATCAAAAAATATCATTAATGAAATGATATTTTCCCTTTATTTAAACATCCAGGAAAAAATGCCACTCTAAGTATTTTAATGAATCTTTTTAAGAAATGTCAGCACATTCACAAAAGTTTTAATATCTTGTAATTGTCTAAAAGGTTTCCATTTCCAATATCCTATTTACCCATGATGCTAGGGATCTGAATTTAAAAAAAAAGTCCTGACTGACCCCAAACAGCAAGAGTTAGTTATTCCAATATAAAAGCAGGAAATAAATTTAAAATACGTAGTACTTAAAAGGACTACCAGGCAACTAAAAGCAGATTTTTATGTAAACCCCACCAAAGCATCAGAAGAGAAAGTCATCTTACTTGAAAAGGTAGAAGCTTAACATCAGTTTTCTCAGGTGGCATCATTCATACTCAACTATCCAATTTTCTTTCTTTTTTTTTAAAGATTTATTTATTTATGCATACAAGAGCTGGGGTACAGGCCAGAGGTGTGGGGGTGAGTGGGTGAGAGGATTCACCAGAGACAGAGTGGGGAACAGAACAGGCAGACTGACCGAAATACACTGCTGAGGGGAGCTGCGGGCGGAGGTCTGCTGTGCCATGTGGGTTGCTCCCTGGCCGGTGGAGGGGCGAATTCATACTGCAGAGACTGCGGACTCCTTCACAGGTTGTGTCTTAACCCCTTACGCCAGCAGGGAGGCCCTATACAGTTTTCAAAATCTTCTTTCAAGACCCTGCAATCCTGTTTGGCTTTGTTTAAAGCTGAAATTCGGAGGTTAAGTCATTTTCCCTCCAGACTAAAAAGTCTATATTATCTATTTTGAATTTTATTAGGTCACCTTGAAATTCTCTCTGGAAAGCACTTGGAGGTTTTGGTCATCAACATGTCTAAAATAGTACCAATAATGCCCACACTTTGCAGCCAACTCATGTTTTCTGGTCCTCGCTAAAAACAACAAAACAACCCACAACTTTCTCGAGGGTTCAAAGGGGTTCAACTTCTCTGGACCTGGTTATCTTAAACACCTTGAGATCCTGTATTGCGCTGCAGCTGAACAGCAGGCGCATGATCACAAGGCTTTTCAACAGCCCCCAGATTCCTTACTGCTGCAAAACTTCTCATACGCGTTCTACACACTAGACTGTCAACAGGGCTGGATTAACTGCTTTACCTGTTTATTTACCGACCCAGTCATCCCGGGAGTTTAAGCCCTTCAACCCGCCTTCCCCAGCATCGCAGAGGTATCCCCGTGGTACTTTGCGGAAGCTCGACAGCGGAGTAAAAACTTGACTTTTGCTCATTCCCTGACCCAAATTGCTGTTGCCAGGATATGCGGTAGTAATGCAGGGGCTTGAGACGGAGACGGAGAATGTATTTTACAATCGAAATGTTTCTACTATAAAGCCCTTTTAGTCTCCCAGATTTCTGCGGTAAGTGTTCGACAGGAAGGCATTTTAAAGAGCGAGAAGATGAGTTATCCTAATTTGGTCTTTATCCCCTCCCCCCCCCATGTTTGCCATTACAAGGACGTTTTTCCTTAAATTTGCGGCTGAAGAAAGAAAAATCTTTCTCCGTTACCAAAGGGATGACCCTTTTGGCACTAGTTAGCACACGCTTGGAAAGTCCACTAATCACTATGCTTCTTATCAATCTTCTTTCGAGGGAGGATTTGGGGTTAAGCTTACACAGACCACGGTCCTGTAACTTACGGGTTTCCAAGCCCAATTAAGTGCCTAATAACAACAGCAACATTTACACCCGGGGGAAATCTCAACGTCTGACTGACTAAGCAAGAAGGCGTGTGAGAGCTAAAGCACCCTCTGCTAGACTAGGAGATGGAAACACAGACAATGAAAGAGGTTTATTTATTATAGGGAGGAAAGGGGGAGCAGAACCCCAAAAAGAGCCGTGCCAGCGAAATCCGGGAGACCCGGAGTCCCGGACCCGGGGATACCAGCCCCGCGCCCTCCCAACCCAATCCTTCCCACCCTGGGGGCCAGTAGTGAGTCTCCACGGGCCGGGCAGACTCGAGGGGCGCACGCAGCCCCCCTCAGCCGCCAGGGACTTGGGCTTCCGCTTTCGGAAACCCAGAAAGACCGAAGCCGCCAACCCGGCCGCCTAAGTTGAAGACGCAAGAGAACAGGGGATGAAGGGAGATGCGGCCTCGCCTTGAGCTGGGAGGCCCCGGGAGGAATCGGAGGCGGGCGAAGAGCGAGCCGGTCCGTAAGCCCGAGCAGAGCCTGGAAGGAAAAAGAGCTGGGCGCGGGGGAAGAGGCGGTCCCGGCTCGCCAGCGCCGTCCCCGGATCCTCGGCGACGCCCGTGTTTACCTGAAAGTCTCGGTCCTCGTTGAAGCGGGAGAAGCGGTCCGCCATTTTGCCGCCTTCACTCCTCTCAGGACGACGCTCTCCGGTTCGCTCCTTCCCTCCGCGACACCCGCCCCCTCGCTCCCCTCCCCTGTTCCCCGCCTACTCCCACGCCCACCCGGCGCGCGCAAGCGAGGGAGAAAGGAGGCGAGAAAGCGCGTCCTGACGGGAGCACCGCCGGCGCAGGCGCCTTTCAGCCCTGGAGGCGGAACCTGCCCTCGCGTCTCGGCTCCGCGCGCGGCCCAGAGCGACCCCGACGGGCGCGCCTGCGCAGTCGCCCGGAGGCCCGCGAGCGCTTCCGGGGAGAAAGGTCAAGGGGCCGCGGTGCGCCGGGGTCCGGGTGTTTTCCCCCTGCCCGCTTCCCCGAGTCTGCTGTTTTATTTTATTCTTTTCATTCATGTGTGTGAAAAGCCCATCCTCTGCTTTATTCACCGAATAACGGCATAATGTGTCGGTGGAAAGCGCGGATGGTAGGGCCAGATGACGTCGTTTTGCATCCCGGTTTTCCCGGTGGATGAAAGAGTGATTGAGCCAAGAAGGTTACCTCGCTCCTAAATTTACAGTCCTGTAAGACACACAAAATGCATTCCTACATACGTAATGTAACTACGTCATTTTATATATTATCGAATGTTGGGGGAAAAAAACAAACCCGGGTGCAGTGGTGAGAGGGATGTTCTCTGAACAGACCGTTGACCCAAGGGTAGCTGGGGAGACTGCAGCCTTGGGGCGGCGGAAGGCGGGAACCAAAGGTCCAGTGACTGCCAAGAAATTGGCATTTTCAAGCACTCTCTTGAGAGTATTTCTTGGGGAATCAACGTTGATCCGAATCAACTGAAGTTCCCTGAGCTTCAGTTTCCTTTTTATAAAATAAATTGAATTTGGGGATTCTCTACTCTTTCTGCTCAGCATTGACTTTGTGAGGATTATGAATCAGAGTTTTCCATCCTATGACCTTCCTGAGGAACCCACCCAGCTCTCTTAGCCAAAATACATAGGACACATAGGAGTAGCAGGACTTCCCTGCTTTTGAAAAGAGCAGTTGACAGAAATCATGTAATGGAAAATGGCCCTAATCCTACCGTGAGAGAGTCGAATGGAATGTGATTTTTTTTGGAGGAAGGGTGGGTATCTTCTGTTGCCACAGCCTGCAGTAACAACCCCCAGTCCAAGCAGAACATCGTTCTAAGCAGTGAAGAGTTCCCTACCTGAAGGCAGAACACTCATAATTTAAACATTGTGGAGACTTGAGGATAAATGTGGCAAT
Source organism: Talpa europaea (assembly GCF_964194135.1). NCBI lineage: Eukaryota > Metazoa > Chordata > Mammalia > Eulipotyphla > Talpidae > Talpa > Talpa europaea. The sequence goes on from NC_140074.1 coordinate 122,117,330, forward strand.
TGAATCACATGTTTACACTCTACACTTTTACCTCTCCAAATACCACCAAAAGGATGACTAGAGCACATAAACAGAGGGCACATGAACAGAGTCCTGGAGAAGAAAGAATAACAGACAAGAGATGTCAACATTTTGGAAGTTGGAGAGCACAGATAAATGGAAATGGTTTTAGGAGACTAGAGAAAGCAAAGTTTTGGAGTGAGGAAGCCAGGAAACAAATAGAGTGACACTGAGGTGCCTCAGAAAGACTCAGTAATGGGAATGACCAGGTACCAGCAACCATGAGGGTGTGGACAGGGCTGAAAATAGGAGGACGGATTACCAGGCAGCTTAAGAAGCTGTAAATCTGCTAAATCTAAACTTCACAACCAGGTACAAGCTGGACAATTCCCCTTTGGACAGGCTGAGCCAGAGACTTTTTTTTTTTTAAAGATTTATTTATTTATACATGCACTGGGTACAGTCAGAAGCGCAGGAGGGTGAGAGAATTCACCAGAGCCAGAGCGGGGAGCAGAGCAGGCAGAAGGACCGAAGTACACTGCTGAGGGGAGCAGCGGGCGGCAGGAGGGGTCTGCGCGCCATGTGGGACCCTCCTCCGGTGGCCGGGGAGCAGCCGGGGATCGAACCGGCGCTGCAGAGGCTGCGGGTAGCTTCGCAACCCAGCGCTCAACCGCTGCGCCACCCGGGAGGCCCTGAGCCAGAGAGACTTTAAATATCTCCTACAACTAAGAAAGGAGGCACAGTACTGAAAATGGTAAGATTTGGTAAAAGTCATCCGAGTCAGAGAGTCAGACTTCTCCCAGCAGGAGGCCACAGGATTCCCCTCTGAGAAATTGACCAAGTGGGGAGAAAAACTACACATACCAAAAATGTGAGCAGGGATGGAGTCTCTCCCAAATAAAGGTCATGTACCTCCCCAAATATCCCACAGAGAAGTCCATCTTTCAGAAACCCCCATCCATAAGTGGTAAAGGATTACCAGACATTGGAAGGAAACCTCTAACAAGAAATAGAGTACCCACACCGCAAAACTAAACAAAAAGGGCCTCCCTGGTGGCACAAGGGGTTAAGCACAGCACTGTAAAGCTATCCGCAGCTGCAAGACATGGCCTGTGTGAGAAGAAAAAGACCTTAAGGAAACGGTTAAGGGCCTCCGCGGTGGCGCAGCGGTTGAGCGCTGGGTTGCGAAGCTGCCCGCAGCCTCTGCAGCGCCGGTTCGATTCCCGGCTGCTCTCCGGCCACCGGAGGAAGGTCCCACATGGCGCGCTGACCTCTCCTGCCGCCCGCTGCTCCCCTCAGCAGTGTACTTCGGTCCTTCTGCCTGCTCTGATCCCCACTCTGGCTCTGGTGAATTCTCTCACCCTCCTGCACTTCTGACTGTACCCAGTGCTTGCATAAATAAATAAATAAATCTTTAAAAAAAAAAAAAGAAAGAAAACAGTTAAAGGAGAGCCTCCTTTACATGAATTACTTCATCCAGTGCTTGCAGTGACCCTGTGAAGTAGGTACTATGATCACGTAGGTACTACTTTTCCACGTTTTCCAGGTGAGGAAACTGAGACATGTATTTGCCCAAGGTCATTTGCTAGGAACAAGTGGAGCCTGGGTTCAAACAGGGTCCTCCTGACCCCAGGCCCCCATGTCTCCCTCTGCTTCCTGCCACCAGACTAGAAATTTGTTCAGTAGGAACTGGGTTGGAAAAAGCGCACCACTGTAAAGGCTGAAGTGAATGGCTGGTGGGAGCAGGAGAAGGATAGGACAACAGGCAAAGGAGGAAGAATCAGGCAGCTTAGGAGGCCCTCTTTTCCTCCAGACCTCTCCACCCCCATGCTTACCCATCTGACTCTTGAGAGTCAGATAGCAAGAGTGGGACTGAGTCTATGAACCCCCAGCCTGCCCGAGCACAGGTTCGGTAAGTTTGACAGAGGGCTATGGAGGAAAGGAAAAATACCTGTTTCTCTACCCTTTTATATTCTTCCTTTTGTATTCACCCTGGAACAAAAGACAGATTCACAAGAGAAAGGCATATAAAATTACTTAATGAAAGTATTTTTTTTAGTTTCTTTTTCTTTTTATTTAATAAAATTTTAAGTGACATGGAAGACTTCATAAAGAAGACCCAAAGAAATGGCTAAACCTGAGCAGTGTTATAGGCTAGCTTTGATGAAGAGTGCAAAGTTTTAGAAAACTAAGCTAGGGCAAAGAGTATGAACTAAGTGCAGTAAACTGGCAGAAACTTACCAAGGCCTGTTTGTTCAGATTTCTCCCTGTGTCCCTTGGTCTTCAGCGATAAAGATGCTCCTTTCTTCTGGTTATATGGAGGGCTCCTCTCACCTGGGGGCTGTATGACCTGCTTCAGGGGAAGGTCAGAAGGTTCTTTCTGCACATGTCATTTCTCAAATTCCATGGGCTTGAAGTGTTCAATATGACAAGATGCCATATTTGGGGATCACATGTCCTGAACCCCATCCGCTGGAACCCACATATCATGGAAAATACAAAAGATAGCTATATTTATTTATTTTTGCATGGGGAGATGGAGGGATAGGGAGGTACCTTGTTTTTATGTGAAGTCAGATTTTTTGCTCCTTTTCTATCATGGAGAGAGGCAGCTGGGATGGTGAACCAAGAACGGTCTTTGTTTGGACATTGTGTGTCTCCTGAAGAGTCTGGGCTTCAATGAGCGGGAAAGAACAGGCCCTGGTGGCTACCTGAGGGGCTAGTCCCAAGCCCTCTTTATGACATCCTCCCACTGCTCCTTCAGGAAAAGAAGAACACCTCATACTTTCATCTTGAACTTTCTCTGACAACCCCCACGGTACTGTGAAATAGCACACTACTATCACTTGGCTAAGGTCACATAGATGGTAAGTGAAAAACTAGAACCAGAGCCCCATGTCCTTCCCATTCCCCTGCTGCGTCTCTTAAACTAATAATAGGGGCATTTATTAAACATTTTCATATTTACATGCTGTTAATCGAAATTACTTCATTTAATCTCAGAGTAATCCAAACAGCTGGTAATATAACGATCCTCATGGGGCAAAATAAGCCCCAAGGCTCTGAGAATTTAAATAATTTGTTCATGGTCACACACACCTAATACAAGTTTCAAACACAGTCTGTTCATCGATGCTCATCAGGAGGAAAGACAGGCACTTAAGTGGCTACATTGGGATAAAGTCAAGGAAGTGAGAGGAAAAGAGCACTTGGTATTCATGATGGCCAAAGGCTTGCTTTCTTTTTTTTAAAGATTTATTTATTTTTGCATACAAGGACTAGGGTGTGAGCCAGAGGTGCAGGAGGTGAGAGGATTCACCAGAGAGAGTAGTAAGCAGAACAGGCAGATGTATGGAAATACACTGCTGAGGGGAGGAGCCGGGCTAGACAGGAGAGGTCTGCTGCTGCCCTATGGGTTGCTTCCAGGCTGGCAGTAGCTTGATAGCCCTGTCTTTAACCCTGCACCACCAGGGATCCCCCCCCCCCAAAGCCTTTCAAATGCAGTTCACAGGAAAAAAACAACAGCTTCACAGTCCATAGGACTCCCCTGTGGTAAGTGGCAACCAGGATAGACCAGTTTCCTGCAGTGCATTCTTCAGCATATTCATTTCCTTATTCATCAAATATTTATCACCTGCTTGGTCTGAAGTGGCCCTGCTCTAGGTGCTGGTGATATCTAGGTGAGCACAGCTGGAAGGTCCTTCATCAAGTTTACATTCTGGTGGGGCTGCGGGGAGGAAGGAGGAGTGTAAGAAGAGACTGACTACACAAGTAAACAACTGAGATCACTTCAGAAAGGGCCACATGCTGGGAAGATAATAACCCAGGCAATGTGATAGAGGGTGATAGAATACAGAGGAATGGGGTGAGGCTACTTTAAATTCAACCACAATCAGGTGACACCTCTGGACAAAGTGACATTTGAGCTGAGAGCTGGATGTTACAAACTGGGGCAGAAGCTTGCAGGCAAAGGCACAGCCAGGGCGGAAGGTGGAGCCTATGGCACAGGGCTCTGCACGCGGAAGGGCCATGCACTCTGTTTAAGGTCCTGTCACATTCTGAAATTCTTCATTTTGAACATGGGCCCCCCTGTTTTCTTTCACTGGGTTGGGTCCTGAAGTTCTAATAAAAGGGAGTGCAAGAAGTGGGGGAAGAGGACTTAGAAGTAAAGTGAAAAGGGAAGCAGGACCTGGCCCACTCAGGAGGCCCTGGAAATGATAGCAAGAGGAGGGAAGTCTGACAGATTAGGAAAAGAAGATAATGTGACTATTTACATTTTCAAGAGCTGCATCAGGGCCTATACATGGAGTAGGGATTGAAGAGGGCCAGAATGGAAGTGGGGAGGTTTGGTAAGATGCTATGGCAGCAAATTCCATTAGAGATGATAGATGGAGGTAGCAGCAGAGACCAAGGCCAAGGCTGAGAGAAGGCAATTTAAGAAGACTTGGCAAGAAGATCATGGATTAGATATTGGGATTGACGAAAAGGATGGAATCAGGAATGGCTTCCAGATTGCTGCTGTGAGTCACCAAGGAGAATGTGGGGTCATTTGCTGAGATTGGGAAGGCTGGATGACAAATTTGGGAAGGTGTCAAGAACTGCATTTTGGCCATGCTGAGCTGTCCCTGAGAGTTCAAATGGATGTGAAAATAAATCACTTGTCTATGTGGATCTTGATTTTAGAGGAAACTCTTCAAATGGAGTCAGAATGCCACCAGAGTGCTTGTTCAACAGGCAGATTATGGCACCCACACCAGTCCTGCCCATTCCAACCCCCAAATATGATCCTGATGTCCATGAAAACTTGAGGCCAGCTGCTTGCTGAGTTTCAAGTACCCACTAGTGCTATTTGATTACTATGTAACAAGTTTCTGTTGATTTGTCTTTTGAGGGAGGGGAACCAAGAAAAAAGGTAGGTTCTCCCATTGTGCTATTTGTATTTCCAAAATTAAGACAGAAACAGTAACACTTATAATGTGTAGCAGAGCCACTTTTGGACACAAAAGACCCAATTGGACATGTCCTTTTAACTTCATTTTGTTGTAGATAGTTTAGGTATGATCATTTCCCATTCCTTAATTCTCCAGTGTCAGATTTAAAAATAGATGTGAATCCTGTTGTGAAATTGGGGAAATAATGATCACCTCACTTTAACAAATAACCAAAATATGTTTTGCACATCAAAGAGAAGGTGGTGTCACATTCCAAAGTGAAAAAAAAATCAGATGCAAACACGAATTCTTATTTATTTTAGACTACACAATATTCCATTATATAGCTGTGTCACCATTTTTTCAACCATTCACCGAAGGGCATCAGTTTCTAAAGTTTCTGCAACTAACTCATGCTACACCAGCATCCTTGTGTACTTATCTATCTGTCCTGGCCATTTTGTTTTCATGGGATAAATTCCCAAAATGGATTTGCTTAGTTAAAGAGTAGGCATGTTTTTAATTTTAATAGATGTCAGGTTACTTTCCAGGGAAGCTGTACACCTCCTTCTCTCAACAATGCCTGAGAGTGCATCTTTCTCCCTATTTTTGCCAGGAAGTAGTTATCTTGGCTCTTTTTCGTTTTGGTCAAACTGGTCAGCATAAAGTAACATCTTATTCTTAATTAATTTTGCATTTCCCTGTCATTTGCATTACAATTTTTTAAATAAATCTCAGGTTCACTTAACAACTGTTTATGTTCTATTTTTTTCCTAGCTTTATTTAACTTCCCCCAGCTTTATTATACACATACAATACACATAATTGACATATAGCATTGTTTGAGTTTAAGGTGTACAGTGTGATGATTTGATATGCATATATATATTGCAAAATTTCTTTAGCTTTCTATTGTCAAATATTTTGATCTTTTCTGTTATAACTTCTGGGTTTTCAATCTTGGTCAATATTTTCTCACTTACATGGTACATGTAGGCTCCTAGATTTTCACACAAGGTTTTATGGATTTACTTTTACTGAGTTATCATTGCATGTAAGATTGTATAAATTTAAGGTGTGCAAATGTTGGCTTGATGCATTTGTATATTGCAGTATGATCACTACAGTAGACTTAGCTGGCCTCTAACATGTCACATATTTGTCACTTCTTTTTTACGTTGAGAAGAGTTAAGATCCTGTCCCTTAGCAACTTTGAGGCTTATAAAACAACCTTGAAGTTCATTCAAAGTTTGCTCATAATCACTATGTTGTATATCAAGTCTCCAGAATTTATCTACTAATTGTTAAATGAACTTATTTTTACATTGAAAATTTTGACGCATTCGAGGGTCATTTTTGTGTACCATATAAGATTTTCTTCAGTTTGGAAGGTATGCTATTACAAAACCTTTTTTTTAAAGATTTTTTTCTCAAATGCATACAAGAACTAAGGTGTAAGCCTGAGGTGCGGGGGTGAGAGGATTCACCAGAGAGTGGGTAGCAGAACAGGCTGATCTACTGAGATACACTGCTGAGGGGAACAGCAGGGAGACAGGAGGGGTTTTCTGTGCAATGTGGGTCAGCTCCCTGGCCAAGGATCGAACTCATGCAGCAGTGGCTGCGGATAGCTTGATAATGCTGAGACTTTAACCCCTGCGTTGCCAGAGAGGCCCCCAAATCTTTTTTTTTCCTCAATTAACTTAAAACCCCCACTATACTCCATATTAGAATTTCATATGCAGTGGGCCTAATTTCTGGATTCTTTATTCTGTCTTCTGATGGGTTTGTCTCCTCTCATCTCAATGCAACATGGATTTAATTATGGTCTGGAGGGCAAGTTCTTCTTTCCTGTCTTATCGTGCATATTTTCTAGGCATTCATTATATATAAAGCTTAAGATCTCTGTAACCAATTTAAAAAGCAAAACAACAACACTTAAGCTGAGAATGGTTAGGAGAGTGGGTTGAAAGGGAGAGCATTTCAGGAGGGGGGACAGCAAAGGCAAAGATCAAGCAGGCAAGGAACAGTCCTGGGCCAAGCATGGGAATTTGGTGGGGAGATCGCGGTAGCAGGAGACTCGCGAGGAGCGGGTACAGGGAGAGGGTTGCAGCGAGGTTGTTTACTGTATTGTTTTAGCCCTTGGGGACTAAGAGAGGGTCCAATTTGGGGCAGTCACATTCTTTTCCGCTTTGTCAGGTGCCAGTCCCACCCGGAAATGCGCGAACAGCTGCCTGGGCGGCAACGGCATAGTGTGTGCTGCCACCTACTGTCCTGTTCAGCCAGTGCGGGCACCTTCCAGGCTCGGAGTCTGTCCCAAGGAGATGTCAGACCAGACCAGGAGTTTCCAGACCAGAAGTAAACTCACCCTGCAGCCTCCAGCTCTGCAGAGGTCTTTTAGGATCAGTAGGGGTTTAATGCAACGATGTGGAAGGAGTGGGTCTTAAAATACTTTCCTGAATGCCTAGTCAGACACTAGAAAGGGCTTCAAGCCCACATCCCCACAGTACCCCTAATTTGCCAGGATTTGGAGCCACTTGTCGAAGATATTCTTGCATTTCTTGAGCTGATCATCTAATGCTGAAGACAACAAATCAATCTGTAACATATTTGATAAGTAAAGCATGCAAGAGAAGTCCCAAGGTGCAGCCACTGAAAAGAGAGACAATCAGTTCTAGTTCTAGGGTAGAAAGCTCCAAAAGGGCAAGAAGGGAAGTGCTGGTGGAAGATGGGACACTGGAGGCAGTCCTTGGAGAAGGGTTTCAACTGGGGGCAGCAGGGAAGGGAGACTCTATATCAAGCAGTGGGGATGAGGAGGATGGTAGGATTTCCATTTCCAATAATGATGGGCTAAATCACTCAGCCCAACCTTACCACGGAAAATAGCTGTAAATGCCATGTAAAAGATGTCTAAAATTTCCTTTAACGCTATCATAGATATTTGATAAGAGAATTATGAAATTTGAGGGCGAAGCCTAAGGGAAAGTGGGATCTCAGAAAAGCATAAGATAGAGCATAAGAAATTATCCAGAATGCAGAAAAGAGGAGCAAAAAGAGAAGAGAGATATGGAGGATACATCGAAAAGTCTGACATAGTTTAACTAGAGTTCTAGAAGGAAAAGACAAGAGAATGTGGCAAGGGCAAGATTTGGAGGATAGTGGCTATGAATTTGCCACTACTGATGAGCATCAATCCTCAAGTTCTGGAAGCTCAAAGGGTCCCAAGCAGACAGAATCCACATGAAGTTATAGGATAATGAAACTTAAGAAAGCCAAATGTAGAAGGAAAACCCTACAAACAGCCTTCTCAACTGCAATAATGGAAGCCAGAAGTCGTAAAATTTGATTTTGAACATACGAAAAGAAAAAACTTCTATCTAGAGTTCAAGAGTTAACTTCCAAACTAGTAAAAACTAAGAAATCTTGCTATTCATAGAGCCTCACTGAAGGAAATTCTGAAGGATACAACTCAGGCAGAAGGAAGGAGGTCCTAGACAGAAAGCCTGAGAAGCAAGAAAGAATGAAGACTGAGGGCCTCCCTACTGGTGCAGTGGTTGAGCGCTGGGTTGCGAAGCTGCCCGCAGCCTCTGCAGCGCCAGTTCGATCCCGGCTGTTCCCCGGCCACAGGAGGAGGGTCCCACATGGTGCGCAGACCTCTCCTGCCACCCGCGCTCCCCTCAGCAGTGTACTTCAGTCCTTCTGCCTGCTCTGCTCCCCGCTCTGGCTCTGGTGGATTCTCTCACCCTCCCGCGCTTCTGACTGTACCCAGTGCTTGTATAAATTAAAATAAATAAATAAATAAATAAATAAATAAATAAATAAATAAATAAAGCAAGCACAAATGTTTTTTTTTTTAAAAAAAAAAAAAGAATGAAGACTGAAGTGTACACCAAAGTTCATAGCACCCTAGGGCCTCTCTGGTGGTGCAAGGGGTTAGGACGCAGCCTATGAAGCTATCCCGCGGCCACTGCAGCACGAGTTCGATCCCCCTGCCAGGGAGCTACCCACATGGCACAACAAACCTCTCCTGGTTCACCTGCTGCTCCCCTCAGCAGTATACTTCTGTCCTTCTGCCTGTTCTGCTCCCTTCTTTGTCTCTAGTGAATTCTCTCACCCTCCCGCGCCTCTGGCCTATACCCCAGTGCTTGTATAAATAAATAAATCTTTAAAAAATAATAATAATAAAATAAATAGTCCACAGATATCTACACCAACTGAGAAAATAAAGATGAACAAATAGGCACTAACATATTAGAGGTTGCCTGTTTTGGGTCAATTCCCCACATTCTTTTCCAGGGATTATGATGTATAATCTCTTCAGAGGTGTCTGGGGGTCAGGAACCTCCTTAGTATCTGGCCCAGAACTTTCCCTGCAGACTGTTGTCACCCTCTCCCTTAAACTCCAGCTCTACTTTTCTTTGCTGCTGCCCCAGGCAACCCCCCATGACCAGCAGAGGGCGCTGTGGCCTCAAAATGGAACAGGCAAATGCTCTGTCTCCGAGGAGGCTGGTCTAGAGAGGGAGGGTACCTGCCAGGGCGGGTGGGCCTGCCTCCAATTAGGCCATTTGTCCCCTTTCTGCACACACTCAGCAAACTCCCTATCACCCGCTGCCGGCTGGGTTTCCAAACCGCACCCTGCTCCTGTGAAGCGCTTTCTGAAGGCTCCAGCTCTCCAGACCTCCCTTCTTTGAACCCCAGAAGCTTCATTTCAGCAATGAATCATCCAGGCCTTCTGCTGCTCTGTTACTGTTTCCAAATTCCATGGCAGCACAGCTGTAAACCTTGGTCTGGCCCTCTCCGGAGCCTTCTGCCAGCCACCCACAGCCTTCTCCTCTCCGTCCTGTTCCAACTTTTCCAGACAGAATTCGCTCACCCCACCCAGCATACTTCTGCCTTGATCTGCTGCCGGGCAAAGGGCTGTTTCTCTCAGTGTTTCAGCTCACAATTGTTTGGGTCCAAAGTTAGCATCCTGCAGAGATGAAAACAGCCAGCCTTTATTGAGCACCTACTGTGTACTAGATGTTCTAAGCACCACACAAAATCCTCACAACAACCCCAAGAAGCTTGCTAGCCCCATTTTACAGACGAGACAGTTAAGGCACAGAGTGGCCAAGGAACACATCTAAGGTCACACAGCTACTGATTTTGCTAGTATTCAACTCTAAGCAGTCTTGTTTCAACAGTGCCACTTAAGATGCTTTCTGGACTTCTCTATATGCCTGGGGCTCTGTTCCTGATCTCTAGACTGAGCTGTCCAGTTATGGTAACAGCAACTACTGAGCATAAGACTAATGAAAACTGAGACATGCTTTGTAAGTGTAAAACACACACCAAATCCTAAAGACTTAATTTGAAAAAATATACATGTAAAATCTAGTCCTCATAATTTTTATATTGACTACATGTGGAAGCAATCATATTTTGGATATATTGAGTTAAATAAAATATATTATCAAAATTAATTTCACCTATTTCTTTTTCTTTTATTTAATGTGGCTACTAGAACGTTTAATGGCATTGGTGGCTTAAGTCTTTATTTCTGTCAGGGAGAGTTTTAGAAGCTCTCAGCCCAGTGGAAAGATAGACTGGATCGCAAAGAATTTTAAAACAAGTGGAGATGGGACCTCCCTGGTGGCGCAGCGGTTGAGCGCTGGGTTGCGAAGCTGCCCGCAGCCTCTGCAACTCCGGTTCAATCCCCGGCTCCCGCGAGGGCCCCACATGGCGCGCAGACCTCTCCTGCCGCCCGCTGCTCCCCTCAGCAGTGTACTTCGGTCCTTCTGCCTGCTCTGCTCCCCGCTCTGGCTCTGGTGAATTCTCTCACCCTCCCGTGCTTCTGACTATACCCAGTGCTTGTATAAATAAATAAATCTTTTTAAAAAAATTAATAAAACAAGTGGGGATATGGTTTGCCTTCTGAGAAATGAGAACAAAGTCGAGTAGGAGCCCAAGGAAGCCTTCACCTTGGAGGCAGTTTCCAGTCAGGACACATCTGGGAGAAAAGAGCAGTGGGAGCAGCAAAGGCCAGAGCAGCAAAGCATTGCCAACAGCAGGCCGAGCAGAGCAGGGAGTCTGGAGCATCCAGGTTCCGGAGTTGGAGGGAGCCCCGGCTGGTCTGAGGGGTGGGGTTGGGGCAGTGGGTGCCAGGCCAGGCCCCTCTCACTTTCCTTCCCCTTCCCAGGTCCTCTCTCTTGCTGCTCCAGGAGGCGATGGCGGTGAACTTCAGAGGAGGTTGGCTGTGAGAGGATGGCTCTGAGGAGAGTTTCCTGCCTTTGGCTCCCAACTACTTCCTGCTCAGAGCGCCAAACACTTGACCCCCCATTAAATTCCTTCCTTCCAGGGAGGAGGGTGGCCATGAGGGCCTCTCAAGCTTCCCAGGTCCAGAGACTCAAGCACCTCAGCTGCTAAGGGAGGCAGAACTCTAGGTGGCCAGGTGTATCAGCCTCCCCTGGCCCTTCTCACCTGGAATCCAGGCCTCGCAGTGAAAACACCTGAAGGATAGACTTTGGGAGACAAGCACTCCCCCCTGAGGGGATACCCTCTGTTCCCTTCCTTTGGTACCCTCAGTTCTTCTTCCTCACTTTTTCTTCCCAAAGAGGCTGGGAGTTTCTTAAGGGAAAGGGGCCTTTGTGAAAATAATCCAAAGTAATTCCTTGCCACCTGGGGCCCCCATGGGATGTGGGGTTTCCCCCCTTGCTCTGATCTGAGAGTGTTACAGGGCAACCCCAATGTCCATAAAACCTGTTTGTAGAGGTTGTTCAGGGTATCCCTTCCCCCCAACAAGAGGAGGCACCAAGGATGGGAGTTTAGAAAGCCAGACCTTTCTACTTCCCAAGCCTAAACCATGCTACCGCCCCACATCTGCATGGATAATATCAATACTTAAAGTGGGGTGAAGGATCACCCCAAACAACCCAACTCATCTCAGCCCAACCAGGAACCTACTGCTCTGCTCTAAGTCACCCTTGCTCTAATTCTTTTATTAAACCCTGGAGACCCCTACAAGATACCCCCCCCCCCACCGACCAGCCAGGAATCCCACTTCCCCAAAGAAGTCCCATGGGGGGCTGAGATGACCCCAGAGAAACCTTGGTCCCCTTACCTTGCCTCGTCACTTATGACCAGCTGAACCAGAGCCACCTCCCACAAAGCCTTTAAAAAGCCAGGACAGGCTGTTCTGTTCCCCTCTGTCTCTGGTGAATCCTCTCACCCTCCCGTACATCTGGCCTGTACCCCAGTTCTTGTATAAATAAATAAATAAATCTTAAAAAAAAAAAAAGCCAGGGCAGGGCCTCCCTGGTGGTGCAAGGGGTTAAGACTCAACCTCTGAAGCAATCCGCAGCCACTGCAGCACGAGTTCGATACCCAGCCAGGGAGCTACCCATATGGTGCAGCAGACCTCTCCTGGCTCGCCCACTGCTCCCCTCAGCAGTGTACTTCAGTCTATCTGCCTGTTCTGTTCCCCACTTTGTCTCTGGTGAATCCTCTCACCCTTCAAACCTTTGGCCTGTACCTACCCCAGCTCTTGTATACATAAATGAATAAATCTTAAAAAAAAAAAAAAAAAAGCCAGGACAGGGCCTCCCTCATGGCGTAAGGGGATAAGTTGCAGCACTACGAAGCTATCCACAGCCACTGCAGCATGGAAGGCATGAATCCGATCCCCAGCCAGGGAGCTAACCTACATGATGTAGCAGACCTCTCCTGTCGTGCCCACTGCTCCCCTCAGCAGTGTATTTTGTCACTCTGCCTGTTCTGTTCCCCGCTCTGTCTCTGGGAAATCCTCTCACCCTCCCATGCATCTGGCCTGTACCCCGGTTCTTGTATAAAATAAATAAATAAATCTTTAAAAATAAAATAAAATAAAAAGGCAGGACAGAACTCCCTAGAAGGATGGGATCTTCTCATGCAGGGGTGCAGGGTGCTCAGTCTCCATCTGTGGGGAAAGGAAGGCCCTATGGGTGCAAACGGGGACAAGGTCCACATGACAAACCTAGTAGGGAGCCACCTCTCAAAATTGCCTCCAGAGCACCCCACTATACCAGGGCTCCCCCTGCTGGTGACAAAAGAAAACCCGGCAGATACTCAGGCAGCAGGGAGGGAAGGGCCTGTGGGAAGCTGCTGCCATGGTGGGGGTAAAGGACGTGGAGATCCTCCATTTGTATCACCGCTTCTGCCTCCTCTGGGTCCAGACACCAAGGCGGATGACTCCAGTGAGTCTAAAAGAGGCCCTGGGATCCTCTCCCCGCTTCTCCCAAACTGTGCTACCTTCTCCCTGTCTGGCTGTTGTTGAATCCCAGCTCCCGGCCCCCAGTCCTACACCGACGTCCCCGGAATGAAGGAGAGTCCATATTGCAGCATCATGGAGCAGGCCAGCCAGGGTGGGGTATGAGTCCCCAGCCTGATCTGAGGCAGGGCTTCCTCCCTTCCCTCACCACCCCAAACCCCAACTCAATCCCTCTCACCACTTCCCAACCCCTGTCCTCATACCCATCCTCAGGTTTCTAACTTCTCCTCCCTCCTAAGGATCCAAAACTAAGCCTGCTTTGGTGGTGACAGGTGGGAAGATCGGAGGGAAGGGGCAGTGTGGGTTTAGAAGGGGGGTCCCCCAGCCTAGTTCACCCTGGCTTCACACACACACACACACACACACACACACAAATTGCCCTAGGTTTGGGCACTCTGGGTGCTGCTATGTCAAATTCCTAGGAAGCCGACAGACTATTTGGAAAGCTGGGGGTGGGGCAGTGAGGAAGGGAGGAGGGGGGAAGGAGGGGGGTTTGGGAGGTAGGGGCGCTGGGCCCCCGCAGCCCCGTGGGTTGCAAAGAATTGCTAATTGCAACTAAACGAGGACTGGGTGTGGGGGAAGGGGCAGTTTCTCGGCTGTCAGGGGCTACCGCTTCTTTGAGTGCCCGGGTAAGGCCAGGCCAGCCCGCTCTTCTCATGTAAAGCAGCTTTTTGTCTGGGGGAGCCAGGGCTGGGGCCAGGGGCTGGGGAAGGGGCCCAAGCCATTCGCAAGCTTCTTGTTCCCCAGAATGGGAGAAGGGTGCCGAGGCCTCCTCTGAGTGAGGACACCCCCTCCTCCACTTTCAAACTTTTTATGATGGGGCTTGATGGGGTGCTGCCCAGCAGGACGGGATAGGCCTGGGATCCCAGCACACACACACACACACACACACACACACACACACACACACGATCGCGCCCTCCCCCGCCACGGCAGGGCTGTGGGAAAAAAATGAGCACAAAGAAGGGGGCTGACCCAACAGGGTTGGGAGAAGAGGCAGTGCTGATCCAGGGATGCCCTGAGCTCGAGGAACCCATTGCTGGAACCCCATCTCCCCGGTGTGGCCACAAGTACCTTATCTAGACAGCTGGGCCCCACTTCAGACTTCCTCACTTTGAAACCCCCCTTGAACATTCTGTGCTCTGGAGAGTGGGAAGAGGCTTGAGGAGCGGCCTGCCCCCTGCCGGAGCCCAACCAGGGAAGAAAAGGAATCGAACCTCTGAAGAAATCCTCTAAACATAGGAACAGGAAGACTGTTTCAGACCCTGGGGCCACAGAACTTTTGAGAGACCCACGTGTCTTACCTTATTCTCGGGTGTCCCATTTTATGAGCTTCTGTAGACTTAGACAAGAAGTTAGAGAACCTCATTGAGCCTCCATTTGCTCATCTATAAAATGGGGGTAATAATACCATGCCCTTAAAGTCCTCATGAAGATACAGAGATGCAAAGCTCCCCACGTGGCTGCCCTGATTCTCAATGTGTTCGCTCTCTCTCTCACACGTTCTGGGATGATGTCTTGGTCCTCTAATGCCTGTGCCATCTCTTGCCAATATACACCAAGTACAACAAAATTTTTTCTTCACGTTGCTCTGGAGGGAAACCCAACATCCAGGTGGGGTGAGGACTGTCAGATCCACGGCCTGGGACTCCCAGGCTGAGTCTGCTCCACACCGTGGCCTGGAGCTCCCAGCCGAGTAACTGTGGAGTCCGGGTTGCCCCAATCTTCACCGTCCTGTCTCCACCTGGGTCTCTCAGCTGCACTGCTTGTCTTGGAGGCCATCCGGACTCATCCACTAATTGGATGCTTACTGGAAACTTTAGAATCACGTGGGGCTGCTTCATTCTGTCCCAGTTTGGGGTCCCCGAGTAACAGAGAGTTGCTACTCCCCTCCCACCCGGGCAATCTCTGAGTTGCAACCTTCCCTTTAGGAGGTGTGGGGTAGGGAGACACGGGTGAAATAGATGGGGAAGTTGGCTTTGCTCCACCCGCATTTTCCCATTAGAAGTTCCCTAGTTGATCCAGGAGAGTCTCCTCCCCTAACATCCCCTCCTCTATTTTGAGGTCCCCATGGTACCTCCTCAATCTGTTATAGGACAGGGAGAGGGTCAGCCCAAACCCCACAAACCTGCCTATTCTACATGGGTTCTGCCATCCGCCGCATCAACACAAAACATATGAGACTTTAATGGGAAGGATCTTTAATAAAACTAGGAAACAATACAGGAAAGGCAAAGAGTCTAGTTTCTAAATGAAGCACCCAAAGTTACCCGTCCCCTCGTGGGTAAAAGTCCATCCATATGGGATCGGCCCAGAACAAGGCCCCAAACCTGCCACAAGTCTAAAGCATCTTCCAGTGGGGACCCACAGCAAAGGGTCACAAACAACCAGATAAGCCCGGAAGGAAAAGAGCAAAATCAACATCCAGATAAAAGCTGCCATGGTCACCTCCCCACGGGTCTCACCCACATCTGTGTCACCCCGTCCACGACCAAAAGACAAGCACAGTTTCTTCACGTGTCTCTAGTTTTTTTACATCAGTTGAACCATTTTAAGATTTTTTTTTTTCCTGTAATTTTTACATATCTGCTGTCTTGTTTTGGCTAACGTCTCCAGATTTTTTTTGGCTTAAACTGATAAACTATTTTTCCTGGAGTGGAGGACTTTTTTTGCTTTCCACAATGGACAAATACCTGGAGAGACTGGTTTTCTTTCACACTGGAACCTGACAAAATGTTCATCTGAGACTGCATCCCAACCTCCATATATTCGATCTTCATCACCATGGAAATGGTGGCAACAAGTGAAAGGGGGGGATTGTTAGGGGGAAAAGGATGTCCCAAAGCAAATTCCATATAGGCTTTGTGGACTCCACCCCCACCCCAGGTCAAAGCCAAAGACACTGGGAACTCCAAATCCCATCACCACCGAAGGGAAGGTGGCTGGGACCTGAGGGTGGGGTTAAGCAGCCAGGTGGATACATAAGGCAGACACGTGGGCTTTGGGGTCTCTCCATTTTTGGGCTCTCAGCCAGCTCGGAGCGTCCGGTCAGCTCTGAGAGTGACTTTCCGTTTCCAGGTCGTCCGATCGGGTAGGACGCATTAAAGACTTTATTTCCCTATTTTCTCCCTGAGTTGTACATTTTCCTTATTTCCTTTCCTCTTGTAAATAAACCTTTTATTAACCCTTTTGCGTGTGTCTGTAGTAGAGTATTCATAAGTCCCTTTAAAGCGCGCGGGTGAGGACCCACAGCCAGGAACCCGTTTAATATCGGGGTTGCTCTATAACAATCCCAGTATGTCGCCCTGGCTGGGCCCCCGTTCTGCCAGTCCCTCGGCCAGGTGGAGACTGCTGACCCCGCCTGCCAGACACCCAGGGGCTCCTGATCCCAGAGGGCCTTCCGCCAAGGGGCTCTGGCTTTGGGCCAGTGTCTTTCTCATTGCTTGGCTCCCTCCCCAAAGGCCCCTAATCCATTTCACCCAGCAGGAAGCCCTTAAGCTGCCTTTTCAGTGGCCTTCCCCAGCCCGCTGCGGGCTCTGTGCCTTTCTATACCACCCTTGGCAGGAGCTGTGTTATACAAGCTGGAGGGAGCGGCCCCCGCAAAGAGGTCATCGTGCCTAAGGCGGCTTCCAGCTCCGCAGCCTCTCCTCCCTTGTCACCTCCCCGGGGTATCCCCTCTGCCTGGGCACCGAGGGCAGCCCCGGCTGAGTCAAATCAAAGCCCCAGCCTGGGCCCAGGTGGGGATAGCGGGGGATGCCGGGGGACAGCGGGCAGAAGGCCAGGGTCTGGGGAAGTGCCGCCAGCAGGAGGGGGCCCTCTGGCTCGGTGCCTTCAGTCCTTTGACTAGTCTCTCCATCTTTCTCTGACTCCAGCTCCTGCCCCCAACGCCTCAGAGCTCATTCACAGCCTTCTCAGCCCCGGTTATGCAGCGCAGACTGTGGACAGGGGAAGCCTGGGTCCGGGAGGGGCTATACAACCCTGGGGTACCCACAGCACAACCGAGTGTTCCAGACAGGCAGAGAGCAGGCCAAGCGAGGGGAGGAGAAGGTTGAGGTGGGAGGGGACTTTCTGGCTTCTTTCTCACCTCTGGGTTATATTTGGGTGACCGCTTGCCGCTCCTGGGGTGGGGACCTCTGGCTTAGATTATTCTAGGGCAGGCTTGATTTCCAACCCCAATGCCATGTCCCTGCAAGGATACTCTCACTGGTTCTGATTTGGGTTTGGAAAATTGGGTCCTTGTAAGGCCTAGTTCTTCTCCTGCCTTCAATCCTTCCCTCCCCTTCCTCTCCAGGAAAAAAAAGTCCCCCCACCTAGGCCCCTTCTCCACAGCCCAAACCCCAGCCCTGCCTCTTAGTTTTGGCTCCAGGAAGCCCGCCTTTTGCTGGCTTGGAGTGGTAACAGGAGAGTTGGGGGTGCCTCTGGGAGGTCTGTTTGTAGTTCAAATTCTTCTCATTCCAGGCCCAGCAGGCTCTCTCTAAGGGAAGGACCTGGGATGGTGGTGGGGGGGGGGCGGGAGATCCTTGGGGCACCAGCTGCAGGGAAGGGAAGCTTCCTGGAGAGAGAAGGGACGGGTATTTTCTTCTCCTCCCCACGATCCCCACTCACAAGGTAGGACCTGTCTCTCCCAATTCTATCCTTGGGGCCCCCCTCCTTTACACACACACAGAGCTGCCTCAACACTGAGGACCTTCCCCACGAGAGAGGAGAGAGAGAGGAGATATGCCTAGGGCTCAGCTGAGGTCCTGATCTCTTTTTTTGCTTCCTAATTAGTCTTGCCTTCTGGGATGCTTAGAGATGTCGGAGGAGTTAGGGAGGGTATGAAAGGGAGAGGCCTGGAAAGTGACTGGGTTGGGCCAGATTCAAAGCGGCTGTCACTCTGTCCCCAAAACTAAAGTGTCTGGTAGATTTTGACTCTAAGCCAGCATTAGCATATTTGGCCCTCTGGACTGCAGGCTCCCAGGCCAGACTTCCTCAAGGGTTAATAATCACAGTGACTCAGCCTTGGGGAGGAAGCAACCTGAAGCCCTCAGGTCTTAGAAGTCTGACATCTGCCCCAATTTTCCTGGAAACCTCTCCAAGCTGCCTCTATCTGATCTAGGGAGAGAAGGAAAAACAAGTACTAAAGACTTGTATTGAGTGTCCATTCGCTTATATTAGTTACTGCTCACTTACCACCTCATCTGATCCTCCCTTCCCTTTGAGAGAAAGGATTAATTCCATCAACTTATTGATGAATCTGAGCTTCAGAGAACCTGACTGACCTGTCCAGGGGCAGGTAGCAAGGAAGCAGAGAGAGACTTAGCCCTCCTCTGTCCACAGAGTCCTGTGAGCACACTGCCCGTGTGCCCTGTGCAGGCCTCTAGGTGACCTCTGTTTCCAGGTCACAGAGCAGCGTGTGCCACTCTAAGCTTCCCTTCCCAAAGCAATTGTTCCTACAGATCCATTTTCTCAGTCAATCCTCACTTCAAGGGGAACAGACAAGTTTATTGTACCCATTTTGCGAACAGAGAAACTGATACCCAGTGAAGCAAAATGACTCAAAATGAAAGTCAGAGAGCTAGTAAGTACCAAGGCCAGGACCCCAGCACTTCATGTTTCCTGTATCCACTTCATGGGTTCGCACCATGATGTCAAATAAGTCTTTCCTTTCACACCTTCTCAGACCAGGGACCAAACATATTTTCTTTTTAAAAAAAAAAAAGATTTATTTATTTATTTATACAAGCACTGGGTACAGTCAGAAGCACCGGAGGGTGAGAGAATTCACCAGAGCCAGAGCGGGGAGCAGAGCAGGCAGAAGGACTGAAGCACACTGCTGAGGGGAGCAGCGGGCAGCAGGAGAGGTCTGCGCGCCATGTGGGACCCTCCTCCGGTGGCCGGGGAGCAGCCGGGGATCGAACCGGATCGAACCGGCGCTGCAGAGGCTGCGGGCAGCTTCACAACCCAGCGCTCAACTGCTGTGCCACCGGGGAGGCCCCAAAATTATTCATTTTTAAACAATATTTGCTTCCCCCATCCTCAGGTGTAGTCCCCACAGAATTTCCTTAACCAGTGCACCTGTGCACCATGACCACAGTGTCCTGTGCTCCTCCCTCCCACCCTCTGATCCCTCTCCCTCCTCCTCCCTGCAGGATGTCTCTGATTTATAATTGTCTGTTTTTGTTTCCTTGTGTTTTATATTGCCAAACATATTTTCAATTAACTAAGGCCCAAGGAGCTGGATATCTTGTCCAAACTGGCGGCTAGAAACCTGGACACTAGAAAGTCTACTTGCTCATTTCTTCTCCTCGGAGCTTAGCTTCTCCTCTCCCGGAGTGGGGGTTCCAGGCCTGAGTAAGGAAATTGGCTGGATGTCCAGGGTAGGATGATGGGCCTTTAGACTACCCGAGCTAAGGAGTTCTGCAAGCTCTGGCTATTTACACCGGCCACTGATTCATTCAAAAATGTTTACTGGGCCTCCCTGGTGGTGCAAGGGGTTAAGTCTCAACATTAGGAAGCTATCCACAGTCACTGCAGCACCAGTTTGATCCCTGGCCAGGAGGACCCACATGGCAAACCAGACCTCTCCTGTCTCGCCTGCTGCTCCTCTCAGCAGTGTATTTCAGTCATCCCACCTGTTCTGCTTCCCACTCTGTCTCTGGCGAATCCACTCACCCCTACACATCTGGCCTACCCCCCAGCTCTTGTATACATAAATAAATCTTAAAAAGAAAATGTTTACTGATCACCTGCTACATGCTACCTAATATAGGCAGTAGGTGTACACAAAAACTAAAACACATCCTCAACTTTTTTGAGAGTGGAGGACAGTTAAACATGTATAAATAACATACAGCAACTGCTAGAGGTCATCCAATAAGCATAGACCCAGGGACAGGAATAAAGGACTGGTATGAGGGGAGCACCACAGAGTCAGGGCCTTCAAAGGATTTTTGGTGTGGGAAGGGCATTCTAGAAGAGGCCCAGAGGGGCAAGGAAGAGCATGAAAGTACCAAATATTCTTCTCTGGCTGGTTCTGGAGTAAAATCAGGATTCAGTGCAAGATAAGAAAAACAGGGCCTCCCTGGTGGTACAAGGGGTTAAGTTGCAGCACTATGAAGCTATCAGCAGCCACTGCAACATGAGTTTGATCCCTGGCCAGGGAGCAACCCATATGGCGCAGCAGACCTCTCCTGTCTTGCCCACTGCTCCCCTCAACAGTGTATTTCAGTAAATTTGCCTGTTCTGCTCCCCACTCTGTCTCTGGTTAATCCTCTCACC
Source organism: Talpa europaea (assembly GCF_964194135.1). Classification (NCBI taxonomy): domain Eukaryota; kingdom Metazoa; phylum Chordata; class Mammalia; order Eulipotyphla; family Talpidae; genus Talpa; species Talpa europaea. The sequence goes on from NC_140074.1 coordinate 122,137,802, forward strand.
CCCATCATCCCCCACACCTCTGGCCTACACCCCAGCTCCTGTGTGCACAAATAAATAAAAAAATCTTTAAAAAGAAATAGAAAACATTCTAGACACTTTATGCAGAAGCCTATTTGATGCAGGTGCTGTGGACTGAATTGTGTCCCCACCCCCCAAATTCAGATGTTGAAGCTCTCACCCCCAATATGAATGTATCAGGCAATAAGGCTTTTAGGAGGTAATTAAGGATAAATGAGGTCAGAGGGTGGAGTCCAAGTCCAATGGGATTGGTGACTTTATAAGTGGAGGAAAAGAAATTCTTCTTTTTCTTTTTTTAAAGATTTGTTTGTTTGTTTATACATAGAAGAATTGGGGTATAGGCCAGAGGTGTGGGGAGGTGGGGGGAGGAGGGGGGTCGTGAGAGGATTCACCAGAGACAAAGTGGGGAGCAGAACAGGCAAATCTACTGAAATACACTGCTGAGGGGAGCAGCCAGTGAGACAAGAGAGGTCTGCTACACCATGTGGGTCAGCTCCCTGGCCAGGGATTGAACTCAGGCTGTGGTGGTGATGGCTCTGAGACTTAACCCTTATGCCACAAGGGAGGCCCCAAGATTCCTTGCTTTTTCTGCACACACACATACACCAAGAAAAGGCCATGCTGCAGGCGCCATGGGAAAGCAGCTGCCTACGGGTCAGGAAGTGAGTTCCCAACAGAACCCAACCATGCTGCCTCATTGATCTTGGACTCCAGCCTTCAGAACTAAGACAATAAATTTCTGTTGTTGAAACTACTTGGTCTACATTTTGTTATATCAGTTGGAGCGGACTAAGACAACAGGGAATTCAGTGCTTGCAAAACTGTTGGATGAACTAGAGGAGCAAGCTTTATGATGAACTCACAGAAACAATCCTCCGGTAGAAGCTTCCGCCTCTGCCACAATCAGGTGGGGAGAATCAAGAGACTGGACACGGGGCGGTGTTGCAGGAAAACCCATCTCCACAACGTTACCTGCAGAAATAGCTACAGCAGCAGGAAGAAGGCCTCAGGTTTTCCTTCCAAGTTTCAAATGACTGCATTTTGCATCCAGAACTCCAGCTGCGAGGGAGGCTGGGAGATGAGAGCTTGGGTTTTCCAACTTTTCCAGCAGTATAGGAAGGCACCTAGGAGGAAGTGGGAATGGATGCTGGTGGTCAGTTCATCTGGTCTACCACAATGGGGCAACTGTGGGGGAGGTAATGCTGGCAGTAGATTTGGAAGGGTGGCTAGATGAGTTTGGAGGGGGCACAGAACAGGAATGGACAGCTGCCCAGCTTAACCAGGGCTTTGAGGGCCTCCCTGGTGGCGCAGTGGTTGAGCGCTGGGTTGTGAAGCTGTCAGCAACCTCTGCAGCGCCAGTTCGATCCCTGGCCACCTGGCGAGGGTCCCACATGGTGTGCAGACCTCTCCTGCCACCTGCTGCTCCCCTCAGCAGTGTACTTCGTCAGTCTGCCTGGTCTGCTCTCCATGCTGGCTCTGGTGAATTCTCTCACCCTCCTGTGCTTCTGACTGTACCCAGTGCTTGTATAAATAAATAAATAAATCTTTTACCAGGGCTTTGAAGCTAATGGGACTGTCTGGGAAGCAGAGAACTCTAGAGCATGCGTAAGAATCACCTGGGGATTATAAATCCCATATTTGGGAGGGCCCAGGACTGGTGTTCCTACCAGGTGAACCCTGCTCCAGTGCCCCTGAATCCACGATTCTGATGCACTTGGACTCTAGACTTCCAGGAATACTGACTTGGGGCAGGACAATCCTACCTGGGGTGGTCAGCTCTGAAAAGGCTGGAGTTGTGGGGACCATGTGCTGATATAGCTTTTTTGTCTCCCGCCTGATAGCAATTTTCAGGAAGATTAGATACTTGAATCCTGAAAAATACTAATGAGGTGGGGGTGCAGAGGAACGGGGCTGTCTGGAACCCAGGAGCCCAGGGATTTAACATGTGCCACACATACCGAGGTGGACCAGGTAGTCAACCGCATGCACAAGTATTTGTGTTTGATTTTTCTCAGTTCCCACTCTGACCTGGCAGTCAGGACGCCCTGGGGACCTGTAGTAGAGGTTCCCTTAGAGGGCACCTTAAACTTTGAGGAGTGTGAGGGCTGGATAAACAAGGGGCAAGATGAAACAAAGGGGATAGAGAGGAAGGGAGAGGTGGCACAGTCATCCAGCATGCCCTTGAGTCCCCAAAAACACTGCAGCCCCAGATGTTGTCCGCAGAGCACACAGAATTTCAACACAAAACAAATCACAGAATTTCAACACAAAACAATCTATTAAAATAGATTTTCCTTTTCTTTCTCAGTCATTTTCTTGGCTCTTACTGCCCCACTCCCACTTTGGCCTCCAGCCCCCCCTCCCACCACCGTCCTGAAGGAGAGGCCACGGAGAGACTGAAAAGTGCTGGCCCCTCCCCTCACATCTCTGGGGAGGGTGAAGCACCAAGCTGGAGCAGGCCGAGGAGGCCGAGTGACCAGGCTGCCAGGACCAAGGGGCTTTCCTCCTTCTCAGGGGTCCCCTCCCACAGCCAGCTCCTGTCACTGGGGAACCCTGAAGAAGCACTTAGCCAGGGTCTCTGGGCCCGGCTCCTTGCTCTTCTGGGCTGGTTCTCCCTGAATAAGAAGAGGCTTCAGGGTGGGGGAGCACCCACTCCTCAGTTAGCACCACAAAGCAAAGTCCAGGGGAGGAGGGGGAGTGGGCAGGGCTGGGGTCGAGTGTTGGAGAGCCAGGTCCTTGCTAGTAAATCAAAGTTGGTTTCCCAGATGGAGCTGCAGCCGCTTTGATTTCTCCAGTCGCCCCCTCCCCCTCTGCTCCCCTCACCCCAGCTCCATGGTTTCAATTCCTCCCTGAAAAGCAGTGGGGCCTCCTTTCAAACCAGCCCAGCTCCTCCAACTCCCAACAACAGCTTAAGTTACAGGAAAGAGAAAGGGGAGGGGGTGAGGTGGCTCAGCCTGGAGGGAAAGGAGAGAAATTCTGGGAGAAGGGAAGGGGGCAAGGGAGAGTGGAAAGAAAGAAGGGAACTAAAGAAAGAAGAAAAGAGGGAGGGAAGGAAGGAGGGAGGAAGGAAGGAGGAGAGGAGAGGGGAGGGGAGGGGTAGGGTGGGGAAGGGAAGGGAGGGGAGGGGAGGGGAAGGGAGGGCAATAAAAAGAACAAGTCAGGAGATGGGGTGTAGCCACAAATAGAGGGGAGCCCCTCTGAGGGGTCCAAGGGAAGCAAATCTTCAAAGGAGCCCCCACCCCCATACCCATCACCCTAAGGGCCACTCTATATCCCCGAGTCTGTGATTCCTACTCTCCCGCTCCTCTCCTCTTGGCATTAGGTGCTAGAAGTTTTCAGAAGCCAAAATATCTGACTCATTCATTCCCAGGGACTTTTTTTCCCCTGGGCCACCAAGGCAGAATCACCCCAAGAACCTCAATGACCAACTCAGCGCTGATTTTTCAGCTCTGTTTTCCCCAGTTTGTTTTGAACAGTCCACACCTTGTTTGGCCGAGGCTCATTAAAGTCCTTAATTAATAGATCATTTGTTCTATCTGCTTAATCCTTTTATGGCCCATTCTGCCATCCAGAGACCTTGGGGAAGGGTGCTGGACAGATAACAGCTGCCCGCTGCCAAGTCCCCTCCCCCGCAGTCCCCAGAGCCAGATGCAGCCTTGGAACTTGGCAAGGGGTTGGGGTGAAGTGCACGGAAGGGGACCTACAGTGAGGGCTTCAGAAACCCTAGGCCTGATTAGTCTGCAGCCCATTCCTGAGGGCCTGCTCCCCGAGAGTTAAATGGAGGTGGCTTTCAGGAAGAGGGGATTTGGTGGTCCCTCTGGGTGGGCTCCAGGTCTGGGTGGCCAGGCTGAGGGGGAGAAGAAAGAAGGGCACCTGTGGGCTGGGGGAGGGGACAACCAACTAGATTCTCTGAAGACTTCAACCTGTTTTCCAAGAAGTGTCCGGGACCTACCCCATTGAGAGCAGAGAATCTCTGCTTGGAGAATAGAAGGTTGGCGGATCTCAGTCTCAGAAATTATGGTCTCTACCTTCCTCCTCCCCCTTCTTCACTTTTAGGGTGGAGAACTTGGTCAGTGCTTGGGAGGGAAGAAAAACCCAGAGTGGAGGAAACAAAGAGAGGACCCCTAGGGCTGTGGGCCTGTTGGCAAAGAAAGGATTCCCTGGAGAATCACCTTACCACCCTGACCCCGAGACAGCCTGCACAGGGGGCAGAGGATTTCTCTGGAAGGAAGGGGCTCTAACTCAGGAAAGGAGATTTTTCCCATGGCAAAATGAAAGACCAGAGACAGGAGGATTTTTGTGGAAGAGGGGGCAGTTCTGGGTCAAACCCCCCAGTTTCCCTGATGCGAGAAAAGTTCCTTGTGCCTCTCCTGAGCCTCAGTGTAGTGCGTTGGGTCCTGTTGATTGGCTGTCATTGTGCTTATCTGGACACTGGTCCAGGTGGCATCAAGCAAGGCCAGTTTCCATGATCCAACATATTATCCTCCTAGCCCCTGCATCCAAAGGAAGTATCAGTACATCTTTTCATGATCCCCTTATATGAGGGAGTCACGCTAAAGGAGGAAAAATGACTCAACTCAGCCACTTAGCAGGTGGGGGTGAGGCCTGGCCGCAGCGAACAAATTCTGTGTCCTTGACCAAGTACCTTCCTCTCCTGTCAAGATGGGATTTATGCTGAGACCACCCCACAGAGTGGACTGTGGACTGCCTATCACGAGCCCTCAATTACTCAGCTTTGTAAACTGAGAGATGATTGACAGTAGCGCCCCAGGATTTGGGGGGAATGCGGCATTGGCACTGTAGGGGGCAGAAGAGGACTCCCAGCACAGCCCAAGACCAACCAGAAATGCTCCTCAGGGACAGACAGCAGTCCAGCTCACAGGCAGACTGTAGCGCTTTGGGCTGTAAGCTCTGTGAAGGTAGAGCCTCAGGGTCTCCAGACTTTGTATATAAGCAGGGAGTACTCAATAATTTGTTAGCTAAAAATAATAGCTGTCATTCACCAAGCTTTTAGCATCATCAGGTTGATGATGTTATCACTTTTAAATCATTATCTCTTAAATCTCACAAGAGAACCAAGTAACTAAAAATCTGACTTGAGGCTCCCAGACCCCAGTTTTCCTGACATGAGGGAAACAAGCCTTCTAACATTCTCTCCTGGCCTCACCACTCCTTCCCCTTAGCCCCATGATCCCTAAATGTTGGCATCCCCAAAGCTTTGATTTTCCCACCCAACCACCTTCCCTAGGTGACCCTAGTCACTCTGCTAGTTCCAATCATAGGCTAATGATCCCAGGTCTAAATCTAGCCCCGAACCCCTGGGTGCTGGGTTAGAATTGTTTTTTTTCTAGACATCTTCCCTTGCATGTACATAGGCTCAGCCTGGCTTGACAGTCTCATTATCTGCCCCGTCCCTGCATTTCCAGGCCTGGTTAATGACCTCAAGGAATTGAGATCAGAAACCTCCTCCCTTTCTCTCTTCTCCATCTACATGACCACAGCTCAGTTCATGCCTCACCAACTGCCTGATCCTTAGCAATCTGCTCTTAACTGGTATCCCTAGATCAAAACTGGTATTTCATGCTCTCACAACTGTCCAAATGTACTATCTAGAACTTAAGTGTGACCACTTCCCTAAACCCTCCTGTGCATCCACATCTCCTGGAGCCCAGACAGTGTGTGCACCATATTTATGGTCCCTGCTTATTTATTTTTTCAAAGATTTATTTATTTATGCATACAAGAACTGGGGTGTAGTCCAGGGGTGCTGGGTGTGTGTGTGTGTGTGTGTGTGTGTGTGAGAGAGAGAGAGAGAGAGAGAGAGGATTCAACAGAGACAGAGTGAGGAGCAGAACAGACAGATCTACTGAAATACACCACTGAGGGGAGCAGCGGGCAAGACAGGAGAGGTCTGCTCCCTGGCCTGGAATCAAACTCATGCTGCAGTGGCTGCAGATAGCTTCATAGTGCTGAAATCTAACCCCTTGCACCATCAGGGAGGCCTCCCCGCCAACTTTCACATTTTAAGTCTGTTGGTTTATTCCCACTTTACAGATGGAGAAAATATGGCTTGAAGAAGTGAAGTTGTGAGCTCAAAGTAATAACAGGTCAGAAATGTTCCCTGTTGGTCCAGGTCACCAGGCACAGGTCCCCTTGGACACATAAATAAATGTGCCCATAAATAAAACCTAGATGAGCTAACAATCAGGTATAGGATGAGCTTTCTTGTTTCCATAAAGGTATGTTTTTTGGGGCCTCCACGGTGGTGCAGCGGGTTGAGCGCAGCGCTGTGAACCTGTCCGCAACCTCTGCAGTACGGGTTCGATCCCTGCTGGCCAGCGAGAATCCCACATGGCACCGCAGACCTCTCCTGTCTCACCCACTGCTCCCCTCAGCAGTGGATTTCGGTCGTCTGCCTGTTCTGTTCCCCACTCTGTATCTGGTGAATCCTCTCACCCTCCCGCGCCTCCGGCCTGTACCCCATCTCTTGTATAAAAATAAATAAATCTTTAAAAAAAAAAAAAAGGTAGTTTTTGAAGACCTCGGGGTGGCTGGAGGCTAAAGGAGTAGAAGATGCCAGCGGGGGACCAGACAAATGCCTAAAGACCCCCTCCTGCATTAACGAACACTGTGTAGGAGCCTCCCTGGTGGTGCAGGGGTTAAAGACCCAGCCCTATCAGGCTGTCACAGCAGACCTCTCCTGCCTGGCCCACTGCTCCCTCAGCAGTGTATTTCAGTGGATCTGCCTGTTCTGCTCCCCACTATCTCTGGTGAATCCCCTCACACATACCTCACACCTCTGTCTTACACCTCAGTTCTTGTATTCTTGTATGCATAAATAAATAAATCTTAAAAAAAAAAAAAGGAGTGTTTGCTTCGGCAGCACATATACTAAAAAAAAAAGAGACTGTGTAACTTTATCTCTCTGTCCCCTCTTTGAGACAGTTTCCTTCACTGTCTCTTGTTCTTTTCACAAGCAAACAAGTATTTGTCCTTTGTGCATTCTATTATGGCAGTGTCCTTTACTGGGCCCAGATACCCACCCGGAGAAGGAACTGAACTAGGTTACAAAGGGACCCTCCCAAGGCCACACAGCTAGTGTTTCAGTCAGGGATCAGGTGCAAGTCAATATTCAAAGTGATTTAAAAGAAAACTCAAAACTAGGTGTTCTATCAAATGACATCCTGAAGCTTTTAAACTGAAAGAACCTGTTCTCTGCCTTCAGTTATAGGTCTCCTGTGGTGGGAAGGCAGATAGGCCTGCCATGTGGAGACACAGGCTCTGGTCATGTTCACACAGGTCCCTCACATGAAAGTAAGAGTAACCAGGGCTGTAGTTATTTTGATTATGATTTCTTATTTCATGCAGACATGCTCAATCAATGTAAGATTTTTAAAAAAAGATTTATTTTTATTTATGCATACAAGATCTGGGGCACAGGCCAGAGGTGCTGGGGCCAGGGGGTGAGAGGATTCACTAGAAACAGAGTGGGGAGCAGAACAGGCAGATTAACTGAAATATATTGCTGAGGGGAGAGGCTGGTGAGTTAGGAGAGGTCTGCTGTGCCATGTGGGTAGCTCCCTGGCCAGGGATCGAACTCATGCTGCAGTGGCTGTGGACAGCTTCATAGGTTGTGTCTTAACCCCTTGCGCCACCAGGGAGGACCACAATGTAAGATCTTTGAAGCCACTTTTTTTTTTTTGGTGACACCTTAGACTCTTGAAGGGCAGGGATGCTGCCAGTTCACTCCATGTTCCTAGAACACCTGCTACAGTGGTTTGAAATCAGAAGACTAAATAAAAAATGTGTCCGAAGAAATGAAAGGATGACTGAGTGAGTGAAAGAACGTGTTTTAATGTTTTAATTCTTTTAGCTAGTTCCAGCTCCCTCTCTGCCTTGGAGGTGGCTGAGGAAGGCCCTAGAGCAGGAAAATGGTTTTGTCATGGAAGGAAATTGAAGTCGCTGTGTTTCAATCGGAGATTTGCTTTGCCAGTTTCCTATCAGTCCGGGTGCTCCCTAAGTCGGGGGTGGGGTTAGGAGCCCCTCTTACTCTTTTCTGTTTTTACCACTCAGCCCTGAGGCCTGGGACCAACTCTTAATGATGCCCTGGAGGTGTAACAGGGTGGTCCCCAGGAAAGGGGGAGGTTCCCTGCCCCACCCAAGGGAGGGTGGAGCTGAGCAGGAAGAGGAGAAGCTGGAGAAGAGACTGAAGAAGGAAGCAGGATGGAGCCAGGAGACCTGGAGGAGGCGCGTGGAGCCTAGAGACATGTGAAGAAACTGTGCTTGTCTTTTGGTCGTGGACTGGGTGACACAGAAGTGGGGGAGACCCATTGGGAGGTGACAATGGCAGCCTTTATCTTGATGTTGATTTTGCTCTTTTCCTTCCGGGTTTGTCTGGTTGTTTCTGACCCTTTTCTGTGGGTCCCCACTGGAAGATGCTTTAGACTTGTGGCAGGCTTTGGGGCCTTGCTCTGGGCCAATCCCATTTGGAGGGACTTTTACCCACGAGGGGACGGGTAACTTTGGGTGCTTCATTTAAAAACTAGATTCTTTGCCTTACCTGTGTTGTTTCCTAGTTTTATTAAAGTTCCTTTCCATTAAAGTCTCATATGTTTTGTGTTGATGCGGCGAATGGCAGAACCCATTTAGAATAGGCAGGTTTGAGGGGTTTGGTCTGCCCCTCTCCCTGTCCTATAACAGAGGTACAGTAGGAGGGGAGAGCTGAAATAGCAGCACCTCAGCTTTCATTTGGGCCCCACAACCAGGAGAGCACCCTGCTGGGGGTGGGGGGAAGGGATGGGACAGGGGTTTACCAGTGGAATGGAAATGGAATAGAATGATTTTGAAGGAAAATGTTTTTCCTCACGTGGTAAAAGGCAACTTCCCCAAGATACCAGAGAGAGCATTTTCAGATTGTGAAGAATCTAAAAATTTTTATATCATCAATGAGGGGAAAAAATAGATTGCTGTCACACCCTGATCTGTTATACGTATCTATTGAGAACTGTCTTCTGCTGACCCCTTCCTTCTTTTAAATTTCTTGGGTTTTGCTTGAAAGCAATCCTTTTCTAGATTGGAGGAGGAAACAGTTCCCTGGGCCGGAGGATTTGGTCCATATAGACAGGCAAAGAGGTTTTCTAAATTCAATTTTCTTTCTTTCTTTCTTTCTTTTTTTTTTTTGTTGTGTGTGTGTGTTCCCCCTTCACTCCTGAGACAATAGAAATAATTGATCCATCATCCAGGACTATGACCCAGGGATTTACATGCAAATTTCCCTTCTACTCCCACCCCTCCCCCATTTAAAATCCTAGAAGTAAAGAAAAACAAAACAAAACAAAACAAAACAGGAAAAGCTTTCTAAACTAGCAGGAACCCTGCTGGCCTGGCCACCCGCCCCTGACCAGGTGAGGGTCGGGTGGTGGTGGGAGACTAACCACTCCAAGCCTCCAGCCTCACCCTTGCCTCCCTAGTCCCCCCTCGCTCCACACTACCCTTTTCTGGTGTGGAATCACTTAAGGTTTGGATCAAACTCCCCTCTCTCCCAGGAGACCATATCTGAAAGCTTTTAGGGGGTGGAGGGAGAGGTGGGGAGAGGAGGAAAATTCCCCCAAACGGCGTAAGAAAGTCACCTCTTCACTCAAGCTGCCCGGCATCCCCCCACCCCCCACCATTAACCTTCGATTAAGACCTCCTCGTTATGGCAACTAAACTTTACTTTGCATAATTAAGATTTGCCTCGGAAGAAGGAGGAGGGAGAAGCCGCAGCTCCAGACCATTCTCCTTCACCTCGCCCCCTCCCACCACTGCCCCAACCCTCCAGCTCCGGGCCTCCGAGTTCCTGAGTTTTCTCACTTTGAGGTGCCACCGAACACAAAGAACCATAATGGGCTTCTTTGTGCTCGCTACGGGGCAATTACGCCCCGGAGTCCAGGCCCCTTTAAGAGCCTCTTAAAGAGACAGGCTTTCCTTTTTGCAGAGGGTTATTTAAGGGTGTGCAGGGGGAGGGGCGAGGCAAGCTCCCAAGGGTCTACACCCGGAGAAGGAAAACTTCTGTTCGGGCTTCATGAAAAGAGGCTGCGAGGAGTCTCCGCGCACTTAATTTTCAAGTCCCTTTTAAAGTATATTTAAACTTGAGGTTTTTCACTTGGTCTGAAAAATTGGATTGAAATAGGTGGGGCTCCAGGAGCAGGGGCGTCGGCAAAAATTTAAAGAGGCCCTACCGGGGAGCGCGCCCTGGCCCCGGAAGAAGCGGGGGGCAGAGCGGGGCGGTGCGGGTCCCCCGCGGGCCTGGGGAATGAGTGTCTCGGGACCCCGCCGCCTCGACTCCGGAGCAACCCCGCGCGGGGCCGGCAGCCCTCGCGGTAGTCGTAGCTTGTCTCTTTAAAAAGCAAAACGGGGTGGGGGGGAAAGTTTTGTTGGCATCTGGTTTCTGATCTCATTATGCTGTGGCCGACCAATCCCGCCCTCCGGGCTGGTCCTCGGGTTCAAATCTGATTGGCCGGGAGCACATTTTGGGCTGGTGCTTAGAGCTCGACGGGGCGGTTTCAAGGATCCCTTTTTTTTGGGGGGCTGAGGACAGGGCGGGGCCACCGGTGGGGGCCCCCTTGAAACCGACTAATTGGGATCGGCGAGGCCGGGGTGAGGCCTGGAGGAAGGCACAAAGGAGTCGCTGGGCCGGGCGGGGAGGGGAGAGGCGCGAGGAGGAGGAGGCAGGCGCGCGGGGGCCAGCGGAGCGCGGCGTCTCGGGCGGCTCAGTCGGACCCCGGCGAGCTAGCGGGCAGGCGCGCCGCCCCCCCGCCCGGCCTCCCCAACTCTGCGGCCGCGAGCAAAGTTTGCAAAGAGGCGCGGGAGGCGGCGGCCGCAACCAGGCGGCGGCGGGGAAGGCGCGCGGTCTTGGGGCTGGGGGCGGGGGCGGGGGGGCGCCCGGAGGTCGGGTGGGGGGCGGCGGCCAGCATGCGGCCCCGCAGCGCCCTGCCCCGCCTGCTGCTGCCGCTGCTGCTGCTGCCCGCCGCCGGGCCAGCCCAGTTCCACGGGGAGAAGGGCATCTCCATCCCGGACCACGGCTTCTGCCAGCCCATCTCCATCCCGCTGTGCACGGACATCGCCTACAACCAGACCATCATGCCCAACCTTTTGGGCCACACGAATCAGGAGGACGCGGGCCTGGAGGTGCACCAGTTCTACCCGCTGGTAAAGGTGCAGTGCTCGCCCGAACTGCGCTTCTTTCTGTGCTCCATGTACGCGCCCGTGTGCACCGTGCTGGAGCAGGCCATCCCGCCGTGCCGCTCCATCTGCGAGCGCGCGCGCCAGGGCTGCGAGGCGCTCATGAACAAGTTCGGTTTCCAGTGGCCCGAGCGCCTGCGCTGCGAGCACTTCCCGCGCCATGGCGCGGAGCAGATCTGCGTGGGCCAGAACCACTCCGAGGACGGCGCGCCCGCGCTGCTCACCACCGCGCCGCCCCCGGGCCTGCAGCCGGGTGCTGGGGGCACCCCGGGCGGCCCGGGCGGCGGGGGTTCGCCTCCGCGTTACGCCACCCTGGAGCACCCTTTCCACTGTCCCCGCGTCCTCAAGGTGCCGTCCTATCTCAGTTACAAATTTCTCGGCGAGCGCGACTGTGCAGCGCCCTGCGAGCCGGCGCGGCCGGACGGCTCCATGTTTTTCTCCCAGGAGGAGACGCGCTTCGCGCGCCTCTGGATCCTCACCTGGTCGGTGCTGTGCTGCGCCTCCACCTTCTTCACTGTCACCACTTACCTGGTGGACATGCAGCGCTTCCGCTACCCCGAGCGGCCCATCATTTTCCTCTCCGGCTGCTACACCATGGTGTCGGTGGCCTACATCGCCGGCTTCGTGCTGCAGGAGCGTGTGGTGTGCAACGAGCGCTTCTCGGAGGACGGCTACCGCACCGTGGTCCAGGGCACCAAGAAGGAGGGCTGTACCATCCTCTTCATGATGCTCTACTTCTTCAGCATGGCCAGCTCCATCTGGTGGGTCATCCTGTCGCTCACCTGGTTCCTGGCGGCGGGCATGAAGTGGGGTCACGAGGCCATCGAGGCCAACTCACAGTACTTCCATCTGGCCGCGTGGGCCGTGCCCGCGGTCAAGACCATCACCATCCTGGCCATGGGCCAGATTGACGGCGACCTGCTGAGCGGCGTGTGCTTCGTGGGCCTCAACAGCCTGGACCCGCTGCGGGGCTTTGTGCTGGCGCCGCTCTTCGTGTACCTGTTCATAGGCACGTCCTTCCTCCTGGCCGGGTTCGTGTCGCTCTTCCGCATCCGCACCATCATGAAGCACGACGGCACCAAGACGGAGAAGCTGGAGCGGCTCATGGTGCGCATCGGCGTCTTCTCGGTGCTCTACACGGTGCCCGCCACGATCGTCATCGCCTGCTACTTCTACGAGCAGGCCTTCCGCGAGCACTGGGAGCGCTCGTGGGTGAGCCAGCACTGCAAGAGCCTGGCCATCCCGTGCCCCGCGCACTACACGCCGCGCATGTCGCCCGACTTCACAGTCTACATGATCAAATACCTCATGACACTCATCGTGGGCATCACGTCAGGCTTCTGGATCTGGTCCGGCAAGACGCTGCACTCGTGGAGGAAGTTCTACACCCGCCTCACCAACAGCCGACACGGCGAGACCACCGTGTGAGGGGGCGCCCGCGCGCCTCGTGCCCGGACCCCCAGCCCCTCGCCCACGCCGCGCTTTTCCCCCGTCCCGGTTGGGGGACTCGCTCCTTACAGACTCCTTATTTTTATTTTTTTAAATAAAGAACAGTCAAAACCATTTATTTTTTAGGTTGCTTTTTAAAAAGAACTCTGCCCAACACCCCCACCAGGTTTGTAATTAAAACTGTAAATAGTCTTTGTAAATTTAATGATATATTTTCTATTTAAGAGAAAAAAAGGGGGAAGAAAAAGGCAGTGAGGGGCGCCAGGGCCGAGGAAAGGGGTGAAGGGGAGTGGAGGGGGTCCTCTTCTTTAGTGGCCCTTTGAAACACCCCCTACTTGGGCTGGAGCTCTTCGTGAGTTGGCAGGGCGGGCCTGCTGCTGGCCTGAGGAGTTCGGAGCTTGTTACACTCAACTTCCGAAGCCTGACTTGCAGCCTCTCACTGACGCCGGGCCTTTGGAAGCTGTCGGGTATTTTTGAACAGGACTTGGATTCTTTTGGGGTTATTTCTCTTTCCCCACTACCTCCTCACTTGTTCCATCTCCTCTACTCCGTCTTGAACCTCGCAACGGAGATGAACACGAAAAAAAGACCCAAACACGCTGGTGGGGCGGTGGGGCGAGTGAGGAGATTGAGGAATGGCCTCCGTGGCTCTGGCTGGCTACTTTCCAAGCAGGACGCTCTCTCCTCTCACTTTTCTTTTTGTGCTTTGAGTGGGCAGAAAGTGCTCTGTGAAGTGTGTTTTGAGACATCCCCCCTCCCCAACACACAACTACCACCTTGAGTGCCTCTCCCGTCTGCCTCCCTTTTTAGGGGGAGCATTAGTCTTTGAGTATTTCTTCCCAAATTTTGGGGTTAGGGATTGCCCTTGATTCTCCCCTTCCTTCACTTGCAGTCTGCTCGCGGCTGGTGCCCCCAACCAGATATAGTCTCTGGAGTACAAGTTACCAGTTTGCTGCGTGGTTTGTGTGTTATGTGTGGGTTTTTGTCCTTTGGGGTTATTTTGTTTAAAAGAAGCAATAAAAATGGGTTGGGCTAGAGGGAGGGACAGATGGGCTGGTGGGGTTTTCAGTTTTTCTTTGCCTAAAGACTGGTTTCTTTTCAAACTTATCCAGAAAATGGTGGGGTGGGGGGAGAAAGGTGGGTATCTTTGCTTTGGAAGAAGGCTCTGGGCAGACTCTTTGTGACTGTGGGGGTGGGGTTGAGTGTTTACATGACTTTCTATATCACAAGATGGATAGAATGTTTATAACAGATGTTTCTTATCTACCCCTACCCCCCACAAATAAAACTCAAGACTTTTCTTAAAGTATCTTTGACACTGGTATGAGAACTCCAGTTTCCAATACACATCATTTTCTTCAAATATTTGGAATATTTTAGACTTAATTCCAGCAGATTGATTTGAAAACCAAGGGGTGCGGTGGAACAAGTATGCCACATAATTCAATTTTTGACCATCTCCTGTTTCTTGATAATAGTGCAAATTAAAAGCTAATAATCATAATAATAAAGTGCATTTAATTATCTTCTAGAGATCTAGCCCTTTAATTGTATTTAACAGGGTTGTAACTTTTTATTAGTTTAACCAAACCACACCTCCTCCTCCCCTCTCCCCCTGACCTACTTGGTTGGGGGTGGGGTTCCCTGTCCCAAACCTTGCTTTTTTAAGCTAAATAGTGATGGGGAAAATGGTGCCTTACCACCCTTTGTTAGCTGTCTTTGGGACAAGGGAGAAAGTTAAGTTAGGACCCCTGCTTGGAAGGGTTTGCCTGTGTTAGTTTATGTTGGGGGAGGGGATCTGGAAATGTTTGGTGGTAATTGAAGTCGTATGTGGGGCTTTGTTTGGAATTGTATGAAGCCAGGGGATTTCAGCTGAGCCCCCTTCCCAAAATATATAATATTCCCCTGTAGCTTTTGTGGCTGTAGCCTACATAAGTTAAAAGTAGCTTTTTCTCAAATGAGGATGTGTGTGAAATCTCAACATGAGATTCTCTATCAAAGAAGCAGTTTTCAAGGTGTCACTCCCCTTATACTCCATTTGTTGCAAGATTCTCAAGGAACCCCACAAGGGTTGCAGGAAAGAGTTAAATTACAAAGTGTGAGTGCCTCTCCTGGAAATGGTGGTGAAGCTGGAGCAAGGAAAGAGGAGGGGGTGTACGTTCCAGAGGCTGGGATGGAGCCCAGTGGGGAGAGGAGTGCTGGCTCCGTTGAAGATTTGGGGGAAAGCATCCCCTCCTCCCTCCAATCTGTAAACCCCCAGAATCCCAGTTCTTTGTGTTTTGGGTACATATGTCAATGAACCCTCAGGCTGATAGATGTGGAGTTAACAGTTACCTTTTCCTTCCCTGAGTGGGGGGCCAGAGGGAATTTTGGTACATATTGTTTCTCTTTCTCAACCTCAGAGTCTCCTGCCAACCTAGGGGAAGAGGACCTGGGAAATCAGAAAAACTAGGGTTTTGGGGAGCCGGTAGGGGAGGATAGAGAAGCTGATTCCCTTTTAGAAGGGATAGGCCTGTCTTCTAGATGCCCTCCTTTTCTCCAAAGGGGTAGCCTAGGGCTGAACTACCTGACAGAAAGTAGTAGGGCCCTCTTTCCCCGGCTTCTCTCATTAGTTTCATGAAAAGACTCTTAGAGGGAGGGAAGTATAGCCTAAGGTGTGCAGAACTAGGGGAGAAAGTGCCCTGCAGCAAAGGTAAACCATCTGAGCTCATTGTCACATTTGGAGAGGGATATCCACTCCCTCGTTTGGAAAACCTGGTTAAAAATACGAGCTAGGAAGTCTGCTTTTGCAGATTTCTGGATTGCCTACTGGCAGGAAAATTTACCCAATTGTAAATGGGTTGGTCCTATCCTCTGGATGAGTGAGACTTTGTCTGGCGGGGGTCAGGGGCTCATGAGCCCTTCACTGCGGCCTGTCTCAGACCTCAACTGCTTTCTACCAGCTTTCCCACCCTCACCCCCCTTTCACAAAGGAGTGATGCTGCTATTTCTCCAGGGTCAGGGCACTTCTGTTGCAGACACTCCCAACCCTGATTGGTCAGATTTTTACTTTTCCTCCCCCATTCCAGACTTCCCCTCCTGAAAATGGTTCCTTTACTAATTCTGTAAGCTTAAGTGTCAGTCCCAGAAAAGGACACCAGAGTTTTACAAAACGAAATTCTTCTGAACTACCCTAAAGAGTAAGATCAGTGGAATCTAGAGCTGCTGACTTCTGGATTATTCCAAAAAGCTCTCTAAGAGGATGTTGGGGCCCCAGATCTAGTTGATCCTGTCTCTTGCAGGAAACAAGTTACCAAGATGCAGCAGAGTGTAATGAATGTTTAATACTTTGTCAAAGGAGAAAAGTTGGAGACAATATTTAGAAAGAACAGACTGGCATGAAACAGTGCCAGCTCTGAGTCCCAATACCTGTCTAGCAAGGTGCTGGTGAAGATTAGATGAGAGGATGCAGGTTACAGCACCAGCACATAGTAGAAGTTCAAGAAATTGCAGCACTCTTCCAGTTACCTAGGGTAAATTCCTGAAAGTGGAAATCACCGGATCAAAGGATGTGCAGCTCTCTCTAACTTATTGTTACTGGAGGTTTTAATAGAATAATTTACTTGGCTCCCAGTTTCTCTACCCGACCCAGGGTCCTGTTCAGAGGTTCCTCTGGGCGGTGGTGGGCAGTGTTTTCCCCCTTCTCTCTGATTAGGACAGAAATGTCTTACCCGCCTGAATGAGCAGGGCACACACGCAGGCGGGCCCTCTCTCCAGCCAGCTTTGAAACTAGCTAATTAGGGCTGGGGTTGTCACAGCTGGCTTCCCCTGCACTCCCCCTTCCTCTGCTCTGCCCCATCCCCAGTCTCACAGCCTGAGAGCCACCTCCCCAGCAGCCCTGCCTTCCATTTAAGGCTTGTGGCTCCCCCAAGCCATCTGCAAGGTGCTGGCATGTGAGACCTGGAAGGGCTAAGGCTACAGCAGCTGAAAAAGGACAAGATGGGACATGGAAGAAGCTCGCAGACCACGGATTAGCTTTAGAGAGGACTGCCTGCCTTTGGCCCGGACCCCCTCCTTATTCCTAATGAAATCTGGAGAGGAGCCGGCCTGGGCTGGGGGCTGAGTCCTGCACTCTTTGTTTGAAAGCCAAGCTTTCTGAAGGCTCCAGCCTCCCAACCTGGCCCTTATAATTAGCCCCAATCAGAGTGTTTATGTCGGGGCCTCATGCGGAACTCAGAGCCCCATGATTTCATTCCAAACCTGGGGGGAGAAGGGAGGGAGAGGGGTGTGTGTGGGAACAGGCGAAAAGGAGGGTGGGGGTAAGAAGTGTTGAAACTAGCTAATTTGGGGAGAGGGGGAGAAAAGGAGGTCCTGGAAGGAGAACAACCACCTCCATTTGGCCATGTCTAGGGTCAGGATCCCTCCCTGGGTAGCTGGCATCCTGACCCAGGATCAGGTCTGCAAGCCTCTGGGCAGGCTCTGTGGGTGGGTGGGCTTGTGCCAATCGGAAATGACTTGGATATAATTAACCCAGCTAATCACCAGCCTCAGACCTGTAGGAGGGGAGGGCAAAGCCCAGAGCCAGGACTCCCCCAGGAAGCTCCTGTCTCCTTTCCTCCTTCTTCTGGGGCCTGGGGTGTGCCATGCGCTGCAGCTTTTAAGGATGAGGGAGTCAGAGGGTGGGCAAGTAAGGGATGTAGAAAGGGAGGATGCTTAATTCTCATCTGTGACCTCACCCAGGATGTGACATGTTGCTTGAGGCTGAGGTGGCCAGGCTGATGGGCATCATTGGGAATTGTAGGCAGGAAGGAGAGCATTCCCAGCCACACTGCTCCCAGGTGGCATTGGGTTTATCCCAGACTCAATTAGCATCTCCTTCCAATCTAGGCCTCCTTGAAAACTCTCTAGGGTAGGATATGGCTTGTAGGGAATTCTGTGTACTAGGTTTAGTGTCTCCTGTCTCATGGGTGGGGAGGGGGCAGAGTGTGGGGTCTGCAAGGTCTCCAAGGAGTGTCCCAATTTTAACCCTCCCTCAGTACATAAAGTATCCCACATCCATGTCTCTCTCCTATCTCTCCAGTCTCATGTCCCACTGCTTTTCTTTATATGCCTATGTGCTGTGCCAGCCTCTAACATTCATGGTCTGGGACCGACTATGCTCTGTGACTTCGCACACACTGTTCTTGTGGCCTGAATGCCCTTCCGTTCTCTCAGCCTGCATATTAACTAGTAGTGCCTTAGAACTTACCTGAGGTCAGGTGACTCCTCTGCAGAGTCATATCCCCAGCCAATGCTGTCCCCATACTGTGTTCTTTACCTGTCCCAGAACATTACATTGTTGTGATTTGTCTTCTTTCTTGACTGCGACCTCTTTGAAGGAGAGTCTGTATCAGAGAGAATTTATTTATTTATTTATTTATTTATCTTTTTATTTTAGTATGCCAAGCACATAGTGGATGCCCAAGAACACAGGCTCTGGAGCCAACTACCTGGGCTTGAATCTTGCCTCAGCCCCTAGTTAGCTGATGATTGTGGGCAAGTTAATTAACCTCTCTGTGCATTATCTGTAAATGGGGGTGGTAATTACACTTACCTTGCAAGACTGGTTTGAGGATTAAACAAATTAATTCAAATAAAATGTTTGAAACAATTCCTGGCACATAGTAAGGGCTTAATAAATGTTAGTTAAGCTTATCCGTTCATGTGTTGGCTCAGTAGATATTTGTGTTTGCCATGATGCAGGTTTCAGTTAAAACTCTAGGGATGCAGGGCCTCCCCGGTGGCACAGCGGTTGAGCGCTGGGTTGCAAAGCTGCCCGCGGCCTCTGCGGCACCAGTTCGATCCCCGGCTGCTCCCGGAGGAGGGTCCCACATGGCGCGCAGACCTCTCCTGCCGCCTGCTGCTCCCCTCAGCAGTGTACTTCGGTCCTTCTGCCTGCTCTGCTCCCCGCTCTGGCTCTGGTGAATTCTCTCACCTTCCTGCGCTTCTGACTGTACCCAGTGCTTGTATAAACAAAACAAACAAATAAATAAAAAACATGCCTCTATTTTAAAAAAATTTAAATAAAAAATAATAATAAAAAAAAAACCTCTAGGGATGCAAAAATGAATTTTTGTCCCTTCCCACATGTAGCTGGCTGTCTAGCTTGTTGAATGAATGAGGGTAAGGAGTAAGCATGATACTTGTGAGTTTGTTATGTGTTTTGTTAAAGAAGCTCAGATTATAAATGTTTCAGAATGTATCTGGGCTCAAATATGGAATCATGGTACATCTATTTTTTTTAGATTTATTTTTTATTTATTTACGCATACAAGAACTGGGGTCTAGGCCAGAAGTGGGGTGGGGGTGAAAGACTTCACCAGAGACAGAGTGGAGAGCAGAACAGGTGGATCTACAGAAATAACACTTCTGAGGGGAGCAGCGATCGAGACAGGAGAGGTCTCCTGGGCCATGCGGGTCACCTCCCTGGCTGGAGATAGAACTCAGGCTGCAGTGGCTGAGGATAGCTTGATAGTGCTGAGACTTTAACCCCTGTGCCACCAGGAGGCCCATGATGTATTTATTTAGATAGTATAAGAAGTGAAATTGCAGATTATCCCTTATTTTCTTTTCTTGCTTTTCTTCTTTTTTTTTAAGATTTATTTATACAAGCACTGGGTACAGTCAGAAGCGCGGGAGGGTGAGAGAATTCACCAGAGCCAGAGCGGGGAACAGAACAGGCAGACTGATGAAATACACTACTGAGGGGAGCAGCAGGAGTAGCATGAGAGGTCTGCAGCCATGTGGGACCCTCACTGGGGCTGCAGAGTCTGCGGGCAGGGCGCTGCAGAGGCTGTGGGTAGCCTCGCAGCCCAGCTCTCCGCCGCTGTGCCACCAGGGAGGCCCTGCAGACTATCCCTTATAAAACGAAAGCTTGTCCAGGACAGAGCGTTCAGGAAGCTGACTACTCGTACAAATGTTAAAAAAATTTTTTTCTACAAGGCAGAATGATTATTATCAGACAAATATACAATGAACACATCAAAATTTTATTTAACTCATTAATTAATGAACCAGTAAGATGTTCAAAGGAGAATCCAAAGAACAGAAATATACCTAGACCATCAAAAATGCTTAATAAATTTGTCTAATGCAAAACCGAGCCACATCCATTGGGCAGTAATCCATTGCATCTCCACCAGTCACAATTTACATTTTTATGGACAAAAATCATTGTAAAATATCTAAATGATAATAAAATGTGGAGATGGCCTGCAAATACACACAGTGATTTCTTTTTTTTTAAAGTTTTATTATTTATTTATTTATTTATTTGTTTATTTATTTATTTATTTTTATTTTTATTTATACAAGCACTGGGCACAGTCAGAGCACGGGAGGGTGAGAGAATTCACCAGAGCCAGAGCGGGGAGCAGAGCAGGCAGAAGGACCGAAGTACACTGCTGAGGGGAGCAGCGGGCGGCAGGAGAGGTCTACGCACCATGCAGGACCCTCCTCCGGTGACCGGGGAGCAGCCGGGGATTGAACCGGCGCTGCAGAGGCTGCGGGCAGCTTCGCAACCCAGCGCTCAACCACTGCGCCACCGGGGAGGCCCCACACAGTGATTTCTTTGACCATTTCAGTCTTTCACAGTTTTCCTTGGTAAGAAGTATTGAACTCAGATACCTCAAAATGGCAAGTGCCAAGCAATTCTTCCAATCAAAGAGCTTAAGTAGCAGTAGAGAACCCAATTCCTTCCAGAGAGAACTGGAAATCTTCCAGTCAATTGCAGGCTGGTACAGGCTTTACCCATCTATTCTTCCCCACCCTTAACTCTGACTTCTCTCTCCCTTGCTTTCCTCTTTTTCATCCCTTCACTCAATCCCTTCTAATTATACAGCCAGCCCATTCACCCCTCTGTGGTAGTCATCATTTATTGAATACTTTCTATGTGCCAGACATTAAGCTAAGCACCATATGTTCATAATAGCATTTAATGTTCAAAAGAACTATGAAATGAGTGCTATCTTTACTTCAAATTACAGCCTATTAAAGTAACTGAAGTTCATGGAAGCAGCAGTTCCCAGGGCATCTAGTTAGCTAATCAGAGCAGAGCAAAGACAGTCAGACTCAACCACATTACCTGAAACAGTAAATGGGATCATTTCTCATGCCAACTGTAATTAATTATAATGGCAACCTGGAATACTATGCTAAGATGTCTTCTGAAGCATCCTCTTGGTTTAGTAGGAAATAGTACTAGGATCCATTAGTGATGTCTGTCATGGTCACCGAATTAAAAAATGTAAGGTTTGGCAAACATGCCAGATGGATGTCAGGCTCGCTTATAAATTAAATTACCCCCTGCATCATCTAAACTTTTGTTTGTTTTTACACTGCTGATGGCAGTCACTCCCTTTAAGTTCTGAGTCCTGAGCCTTCAGTGTCTGTCTGGATCTTAATGCAAATTTTCTGCATTGCTACTTAAGAGTGTTATTCCATCTGTTTTCTGCTGTGCCCTACTCCTCCCCCACTGACACACACAGTGCCATCACTTGGGAGCTTGTTAGAAAAGCAGAATCTTGGTGGAGCTGACTTCATATGTACCTACCAGAAGCTGAATTTTAATAGCATTCTCAGGCAATTTGTTTAGACATTCAAGTTTGAGGGGTACCCTACCTCTTTTCTCAACTGCACTGTCCTCCCACCTCAGAAGCCAAGAAGGTGCTGGCTGAGGTGCAGGTCTAAGTATCCACAACGACCCCAACTCAACCCAGTGGAAGCAGGTGCATTTACAGATTATTTCATCTGAGATATGAAGACTTAAAGACATCTTCCCTACACTGGAAAAAACTTGCAAGATTCTCTAGCTTTTCCCACTAGGATTGTGCATGCCTCTGGGTCTGCAACCACACCTTCACAGCTTAGCATCTCATCCTTTCCTGTTTTCTGAGACTCTGCTGAGCTGCCCTGGGGCCTCAGGAATCCACCCTAAACTTTCCATCCTGGCCTCTGAGACCTCTGACTCTTCCCAGAGTAGCCAGAGAGCTGGAGTGAAATTAGAGGAGATGTGGAGATGTGGAGGAGAAATAGTGCTGAACCTGAGAGCAATCTCTGCCCACTGGCTCAACCAGTATTGTTGATAACTGTTCTGCATCAGGCACGGAGGATACAGCAATGAACAGAGCATGGTCTGTGCTCTCGGGGAAAAGTGCACGTATAAGCAGATAATTACAATATCTTATAATACAAAAGGCAGGTAATTCTGGGGTTGTCAGGAAGAAGACCATGTAGAAGGAACAGCATGGACAAAGCCATGGAAGAATATAGCATGATCAGGGAACTGGGAGGGAGAGTATGCTGGGACATGGGATGAATGTGGAGGAGAGCAGCAGGCTTATCTAAGTGAGGATTTGGGCTGATCCCCAGCAAAATTTTAATCTCACGCTGGCTTGTCCCTACAGCACATGTCTGAGCCACCCCCACCTGCTTTCAACACCAGATCTCATTTCTTTACTGACTTGAGCCAATCAGGAGACATTCACATACACACACAGACATGTTAAAGGCAAATGTTAGTGGGTTTTGGACCTATATCCTCTCTCCCAATCAATGACTGCTGCATTTCATTCTTACCAATACCCCCTTTCATACTAGTAGGAGCAGGCATAGTCAGTGAATTAACTTCCTAGGAAAGAACTCAGGGGAGGACTGTGGGTCTCCTTGACCTGAGACATGGTTAGATATCGGGCAGGTTTGGCTGCATGTGTGCATTTATGTACCAGTTCTGACTGTGTGACTATGTCTGTGAACATGTGTGAGTGTATGTGTGCATACCTCTGGGGAGAGGCATGATTGGTTGTCGTGAAGTGTGAGGAGATATAACCCCAAATACTGTCAAAGAAGGATACCGTTCCATTGACAACCCATAGAAGGGTCACAAAGGAAGGTGACTTTAACACAATTTCAAATTATTTGACACCCCCATTGAGAGGAGGGGTGATGTCCCCTGGCCTTGAATCTGGGCGACCTTGACTAGTTGGATATGGTCAAAGTGAATCTATGTGATATTGAGCTAGGTCATGAAGGCCCATGCAACTTCAACCTTGTTCATTGGAGTCCTCACTCTATGAGCTGCCTGAGGGCCATGAAAGAAGCTAGACATCTGAGGCACCATGCAAGAGAGGTCCCATGTTGGTGTTCTTGTTAACAGTTCTAGCTCAGTCCAGTCTTTCAGCCATCCCCACTAACACAAAAAACATGTGGGTGAAACCAGAAACCATCTTGAATTTTCCAGACTAGCCTAACTACCAGCTGAATATCATCATGTCCCCTATGATGCCATGAGGAACAGAAGAATCATCCAGCCAAGCTCTGCCCAAATTCCTGACCCAAAAAATTGGGAGATATAATAAACTGGTTGTTGTTTTAAGCTACTAACTTTTGGGGTACTTTGTCACGCAGCAGTGGACAACTGAAACAAATGCAAGTAATAATATTTAAACTTATTAAGGGGCCTCCTGGTGGCACAAGGAGTTAAGATGCAGCCTATGAAGCTGTCCACAGCCACTGCAGCATGAGTTCAATCCCTGGCCAGGGAGATGACCCACATGGCGCAACAGACTTCTCCTGACTTGCCCGCTGTTCCCCTCAGCAGTGCATTTCAGTCAGTCTGCCTGTTCTGTTTCCCATTCTGTCTCTGGTGAATCCTCTCACCTCCCTCCCCACGCCTCTGGCCTGTATCCCAGTTCTTGTATGCATAAATAAATAAATCTTTAAAAAAATAAACTTATTAAGCACTCACTATGTTTCTGGCATTCTATTTTTTTTTTTAAGATTTATTTATTCATGCATACAAGAACTGGGGTACAGGCCAGATGTGTGGGAGGGTGAGAGGATTCACCAGAGACAGAGCAGGGAACAGAACAGGCAGACTGACTGAAATATACTGCTGAGGGGAGCAGCAGGAGAGACAGGGGAGGTCTGCTGTGCCATGTGGGTCACCTCCCTGGCCGGCTGGGAAATAAACTTGTGCTGCACTGGCTGGTGATAGCTTGATAGTGCTGTGTCTTTAATCCCTGAACCACCAGGGAGGCCCCTTTTTATTTTTAAATATGGGATGCTTCAAAATTTGTGTGTCAACCTTGCACAGAAGGCACCATACTCATCCTCTCTGTTGTTCTCGCTTAGCATAAGTGCTGCCAAAGTGGACACCCTTTCTACTTTCTTAAGATGTAACAGTGAGGGGCCTCCCCGGTGGCGCAGCGGTTGAGTGCTGGGTTGAGCGCTGGGTTCGATCCCCGGCTGCTCCCCGGCCACCAGAGGAGGGTTCCACATGGCGCGCAGACCTCTCCTGCCGCCTGCTGCTCCCCTCAGCAGTATACTTCCGGTCCTTCTGCCTGCTCTGCTCCCCGCTCTCGCTCTGGTGAATTCTCTCACCCTCCTGCGCTTCTGACTGTACCCGGTGCATGTGTAAACAAAACAAACAAACAAACAAATAAATAAAAACATGCCTCTATTTTAATTAAAAAAAAAAAAGATGTAACAGTGAGGTCTCTCTGGTGGCACAGGGGTGAAAGACACAGTACTATCAAGCTATCTCCAACCAATGCAGCATGAGTTCAATCCCCAGCCGGCCAGGGAGCTGACCCACATGGCGCAGCAGACCTCTCCTGTCTCGCTTACCTTCTCACCCTCTTTCTTCCTCCCTTCCTCTTCAGTTCATAGCAAGTATGTGAGCAGAGGTGTCAGGTAAACAGCAGTAAGCAGTGCAGACAACAAGTGTGAGGAGCACAATGCTGGTCAAGTTTAGGGCATTGTGGGAATTCATAGAAGAGGTGTCAGTCCCTAACTTTATGAACCATGGAACACTTCCCAGAGGAAACAACATCTAAACTCAGACTCGAGGACCAATAAAATGTTGCAAGCAGTCACCTGTGCAAAAGCTGCAAGGCAAGAGAGGAAAAGATGCTTTCAAGGAAATGCAAGAAGCTAGTCTGGGCTGGAGCACAGAGTGCAAGATGGGAAGAGAAGAGGTTGTGGGGTCAGGCCGGGGCTTTCTAAGCTCCACAAAGTAGTCCAAGCTTTCTCCTAGGAGCCACAGGTCATCACTGAGAGGTTTCCAGTGGAAGTGACACAGTGAGGATGTGGTTTCCTTGTCTATTATTAAATTTGACTTTGATTTTGAGTTCCATTTTACAAAGGCATTTTAGTTCTTGGAAAAGTGTACATATGATACAAAAGGGCACCTAATAAAGCTAAAGTCTCTTCTGTGGCCGCCCCCCAACCCCCACCTAGAAATATCCCTCTGGCTGCAGTGGAAAACAACATGACAATGACACAGTGAAAGCAGGAGACCCTGAGGATGCTAGTGAGCATTCAAGGTAAGAGAGGGGGGTAGTGGGTATCCCTGGTGGCACAAGCGGTTAAAACGCAACCTATGAAGCTATCCACAGCCACTGCACCACGAGTTCTATCCCTGGCCAGGGAGCTACACACATGGCGCAGAAGACCTCTCCTGACTTGCCTGCTGCTCCCCTCAGCAGTGTACTCCAGTCAATCTGCCTGTTCTGCTCCCCACTCTGTCTCTGGTAAATCCTCTCACCCCCCACATGTCTGGCCTGTACCCCAGTTCTTGTATGCATAAATAAATCAATCTTTATCTTTTTATAAAGATTTATTTATTTATTTATTTATTTATTTATTTATTTATTTATTTATTTATACAAGCACTGGGTACAGTCAGAAGCAGGGGAGGGTGAGAATTCACCAGAGCCAGCATGGAGAGCAGACCAGGCAGACTGAGGAAGTACACTGCTGAGGGGAGTAGCGGGTGGCAGGAGAGGTCTGCATGCCATGTGGGACCCTCGCCAGGTGGCCGGGGATCTAACTGGTGCTGTAGACGCTGCGGACTGCTTGGCAACCTAGCGCTCAACAGCTGCGCCACCGGGGAGGCCCAATAAATAAATCTTAAAAAAAAAGAGACAGAGGGCCTCCCGGGTGGCCCAGCGGTTGAGCGCTGGGTTGCGAAGCTGCCCACAGCCTCTGTGGCGCCGGTTCGATCCCCGCCTGCTCCCCGGCCACCAGAGGCGGGACCCACATGGAGTGCAGACCCCTCCTGCCGCCCGCTGCTCCCCTCAGCAGTGTACTTCAGTCCTTCTGCCTGCTCTGCTCCCCGCTCTGGCTCTGGTGAATTCGCTCACCCTTCCGCGCTTCTGACTATACCCAGTGCATGTACAAACAAACAAACAAACAAACAAACAAATAAATAAATAAAAATACATGCCTCTTTAAAAAAAATAAATAAATAAAAATAAAAATAAATAAATAAATAAAAGAGACAGAGAGGATGGTAGTGACCATGGGAACTATTTGAGAGACACCGAGGAAGCATAAACAAAGGACTTGGACACTGATTAGACGTGGGCTGTGAGAGAGGAAGGGGTTAAGAATGACACCCCAGGGGCCTCCCTGTTGGCTCAGTGGTTGAGCACTGGGTTGTGAAGCTGCCCACAACCTCTGCAGTGCTGGTTTGATCCCTGGCTGCCCGGCAAGGGTCCCACATGGTGCACAGACCTCTCCTGCCGCCTGCTGCTCCCCTCAGCAGTGTACTTTGTCACTCTGCCTGTTCTACTCTATGCTCTGGCTCTAGTGAATTCTTCACCTTCCAGCGCTTCTCACTGTACCCAGTGCTTGTATAAATAAAATAAATAAATCTTAAAAAAAAAAAAAAAAAAGAATGACACTCCAGGAAGGAGGATAGTGCTCTTCAGTGAGTGAAGGGGGAACAGAATGGGAGCACTGTTAAGGGGATGTGGTGGAATGATTGCAAAAGTGGCCACCACCAACGCCTTCCCCGATGGAGTCTTTCGTCTATTTTCTACTATCCTTGAATCTGGGTGGCCTGTTACTTGCTCTGACTAAAAGGATGTTGCAAAATTAATGCCCTGCCAGATCTAGGTTTTCAGAGACCTGGCACAGCTTCCACTCTTGTCCCTGTGGAAGCCAGCCACCATGCCGACACCCAGCCACTGTGCAGGAGAGATACACAGAAAGAGACACCTCCTTCCTGGGGGGTCATTCTTAACCCCTTCCTCTCTCACAGCCCACATCTAATCAGTGTCCAAGTCCTTTGTTTATGCTTCCTCGGTGTCTCTCAAATAGTTCCCATGGTCATGACCATCCCCTCTTACCCGGGATGCTCACTAGCATCCTCAGGGTACTCAGAAAGAGGAGAGTCACTCCGGAGGATGAGAAATGTGAAGGGAAAGAGTGAGACCCACTCAGCCCCCATCTCTTCCAACGGAGGCAGTGGGCATTCTAGTGAGGCCATCTTGCATCCTACAGACCCCATGGGGTTGTAACTGTCAATGCTGCATGGATCTGAGAGAACTACTAACACAGAGCTCTGACCTAATTGCAGAATCACAACAAATGAAAGATTGTTTTAAGTCACTCAGTTTTGGGGTGAATTGTTACTCAATAGATAGCTGAGGGCCTCCCTGGTGATGCAAAGGGTCAAGTCTCAGCACTATAAAGCTATCCGCAGCATCTGCAGCATGAGTTCGGTCCCTGGCAAGCCAGGGAGCTACCCACATGGCACAGCAGACCTCTCCTGTCTCGCCCGCTGCTCCCCTCAGCAGTGTATTTCAGTTAGTCTGCCTGTTCTGTTCCCTGATCTGTCTCTGGTGAATCTTCTCACCCCCCACACCTCTGGCCTGTACCCAAGTTCTTGTATGCATAAATAAATAAATCTTTTAAAAAAATAGATAGCTGAAAGAAAAAAGAAGTAAAACAGCTGAAAAAGATTAGGAGGGGCGAGGGAGAGGCTTTCAGTTCACCGTCTTGCCCATGGTGGGGACACGTCCTCCTTAGGGGAGGAGGTGGCCCATAGAAAGGCTTTCCTAGTGAGTGTGGAATAGTGTTTCTGAACAAGAGACTTCCAGACACTGATAGGTGGGGCCACTCTACACAGCTGCACTTGTTTGGGGGCCCAGACACATACACATACTTTCAGTAGGGTCCCCTATGCTCTCCACAAGACCCCCCCCCCTTCAGAGGGACACTGGCACAAACACAAGTCACAGGACCCCTCACCTGGTCTCAGCCCTTGATGGCTCACAGACTAGCCTTACTGGTGGCAACTGGGCAAAGACAGTTGATGTCCTGTCTGGCCCTGGATCTGGAGGCGGGAGAAGGAAAGCGGACAAGCTCAGAGACTTCATCACACCGGTCCATCTTCTACTACTTAGGACTCCTGTCACTGGGTCCCTAAATCCCCCTCCCTGAGTAGATAACAGGAAGATGAGGAACCACTTTCTTTTTCCTGCTCCCTGAACCACCCCATCCCCTTCTTATTAAGAAATAGATTGACTGAAGCTCCTGCCAAGCCATAGACTCTCTGAGACACAGCCAGATCTCCTCAAAGACAAGCGGCGTGTTATCTTTCCTTGCAGCCCTGCCCTGTCACTTCTTTCTGGACTTTGCCGCCGAGGGCACAGATTGGTGAGACAGAGTAGGTAAGACCTCTGGAACCTACTGGTAAGAGTGTGAGCAGTATTGGGGTTGGGGGGAGGGTGGGCAGCAGAACAGGACAAAGGGGAGGTGGGGCAAAAACTGAGATGTCCCCTCAGAATTTGTTCTTCCCTTTGCCTCTCCTCCTCTTACCCCACCCCCAGTCTGAGCCATTCCATTGCCCCCCACCTCTGGAAAAACTGAATTGGGATTCGATCCCCAGCCAGTTGCCTGAGTTCCGGAGCAGCTGTCCCAGGCTTGGGGGGAGGGGCCAGGAATGCTGGGGCTGAGGCCTGGGCCGCCCCAGACAGAGCCGGCTCTGAATTCTGGGAATGTTTGTGCAGCTGGAGCCCATTAGGGGAGGGAGCTGGGCGCTTATTAATCCCAGCCTTGTTCCCCGGGAGGGGCCAGGGCCCTGCACACGAGTGGAGGGGGACAGGGCTCTGCTAAGGAGACCAGGCCCCAGCCCTCAGCCCCTGCCCGGTGGAGTCTCAGACCGGAGCTTGGAGATCTGGTCCTTGCACCTTACCTACATGGTGCACATGTGTGTGTGGGTGGCGCAGGGGGAGGTGAGTGTGGAGGTGGGGTACAGGCACACATAAAGGGCCATGGGGGTATGGCAAGGTTTGACAGAAGCCACAAGGGGGTGGCTGGGGACACTTGAGGTGGTGCTATGTATCCCTCAGGAATTTCTCATTTGTCCCCCCAGGAACTGCTGGCCAGCTAGGGGGAGGAGGAGGGGATGAATCCCTGTTGTCCCAAGTGCTGGGTGCACAAAGAGGGCTGAAGAGTGTGGAATCAGCCCTGGGGGTCAACCTGCAACAATTGAGGAGGTGCCATTTACTCCAGCCTGAGCAACACCTCCTGGGGTTGTCCGTGCATGACCTGTGCAGCCACACACGGTGCTCCTAGGTGAAGGGGGTCTAGGGACCGGGGTTTGGTTCCAAGCTGGCACTACTGGAGGATGTAGTACAAAGCATTGACATTTAAAAAGAGCCTGACATGGTGTGCGGCTCTACTTACCGTGGGCACCTGGATGCATTTCTTAGCCTTACTTCCTTTATCCACAAATTGGGGTAAGATCTGTCCTATGCACTTTATAAGATTGTACAGATGTTCTCTCATCCATTGGTGTGTCCATATGTCCATGCCACAAACTCTATTCCACGTATTCTTCTGGTTACTGGTGCAACAAAAATGAGCAAGGGCCCTGGCATTAGGAGCTCATGCTCGATTCTGTGGGGTGGGATGAGGTTAGTCACATACACGAATGGACTATAAATGTGGAAAGTGCTCTGACCCTGCAGTATCAGGAAACACTGCTGGCCAGTCTGTTACATGTGTGTCCTTAGGATGACATGTTGGAAGGGCCCTGTACTGTGTAAGTCCCAGCACAGTGTGGAAGGAGGCTGTGGCAGGGTCCTCGGGGGCAGAACTGAGGTCCCCTTGTACTTGGTGTGCTGATTCAGACCCTGCCACATCTCCAGCTGGGACCTAGGGCTATTGGTGATACCAGAGGGGTTCCAGAATTAACTCTACTGTAGGACACTGGAAGGTTAGGAGCATGACAAAAATCCCAGCACCCTTTAGGGAACAAGGAAGAAGAAATCTACGACAAATTCCTTAGAAAGAAGTTTAGGTTTGATGCCTTTGCTGAACTACAACCCCAGCTCTTCATAGGAGATGGTGAGGAGGGCTGGGGAAATGAGAGAGGGAAGTTCAGCGAGGACCAGGGGCCAGGGAAGCTTTGAAGAGGGGTTCAGCTATTCTGCCTCAGCTATCCCCAGAGGCCTTGCCCAAGAAGAGGAAGAAAAACCTCTCCTCTCTCTCAAGCTCATTCCCCACAAGACTCTGTTACTGCAGAGGGTCTCCAGCTTAGATAGGATGAGTTCCCTTCAAAACTTCAGAGAATTCTCCAGAAGGGCTGATAGGACAGGAACCATAGAACAACAAGGCTGGTAATGCCTGTGACAACAATTTGGAATCTTGGGATGGGCAAGGAATGACAACAGCTGTCTGAGAGTTCCCAAGTCATGTCCTCAAGTGGTGACCCCTTTGCTCCAAATGCCACCAATTCAGGCAGTCAGTCTCTGAACTGAGTACTCCATGTCCAAGGACCTCACTGGAACCTCACTGTTCAGGCTCTGGCCACATGGCTAAAGGACTAACACCAGGACAATCTCTGTCAAAGAGAATCTTGCAGGTGAGGAGACCCACAAAACTATGGAGGCTCAGTTCCTGCTGTTAGGGACCTCAGTCTACTAAGGGGAGATAGTCCTTACCCTCCACGAGTTGCTTTTTTAATGGAAAGGACACTTCTCTTTGGGAAACCCTCAGTGCATCCTGGAGACAGGACACAATCTCTCTCTCTCTCTGTCTCTCTCTGTCTCTGTCTCTCTCTCTCTCTCTCTCTCACACACACACACACACACACACAGCCTGGGGTAAATACAAGATGAGCTAGTGAACTAAATTCCAGTGATGGGCAGTTAGGAATAGTAGAATGAACGATGAGGCGAAGTAAGGCAGAGTAAACTAAAGAAATTCCCCAGAGAAAGACCCTGAGTAACATGTGGACTACCGTTGTTGGGGGAGAGCACTTTTCCCTGCAGATGCCCCTGACTATCTCTCCCCTCCGGAGGAGGGTTATAAAATGTGGAGACAGCACTCATAGATCCTAAGATCCCTTCCAATTCTAATATCCTAGACTTCCTGGCCCCAGGCCTCTCACCCCTGCTTCCTCTCCCTCAGAGCCTCCCCCACCCTGTCCTTCCTCACAATCTTCCATTTGGTCTCTCCTGAGGCAGGTGGTCCAGCCAGCTGCTTGGCCTGTGTGGAGATGCAATCCCACCCACAGTGTGGGACGGCGTTCAGTGGGGGTGGGCTCTGATCTGAGGAACTGACAGATGAGTTTGGGGCTCAGGCAGGAGGCAGAGTACTGGGGTGAAAACATGGTGTAGGGCAGCTTTTCTCAATACCCTCAAAAGGGGAGATTTGTAGGGAAGGAGAAAAGGGTCCAGGGGATGCAGTAGGTTTAGCCTGTGGTAGGTCTGGGTTCCCTGTGGAGGCCTGGGAGGGAGTCAGGGAAGAACAGGTTGCACTCCACTTCCCCTGAACTGGGGAACACTGGGGCTCAAGTTGAGCCAGGCAGGGTGGTTCCCGGCAGCTGCTGGGTGTGCTTGTTGTGAGATGGGAAGGCAGGGCAGGCAGTGTGGATTGGAAAGGACAGCTGGGTCTGCCAGGAAGCCTTGCCTGACACCCCTCCTGAGACACTTCCCCTCCCCCACCTCCACCCAGGGCTAGGATGGGGGGGGGGGTGTTCTCTCCACCCACTCAGATCAAGAGGCCAGACAGAGACTAAGGAAAGAATGGAGAGGGGGCTGAGCCTAAGGGAGCCATGTTCTTTCCATGCCTTTCCTCAGTAAAGCTTTCATGAAAAGTGTGAGGGTCCCCTGGAGTCTGCCACAGTGGATAAAAGTGGATGGCTCCATGGATGACTGGATAGAGGGCTCAACTTCTTTCAGTGATTCAGACCAGAGCACTTTCCATCAACATTTTGCCTTCTATACCAAGGACTCAATTTTTAAAAAAAAAAAAAGATTTATTTTGATTTATTTACGCATACAAGAACTAGGTGTAGGCCAGTGGTGTAGGGGGTGAGAGGAATCACCAGAGACAGAGTGGGGAGCAGAACAGGTGGTTCTACCGAAATACACTACTGAAGGGAGCAACGGTCGAGACAGGAGAGATCTGTGCCATGTAGGTCAGCTCCTGGCCAGGGATCAAACTCATGCAGCAGTGGCTGACATAGCTTGATAGCCCTGAAACTTTAAACCCTGCACCACCAGGGAGGCCCTATACCACAGAATCTTAAATGTGAGCAGTGCCTAAGAATTACCTGGTGTTTGGTTTTTTTTTTAAAAAAAAAAAAAAAAAACAACATAATGCCACAAAGATTACCTCACTTCAGAGATTTGATTCAGTAGATCTGTGGTGGGGGGGTGTGAGTGTGTCAGAATTTGAATTTCCAACAAATTGCCAGAGGATGCTGATGTTCCTGGGTCACTCTATTCCTCTCTTCCCTCCCTTCTCAGCTGTCTCAACCCTTTCCTAGCCCCTGCCTGCCTGCCCCTGCTCCCCACAACACAAGCCACCTCAGCTGTTGTGGGCCAAGCATATGGCTGGGCTGGCAGAGGGTCAGGGCTCAGCCTGTGGTAGGAGGGTGTGGACCAGAGCTCAGCCTGGCTTCTTCTGTCTGACCCAGGTCCTGGCAATGCACTGCGTGATTCTCTACACTCTCCTTTCCTCTCTCCCCCAGCGCACTGACCTGCAGCCTACAGGGGGCCTGGAAATCCATGTGAATCAAGCATCACCCATAGATTACAAATTTCACCAAGTGCCAGGTCTGTGTGCCATTATTCTACTTGCAGATACCACAGTGGTGAAAAAACATGAAATCACTGAAAAGTCTTAATGCAGTATACTTTTTTTAACTTAAAAATGATATAATATTTCGCACTTATAAAACATACTTGCATTCTGTCAAGATGGATGACCCTGAAGACAGCCGTGAGTACACGCACGACTTGGTCCTGGCGACTGCCCCAGTCTCATCTGAGCCTCTGTCTTTCTCCTGACCACATAAGCCTCACTTCAGCTACACAAATGGGCTTCATTCCCCCCAGTCTCAGGGCCTTTGCACGTGCTGTTCTCTCTGCCTACAACAATCCAACAATCTGCCTTACTTCACACTGAACCGCTCTTCTCGTTGGCCCAATCAACTTTTACTTTTCCCTCAAATCTGGGCTAATCTTCTCCATTTTACCTGACCATATTAATCCCGTCCCCCCCACAGAGGCTCTCACAATAAATATATGTCTCCATTTGTCTGAGCCCTTAATGGTGTTTTAATTTGACATTTAAGTGTGTGGCTCTGATTAATTTCTTTTTTTTTTTTTTTTATAGAGGCATGCTTTTATTTATTTGTTTGCTGGTTTGTTTGTTTGTTTTGTTTATACATGCACTGGGTACAGTCAGAAGCGTGGGAGGGTGAGAGAATTCACCAGAGCCAGAGCGGGGAGCAGAGCAGGCAGAAGGACCGAAGTACACTGCTGAGGGGAGCAGCGGGCGGCAGGAGAGGTCTGCACGCCATGTGGGACCCTCCTCTGGTGGCCGGGGAGCAGCCGGGGATTGAACCGGCGCCGCAGAGGCCGCGCGCAGTTTCGCAACCCAGCGCTCAACCGCTGCGCCACCGGGGAGGCCCTCTGATTAATTTCTGACTCCCTATCAGTCTGTAAGTTCAGAGAGGCGAAGCCCATTTGTTCCTCCTGCTTATAATCCACTAGAGCCAACCACAGTGCCTGGCACAAGTCAGGTGCTTAACGGGCATAGGGTAAAGCAGCCAATTGAAAATAAAAGATCTCCTCCACATGGAGGCAACAGCCAGAGGCTTTCGTGCAATCTGGCACAGAAAGACAAGTTAAAAAACCACCTGCACGCCTGTGCTGCTGATAATCAGGATTTTCTGATCACCTGTTCCCATAAGAAGACCATGGTTTTGGCTACCGCAGGGGAGGTGAGAGAGAAGACAGAGGAGACTGGCCAGCAGCCAGAGAAGTAGAAATGGGGAAGAGAGAGAAAAATGGAAGGGGAAGGGTAGCAGAAATCAGGGAGAAAGAAGAGAGAATCAGAGGAGGGAAAAAAAAAGGATCTGAAGAGGAGAAAAGTGTCAAAACCCTCTTAGGACAAAGTGAAAGGAAGGGAATTTCCTGATATCAGGATGGGGTTCATAGGGGAGGGTCAAAGGGGTATCATTTGACTGCCTTGCTTAGTGACCTCTTCCACCACACTCAGCCACCTTCCTTCTTCCCCCGCCCCTGGTCCCCCCCCCCGACACCCCCCCCCCCCCCCCCCCCGGCTTTGCCCCAGGAGCTGGGCTAGTTTATTTTCCTTGGGAAGGCTTCCTGAAAGGGGAGCCCGGTTTTCCTGACACATGAAAAGTGTCTCAGCCTGCCGTCTGACCCTTCCTGCAGAGCCCTAGCTCCAGGGAGTTTGTTTGACATGCAGTCACACACGTGGACACATGCACATATCCTGGCACATGGCACACATATGCACACAGGGACCCCAGGGTGAGTCTGGGAGCTGTGTGACCGTACAAGTATCTGCACTCAGGCACCCGTCACATGCAGAGAAGAGGTAATGTGCAGACACCCCAAGTGTGTTCCCTACATGGGTGCCGGGTTCCTGTGCCTGCATGCTTAGCACATAACCTTACTCAGTCACACATAAAACATTCTTCCAAACACCCAAGGGTGTCCATTTCTACTCTTTGTTGTGCCATTGGTGGCAAGAAGAATTAGAGTGATGGACGCATGTGGTATGAGTGGCAGTGTGATGGCTGGTGTGGCCCAGAACCAGCTGTACTTCTCCCTGAGTCATAGAAGGAGTCTGGCCAGAGAGACCACCCACTTCGGTGGAGTGGGTCCTCCCCCATGCCTGTGGGTGGGAGGTGGGGTGCCTGTGTCCTCAGTGCTCCCTGACTTCAGGCTCTTTTGGAGTCAAGCACATCATCTGCACTTGCATAGCGGGCTCCTGGGAATCAGAAGGGAGTTCTCCCCAGCACACACACACTGCCTCTGGCTAGGCTCATTATCTGGAATCCAAGCCCATCCCACTGGACCCAGGGCTCCTGCCCTCTGAGATGAATGTTTTAGGGAGTGGAAAGCTCAGGGGGTGCTCTGCCCCCTCCCAGTTATAGATGGGTACAATAGCAGTCTCAACATCTACCACCTACCATGTGCTTAGTAGTTCATGCACATTATCTTATTTAAAGCTTCTACCAATCCTTGAAGAGCCTTATACCCTTTCCTTAGGGATGACGGATGAGGTCAAGCGCTGAGCTGGGGCTTGGTCCCAGGTCTGCCTGCCACCCAAGCCCGTGGGCTTGAACACTGTGCCACACAGCTTCTACCTTCAAGCACCTCAGTGTTTTCAGATGTAAAAATACCTACCTCAAAAGTTTTCTGGGAAGGGATTGAAATGACTCTTGTAAAATGGTCCAGTAAGATGCATGGCACAAAGAAAGCATCTGAAAACTCAGTTTTCTTTCTCCTTTGGGTCCCAGTATGGAGAAAAGAGTATGCAACACTCCCCAGGCCAGTGGGAGGGGCTTCCGCAGCTAGGGGTGAGGTAGGCAGGGCAGGCAAAGAGGTAAATATATTGGTCATGCTCCGCCAGCCCCCCTCAACCCCCCTTAACCTCTGAAGCCTGGCTCTTATGGGAAGCCAAAAATAACAGTGATCATCATCTTGCACCCCAACACTTACCCACACCCACCTGCCTGGGGCAGAGCTGGAGAGGACAGGGAACCTCTCCACCCTCCACAGGTCTCTCTGACACCCCCAGGAAAAGGAGGCATTCCCAGACTCCCAGACAGGAGCAGGAAGGGGAGGGGCTGGGGAGGGTGGGAGGAGGGGCTGCCACACACTGAAGCCTTTGTGGGATTTCCAAGCTTGGAGGTGGAAACACTTCATACATCAAGTGTGTTTGTCCCTCCCTGGGGAAGGTGGAAGCAAGAATGAGGGAGGAGTGGGGGCGGAGGCTGGGCAATCAGCAAGGGCTTAGGGCCTGAAATAGGAAACACCAGTGTGTAACTTGAGTTGATGGCGAGGGGGGCTACCAGAACTTTTTTTGAGGAGCAAAACTGTTCTTGGCTTCTGGGATCCCCACTTGGAGGCTCGATTCCCAGCTCCAGGCCCTTACTCACTGCAGAAACACCCCCGCCCCCATCACTCTTTCCAAGCCCGTGCTCTTCCTTCCAGGCCCCACGGCTCTCTTCCCTGCTGCTCACTCCTTCTTCTGCCCCATGGTCCTATGGGAGCCGGCTTGTCCCTTCCTCTTCCTCCTGCACCATAAGCTGGAATCTCTTCCCCTTCCTCCCATCTTCCAAATCCAAACTGATTGAACTGAGACTCCTGACCCCTCACTCAGCCCTTCTGGAGCTCACACTCTTTTCAACCACAGCCTACCTCCTTCTGCTCAAAACTGTTGCAGGACCTGGGCTTAGTTTCCTTTAAGTCTTTTTTCTTTTTTTAAAGATTTATTTATTTATGCATACAAGAACTGGGGGACAGACCAGAGGTGCAGGGGGTTAGAGGATTCACCAGAGACAGAGTGGGGAGCAGAACAGGCAGACTGACTGAAATACACTGCTGAGGGGCGCAGCAGGGGAGACAGGAGAGGTCTGCTGTGCCATGTGGGTTGCTCCCTGGCCAGCCAGGGATCGAACTCTTGTTGCAGAGGCTGCGGATTGCTTCATAGTGCATTGCTTAACCCCTTGTGCCACCAGGGAGGTCCTTCCTTTAAGTCTTGACAGGTTCCCTGACTCTGTTCCCCTGACTCTGTTCCCCGACTCTGTTCTCTGGCGCTGACCCAGCCAATGTGGTGATATCCGTGACACTGGGGCTGCTCTGAGTAACTACTCTGGTGACCTTGCAATGAATATGACTGTGATGATGATTTGGAAAGTTAGTGCCATTCATTTGCTTATTCAAGAAGTATTTATTGAGGGTCTACTAAATGCCAGATCGTCTGCTAGATGCTGGTCACCTTCTTGGTGGCTTCACAGTTTGTGTCACCCTTAGGCTCTCTGCAGGAGGGTCCCCTGTTCTGTGAGCTCCCAATTGAACACAATCCCAGAGAGCAGAGTCCAGGGGCTGTGCCTACTTGGAGCCTATGTGGCCCCATCTGTTCTCCCTTTTTTTTTAAAAAAAAAGATTTATTTTATTGGGCCTCCCCGGTGGCGTAGCGGTTGAGTGCTGGGTTGCGAAGCTGCCCACAGCCTCTGCAGCGCCAGCTCGATCCCCAGCCCCCCAGCCTGCCGGGAGAGGATCCCACATGGCGCGCAGACCTCTCCTGCCGCCCGCTGCTCCCCTCAGCAGTGTACTTTGTCAATCTGCCTGTTCTGCTCTCCACTCTGGCTCTGGTGAATTCTCTCATCCTCCCTTGTTTCTGACTGTACCCAGTGCTTGTATAAAAAAAATAAATCTTTAAAAAAAAAGATTTATTTTATTTATGCACGCATGCAAAAGCTGGGGTGTAGGCCAGAGGTATGGGGGGGGTGAAAGGATCCACCAGAGAAAAAGAGTGGGGAGCAGAACAGGTGGACTGACTGAAATACACTGCTGAGGGGAGCAGCAGGCATGACAGGAGAGGTCGCTGCACCATGTGGGTCAGCTCCCTGGCCAGGGAGCAAACTCAAACCCCTGCTGTAGTGGCTGCAGATAGCTTCATAGAGCTGAGACCTGACCTCTTGCACCACCAGGGAGGCCCCAGATTTTTGGTCTTTAAAAAAATACTGGAGCTTTGGTAGAGGATAAGTAAAGCATGTGTACATATAGAGGTGTGAAGGTAGCCTCCCCAAATTGGCAAATCAAAAAAAATTTAAGAAAAAAAATGTAAATACTGTACTAAAATATTCATCTTGGGCCTCCCCGGTGGCGCAGCGGTTGAGCGCTGGGTTGCGAAGCTGCCCGCAGCCTCTGCGGCGCTGGTTCGATCCCCAGCTGCTCCCCGGCCACCAGAGGAGGGTCCCACATGGCACGCAGACGTCTCCTGCCGCCCGCTGCTCCCCTAGCAGTGTGCTTCGGTCCTTCTGCCTGCTCTGCTCCCCGCTCTGGCTCTGGTGAATTCTCTCACCCTCCCGCGCTTCTGACTGTACCCAGTGCATGTATAAACAAAAACAAAACAAACAAACAAATAAATAAATAAAACATGCCTCTATAAAAAAAAATTATAATAAAAAAATAAATAAATAAAATATTCATCTTTATTACTGAGTTCTTTTGGCGTCCTTTAAGTATTGCACATGAGGTGAGGGCCTCACTTATGCCAAGAGTCTCCTATCTAAGAGACTCCAGACGATTTAGGCTATGTCCAAGGCCTACAGAGCTATTCCCCCATCCTGCCTCCTGAGGGCAGGTTATGCACACGGGTATACTCTGAAGGCTGAGGGGTCGGGGTGGGAGTAGGAGTTTGCACACATGGGCTCGTGAGCTGTCCTTACTTAGCAGGGCAGAAAGGAATTGTTGATGGAAGAGGTGGAGGAGGGTAAGCAAAGGATGGGACAGCACTGAAATGTTCCAGTGCAAAACTCCAAAGTCATGATGAAAGTGGATTTGCCAAGGTAGGAGGGTGGGATATATTTTATTTAATAGTTTAGTCACTAGATTTATAACTTTTAAATATTTAGACATTTTGTTTGTGGCCTTTTACTTGTACTCTTGCCCAACACCCACAAATGTTAAGAGTAGGCCTGCTATAGGGATGGCGAGTCGGGGACAGAAGTTATCAGGACAGAGTAGACCAGCATGGTCTCCTGACTGCCACCGAGCTCCCCCCTGTCTGCCTTTGCTCCTGCTCTTCCCACCACCACCAATTCCTACCCTTCCTTTACATAGCTTTCCTCCCTAAAGTCTTCAGTGAGTCCTGCTGCCCTGGGTGGCCTCGCCTCCCTCCAAAACAGTGCCATTTACTGCCATTGCCACTCGCCGGGCCCTCATCCATACTGCCTGGTATCAGCCCATCAAATGCTCCTTGGTGCCGTCATCTAAATTTTAGCATGTGTACGCCATGTCTGGGAAGCTGGATCATCCATATTTTGATAGCACTGGTAGTGTATTATTCTCTTCTTCTAGCTCCCTACATTGTTAGGCTTGGAAAAGAAGGGATCTGAAGTTAGCCAGAGACCTAGGGCTGATGTTGGCCCTGCTCTTATTAGCCATATGACCTTGAAGAACATCACCTCTCTGAGTCTCAGATTTCTCTTACATAAACCAGAATAACAAGGCCTGCTTGGCAGGGTATTGTGGACATAAGTAATCTATATAAGAGGCCTGACAAAGTAGGCAGTCAATAAAATGTTAACCATGATAATTATATTATTACACACAATATATTAATATATAGTTTACATATATTATGTGCCCGTTATTATATTGTTAATATAACAAGTATATATTATTGAGGACAGTACATAAATTAAATGAGAATGGGACAGGAAGCTCAGGAAACCTAAGGGAATGGAAAGGGAGCTGTTCTGACTTGAGGCTTTTCTAGCTGGGAGAGGTTGAGGAGGCCTGAAACCAAGCCGCTTTGGTAAGGGAATCCTTAGAACACACAGTTCCTCCCTGAGCATTTGGCAAAGGAGTGAGTAATACAGCCTCAGAATTAATCCTTCCACATGGCTAAAGTCTCTTGACCCTGGGCACACCACCCACACCCTTGGCACAGCCCTATCTCTGCCCTGCTCGTACAGGCAGCTGTGCACCAAGCACCACTTCCTCTGCTAGAGAATTTGCCAGTCTTCCAAAGTGGTTCCCCTGCCCCAACACACCCCAGAGTGCCTGCCTGGAAGAAACCACAGGACCCAGGGCTGGGGGAGCAGAAGACACTGGATCCCAGTTCCCAGGACCACCCACCCTGACCTCCTCCCCTATGATTATTAAAAACATATTTCCAAGGGATTAGTAACTGTGCCAGGGATGTAGATCTCTAACCCTCAGTCCAATCAATGGTTTTAATCATTAGCTGCAGCCACAATTAACATAACTAACTAATGAGCAGTTGGCTAAGGTAGGGTGGGCATAGAGTGAGGGGCTGGGGTAGAGAGGGAGGCACCTGGTGCATGATTGAGCCAAGGGACATCCTGGGAGAGAGTGATGCGAAGCTGCATCTCCCCTAATCAGGAGACTAGCTGCTTGTGTCACTGAAGACTCTGGTCTGACCATGGGGGGGTCTTGTCCAGGTTCTCTGAATTACCACATCTTGGGGGGACCCACATCTTAGTCTCCCTGAGGGAGTGTCCACAGGGCAAGGACCTCACCTGTGCATGCTGGCCAATATCCTAGACCAGGGCCCCTGTAAAGACCTAACTCTTGGCTCACAAGTGTGTTCAAAAATGCAAGAAATTCAGACTCAGAACCTTTTCCATTTTCTCAGGGAGGAATGATAGCTAAGTGTGCTCCAAGTCCTACCCCTACCTCTCCCACATGGGCTCCCATTTTCAGCTAGCAACTATGAAGTATTATACAATGGGGGAGGCTAAAATGCAGCCATTGGGTACTCCAGTTCCCTCTGTCTGGGAACACTGACAGAGCAGATGGGACGTTAAGAAGGAAAGCATAGCCCAAGAAAGCGATAGGAGAAAAACCAGAGGCAGATGAGGTGGTGGAGGAGGAACAGAAAACTTGAAGAGGGTCTGGAACCCCTAGGAACATCCTAAGGAAAAGGTAGTTGATCCAGGCAGGACTCTGTCCTTGTATATCGTGGTTGGAAAGTTTTGTGTTCAATTACTGATTACGAAAGACCTGGTCTGTTACATTTTCTTCTCTTTCTTTGTTCCCCCCCACCCCCCTCCTTGCCTGTCCCTATATCACTCTCCTCCCTTTGTTTCTGCTCTGGTGGCAGTCTAAGGGCTGGAGTTGTCTTCCTCTTCACCCATTGAAAATGTTACCCAGGGTTGGGCCTCCCCGGTGGCACAGCAGTTGAATGCTGGGTTGCGAAGCTGCCCGCAGCCTCTGTGGCACTGGTTCGATCCCCGGCTGCTCCCCGGCCACGGGAGGAGGGTCCCACATGGCGCGCAGACCTCTCCTGCCGCCCGCTGCTCCCCTCAGCAGTGTACTTCAGTCCTTCTGCCTGCTCTGCTTCCTGCTCTGGCTCTGGTGAATTCTCTCACCCTCCCGTGCTTCTGACTGTACCCAGTGCTTGTATAAACAAAAAAACAAACAAATAAAATAAATAAATAAATAAAACATGCCTCTATTTAAAAAAAAAAAAAAGAAAAAAAGAAAATGTTACCCAGGGAGAGCCTACCCCACCCAGACCACCAGCTCTGCATCCTGCTATCAGTCCCATGAAAGCAGCAGCTCTGATGACCTCATGTCAGCAGTGTCCCCTCTTCTCATTGCACACACCCTGTGCTAAGCACTAGGGAGAGAGTCATAGGGAGGGGGGATGCTCCTGCTAGAACCTTCAGAACTCAGGGCTAAGAAAGCCTCAGATCCAGATCTAAATGAAGCCAGTGGTAAGTTAAAATAACTGAGTATACATTCAGCACAGCGGGTTAAAGGAAAAGGGCCTATCCACACACTGGAGGCTCTCCTGAAGGAGTGAGGAGTAGAAGGAGCTGGGACCCATACCCGGAAGGTGAGGTGGAGAATGTAGAGCTATTTGCTTGGAGTGAGCCCCTGGGCTCTGAGATGGGGAGGGGAGATAGAGCATAGTTTTCACCCCTTGGACCCCAAAGTGAAATGTCTGGCATAAATTTGAGGGGAATAGAGGCTCATCTGTGGGGTCCTGGGCAGGGGAGTAGGCAACCTCCCTTTTCGTGCCCCTATGCCCCAGGTAGAGACATGCATGGGGGAGATAGCATCCTGTGGGAAGTTGCCCTGGAAACTGTCCAGTTACCTCCCCCCTCACCTACCCTAGGCTAACCTGATGTCTCTAAAACCAAGGCCTCAGCAGCCCCTCCTGCCCCACCCTACACAGCCGGTGACAACAGAACCATCTCTGAAATAAACACCATATAAGAACAACAACCCCCAGAAACTCCAAAGGGGCTTTGATGTTGGGGCCAAGGGTTTTGACTAAACAAACTGGAAGCGATTTAGGCCCAAGAATGCTGGCGGCGGCACTTAGGCGGCTGCGCTGGGGAATTGAGTCAGGCTGCCAGGAGCTAGTAGGGGATTCTACCCTCCCTGTTCCCCCAACCAACAGCCCTGGGACCTCTGTGACCAGTTCAGAGAGGGAGGGTGCAGCATTTCCCTTGCTTCCTGACTTCCTCCTGCCAAAGGGATGGACCATCCAAGGACACCATGTCCATGCAGCAAACGTGGGCCATCGGACTGTGTCCTACCCACTGCTGCCCCTCAAGCCTCCAGAGCACACATGCATTGCCCTCTACTTCCACCACGAATTCTCCCCAGCCAGTTCCTATCTCAAACGTCTTTATAAGGAACAAATAGTTCTGGGAATAAATTGTGTCTCTAGTCTGAAAAGTCCTGCATCCTGTAAGAGCCACCTCACTCTGGCCAGTCCCAGCTAGAGGATGGATGGGAAGTTCAATCCTTGGGGTATCATTGAGATTCTATCCCTAATGCACGGCCTCCATGAGGGCAGGAACTTGTCTTGTTGACCTCTGCATCCCCCTCAATATCTAGCATAGTGCCATTGATGGGTGATATATATTCAATAGAATTTGTTGAACAAATGAATGATCACTTGGGGGAAATCATAGAGGGCAAAAGTTCTTGTTCGATCATAAGCCACATTTCCCTCTGCAAAAAGGCAATTTCCAGCTTTCAAGTGGCTTCATATACACTCACATGTGACACCTCATATGTGCAAAGTGACCAGCCCAGGGTCAAACATGCAGCAGGTATACGACGGCTGGCTGTTAATGTTATAAAGTGCGCTACTTCCCAACTGGTCTGCATCTCATTGATAGCAAACAGAACCTACATCTGTGAATGTGCACAGAGGGGCTTAGAAAAAAGGGGCTTGGCTCTCCGTCCAGGAAGGTGATTCAAGCAGGAAGGCAATAGTTGCTCCCTCCACTGCCCAACCCTGGAAATGTGGAGAAAGCTGAAGGACTTTGGAAGTGTGTGGTGCCTTCTCTATTAGAAAAGTGGGTTTTGGGAGTAGACTGGGACTTTAACCTCCCTAAAACAGACCCTCTGTCCTGTAAGAACACTTCCCCTTACTGCCCCTCCCCCTCCCTTCCCCCTCCCCTAGCTGTTTCTATCATTCATATCCTCCCCCTGAAAGCCATCTGCCTTCCAGCCTTTTTTAAATCTTAATTATTGTTTTACATTTAATTAGCAGTCTTGAGTAATAAGGTCCTAAAAGAGTTAGTGAGGTCTCCCCAGGCTGGACTAACCCTCACAAAGGAAAGCAAAACAAGGGACACAGCCAGACACACGCTTACACACTTTCTTTCACATACACACAGAGTCCTACACCCTAAGTACAGGGACACAGGTATGCCATAAAAGTGGACATGCACATAGATATGCACAATACTGTCTCAAACACAAGTGTTTACACTGACACACACACAAACTCAGTGCTAACAAAGAAACCCCAACAAAGCAGTGTGTGCGCATGTGCACACACATGGACTCACAGGAGGCTCGATGACTGTACTTCAAGCTTCACCTCCCAACCCAAGCCCAAAAATCTGTCTCCAATTATCTGGCCCGTGTTGGGAGCAACAGGAAATCCAGAGCTGCCTCTGTCTTCTGGGGGAGATGCCGGGATTTCAGCCATTTCTCCATCCTTAGAAAACAAAAGCCTTTTGGCCTTGCCACCTCCCTGCTTCCAAGTCAGCTGGGGCTAGGAGGGTAGAGGCGGGGGTGAGTGGGTGAAAAAGCGAGCCTAAGAATAGTTTGATGAGCCTGCAAAAGGGACAAGGGTATTCTTGTCTGGAGCATGAGATTTCTAACCTGCCCCAGAACACCGAACAGTTGCTTGGGTCAAGAATAGGGCCCTATAGTGGAGACCTGGGAATCAATGAAGACCTTGGACACCAGCCTCATGGGGTGACTATACTACAGAGAGAAGCAGCCACCAGACTTACAATCAGAAGACCTGGGCTCTGGTCCCAAATCTGCAGTGAGCCAGCTGCCAGTGATTTCACTAAGGGTACCTCACTAAGAGAACGGGGGTAATAACAGCGACAGCCTCACCAGTGATTTTGACAAGTGAGGGAGTTGGTATGGGGGGGGGGGAATGTCCACCAGACATCTCATCGATTACAGAATGGTGTCCAACCTGTGTAAGTGGCCAATCTCCCCCCAAAATAAGAAGCTGTCCTTGTCTTTTCCAGATGCATTTAGCTATTCCCACAGGAGAAAAAATATTGTTTCAAGAATCCCGAGTCCACGCCTTCATCTCTCTGCCCTTATGAGAGGCAGCAGGTCTCACCATCCCGCTAATTCATCACTGACTACAGAGCCTGCTCACCACCCTGCCCACTCCCGGTGTTCCTCATGTAATCTGACACAGTGCAAGGGGCTTGCGGTAATGACAAGACCACTGGTTTAGGGGGT
Organism: Talpa europaea; assembly: GCF_964194135.1. Lineage (NCBI taxonomy): Eukaryota > Metazoa > Chordata > Mammalia > Eulipotyphla > Talpidae > Talpa > Talpa europaea. The sequence continues at coordinate 122,182,072 of NC_140074.1, forward strand.
GCTATTTCTAAAGTCACCCCTAATCCAGGAGGAGTTTCCCCTAATTCAGGCCAGCATTAACTTCCCCAGACAGTAGATACACTCTTCATTTGGCTTTGGGGGAGTGTTAGAAATTGTGACTACGTATATGCGATGGTTCCCGTAAGAGCCTTCAGGAGCTTTCGAAGGACTCTGGACATAATCCCAGCCACTCTCTGTATCATCACACTCTGTAGGATTTGCAGTTTTATACACATTGTTCTGTAAAATAGTCTTTCATTGCTCCAGTCTAAATTTCTCCACCACACTGGGGGCTCCCAGAGACCCAACTGTCTCCCCCATCAAATAGGAAGTTCTGGGTCACCCTCTCAACATTCCAGGCAGGTCCTGTTCTAAGCATGCAAGGACAGCAGGACTGCGTGATACACACGAATTGGAGAGGGTAATTGTTTAGCCCTCCCAGGGCTTTGGAGTGTGACCATTTTGCTTGAGATCTGAACTTCAATGGATACTCAAAATAGAGGGAATCCCAAAATGACTATGAGTAAGAGAGAAAAGGAAGATTTCCCTCTCTTTTTTCCTCACATTGTGAAAGATCTGTTGGACTGATGTGGTGGACAGGACTTGATGGAATGATGGGGAGAAACCTGAGGGGCAGGAGGTGAGGGGAATGAGAAGAAAGAGGTGTGTGAGTGCCACAAGATCAAGGAACAGGGGAAGAAAATAGAGGGCCCCTTAAGGAAGCCTGCTTTATCCTATCTCCAGAGCTGGGACTCGGGTCCCCACAGCTAGTCAGCAGAGCCCAGATCTCTGGGCAGGCCAGGAGCTCAGATAACTCCCTCTACTCTCTGGAAAGCATGAAGAAGATAACTTTTCTTCCTCCCTTCAGGCTCCTAACACATAACCTTTTAAGCTGTGGAATTCTCAGCATAAGGTCAAGGGGCCTGAACTGTCCAGCTCAGGAATTAAGGGGTCCTGGCTCTGCTTGCCCAATCTGGCCCTCAGAGGATTGCTCAGAGGGTCCACCCACAGTCCAAGCGGCCCTCCTTTGAAGGCCAGGCTGAGAGGTTAGGCTTTCCAGACTGCAGCGCAGTGAGTCACGGTCTGACAATGTGATCTGTCAAGTGCTGCAGCTCCCTGGGCTGGTCATGCCCACAGCCTCTTGCTGTCGGGATCTCACTAGGCGTTCCTCAGTCTTACAAAATGTGCAGATCACACTGGTGGCTTTTTTGTGCACTCCTCACCATCCCAGCTGCAGTTACTACTTTCAGTATCTTCCATCTAACAGGGAAACCCAGCCAAAGAGATGGGTCAGAGGTAGAAAATGACAAAAATATAGGGCAACTTTTCCAGAATTTTAACTCTTAGTGAGATAACTATTAGGGCAGGGAGAGAGCAAAGGAAAAGGAACTGAGAAGGACTGTGGGGAAAAGAAGGCCAGACTGGTATGGTTCAAAATAAGAGGTTAAAGGGTCTCTCTCTATATATGTGCGTGTGTGTGTGTGTGTGTGTGTGTACATATATGGGACACTTTAAAAAGATGAACTTTATGGAATGTAGAATTTATATCTTTTTATCTATATATATATTGGGTTTTTTTGTTTTGTTTTGTTTTGTTTTTTATGAATGCCTGATACCTGGGAGCCAGGTGAGTCTGTCCTCAGAGGGAGGTAATGCTGGCTGTACAGGTGGGCGGGGGATAGATAAGATGGTTAGAGGACCTGGCTGTCTTCAGGTTCAAGTAGGTCTGGGTTGGAGTAAAACAGTGCCATCTATGCAGAGTGAGGCTGGGACTAGTCCCTACCCTGGAGATCTATCCAGAATTTGTCAGCCCTGCTGTGAGTTGCTAATCTCCATGCTGGACACCCTGAAATACCACCACCCAAGTGACCCTTCTACTGACTCAGATAACACTCTGTTATCTGAGAGGTAAGTTTACCAACAAACTTAAGATCCGCCCACAGCAAAGGAGGTTTGCATTTGACCTCATTTCAGGCTCATTATGTCCTCATTCTTTTTTCTTCTTCTACTCTCACTTTTAATTGATGATATCTTACTATCTTTTAAGCCTCTTGCAACTCCATTGCACAATAAGGCAGTATATAAACAACATCTTTAAAATACAGTTTTAAAACATGCTCATATATATTTTCTCTTTTGGTGCTCAGAACAGCCCATGTGGAAGGTAAAGAAGGTGCTGCTATTTCTATTTTTAGACTGAGAAAGATTAAGGAACTTGGTCAAGGTCATCTGGCTATTGAATGGTGGAGTGAAAAATAAAACTCTGGTACCATTCTTTCCCTTCCAGAAAGCACCAGAAGCAAGCCCGAGGGAAGGACCAGGCTGCCTTCCTCCAGCTTGCCAGTATACACAGCACCTCCCAATAGTGCAAACAGGCATTTTAACAGAGAGGTGTCTATGCCATCTGCTCAAGTCAAAGAGATGAGGACTGCAGAGCAAGGAGAGGGATGACTTACCATTTCTCCTTTCCTTGGCTGCATCCCTTCCAAGAACTCAAAGAAAACAAATACTCTAGTTAGAAACATAATCCTGGAGTCTTCCCTCAGAGAAAGGGCAAATAGGACAGTTTTCTCTGGAGCCTCAGACACAGATTCCCACTGTTCTCTGTAGGCTTTGTGTAGGGAGATGTAAGGTGGGGTTCAGGGCTAACATTATCTCCTGACTTTAGTGGGGTGGCTCTGAGTTGAGAGAAGATCTCTCTTAGAAAAGCATCTGAGGGATGGCTATAGGGTTGGGGTGTCTGGTCTCAAACTTTCCCCACTTCTTAAACTCAAAGTGGGAAAGAAAGTAAGGGACCTCAAAGAGCTACTCCTTTGACTTTAGAGCATCTCATTAACTAACACTGATGTGTAGGCAACACAGATAGCATCACACCCATCTCTGCTCGTGGGCACCCTGAGGTGGCGTAGGAATGAGGATGCAAGGGAAGTATAAACAAAATCTGACTAGGGAGCTAAGGTGGGGGAATATTCCCTGTCAGAGGGTCAGAACAGGAATCTTGGGGGAGGTGGCAATTGCACCGGAAGAACAGTTAAAATTTATTTCCTTTCTGGGCCTCCCCGGTGGCGCAGCGGTTGAGCGCTGGGTTGCGAAGCTGCCCGCAGCCTCTGCAGCGCTGGTTCGATCCCCGGCTGCTCCCCGGCCACCAGAGGAGGGTCCCACATGGCGCGCAGACCTCTCCTGCCGCCCGCTGCTCCCCTCAGCAGTGTACTTCGGTCCTTCTGCCTGCTCTGCTCCCCACTCTGGCTCTGGTGAATTCTCTCACCCTCCCACGCTTCTGACTGTACCCAGTGCATGTATAAACGAAACAAACGAACAAACAAATAAATAAATAAAACATGCCTCTATAAAAGAAAAAAAATTAATAAAAAAATTTATTTCCTTTCTGAAAAATTGTTACCTTTATTTTTTAAACAAAAGGTGGCATAGAAAGACACATACACACACCCCTCTGTGATGGAAATGGAGCAAAGAGGAAGGTATTCTAGCCAGAAGAGGCGCGGCATGGGCAAAGGCACAGGGGTGGAATGTGGGCACACTAGAGAAGCATTGAGTAATTCCATTTGATTAAAGCATGAGGTAGTGGAAAAAAGGACTAGAAAGGTAGACAGAGCCATATCACCATGGAGGCTCTTAAATTCCAAGCTAAGGAATTTGCACTTCATTTAGTAGGCCACAGGGAACCTTCCCAAGTGACTGCATTAAAAGTGTATTTTAGGAGGGAAAGTCAGCAACTGCATAGGATGAACCAGAGGGCCCATGAACAGAGAATGATGCCGGCCTCTCCCGGGAGTTATTCTTGAAGTTAGGAAAAGACTCATTCAAAATTCTCACAGGTTGATGGTGCACGGGTACACTGGTGAAGGGAACTCTATGGGGACTACACCTGAGGGGGTGGGGGGAAGCAAATTTGTTTAAAAATGAACAGTGATGTAAAAATAAAAAAAATAATAAAAATAATTAAAAATAAAATTAAAAAAACCCCACAAAATCCTCACATGTTGATTCATTACTTGGTTTAAATAGAGACACAAAGACAAACAAAGCCATGGGCTGTTAGTTGAGTCATGGTCTTGTGGAGAAGGCGGGTTAGTGAGCAGTTTACCTTGCAATGGAGTCAAGTGCCTGGGCCTCAAAGAAAGAGGGATTTGAGAAAAGGTTCAGAGGTTCCCCACAAAGAAGGGAACCTTGATTCTAAATGTCTTAGAGTCCCTGCTTTAATCTAAGTGGTACTGCTGGTAAGCACATTTCAGGCTATGATGACATTGAATGTGAAGACAGTTCTACCAGCCAGTCATGCTACGAAGAATGTCTGCTGAACACTGGTAAGTGTCCAGGGACCTGCTCTCTGCCCACCTGCCTACCGCCATAGAGGGGTTAGGATGAGAAAACTGAAGCACTGACTCACTGGACTGGGTGGGTCTGAGAAGTCTGAGGACCCAGGGCTAATCTGACCTCACAACACTTGTCTCAGCTTTGCTTAATTGGGTTACAGGACTTAGTCTTAAGAAATAGAGAAAAGGCAAGAAACCACGTTCTCCTCACTTGTAAGCCTCTAAAGAAGAGGTCAATGAAGGTTGCCCCTGCGTGACCTGGTGAGAATGACCAAGCAAGAAAATGGATTCTTAGGGGATATGGCAAGGATTCTTAGGGCACAAGGTCGGTACAGGGCAAGCAGGAAAGGACAGTGAAAGACAGACCAGGGATAGCTGGAGGAGGATGCCCCAACACAGCGCATGGTACACTAGAAGAACCTACATTTTAAGAGAAATACAATTAAAATTGCAGTGGGAAACCATCTTTCACCCATGGGGTAGACAGAGATCAGCAAGTTTGACAAGACTTTGTGTTGGTGAGGGTGTAGGAACTAGATTATTGCATGCCCTGCAGAAGCAGCAATAAATGGTAGCTTTTGTGCAATTGATATTTAACAACAGCAATCAACATTACAAAGGTGTGAAATTTGCAGGGAAGCAAATTTCACTTCCTGGAATTTATCTTGCAGATAAGCACATGTACAAAGTAGTCTATGTACAAGTGTAGGTATTTGCAGTTTTGCCTGTAATTGTACAAAAAAGAAAACAAAAGGGAGCTGGTAAAATTGATTGTGACTTATTCACTCAATTAAATATTATGCATAATGATGTGAACTGATTTGTAAGATAAATTACCTTGGGGAAAAAAAAGAGGAAGAATAGCATGTGTAGTACGGTTCCATTTGTGTGAACAAGAAAACACACGTGCATGTTGGTATGTTATCACTTCTGTGTGGGGTGGGGGGCGGAAATACTTGTTTATATAAGGATAAAACATCTCTAGAATGAAACACTGGGAAACTGCCTGGGTTTGCCCTCAGAATGGAGAACTGGAGAGCCGGGGGGCAGGCACACTGTCTATTCATTTGTACCTTTAAACTTGTGTACTATGTACAAGTAGTACTTACAAAAACTTTTTTTTAATATAACCAAATTAAAAAGAAGAGCATGACCACAAAGGTCTATGGTTGTTTCCTTTAACAGAGGTTCCCAAGGCAGCGGCAGCCTGGCCTGTTGGTCTACAGCACCCCCTGCTGCTGTTTGTGAGCAAAGTGGGTGGTGGGGAGGGGGACATGGAAGGGATTCTTTGAGAGCACACTGGAGTCTCTTTAATGAAAGACAGAAAGGAAAGCGTGTTCAGTGTTGGAGCTGGAGGAGACTTAGAAAGTACAGGATGTGTACTTCGGCATCTGAGGTGCACCAGGAACGGGCAGTCCTGGGCTTAAGTCCTGATTCTGCCCTTGAACACATGACCCTCTTAGTAAGTCTCAGTTCTTGCCCCATAAATTGGGCTAATAATGTCCACCCCCAGGGTTGTTGTGAAGATCAAAAAGGGCACAGAATGTGAACACTGCTTTAAATTGGAATAGTGCTATAAAAATGCGAGGGGATTATTTTTAACTAGCCCCCTGCTTTTATGAGGTTGTAGGAGGCAGTATGGGGCAGTAGTTAAGACCAAGACTCTGGAGCCAGAACTGCTAAAGTTTGAAGTCCAGCTCTACCACCTGCTGGCAGGGGCCATCTAGGGTAAATTACTTAATTTTGAAATGTCTTTTTAAAAAATCTATGAAATAGTTTTAATGATAACATTTTCATAGGGTGGTTGTGAGAACTAAGTGAAAAATTGTATGTAAAGCATTTGACATAATGTCTGGCGCACATTAAGTGCTATGTAAGCATCTGCTATTACTCATTTCTTTTTTTTTCTTTTTTTAAAAAAGATTTATTTATTTATGCATACAAAGCTGGGGTACAGGCCAGAGTTGTGGGGGGTGAGAGGATTCACCAGAGACAGAGTGGGGAACAGAACGGGCAGATTGACCGAAGTACATTGCTGAGGGGAGCAGTGGGCGAGGCAGGAGAGGTCTGCTGTGCCATGTGGGTTGCTCCCTGGCCAGCGGGGTATCGAACTCATGCTGCAGAGGCTGCGAACTGCTTCACAGTGTGGTGTTTAACCCCTTGCACCACCAGGAGGCCCTATTAATGATTTCTTATGCAATGCTTATATAGCTTACATAGATGCTTGGCAAATATGAGCAAGTCTTACCATTTTGTATGTGAAAAAACTGAGACTTGGTAAAAGGGGATGTCACCTGTCCAGTCACCCAAGTAATGGGTAATAATAATTTTCCTGGCCTTTCCTGGACATAAGCATTCTAGTTTAGAGGTAATGCCCAGTGGGAGTGTATTTCTTAATCTCTGCAGTATGAATTAAAGCCTCATCAACTGGGGGACAGAGAAAGGGAGGAGCATGAGGAAGAGAACATTTGTGGGAGGAAGAGCTGAAGAAAAATAGGATTGCGGGGAGACCCAGGGTATGCTATGTCAAGGTCTATGAAATTTATTAAAAAGACGTGGCACTAATAGAAAACTGAGTGGATTAGGGATACAGGACATTGGAGGAACTTCAAGGGAGAGGGTCAAGGACAGGGGATCTTTTTTTTTTTTTGTGGGACCCTCGCAGGTGGCCGTGATTGAACTGGGGATCCAACTGGCACTGCAGAGGCTGCTGGCGCTGCAGAGGCTGTGGGCAGCCTAGCAACCCAGCGCTCAACCACTGCACCACCAGGGGAGGCCCAAGGACAGGGGATTTTTAGCCAAGTTCTTAGGGGTAGAAACTGAGAACATGATGATAATTATCATCCACTGCACAGAGGGTCTAGGGTTTCCTCTTAGGGTGATAAAGATGTTTTGGAAATACACAGTGGTGGTGGTGGTACAACATTGTGATGAAGATGTTTTGGAACTAGACATGTAGTACATTGTGAATATACTAAATGCCACTGAATTAGTCCCTTTAAAATGGTTATTTTTCTGTTACATGAATTTCACCTCAATTACAAAATTTGTAGGAATAAAAATTAATATTTTAATTCAATTTTTAAGTAATCTTAGATTATCAGATATTAGAAAATATTTTTAAGTTACAGAAATTAAAACAGTGTGTTATCTCACACAGGAATAAATGATAGATCAAGGGAACAGAATAGAATCTAGGAGTAGACTCACACATATTTGGGAAATTAGTATACACTCAATAAGACAGTTATAACCAGTGGGGGAAAGATGGATTGTTATATAAATGTTGTTGAACAACTGGTTAACTGTTTGGGTTTTTTTTTTTAAGATTTATTTATGCACACAAGAGCTGAGTGTAGGCCAGAGGTGCAGGGGGTGAGAGGATTCACCAGAGACAGAGTGGGGAGCAGAACAGACAGACTGACTGAAATACACAGCTGAGGGAACCAGTGGGTGAGTCAGGAGAGGTCTGCTGCACCATAGTGCTGAGACCTAACCCCTGTGCCACAGGGAGGCCCCAAGATTGTATTTATTGCTTTACAAATAGATTAAAAACAATGATACCCAGACAATGGATCCTTTTGGCACTCTGGTAAAGTTATGAAATAATACAATTTTCCTTGAGAGCATTTTGTGTCATGTACTGACATATTCAATAAGCTTAGCCTATAACTTAGAAATACCACTATCATGAATGCTACTATTTCACTAAGAGTTAATAAACAAGGGGGCCTCCTTAGTGGCACAGGGGTTAAAGTCTCAGCACTATCAAGCTATCACCAGCCTGAGTTTGATCCCAATCCCAGCGGGGAGCTGGCCCCCCACCCCATGGTGCAGCAGACCTCTCCTGTCTCCCCTGCTGCTCCCCTTAGCAGTGTATTTCAGTGGATCCACCTGTTCTGCTCCCCACTCTGTCTCTGATGAATCCTCTCACCCCCGTCACCTCTGGCCTATTCCCCAGTTCTTCTATGCATAAATAAACTAAAAAATCTTAAAAAAAAAAAAAAAAGAGTGAGCCTCCCGGGTGGCACAGTGGTTGAGCGCTGGGTTGCGAAGCTGCCCATCAGCCTCTGCAGCGCCAGTTCGATCCCCAGCTGCCGGGTAAGGGTCCCACATGGCACGCAGACCTCTCCTGCTGCCTGCTGCTCCCCTCAGCGGTGTACTGTGTCAGTCTGCCTGCTCTGCTCTCTGCTCTGACTCTGGTGAATTCTCTCACCCTCCTGTGCTTCTGACTGTACCCAGTGTTTGTATAAAATAAATAAATCTTAAAAATAAATAAATAAAGTTACTAGACAAATAAACAAAAATAAAGGTGTACATGAATGTAATAGCGCACAAACTCACCTACTTAAATTGTCAACTACGATTTCACAATTGTCAGGCTACAAACTAAAAATAAAAATAATCTTTGGGCACCATCTCATGGAGATATTTACCGCTACCATGTTAAATTATGCCCCAGTGTTTCTATTTATGATGTGGGAAGGAAAATTAGCATGACATGTGCTTTCCATTATGCTCAAGTATGAATGAGTGAGAGTGTGTGTGTGTGTGTGTGTACATATACATGGAAGAGAGAAACTGAAGGCTATTTTTTAATAGTATGGTGAAATATCTAGGAATCTTTTTCTTCTCCAACAAACAATGTTATCTTTGTAAACTGAAAAAAAATTCAATAAATAAGTGAAAATTAAGGTAAAATGTACATATATTCTAACTTTTTTAAGTAACTGCTCCTAGCATAGGAAATACCTGAAAATGTTTTCTGGTAGTGCACCAGTCAAAAAATATGTCAAAATCATGCCCACCCATACAACCCTCCCACCCAACATTTGACATCTAACTAAAGCCAAAAAGAAAGCTCAAACAACAAAAATAAATAATCAAGATGAAAACTGGGTAAACAGAGGAGTTGAACTCTCCAGGCAAGATCTGATTTGTAAGTCCAGCAAGGTGCCCTGCAAACTACATATTAGGATCTCCTTAACTCCCTTTGAAGGTCATTTGGCAGCTCTAACACAGACTGCAGCTTCCTATCAGGGCTAATCACATGGAGCCCTCCTTTCTTCTACACAAGAACAGAGTAATAAGCACATGGATGACCAGACAAAACCACATCGCACATGGGCAACTTCCATACGACTACTGTTTCTCTGGGGATTTTATCTGTCCAACATCAAAGCACCTTAAGAGGGGCCTCCCCTGTGGCTCAGAGGTTGAGTGCTGGGTTGAGCACTGGGCTGGGAAGCTGCCCGCAGCCTCTGCAGCGCTGGTTCAATCCCCGGCTGCCCTCAGCAGTGTACTTCGGTCCTTCTGCCTGCTCTGCTCCCCGCTCTGGTCTGGTGAATTCTCTCACCTCCCGTGCTTCTGACTGTACCCAGTGCTTGTATAAGTAAATAAATAAATCTTAAAAAAAAAAAAGCACCTTAAGAGACTATTACTTTTCACTTTTTATAGCAAATCTCACTAGTTTTTCTAAGTTGAACAGTTTTTTTTTTTAAATATATTGTATGCACATAAATTGAGTGGGGGGAAAACCTGGAAGAATAGTTTGTGGGAAAAACTTGTTTCAGAGCAGACTCGCAGATTAACATTGACTCTCTGGAGCATCAGTCTAAGGTATTCACCACTGGTTCACAGAGCATTAAAATATGTGATCTCAGCAGTTCTTGTCCTTTAAAACTGACTGCCTGGCTGTGTCTGTGCAGGTGCCTCTCTTTCCTTTTTTACCTTTCCTCAATAAACTTGCCATATGCTGATGATTGGGAACATCTGCTGAATTCTTTCTCAGAGGGACCCAAAAACCTCCTTACTGCCACCACCACGCTGCCCCCCCGACCCCCCTCAAGAGTGTCATCTCCAGTAACAGCAAAAAAAAAAAAAAAATGAGATGGGAGATTATACTCTTTTTTTCTTTTTTAAGATTTATTTATTTATGCATACAAGAGCTGGGGTATAGGTCAGAGGTTTGGGGGGTGAGAGGATTCACCAGAGACAGAATGGGGAACCGAACAGGCAGATTGAGCAGTGGGTGAGATAGGAGAGGTCTGCTGCGCCATGTGGGTTGCTCCCTGGGATAATTCCTAGTACCCAGGAAAGTGCTGTGATGCAGAGGCTGCATATTGCTTCACACTGCTGTATTTAACCCTTTGCGCAACCAGGGAGTCCCGGAGAAGACACTCTTAATCATGTTGTCTCCACATACGAAGACCTTCAGTCTACTTTCCATCTCTACCCATCCAATTCCACCCATCCTAGAAACTCTGCCATCTCTTTTTAGGAGCAGAGAACTGCAGAGAGAACTGCTTAAAGATTTATTTCACAACACAGTTATCATAAATTAAACTTCTGGTTACACAGTTACCATGACTGCTTTGCAGAAAGAGCCTCCATGATCCATTCCTCTTTGGTTGACAAGTTTAGGAAGCCAGGCTTGTCTGTCTTTAAGTTGCAGAAGGTGAAAGAAATTCTTGTGATAGGCAGCAGGCTAAGAGGTTTAATGTTTTATTTCCAGCCAGGAATGTTGTTGCATAATTGGAGTTCAAATCTACGGAATCAAAATCTTTACTGCTTCTGCTACTAAAAGTACACACTCCATCAGGATATTCCCTATCTTTTCATACTCAGAGCAGAAGACAAAGTTACAGAAGTTTGCCTTTTGAATATGATAACATTTAGTGATGTATGCAGTTCTTTCTAAATATGTGAATGGATTTACATTGCTATATCCATTCTCACACCTACTCACTCTTTGAACAATTTGAAAAATGGTTGGCTGCCATTACTGAGGACACACTGTGGTTGAAGATTAGTGATATTAATGGAAAGTTTTCTGAAAGCAAGAAGGAAGCAGTCACTATTAAGCAAAATGAATTTTGTGGTAATGAAAAGCACTAGAAGTTGGAGGCAAGGCTCTGGTCCTGACACTGCATTAACAGCTCTGTGATCATGGACAAATCAAATTACCTCTCAGCCTTGGGGTAAGAAGGGAATAATAACCTTTTTGCACAAAGACAGGGAGTAGACCAAATAATCTCAGAATGTTCCTGTAAAAAGTTTTGGGGAGCCCCAATCTCAGTTGAGGTAGTGTTTACTGTGCTTATGGGATGGTGAAAATGCTAACAGGTAGCACCAACAGCCACAAACTCGTCACCATCAGATGCATCACTCACTGAATACACTATTCAGTATTCATCTGCACCTTTTTGGCTGAAATGCATAGACAAAGCAGTATTTAATTCTCAAAGTGTAGTTCCCATTGCCAGAGGTACCAGCATCATCTGAGACTTGTTAAAAATGTAAATCTGGGGCCACACCCCAGGCCTATTTAATCAGAGACTCAGAGAATTGGACCAATCTAGGAATTCTGCCCTCTAGTAATTCTGACACAGGCTGAAGTGTGGGAACCACGGGTGTAATATAAAATTATTCAACTTATGACTGAAGCTACCATTTATTAGGGCTGAACAGAACAAGATAAATGATGCAGAACATAGCTTCCAAAATTTGTTCAATTCCTAAAATTTGTGTGGCTATAGCCACACATAAAAAAAAAAAAACACAAAAAACAACGAACAGTACATTATTCCTAAGACCCCCCAGCATTTGTATGTTAGGGGCTATTTTTAATTATTCTGGAGCCCTTGAGTGTGTTAGCAAGAAAAAGACTTTATAGGCCTCCCTGGTAGTCTAGGGGTTAATCCTCAACGCTATCACCCCGATAGCCTCAGTTAGATCCCAGGCCAGGGAGCAAACCCCCATATGGCACAGCAGACCTCCCCTATCTTGCTCGCTGCTACCCTTAGAAAAAAAGAGTATTAATGTAGACCTACCCACCCCACAATTTTACTGATTATTTTCAAAAGATCACAGCACTTTCCTGGGTACTAGGAATTATCTCATTGATTGACAATTATGATGGTGATTACGTGAGTGGATAATTATGAGAGGATTATGATGCCTTACTACAGACTGTGATCTTATAAGTACAATCTTATAAATGTCTATTTCTCAAGGAGACAATCCTTGCAGGAAATATGAGTTTCAGAGTCAGCTCTGGTGCCATCAACTCCGATTTGAACTTTTGTGAACCTTAAGTTTCTCATCTGTATATTTGAGGATTGGGTCTAAGGATCTTCAAGTGTCCTTCCAGAATCTAAAATTATGTAATTCTAGGGGTCCTAGTAACTTAAAATTTTCTATGTTCTAAATTTGTAAGAAAGAAAAATTATAGACAAATCTTTCAAGAAGAAATTTTAAGTACATATCATTAACTTAGCCCAACCTTATTTCATCTATAGTGCCAATGCTGTACAATGATTATGAGAGTTCAGAATTCTATTCTGAGAGAACTGTAAGAGGCTTAATCAAAAGGTTTATGCTATGGGGCCTCCCCGGTGGCGCAGCGGTTGAGCGATGGGTTGCAAAGCTGCCCGTAGCCTCTGCAGCGCCGGTTCTATCCCTGGCCGCTGGGCGAGGGTCCCACATGGCAAGCAGACCTCTCTGCCGCCAGCTGTTCCCCTCAGCAGTGTATTTCGGTCCTTCTGCCTGCTCTGCTCCCCGCTCTGGCTCTGGTGAATTCTCTCACCCTCCCACGCTTCTGACTGTACCCACTGCTTGTATAAATAAATAAATAAATAAATAAATAAATAAATAAATAAATAAACAAATAAATAAGTAAATATAAAAAAAAAAGACTTTAAAAAAACAACAAAAATTATTTAAAAAAAGGTTTATGCTATGGTTATTATAATCCTACTGCTGGGTATTTTATTCCATTCTAATTACAAAAACATTTGCTCATGCATATATGCTATATAACAATTTCCATATAACAACATATGGAATAAATTGGAATATTCAACTTTTTGCTTATTCTGATGAAGTGGGATTTCAGTGACTTTCTCTTCTGAGGGATTCAATAAGTTTTCATTTCTGGCAGTTCATTAACATTACTGAAACTTTGGATGACAAGGATAAAAATTATTGTCTCTAGGTAATGGATAGGCATATGAAATCAGAACAACTTAGAATTGGAAGAAACTTTAAAGTTTAACTAATCAGGCCTTTTATTTTTTTAATTTTTTAAAATTTTTTTTGTGGGACCCTCGCTGGTGGCTGGGGATCAAACTGGCGCTGCAGAGGCTGCGGGCAGCCTCGCAACCCAGCGCTCAGCCGCTGCACCACCAGGGGAGGCCCTCAGGCCCTTTATTTTACAGATGAAAAAAGTGAAATCCAGAGACAGTAGAGGCCAGAAATTTGGAGATTGTGTTATTAAGAGCTGGAGTAAAACACTAGGCCACTTTATCCCCCAATTTATCTTTCAACAGAACCCCCTCCCCCAGCAAATGTTCATGCCCAATATTTCAGATGAGCTAGATAGGAAAAGTCAAGTTTATTTAGGATTTACCTATGTGGGGGTGTCTTTCTCCCAACCCCAGTGGAAGGCCTAAATTCAACTCAACTATAGAATCTAAAGACAATTGTCTGAAGGAGTTACTAGATGAAAGAGTTACTAAATGAATAGAGGTGCAAGACCCCTCCCTAACACTGACAATGAAGTGTGTTTGAAATAGCAGTAACATCTTCCATGAGACACTTTTTAATCATTAATATTCATATTGTTAAAATGTTCAGGGAGTCTGCTTACAAACTCCTTCATATTAGAAAGTTAAACAGGACCTCCCTCATGGTGCAGGGATTAAAGTCTCAGCGCTATCAAGCTATCGCCAGCCTCTGCCGTTCGCCCACTGCTCCCTGTAGCAGTGTTTTTCAGTAGATCCGCCTGTTCTGCTCCCCACTCTGTCTCTGGTGAATTCTCTTACCAACCCCTACCTCTGGCCTACACCCTAGTTCTTATATGCATAGGTAAATAAAAATAAATCTTAAAAAAAGAAAGTTAAATAATTCTAAATATAATCAGTAAACAAAGGAAGAAAAGGAATGAAGGAAGTGTGTGTGTATGTGTGTGTGTGTGTACACACGTGCATGTGCATGAGAGAGGAAGAAAGAGAGAAAGAGGGGGTAGGGCAGAGAGAGAGAACAGATTAGTACCTATCTATTAAGCAATAATGTTCAGTAATGTTATTACTCTGGCTGGAAGGAGCAGATTAAGGAGGCAAAGCCAGGAAGAGCATTGTTCCAAAACTGTTATCAATTAACAGCCTTCTCCTCTTTTCACATCCAATAAAATGAGATTGCAGAGATTCACTGAATCAACAAGACTTTGGTTGTATATTGGTGGTAGAGAATAAGAATCAAGAGACTCACGGGGCCTCCCTGGTGGCGCAGCGGTTGAGCGCTGGGTTGCGAAACTGCCTGCGGCCTCTGCAGCGCTGGTTCAATCCCCGGCTGCTCCCCAGCCACTGGAGGGGGGTCCCACATGGAGCGCAGACCTCTCCTGCCGCCCGCTGCTGCCCTCAGCAGTGTATTTCGGTCCTTCTGCCTGCGCTGCTCCCCGCTCTGGCTCTGGTGAATTCTCTCACCCTCCCGCACTTCTGACTGTGCCCAGTGCTTGTATAAATAAATAAATAAATAAATAAATAAATCTTAAAAAAAAAAAAAAAGAATCAAGAGACTCACAAAGAGATCAAATATGCTTCGCTAGAGTGAAAAAAAAAATCATAGCAATTTCTACAATATATCTGGAAGGACAAGGTGCTGCAGAAGTCAGTTGTCTGAGAATAGGCATGAACGGTGGTGGGGGCAGTGAGGGAAAGGGAAGGAAGAGAGAAGGGGAGAGATTTAATTCAAGCGGTGTTGCTAAGCCACAACTAAACGGGCCAGTCCTAAATGATAGGCTCACCTCTCAATCTGATGGAAATAGCAATTCTCTTCTGAGAAGTAATACCCCACCTTTGGAGAAAAAAAGACATCTGTTCCTCTTTGCTGTAGGTAAGTTCCATATATTCCTTGTGCAGTTCTGGAAGATAAGAACATTTTCATAGCCTAAATAATGCATAGGTCAAATCTTGTAACCCCAAAATACCACTGAGATTTGGGCAGCTGTGAGTCAAGGAGTTGGGCTCACAAGCTAAGCATAGCAAAAGCTGGGAATAGGGGCAATTTAAAAGCAGGGTCCTCTGCCAGGGAGTATGTGGAAGCTGATAGTCTTGAACAGGAGTCTGGCTGTTTCTGTAAAGGGCCAGAGAGTAAATATGTTAGACTTGCAAGCCACAGGGTTTTTGTCAGTTACTCTTCTGCCCATGAAAAGCAAAAGCAACCACAGACATACAAAAATGAGTGTGTCCATGCTCTAATCAAAACTTTATTTGTGGGTAATGAATCTGGAACTTCATATAATTCTCACATGTCATAGAATATCATTCTTTTGTAAAATTTATTTTTAACCATTCAAAAATTAAAACCCTTTCCTACTTCATGAGTCATATAAAAACAGGCAGTAGGCCAGATTTGACCCACAGGTTATAGTTTGCAGATTCATGGTCTAGAATAACACTGTCTAAAAGAAATATAATGAGAGCCACATGTATAACTTAAAATATTCTAGTAACTCCATGTCAAACTAAAAGGAAACAGGTAAAAATAATTTAATAATTTTTATTTCATTCAATTTATTCAAAATATTACTTCAATGTTGTCAATATAAAAATTACCTATAAGGGCCTCCCTGGTGATGCAAGGGCTTAAGCACCACACTATGAAGCAATCCGCAGCTCTGCAGCACAAGTTCTATCCCCGGCCAGGGAGCAACCCACATAGCGTAGCAGAACTTTCCTAACTGGCCTGCTGCTTCCCTCAGCAGTGTATTTCACTCAGTCTGCCTGTTCTGTTCCCCACTCTGTCTCTGGTAAATCCTCTCACCCCCTGCATCTCTGGCCTGTACCCCAGTTCTTGTATGCATAAATAAATAAATCTTTAAAAAATAAAAATAAATAAAAATTACCTATGAGCTTATTTACTTTTTCACACTATGTTTTCCAAATCTGGGGTGTACTCTATACCCATAGCACATATCATTCATTCTGGCCATATTTCAAGTGTAAAATAGCTACATAAGGCTAGAGGTTACCAGTTGGACAGTTTAAGTCTAGAACAGCACTGTCAAACTTTAGCTTGTATCAGAATTGTCTGGAGGGTTGTTAAAGTACAATTTGGTAGGTCCCACACATAGGATTTCTTATTTGGTAGGCTTGGGCAAGTCCCAACACTTACATTTCTAACAAGTTCCTAAGTGGTGTTGATGCTATTAGTCAGGGAACCACAGTTTGAGAACCATTTGGCTAGAAGCTGGAACAGTGAGAAAAAAGTAAAAAAAGCAATTAGGAACCAGGAATACAGAAAAAATGAACACGAAACAATAATGAGATGCCACTACACACCTAACAGAAGAGATAAAATTCAAAACACTGACAACACCAAATGCTGGTGAGGAAGAGGAGCAACAGGAACTCTCATTCATTGCTGGTGGGAATGGAAAATGATACAGCCATGGTGGAAGGCAGTTTGACAGTTTCTTACAAAGCTAAACATACTTTTATCATACAAATCAGCAATCATGCTCCTTTTGTCAAATTAAAGACATGTCTACACAAAATGCCTCTGTGTGTTTATAGCAGCTTTATTCATAATTGTCAATGTTCAGAAGCAACCAAGATATCCTTTAGTAGGTGAATGGATAAATGAACAGTGGTACAACCAGACATGAAACATTATTCTGCACTAAAAAGAAATGAGCCATCGAGCCATGAAAAGACACACAGGAAGTTTTTTTTCTGATCTACTGGTTGCAGAAGACATTTTATTTTATAGTCTGGGGAATTCCTCAAATTAGGAGGAACTTAAAGGCCGACAGGAAATTTATAAAATATATCTTTTTAAAGTATCTTTTTTGGTGGCATGGTCCCATGAGCCTTTTCTAACATCTGGTTTCAATAAAACACTGAGAAAATGGAGGGCAATGGAGCAGATACTTAGAACTCTTCATTTTACATTCAAAACCCTACTTCAATGTCTACATCACCTTTTAAGGATCAAAAATACTCCCATTAAAATCCATTCAAGGGCCTCCCCGGTGGCACAGCAGTTGAGCGCTGGGTTGCGAAGCTGCCCGGCAGCCTCTGAAGCGCCAGTTCAATCCCCGGCTGCTCCCCGGCCACAGGGGGAGGGTTCCACATGGCGCGCAGACCTCTCCTGCAGCCCGCTGCTCCCCTCAGCAGTGTACTTCGGTCCTGCTGCCTGTTCTGCTCCCCGCTCTGGCTCTGGTGAATTCTCTCACCCTCCCACGCTTCTGACTGTACCCAGTGCTTGTATAAATAAATAAAGAAATCTTAAAAAAAAAAAAAAAGTTATCTGCCGTCTTCATTCTTAAAAAAAAATAAAAATAAATAAAATAAAATCCATTCAAGACATAAATAGGTTATACTTAGAAAAAGATCAAAATATAACAAGATGTAAAAGAACATTAATTCTGGCCTTTGAAGGGACAGGAATTTGCCATAGGAAATGTACCATAGTATTATCTTTTAAGAAAAAAATGATTTATTTTATTTATTTATGCATACAAGAACTAGGATGTAGGCCAGAGGCACAGGGAGGTGGTGGGGTGGTGGTGAGAGGACTCACCAGAGACAGAGTTGGGCACAGAGCAGGCAGATCTACTTAAATACCTCCTGAGGGGGGGCATCAGGGGAGACAGGAGAGGTCTGCGGCACCATGTCGGTCAGTTCCCTGGCCGGGGATTGAACTCATAAATAGTGGCTGGTGATAGTTTGATAGTGCTGAGACTTAACCATTGTGCCACCTTAGTATTATCTTTAATACTAAGTATCAAGCAAAAACATTTACTTAGCAAAGGTAAATGAAGGTCTCATCTCAAGTTAAGTAGAAACCTATACATTTCCTAGAGCACAGACTATGAAAGAGTGCCTAGGGCCTCCCCGGTGGCGCAGTGGTTGAGCGCTGGGTTGCGAAGCTGCCCGCAGCCTCTGTGGCGCCGGTTCGATCCCCGGCTGCTCCCCGGCCACCGGAGGAGGGTCCCACGTGGCGCGCAGACCTCTCCTGCCGCCCGCTGCTCCCCTCAGCAGTGTACTTCGGTCCTTCTGCCTGCTCTGCTCCCCGCTCTGGCTCTGGTGAATTCTCTCACCCTCCCACGCTTCTGACTGTACCCAGTGCATGTATAAACAAACAAACAAACAAGCAAAATAAATAAAATAAACATGCCTCTATAAAAAAAAAAAAAAAAAAAAAAGAAAGAGTGCCTAGAACCCCACCCAACAGAAGGTGAAGAGCATAAACAAATTTATTCCTACAAAGGAAGAAATTATAGAAATAATGGGAGACAGAAGGACAAACACTAATTTGAGTACCCAAAAGGGAGAATTTCAAATAGCTCTGATAAGGAGCATTTTATACGATTTCCAACAAGCTACTAGAGGTTGAGAAACCATATCTGCCAATCCAGTTAATTTCAGAAGGTACAATCATAGGAATTTAGTCCCTCAAATCACAGAAAGCTATGAAGAATTTTATGGTTTGAATTGTAGCAGGTTTGCTGCCCATTTAAGTCATTGGACCACTAGTCCACTAAAAAGCTGGAAAAACAACTTGTTTAATACAGTTGAGAACATTAATAAAAATTCTTCAGTAATTTTAATTACAACTGACTTGGAATTATGATTGCTTTCTACGGAGGATTAATTCAGAGTTTTCTCATTGGCACTTAGGTCATATCCCCTAAAACATATTGAACTTTCAAAACAAAAGAGCTTTATTTGAACTCAAGTTTTGCATGGGAGAATAATGAAATCATATTTATTTCATCAAAAGAATTATAAGGGGCGGTGTAATGACTTATTCAAATGTTGACACCAATGATTTTTTTTTATAAACTACCAGATCCTTTAATTAAATAATGTGTCCAAGTCAATAAATGGTAGCCTGACACCATAAACATTAACGTAGCATCCCAAATTATAAACTTTTGTTCAAGGTTTTGGGAGAGGGGGATTATATATTAAATAGTAACATCAGACCATCCACTCAAGTGAATTCATAACTAAAATTGTTAATAACAACCATGAAAGAAATAAAGCATTTATAAAAAGTGTTTTGAATACATGCAATATCACAGCCCTGTAATATGAGGTGGGATTACAAAACTAGAAAAAATGAACAAGGAACCAGCTCTCGATGTGCTTACATCATACTGTAAAAATTCCTAAGATAATATAATCTAATGACTATAAGAAGAGGAATAGTTTAAAACCCCAGTTTTCTCATTTATTCAATGAAGATAATAATTTCAACTAACACATAGGTTATCATATGATCAAACGAAGCAATGCATGTAAAGTATTTATCTGAATGGTTGGCACATGAGATATACACACAGATGGTAATCAGCTTATGAATATGTCAATCCAAGCATGTACACATGTACAAATTTATAAGTATAAATTTAGTTTACTTATTTTAGATATTTATTTATATAGAGTTTTATTGTATTTTGACTATCTCCATAATCATTCTTTCTGATATTGTGCTTCTATCACAATTTAGCACAAAGAAACTAATGTTTAGCATATGTAACATGTAAAATTTGGCATAGCAGATTGAAAATAGGTATGTATTACTGATAAACTGACATGCTAAGTTAAAAGTTAGAGGTCATATAGTAGGAATCATACCCATAATAGGTAGCTCTTTTAGATTAGCTTCTTAACAATAAGCATGTAATGTTCCTCTATGTCTTCTTTTTTATAATAAATTTTATTTTTATATTCCCCATACAATTGCAACCCCCCCATTCTGATCCCAATCCCTCCCCTCCCGCCCCCCACCCCCCCAAAAGTGTCTCTGTTTCATAGTTTTTTGTTGATTCTGATTTTCACTTTCTTATAGTTATTCATTTTCCTGGTCCCTTATTTAAGTTTTCTAGATTCCTGCTATGAGTGAGATCATCCGCTATTTTTCTTTTTCTTTTTGGCTTATTTCACTGAGCATGATCCCTTCCAGCGCCATCCATGTTGCTGCAAATTGCATGTGTTTACCTTTTTTGCATGCTGAGTAATATTCCATGGTGTATATGTACCACATCTTCTTGATCCAATCATCTATTTTTGGGCATTTGGGTTGTTTCCAAAGCTTAGCTATTGTAAACAGTGCTGCTATAAACATAGGGGTGCAGGTGTTCTTTGGAATTGATGTTTCTGTGTCCTTTGGGTAAATACCTAGGAGTGGAATTGCTGGATCATATGGAAGCTCTATGTTTAGTAGGTCCAGAAATCTCCACACAGCTCTCCATAGTGGTGGGACCAGTTTGCACTCCCACCAACAGTGCAGGAGAGTTCCTTTTTCTCCACACCCTCGCCAACATTTGTTGTTGCTAGTTGTTTTTAATATGTGCCATTCTCACTGGTGTAAGATGGTATCTCATGGTAGTTTTGATTTGCATTTCCCTGATTACAAGTGATGTTGAACATTTTTTCATACGCCTGTTGGCCATTTGCATTTCTTCTTCAGAGAAGTTTCTTTTTAGCTCTTCTGCCCATTTTTTGACTGGATTATTTTCTTTGTTGTTGTTGAGTCTCATCAGCTCTTTGCAGATTTTTGTGATCAGTCCTTTATCATTAGTGTTGTGTGCAAAAATGTTCTCCCAGTTGGTGGGGTTTCTCTTTGTTTTTGTTATTGTCTTTTGCTGTGCAGAAGCTCTTTAATTTGATGTAGTCCCAGCTGTTTATCTTTGCCTTCACTATCACTGCTTTGGGTGATGTGTCTATAAAGATGTCTTTGATGTGCAAATCACGTAGTGTTTCGCCTATATTTCCTTCTATATATTTCATGGTTTCAGGTCTTATGTCTAGTTCTTTAATCCATTTTGAGTTGATTTTTGTGTATGGTGTGAGGTAGTGGTCAAGCTTCATTCTTTTGCATGTAGCGACCCAGTTTTCCCAGCACCATTTATTGAATAAACTTTCTTTGCTCCAATGCATAGTCTTTGCTCCTTTGTCAAAGATTAGTTGACCATAAATCTGTGGGTTTATTTCTGGATTTTCTATTCGATTCCATTGGTCTGTATGTCTGTTCTTGTTCCAATACCATGCAGTTTTGATGATTATGGCTTTGTAGTATAGTTTGAAGTCTGGGAGTGTGATGCCTCCATTCCCTTCTTTTTTTTTTCAGGAGAGCTTTGGCTATTCGGGGTTTTTTGTGATTCCATATGAATTTCATCAATAATTGTTCTATTTCTTTGAAGAATGACATTGAAATTTTGATTGGAATAGCATTGAATCTGTATATTGCTTTTGGTAGGATGGCCATTTTAATAATGTTTATTCTTCCAATCCATGAGCAGGGGATGTTTTTCCATTTCTTCGTGTCTTCTTCTATTTCTTTTAACAGTGTTTTATAGTTTTCTTTGTATAGGTCCTTTACCTCTTTTGTTAGATTTATTCCCAAATATTTGATTTTTTTTGTTTCAATAATAAAAGGGATTTTTTTTTATTTCTTCTTCTTCAGATTTATTGTTTGTGTATAGGAAGGC
Source organism: Talpa europaea (assembly GCF_964194135.1). NCBI lineage: Eukaryota > Metazoa > Chordata > Mammalia > Eulipotyphla > Talpidae > Talpa > Talpa europaea. Next base: position 122,203,909 of record NC_140074.1, read on the forward strand.
TACTGACTTTTGCGTGTTGATTTTGTATCCTGCCACTTTACTGAACTGATTGATTAGTTGAATTAGTTTTTCTGTGGAGTTTTTGGGGTTCTCTACTTATATTATCATATCATCTGCAAATAGTGATAGTTTGACTTCTTCTTTTCCTATTTGGATTCCTTGTATGTCTTTCTCTTGTCTTATTGCTCTGGCTAGGACTTCCAGTATTATATTGAAAAGCAGTGGTGAGAGTGGACATCCTTGTCTTGTTCCAGATCTTAATGGAATTGCTTTCAGCTTTTCACCATTGAGAATGATACTGGCTGTTGGCTTGTCATAGATGGCCTTTATGATGTTGAGGTATGTTCCTTGTATCCCAAGAATTTCAAGGGCTTTTATCATGAATGGGTGTTGCACTTTGTCAAAAGCTTTCTCAGCATCTATTGATATTATCATATGGTTTTTATATTTCTTTTTGTTGATGTGTTGGATAACACTGATTGATTTTCGGATGTTAAACCATCCTTGCGTCCCTGGAATGAATCCTACTTGGTCGTGGTGAATTATCTTATGGATACATTGTTGGATTCTGATAGCTAAAATTTTATTGAGGACTTTTGCATCAGTGTTCATTAGGGAGATTGGCCTGTAGTTTTCCTTTTTTGTGTTGTCCTTGTTCGGTTTTGGTATTAGTGTAATGTTGGCTTCATAGAACGTGTTTGGGATTGTCCCTTCCTTCTCAATTTTTTGGAAGAGTTTGGGAAGGATAGGCACTAATTCATCTCTGAATGTTTGGTAGAATTCATTTGTAAATCCATCAGGTCCTGGGCTTTTGTTTTTGGGGAGGTTTTTGATTACCATTTCAATTTTGCTGCTTGTAATTGGTCTGTTTAGGTGTTCTATTTCTTCTTTATCTAGCTTTGGGTGATTGTAGAGTTGTAGGAATTTGTCCATCTCCTCTAGATTGTTAAACTTGTTTCCATATAACTGTTCATAGTAGTTACTGATTATTCTTTTGATTTCTGCTGTGTCCGTTGTGATTTCTCCTCTTTCATTTGTGATCCTGTTTATTTGTGCTTTCTCCCTTTTTTCCTTTGTGAGCCTGGCTAGGGGTTTGTCTATTTTATTGATTTTTTCAAAGAACCAGCTCTTGGTTTCATTGATCTTTTGGAATGTATTTTTAGTTTCAATTTCATTTATTTCTGCTTTGGTTTTTATTAATTCTTTTTTTCTACTGGTTTTGGGGTTTTTTTGTTGTTCTTTTTCTAGATCTTTGAGCTTCGAGATTAGGTTGTTTCTTTGAGTTCTTTCTTGTTTCTTGATGTGAGCTTTTATTGCTATATATTTTCCTCTTATTACTGCTTTTGCTGCATCCCATACATTTAGGATATTGGTGTCCTCCTTGTCATTCAATTCAAAGAATTTTTTAATTTCTTCTTTGATCTCCTCATTAGTCCAGTGGTCTTCCAGTAGTGTGGTTTTTAATCTCCATGAGGTAGGAAAGTTCCTTGCCTTCTTTTTATGGTTTATTTCTAGTTTGATGCCTTCCTGGTCAGAAAAGATGGTTGGTATGATTTCAATCTTTGTGTATCTGTTGATGTTTGTCTTGTGCCCCAGTATGTGATCAATCCTGGAGAATGATCCATGTGCGCTTGAGAAAAATGTGTACTCCGTTTTTTTGGGGTTTAGTGTTCTATAGATGTCTGTTAAGCCCAAATGCTCTAGGTCCTTATTTAGAGCTTTAGTTTCTTTACTTATTTTTTGTCTTGTTGATCTATCCATTGTTGATAGTGGTGTGTTGAAGTCTCCCACTACGTATGTGTTTTCTCTGATGTCTGTTTTCAGAGAGGACCAACAGTTGTCTGATATATTTTGGCGCTCCTTCGTTTGGTGAGTATATGTTAATGAGTGTTATTTCTTCTTGAAGTATTGTCCCCTTGATCATAATGTAGTGGCCATTGGGGTCTCTTTTTATTTTTTTGAGTTTGAAGTCTGTTTTATCTGATATAAGTATAGCTGTTCCTGCTTTCTTTTTTGGTCCATTTGCTTGTAGGATTGTTTTCCATCCTTTAACTTTGAGCCTATTTTTATCTTTTGTAGCTAAATGTGTTTCCTGGAGACAGCAAAAGGTTGGGTTTTGTTTCTTAATCCAGGCTGCAACTCTGTGTCTTTTTATTGAAGAGTTTAGTCCATTTACATTTAGAGTTAATATTGATATGTTAGCATCTGTATTTGCCATTGTGTTTGTCTTTCCTTTGATTTTATTTATTTATTCTTTTAATAACTTTTTCTTTTTGGCCTTCTTTTGTTGTTATTCGTCCCTCTGAGGTTCTGGCTTTAGGATTCCTTGTAGTATTTTTTGGAGTGGGGGTTTAGTCGTAATGAAATTCCAGAGTTTCTGTTTGTCTGGGAAGGTCCTTATTCTTTCTTCATAGAGGAAGGAGAGCTTTGCGGGATAGAGTATTCTTGGTTGGCATCTGTTTTCTTGGAGTCTGTTGACTATGTCCCTCCACTCTCTCCTTGCCCTTAGTGTTTCTTCAGAGAAGTCCGATGTCATCCTGATTGGTTTTCCTTTGAATGTTATGTTTCTTCCCTCTTGTCAGCTTCATTATTTTTTCCTTGTCCTGGATTCTTGGGAGCTTTACTATTATGTGTCTTGCTGTATTTTTCCTTTCGTCGTGGAAGTTTGGTGTTCTTCTTGCTTCTTGTATATCAATTTTCAGCTCCTGCTTCACATTTGGGAAGTTCTCTTCAATTATCTCCTGGAATATTTTCTTTTTTTTTTTTTTTTTTTTTTTTTTTTTTTTTTTTATAGAGGCATGCTTTATTTATTTGTTTGCTGGTTTGTTTGTTTGTTTTGTTTATACATGCACTGGGTACAGTCAGAAGCGCGGGAGGGTGAGAGAATTCACCAGAGCCAGAGCGGGGAGCAGAGCAGGCAGAAGGACCGAAGTACACTGCTGAGGGGAGCAGCGGGCGGCAGGAGAGGTCTGCACGCCATGTGGGACCCTCCTCTGGTGGCCGGGGAGCAGCCGGGGATCGAACCGGCGCCGCAGAGGCCGCGCGCAGTTTCGCAACCCAGCGCTCAACCGCTGCGCCACCGGGGAGGCCCTCTCCTGGAATATTTTCTCTGTTCCTACATCTCTCTCCTCTCCTTCTGGAATTCCTATAACTCTTATATTTCCTCTCCTCATGGAGTCAGATAGTTCCCGAAGTCTTTCTTCATTCTTTTTCCTTCGTACTTCTCTTTCCTTTTCTGTTTTGGTTCTTTTTATTTCTGTGTCTTCAAGAGTACTTATTCGTTCTTCCATTTCATCTATTCTGCTTTCATTGCTTTTCCCAGAGTTCTTTAGTTCCTCCATTAATTCTTTGATCTCCTGCGTTTCTTTTGCTTCCCTCTTTACGGACTCAATTTCATTCTTCTGATCGTTGATTATTTTTCTCATATCATTGTTTTCCTTTATGACTTCTGTCAGTTTTTTAATCACAGCAATTTTAAATTCTCTTTCTGGAAGTCTCAGAAGTTCTTCCATGTTACTGTCATTGTAATCTGGAGGGTGGTTTTCTTTTTGTGGTGTGCTTTTTTCCTGAGGAGTTGTTAGGTTGCGTGTGGTTCTTCTACTTCCTACTGTCTGTTTTCTTATTTGTCGTATGCATTGGGACACTGTGTTGCTCGGACTGGCCGGCATCTTGGGTGAACTTCTCCGCTCCCCTCTGGCTCCTCCAGGAGCCATCTCTGGCTTCTGAGGGAGCTTTCTGCTGGTTTCAGGCAGTCTTTACTGAAGAAATGTTCCTGTTCTAAAATGGCAACGCGGGACTCAGTCTCTGCGCTTCCGGTCTCAGGCACACTCTTCTGCGCACCCGGTCTGCCCCGGCCGTGGGTGCCTGTTCCCTCTGTGGGCTCAGACTGCTGGTCGGAAGGGGCCTGGTGTGGGCTAACTTCCCAGCTGGCCACTGTCTCCTCCGGGAGCCTTCTGCCCTTTTCAAGCAGTCTTAAGAAATTTCCCTGTTCTATGGGGTTTTAGTGACTTCTTTTTCCTGGTCGCTAGGTGGCGCCACAGATCTCTCCTATTGTCCTTGGGGGGGCTGTTTTTCGTCCCACCCCCACCCCGTGGGACAGGGAACAGAGCGGGAATGGTAGGGTAAACCTCAACGGCTTTGGGGTGCTGTGTCTGCCTTGTGCCCCACCGTCGTGGAGAACCCACGCCCCGAATTCCGTGCCCCGGGTCTCAGTTCCAAAGCCCTCAGGTCCAGGACAGGGGCTGTAGCCCAGTTCAGTGGCGCGGGAATGGCGCCTTTTGCACCCCGCTCCCGTGCCTGGGTGCCTGGTTCCTGCTTACTCAGTGAGGGACTTTCACCCCAGTGAGGGCCTCCGAGCGTCGTCTCCCCGCAAGCCTAGGTCGCAGGCGCGGGGACCTGGGCAGCCACGGGGACCTGGGCAGCCACGATCCTGATCCGCGTTTGCTTTTCTTTCTTTTTTTTTTTTTTAAAGATTTATTTGTTTATTTATTTGTACAAGCACTGGGTACAGTCAGAAGCGTGGGAGGGTGAGAGAATTCACCAGAGCCAGAGCGGGGAGCAGAGCAGGCAGAAGGACCGAAGTACACTGCTGAGGGGAGCAGCGGGCGGCAGGAGAGCGCGCCATGTGGGACCCTCCTCTGGTGGCCGGGGAGCAGCCGGGGATCGAACTGGCGGCGCAGAGGTTGCGGGCAGCTTCGCAACCTAGCGCTCAACCACTGCGCCACCGGGGAGGCCCGATCCGGGTTTGCTTTTCAAGTGCGCCAAGTGCGCCGCTTTTCTGCGCAAGCTTACCTGCGGGCCTGGGGCTGTGTGCGCGTCTCCAGAGTCTTTGTTCTTCTCTAATGGCGCCTGGAGCTGTTCGCTCACTGCCGCAGCGAATCCTGCAGGGTTCTCCACTGCTCCCATTCACGGGGTGTGGTGGCTGCAATAGTTCCTTTCCACTCACAGTCCCGCTTGCTGCGTAGTTTGTTCTTGTTGGTCGTTTTAGTTTGGTTTTTTTTCCTCCTCTCTGCTGGTTGGAGAGTGCCGACTCTGTGGGGGCGGGAGGGGAGCGGGGTTCTGCGATTTCCTCCCTTCTGGTCCTCTTTTATGGCAACTTTCTTCTTCAGGTAGTTTGCTGGAGTCGTCCGTTTATCTTCCGTGTCCCAGTTCTCACTGGGACCTGCCGCTTTTCCTCCCTATTAACTTTTTTTAATGGGAGATCTTACTCGCAGCGTCTCCTCGCCGCCATGTTGCTCCACCCTCTCCTCCCAATGATTGTTTTTGCTACAAAACAAAATGGTTAAGTATCTGTACATGTATAAATAAAAAGGACTTTGTTAATGTAACTGAAGAGTACTACATCATATGTTCTCTTTCTGAGTTTCAAAATAAAAAAGATAATCTTTAAATATATTTTGGATGAAAAGTTTGCATTCTACACTAAGTTTTCAAGAAGGAATAGATATAAATTGTTCCCAATTTTATCTAAGAATGTTCTTAAATTTGTATTTTAATCCAACCATAAATTCAGGTTCAACTAGAATAGCAAAGTAAAAGAGCTTTTACTTGAGTGCAATATCATTCTGAGTTGGATCAAGGTAACCAAAATGTGACCAGTCTTCTTAAGTAAAAAAAATTCATATGGTTGCTCCAATATAGAAAAATTCAGTAAGTAAACAGAGAAAGTCATGATTTAAAAAAAAAAAAAAAACACACACATTAAATTCAGATGAAAACAGAGAAGGTATAAAACAATTACTTGAGTATTTCTAACTCAATCTGTGTTTTGTATATATCTTTGTTTTCACAATCTTACCCACTTCTCAGTAATCATGTTCAGAATGAGATCATTCAAAAAAGAAATACAGCAGCTGAAAGAACTTCCTGTATACTAAATGCTTGCTCTGCCTCGGAACCAAAACATTCTATTAACTTGAGTTCAATGGGGTGTTAAATTTTCCTATAATCGTCACTTCCAAAACAAACCCTATCAACCTGACAGTATGATCTCAAAAAATGAGCAAAGGACTTGAATAGCTATTTCGCCAAAGAAGAGATACAAATGACTACCAAGCACATGAAGATGCTTAATATCATCAGTCATTAGGGAAGTGCAAATCAAAATTATCATTTTATACCTCATCACAACTCTAGAATGGCTTTTTTTAAAAAAAGGAAAATGACAAGTGTTGGTGAAGATTTGGAGAAATTGGAACCCTCATGATTGCTGGTGGGAATATACAATGGTGCAGCGGCTGTGGCAAACAGTTTGCTGTTTTTCAAGTATTTAACAGAATAACCCTATGTGCCATAAATTCCACTCTTAGGTGAACACCAGAAGAATTGAAAAAAAAAAAGAATCAAACAGGCACTTTCATACTGATGTTCAAAGCAGCATTATTTCAGAGTAGAGGAAACGTGAAAACAAGTGCCCATTAACTGATGAGGGAATTTTTAAAATGTAGTGTATATACAGTGGAATAGTATTCAGTCATAAAAAGGAAGTTCTAGCACATACTATGACAGGAATGAACCTTGACATTATGCTAAGTGAAAGAGCATTTACAAAAAGACAATTATGATTCCTCTTATATGTGGTACCTAGAGTAGGCAAATTCATAGGGACAGAGATAGAAGTGGAGCTTACTTGGGGTGGGGGAAGGGAAGTGGGGAGTTATTATTTATTGGGTACAGAGTTTCTGTTTGAGATAATGAAATTTTTCTGGAAACAGATAATGGTCATAGTTGCACAACATTGTGAACGTACACAGTGCCACTGAATTGTACACTTGAAAATGGTTAAAATAGTAACTCTGAGGACAAAAAAATACATAAAAGGATTCAGTGTTTCAAAATCTGACGACGATGGGAGAGGGGAGGAGAGGGCGAGGAGAGAGGAAGGAAGGGGGGTCTTAAAGCAAGGGGGGACTGAGCTCCCTGTCAGCAACTTCAGCGGGTCATTGGTACAGCCATGTCACCTGATGAATTTTCTTAAATCAAAATTTCTTTTTTTTTTTAATTTTTTTTTTTTAAAGAGGCATGTATTTTTATTTATTTATTTGTTTGTTTGTACATGCACTGGGTACAGTCAGAAGCGTGGGAGGGTGAGAGAATTCACCAGAGCCAGAGCGGGGAGCAGAGCAGGCAGAAGGACCGAAGTACACTGCTGAGGGGAGCAGCGGGCGGCAGGAGAGGTCTGCGCGCCATGTGGGACCCTCCTCCGGTGGCCGGGGAGCAGCCGGGGATCGAACCGGCGCCGCAGAGGCCGCGGGCAACTTCGCAACCCAGCGCTCAACCGCTGCGCCACAGGGGAGGCCCTAAATCAAAATTTCTATCCAAAATGACTAGCAGGTCAACGGGCCAATAAAACGTGCGCCCCCATTCTATTTCCAGTTATGCCCGAGTTAATTAAAAGAACATGTCCCGCTCAACTGAGCACTTATGCTTTGAGTTTAAATATAAACAACCATAAGGGGTTTGCTGTATTTACTCTTATTTTCTTCAATAGTTCAACACACACACACACACACACACACACACAAAACCTTTTTAACTTAGTTTGGGGACAAAACTTGGATTTGTCTGAGGCCATCACATCTGCAACGCCTCTACCCATCTGCACGGCTTGCTCAGGGCAGGTGGGTGCAAGTCACAGTCACGCCAGAGGCCTGCACCCCCGAAGCCCGGCGCCTCGGCCGGACGGGGCGCTCCCTCCGAAGGGTCCCCCCACAACTCCGAGAACTGCACCCTGGTTTCTCACCCGCTGTAAACGAGCCCGTCTGTTGTTCTCTGGGCGGCTCCAAAGGATCCTGGGAGTTAGGGGAGGGGCCAGAGGGCAAAAGTCAAACGTTAGCTCAAGGTGCAGAGCGAACAGATTCACGCTTACCAGCCAGTTGCTGTGCGTCTTCTCAAATCTTCCCACCACGTCCGCCATTTCTCTCACCTGGTAGGCCCGGGATCCCGCCCCTCCTTCTAGGCCCCGCCCCTCGAGGTTCCATGTAGCCAATCATCAGGCTGGCTCTGGTCAGTGCGGGCCAATCCCGAACGCGTTAACTTTGAGCGGGAAAGACTCAGAAGCTGCGAGAGAGCGAGGTAGGCTAACAGCTCCTTAGTCTAGTCTGGGTGGGGCCGGGGTCGGGCGGGGGTAACAGGCCCTGGAGGCCTGCCCATTGGCTGGGCAACCGGCCAATGAAGGGGTGCGAAGCGTGGGGCGGGCCTCCAGGGAGGGGGCGGGGCGAGGCGAGGCGGGGCGGGTCGCGTGCCGGGTCTCGAGCCCGGGATAGGCAATGTAACGGCCTCTGCCCCCGCCCCTCCCTTCTCGCTCGGGCCCCGCCACCCACAGACCCGCTCCAGGCAGCGCCCGGGGCGGCTGCGGTAGCGGCTGAGGGAGCCGGGCCTCGACGCCCCCCCCTCACCCCCGTACCCCAGGAGCTGTACCTAGCCCAGGAGGGGCTGGGGGGCCCCATGGAGGTGAGAGGCGGAGACACCTGCCGGCCCCCTCACCCCCCAGGCCCGAGGGAGGGACCTGAGGTAACCGGTGGGGAGGTCAGGGGCGGGGGGCGGGCAGGCTCGGAGGATGGTGACCGTGAGGAGAGGCTGAGGCGCGGGAGCGCTCCCGGACGCGGTTCTCAGAGGAGGCCGGGTCGGGGGAGAGGGCAGGTCGTCGGTGAGGCGCCCCGGAGGGAGCCCCGGGCCGCGCCGCCGCGGCAGGTGGGGGGCGCGGTGACCGGGGGCCGGGCAGGGCGGCGCGGCGCGGGCTGACAGGCTGCGCGGCCGGGACGCGGGTCTCCGCGACGCCGGGGCCGCCGCGTCGCCCGCACGTCGGGCCGCCGCCTGCACGTCGCGCCGTCGCGGGCGGCGAGTGCCTGGCGGGGCGGGCGCGGAGGCGGCCCCCGAGTGTCCCGGGAGGGGGCTCCCGGTCGAGGCCCGCGAAGAGGCGAGGTGGAACCCCCTTTCCCCGCCGTGACGTCCTCCCCTTCCCCACTCCTGTTTCGCGCAGCCTAAGGTGGCGTTCCGGGGAGGTGCGAACCGCTGCTGGAACCTCGGCGCCGACACCAGCCGATTAACAGACGTGTTCAACAGCGTGATGCTGACCGGCTCCGCTTCCTTCTATGATTGCTACAAATCGCAGGTCCTTTCATGCATTGCGCCCTATGTTAGTGGATTTATCCGCTGACCCGAGGCGGTTCGCGTAGGTGTTCAAATTGCTCCAAGGTTAGGACGGCCAGGGACGCCCCTCGCCGCAGTTGGAGTAGAGTGGGCAGCGCACATGCTTTGCTTTGAAAACAGGTTAAGAGTGAGATTTTTCATTGACTCGTTTTCATCTTGTTCTCAGCATCACAGGATGCCAGAAATGTCAAAAAAAAAAAAAAAAAAACTCCGTATTTACTTCGCGTAAGACCATAAAATATTTTCCCCTTCGAGTATTTATTGCTAGCTGTTCCTAACGGAGCGTTGATAATTTAAAGGTGAAAACAAATATTTTTACCCCTTTATTCTCTAGCTTTAATGATGTCTCAGATTATATACTTTTTCACATAAATCATTTCGTTTTGTTAATGATGTTATATCAGGGTTAGGGTAATATGAGTCATTTTCCTTTGAAATAATTTCATGTAGAGATCGAGAACTGAGGCTCAAAGAACTGGATGTGTGCCCTGTGTGACAAAGCCCAGACGAACTTAGGTCTTATCACTCCCAAGACCAGCATTCCTCTGCTCTCTATAATGTTTATTTCACTACTAAAATTTACTTGCATTTAATTTTACTTAAGTATATTAAGGATATAAGTAATACATTTTGCAGTTATATAAGACTATAGATCAAAATATTTGCATGCCGACTTCCATAAATGTTTCAACTGAAAAGGTTTCAGATAATTACTGTATGATTGTTTGACCCTACCACATTAGTTTCTTGTTTTATTCTACAATATGAAATTTAAATCATATTTTATTCTACAATATTTAAATCACGTTTTATTCTACAATATTTAAATTTAAATGATTTAATTTTTTAATGCAAAATGTACTTGAAAGAATACCCCCAAAATATATTTAGTGTCAAATACTGTTTACCTCATTTGATATCACATAATCTGAAGAAATACCTTTTGTCTAAAGAACTATTTTTAAAAGGTGAACAATTATGTCACTTTGAATACTTCACACCTAAGGTCGACCAATAATCAAAACTTTAGAACTAAAGGAATAAAATTACAGAAGGTTCTAAAGATAAAAGCCTTTGTAAAAGTTAATTAACAAATTCTGGGAAGGTAGTTCTTAGCAAAATCCCTTCTGTGACACATTTACCCTAGCTCCAGAATAATTGTCATAAAATATTTGAGAATCTTGAAGATGGGTGATTGGAAGACATTGACTTTTTTATTTTATTAGTAAAGTATAAACTCAGCTTTATATATTTAAAATGTTTTTCAATTATATATACAAAGAGCAAAAATTTAGGGATACCTTGATCTAAAAAAAAGTTAGAAGAACTCTGATAGAGATATAAATTTTGATTAAGAGAATAAAAACAATTAGAAAATATTTGTAGCTGGATTTTTATATATGTATGAAAATATGTATATGAAAATGCTATTTCTGTTATGGTTATATCTGGATATTTATAGTTATTACATCTCAGGTTTTATTACTGGATTTTGGAGCATTAAAAACAGTCTTTAAAGCCACATTTTCTAGAACAAGATATAGTATATATAAATTAACTTAATCTTTTTAATTTGTTAACTGTTCAAGTCATGCCATTCTCTTAAGTATTTTTAATTATTTTCACTATCTCAATCACTTTTGGAAGGCAGCAGGACTTTACATAATTAAAATCTATTTCAGTCAATCTACCTGTTCCCCACTCTGACTCTGGTGAACCCTCTCACCCCCCACACCTCTGGCCTGTACCCCAGTTCTTGTACGCATGAATAAAAAAATTAAAAAATTTAAAAAAACAAATAAATAAATAATTAAAATCTTAAAATTTAAAATTTTCATCTTATTTAATCAAAGTTCATTACAGAAACATTCTCCAAAAAAAGAAAAAGGAACTTCATTTATTTCCGATTATAGTAATATCCTTAAATTTTCTGAAGCAGTTAACAGTTTATGTATCATCTCATTTTTTAAATATATTTTGGAAACAGAAACTAGGCTGACAATTAGAGATATTAATAAAAATATCCCTGAGTAGGAGTAAGAACGCCTTAATCTTAGTTTTAATATCATCGCCTATAGGTTGAATAAATTGCAGCTTTAAGCTCCTTGTTTTTAAAATACAATTTCCATTTCACAGGGTTGACTCAGTACAATAATGTATGTGGAATCTCTAGGAAAATTCTCTGTAACTGTATGTTAAATTTTATTTCACAGATTGGGGGAAACATGGCTGAGTTTTGTAAATGATTTATTAAAATTAACATTGCTAGTGTCCACATAATCTGTTCAAAAATGTAAAACTGCAATAAATGTAGGTGTTTTATACAAGTGCCAACCAGGGGCCAAATCTGCCAGTTTTTGTAAACAATATTTTATTGGAACAGAGCTACGCCCATTTGTTTATATATTGTCTATGTTTGCTTTGGTGCTGGAATAATAGAGTTGACAAGTTTCAATAGACACTTTACAAGCCAGCAAACTCTAAAATAAACTCTCTTGACAGAAAGTTTGCCAACCCTTAGTGTAAAGTAGCTGTGTCTAATCTCATTTTAAGCCTCCTAAATCTTATACCTGTGTTATTTCCTTTAATTTCTTGTTATTTTGCTACTATTCTGTAATAAATAGAGTTTTTATGTATCTGATAAACAAACATTTCTTTAACATTTCAGAGTGAAGACAATATTGACTTACGACAGACCTATACTCCACTTTCCTCACCAACAGAATATTCCAATTCTGTAGATTCTTCACTTTTCTATGCACCATGGTCTACTTATGGAGATGATATTAAACAGCCTTCTAATTCTCAGATCAATGTGAAGAACAGGTAAATTAATAAAGACGATGTCTCACGTTAAATGAAATGCTAAGTTTGATTATATCGAACCCAGTTATATTACCTTTTTGTTCCTTTAGGTCATCATTTTAATGTTAGAGCATTATAATTTTATGGTCATCAAACTTTGAGGAAACCTTAAGGTGGGCAGTTATGTGTATGTAATTTTTAGCTTACTACTTTTAAAAATTCATTAGTGGGAATCCTTGGTAAATCTTAAGTTTTTCTCTCTAAAGATAACGTAAAAGAGGGCCTCCCTGGTGGCACAAGGGGTTAAGCAATGCACTGTGAAGCAATCCGCAGCCTCTGCAGCACGAGTTCAATCCCCGGCCAGCCAGGGAGAAACCCACATGGCACAGCAGACCTCTCCTGTCTTGCCCGCTGCTCCCCTCAGCAGTGTATTTCAGTTACTCTGCCTGTTCAGTTCCCCACTCTGTCTCTGGTGAATCCTCTCACCCCCCGCATCTCTGGCCTGTACCCCAGCTTTTGTATGTATAAATAAATAAATCTTTAAAAAAAAAGATAATGTAAATGAGTTATACTTTTTAGATCTATTTTTTATCCAATTCTAAATTTTTAGTAATTTTTTTCTTTACAAGTATATAATAGTTTATCAAATATAATATACTTTTATTTTTCTGTTCAGTTCCACAAATCATAAGAACCCACTCTATGCCAGCTTTTCTCCTACTAAAATATTAGAATTAACATGGCAAATATTGTCCCTGCCTTTATAGATCTTAAAATTATGGTAATGATAATGACATGCCAGGTGTAGGTATACTGAGGGTTATAAAAGGAATTATGTAGGGTCTCCCTGGTGGCACAGCGGGTTCACAGACAGCACTGTGAAGCTGTCTGCAGCCTCTGCAGCACAGGTTGGATTTCCATTCAGCCAGGGAGAAACCCACATGGCGCAGCAGGCCTCCCCTGCCTCATCCCCTGCTCCCCTCAGCAGCAGATCTCTCCTGCCTCGCCCCCTGCTCCCTACAGCAGTGTCTTTGGTCCGCCTCCCTGTTCTGCTCCCTGCTCTGTCTCTGGTGAATTCTCTCACCCTCCTGCGCCTCTGACCTGTACCCTAGTTCTTGTATAAATAAATAAATCTTTTAAAAAAAATAAAAAATAGGGCCCCCCCCTGGTGGCACAGCACTGGGCTGCGAAGCTGCCCGCAGCCTCTGCAGTGCTGGTTCGATCCCTGGTCACCGGGCGAGGGTCCCACATGGCGCATAGACCTCTCCTGCCGGCCGCTGCTCCCCTAGGCAGTGTATTTTGTCAGTCTACCTGTTATGTTTCCCGCTCTGGCTCTGGTGAATTCTCTCAACCTCCTGCGCTTCTGACTGTACCCAGTGCTTATATAAATAAATACATAAAATCTTTGGGAAAAAAATAAATTAAAATAAAAAATAAATGACAGTCTTTAAAAAATAATAAAAGGAATTATGTAAATCATGCACAGTGTTGTAAACCAGTGTTACCTAAAAAAAAAAACCCAAAAAAAAACAGGAAATATAGGATATTATGAGAGTCTATTGCAAAGAGAAACCTAAGGGAATGACATTTACCTTTTCAATTATATACAAGAGGGCAGCTGATAAAGGCTGATGCATCGTTAGTTTATTCAGAAAATAGTTATTTATTAACTCTTGCTAAGATTAATAAATTTTCAAATTTTTGTAAATTATCTAGAATTTTATTAGAATACAACTGGGCCTCCCTGATGGCGCAGGGGTTAAAATCTCAGTGCTATCAATCTATCACCAGCCACTGCTGCATGAGTTTGATCCCTGGCTAGGGAGCTGACCCACATGGTGCAGCAGACCTCTCCTGTCATGCCCATTGCTCCCGTCAGCAGTGTATTTCAGTAGATCTACCTGTTCTGCTCCCTATTCTGTCTCTGGTGAATCATCTCAGCCCCCTGCACCTCTGGCCTATACCCCAGTTCTAATATATGTAAATAAATAAAAATAAATATTTTAAAAAAGAAAGACTAGGGCCTCTCCGGTGGTTCAGCAGTTGAGCGCTGGCTTGCGAAGCTGCCCGCAGCCTCTGCAGCGCTGGTTTGATCCCCAGCCACCGGGCGAGGGTCCCACATGGCGCGCAGACCTCTCCTGCCGCCTGCTGCTCCCCTCAGCAGTGTACTTTGTCACTCTGCCTGTTCTATTCTCTGCTCTGGCTCTGATGAATTCTCTCACCCTCCCGCGCCTCAAATCTTTAAAAAAAAAAAAAAAAAGACCATATCTATATAATTCTACTAAGTTAATTGCATGTTCATTGAGAAAATTTAAACTTCACAGAAATATATAAAGGAAAATGGAAGTCCCTCAGCCCTGCATCCCCACTTTATAACAACTATTAACTGGTATATTACATTAAATATTGTTCTAGATCTATATTAGCACATTATTATACAAAAAAACTTATTGAATCTTCATGAAATAACACTTTAGTGGAGAAAAGCATTAGACTTGTAGGCAGATCTTTGGTTCTTTCAGCAAGAAAATAATAAAGTTTGACAAGTCATAGGCCCTTGCAAAGCACAAGTTTCTTAACACCTCAAGTCATCATTCATTCAACAGATATTAACTGAATGATTACTAATATCTGCATTCCTATGTTATACAAAGATTAATAAAATGTTTCAGTATTATGAGAATATGAGATATTTTTATTTGTAAAATGTCCTATGCTATGAAATGCCTGAAATATGAAGGAAAAAACAGTTATAATTTAAAACATATTACTTCTAAGAACAAATTATCCAAAAATCAAATTAAAAAAAAATTTATTTATTGGGCTTCCCTGAGGCACAAGAGGTTAAGACTGTGAAGCTATCTGCAGCCATTGCAGCACAAGTTCGATCCCTGGCTGGCCAGGGAGCTACCCACATGGCATAACAGACCTCTCCTGACTCGCCCACTGCTCCCCTCAGCAGTGTTTTTCAGTGAATCTGCCTGTTCTGCTACCCACCCTGTCTCTGGTGAATCCTCTCACCCCCACATCTTTTTTTAAAGATTTATTTATTTATATATACAAGAGCTGGGGTACAGGCCAGCTAGGTGGTGAGAAGATTCACCAGAGACAGAGTGGGGAGCTGAACAGGTGGATCGACTGAAATACACTGCTGAGGGGAGCAGCAGGTGGGTGAGTCAGGAGGTCTGCTACATCATGTGGGTTGGCTCCCTGACTGGGGGTCAAACTCATGTTACAGTGGCTGGTGGTAGCTTGATAGCACCATGCCTTTAACCCCTGTGCCACCAGGGAGGCCCCAAAAATCATAGTTGATAAGACACCATTTTCCATCTCCTTGTGGTTTTTATATTCTGTATTATAATGTTAATTACTATGTAGGATTTCAGGTACATGGAACTCCAGTCATTACTTTGTCAAGGATTTAGGGATAGCCCCCACTTAAGGGACAGCTGCAATATTGCTGTGGTATCTAGGATGACTACATTACATTTTTGTTTTTTAATCCAACATTTATGTAAAAGTCACAAAATAGAGCAGCAGAGTCATACAGTTTTCAAATCACAAATGAAAAAATCTTGTAAGTTTTGATGGAATGATGTAAATGCTTTCAGGAGCAGCCATAGTACCAACCAGGTCTACCACATTATAGGTCAGAAATTTCTATCTTCGTCACCTAAAATGAATAACATGTGTTTTGGCGAAATAAGTAAGCATACATTGTGAAGTGGACATAGGATTTGAAATGAAAAAGAAATATTTATGTAGCATAGACACTATGCTAAAGTGGAGAATATTTTTTAGTTCCTTTTCCCTCTATTTGAAATGATGGTGTAGATTCAATTCACATATTTTATAGAAAAGTAATGGTAGAATAAATCTGGAAATAGAAATAAATATACTGAACTTTGCCATCGATAAAATGATTTATATGTGATATTCATTTATTTTTAGGATTCAAACAGAAAGAAATGACTATGGCAGTGAAACAGACTTATATGGACTTGTGTCTAATATTTTAGAAGAACAAGATAAGTCACAGCCATATTTTACTGAGGGGTTAGTATATAAGCTATATTGTATATAATAAGCTTTTAAATTCACACATACTGGGCCTCCCCGGTGGCGCAGCGGTTGAGCGCTGGGTTGCGAAGCTGCCCGCGGCCTCTTTGGCACCGGTTCGATCCCCGGCTGCTCCTCGGCCACCGGAGGAGGGTCCCACATGGCGCGCAGACCTCTCCTGCCGCCCGCTGCTCCCCTCAGCAGTGTACTTCGGTCCTTCTGCCTGCTCTGCTCCCCGCTCTGGCTCTGGTGAATTCTCTCACCCTCCCGCGCTTCTGACTGTACCCAGTGCATGTATAAACAAACAAACAAAACAAACAAATAAATAAAACATGCCTCTATTAAAAAAAAAAAATTCACACATACTAAGATTACCTTTCTTATTAACTTTTATTTAATAGAGGATGATCTAACATCTTAATTCAAATACTTATTTCTAAGAGTCTCAGTTATGCTGAAGTACTTGCCATACAATTGAAGTTTTAAATCTAAGGTTTTATTTGCCATTAAGAACTTTCATTTGAAAAATTATTCTTGCAAATTCAGTTCTATTTCCTTTAAGTTCATGAACTAGTGAACTTTTTTCATGACTTAATATGTATAAATCCCAAGGATTTCTTGTACATATATCCAATATCCCATAGAATAAAACTCTCACTACTGCTGTGCAGTAATACATAGGGATTTTACTCATGTGGTAAAAATTTTTTAAATATGTTTTAATTGTTTTATTTGGATATGGAAGTCATATTACCCAAATGCTTTATTTCATGCATAGGGAAGCACACATTTAACCAATTAAAATATTTTAATTTCAGTAACAGTTTAAGAAAACATCTTTTTTCATTTAAAAAATTGTGGTGAACAACACTTTTGTGTAACTTAAAGGAAAAACTTATTTTGTTTTCTGTTTACCCAAGATAAACAGTTCATACAAGGCCATGCAGACACTGGCCTCTGGCCTTAGTTGATGCCTCTTGGTAAAGTACAGTGGAAACACTAAAATTAAAATGCATGCTTATATAGCATATAGCACATTTCTAGTAATAGAAAATTATTTGGAGGCAAAGTTGGAAAGGGTTGGAGGTGAGCTATGGGGCAAGACAAATTATTTCAAAAATCTTTCCTATCTTCTCCATTGAGGAAATAGTCTTTTAAAAGCTAAGTTGTAAATAAAATTATAAAACCTAAGTTGTAATTAAATATATTTACTTGTTCTAGGACCTGCTCTTCCAATTTAAAGTCAGTTTGGCCAATGAACACAAGC
This sequence comes from Talpa europaea, assembly GCF_964194135.1. NCBI lineage: Eukaryota > Metazoa > Chordata > Mammalia > Eulipotyphla > Talpidae > Talpa > Talpa europaea. The sequence continues at coordinate 122,221,190 of NC_140074.1, forward strand.
AGATTTGCAGATCACCATGACCTCTTAACAGAAACCAAAAGGCCAATAGATACAGCCATCTCTCAGCAAGCTTTTTATAGTGGTGAATCTGTGTCAGCAGTGGAAAAGCAATACCTGCATAATAGTAATCTCACACCACAACAAAAAATAGATGAACTTTATCATGGATTTACTGGTTTAGACCTTGAAGAACAATGGATGTACCCCTCGCGAAGTGATCATTCTAACTGTTACAATATTCAGACAAATGATACAGCTAAGACAACATTCCAAGAATATCCATTTATCAAAAACTGTTTTACACCACCAACTGGTTTGTCTGACATCATGAAAGAATCAGGAGTTGATGCTTACCCTTATGGAAGAGAGAAAATATGTGCTAAAAGTCTTGAAGCACCACTGCAACAAAAAAGGGCTGAGATGTTTCTTTCCCAATTTAATAGATACAATGAAAATGCAGATTATTGTAGATACCCAGAATATGCTCATCCTAATAAGGCTAAACTTAATAAGTGTTCAAATTTTAGTGTCCAAGATAGTAAAAAATTAGCCAATGGCGCACCTGAAACACCAACTGTAGAAGCAGACACCTACACTAAGTTATTTCAGGTTAAACCAGCAAATCAAAAAAAGATGGAAGAGTCAATGCCTGACCAGCAAAATTTCACATTTCAAAAAACTACGCCACATCTGACAGAAAAACAGTTTGCAAAGGAAGCGGCATTCACTGCTGATTTTGGCTTAAAATCAGAGTATGGACTAAAACCTCACACAGCTTGTCCAGCTAATAACGATTTTGTTAATGTCACAGAAAAGCAACAGTTTGCTAAACCTGACCCCCCAAATTCTGAGTTTTTTAAATCAATGAATTTATTATCAAACTCAGCAACATCTTCAGGAGGTATTAATTTAAACAGACCAACTTGGATGAATGTCCAAACAAAAAACACTCCTATTCCTTATAGAAATCAAGGTAACTTGATGAAATTAAATAGTCATTTAAGTGCAGCTTCAAAAGGTTCTAGCCATTCTTCAGATTTCCCCCAACTATCCACAAATATAACCCCAAATAGCAATTTATTTCAGAAGTATTGCCAAGAAAACCCTTCAGCATTTTCTAGTTTTGATTTTAGTTACAATGGTGCAGAAAGAATTCAATCTGTCAGTCACATGGAAGGACTGACAAAGACTGGAGAAGAAAATCTCTTTGAATCAGTTACTGATAAAAAAATAAAGCAGCCAAATGGATTTTGTGATAACTATTCAGCTCAGCAGTATGGGATCATTGAAAATGTAAACAAACATAATTTTCAAGCTAAGCCCCAGAGTGGACATTATGATCCTGAAGAAGGCCCAAAGCATTTAGATGGCTTATCTCAAAATGCCTATCAAGATCTGTTGGAATCACAGGGTCATTTTAATAGCCACAGACAGGGAAGTGGAGACAACAACATTAATAGCCGTGTGAGCCGCACACAGGCGTCATGCTTTTCTAATAATTATATGATGGGAGACTTAAGACATAATCAGAGTTTTCAACAACTTGGTTCAAATGGGTTTCCCCTAAGATCTACCCACCCATTTGGCCATTCAATTGTTCCACTGTTGGATTCCTATGATTTATTTTCTTATGATGACTTAAGCCATTTATACCCTTATTTTAATGATATGATGTATGGTGATAATTCCTTTTCTGGTTTTGTGCCAACTTTTGGATTTCAAAGACCAATTAAAACCCGTAGTGGACCAGCCAGTGAACTTCATATTCGTCTAGAGGAGTGCTATGAACAATGGAGAGCATTAGAAAAGGAGCGAAAAAAGGTAATACAAAATTATACATTTAGGAGTAACTGAGTATGTCCCCTCTACCTATTTTTTTTTTGTTTGTTTTCCTTCATGTGGTTTAAGAATATTTGTCTTATTTCTAAACTGAAGTTTTCTATACTAAGTACTATTAAGTCCATGATTAAAAAGGATTCAGTGCCTTGAAGACTAAAAAAACTTGGGATTAAAAATTATTTAGGGTCTTTTTAAAAAATCTTTTGTCTATGAAATAGCCTTTTTTCCCTTTAATGGGATAAACTTTTATTTGTTTAAATTTTTTAAATATATACTATCGGGGTGGTCAGGTGTTTAAATATATTAAGTATGACAGGAAAATACAGGGGTACTATGATTTGTATTTCTTGCCTTTTGATACCAAAGCAGAATTTTTACTTAGAGGAGTCATTTTGAAATTATCAGGCCTAAGAGGAATATTATTCATGGTTGAATCATTTAGACAACTCAGCATCTAAAAATTATATAACTTTTTACAGACTGAATTGGCACTTGCCAAGAATTATCCAGGGAAAAAGGTATCCAGTACTAACAATACTCCAATTCCAAGGTTGACCTCCAACCCATCTAGAGTTGATCGCCTAATTGTGGATGAACTTCGAGAACAAGCCAGGGTAAGCTGCAAAACCATCATTTGTGTATTTTTAAATTGCTTGATAAAACTTTTAAACATTTCAACAATTTAGAGTTCTAAAAGATTTTTACATTATATTTATGTGTGACTCTTTGAAATACATTCTTTTTCACATTTGGTTCTAAAATTATGGTTAATATTTAGGAAGGAAACTAACCTCAATCATTTAAAAAGTAGCAGTAATAATTTAAATGCTTTCTCTCAATCCCAAAGTGGCAGGGGACCTAAACCTTAAAAGAAAAAAATATTGAAAGCACAAATATCTTTTATAGGGTAAGTTCCATTTCTTAGTAACAAAATTTGTTTTCTAGCTTGTATTATACAAGATGATAAATTAACAGGGAATTACCATATTTCATTGTTTTAACCAGGCACTCATGAATTATTCAACAAACATTAAGTATATCCAGTGCTGTCTTAAATACTGATAAACTGAAGCATGGGATCTATATAATGTTATACTCTTGTTTTGGAAAATTAGTGTATCACTTCAAATCCAATGTAAAGAATCCAAATGTTAAGTCATTTTTTAATTTAACAAATAATTATTCCTCTCCTTTGTTATCTCAGAATTTTCCTTTAATTATTTTTTTAAATTTTATATATTTTTACATCATTTTTCATATTTGCACAATGTATGAATTTTCATCTTGGTTATAGTCGCCATACAATTCCCACCCCCCGCCTTGTTTTGATCCTACTTGCTCCCCCTCGCCCCCCGTGTGTCTCTGCTTTATAGCTGCTTGTTGATTTTGATTTTTACTTTATTATAATTAGTCTTTTTACTGGTCCCTTATTTAGGTTTTCTAAATTCCTGCTGTGAGTGAGACCATCTTATCTCAGAATTTTCTAAGCAATTTTAATGAGTTACCTTTTTTCTTTTTGACTTTTCTCACTTAAAAGCTTAAGCTTTTCTCACTTAAAAGCTTTATCAAGTAAAATTTGATAAAAATTTCTGGGGAAAAGCAGGCAGTGAAATGGTTGCTGCTGTAATTACAAAAAGCCATTCTAGGAATTAGAAAAATCAGTATAAAAGTATATTTTATTTTATTCCTACTTATACCATACTGTCTTTAAACATAGATATAAACTGCCGCAATAGAAAAAGATTGCTTTTATCTGCCTTCAGCCTTGATCAGTTGAAGTTTTTTTTAATCAAATTTGTAAATTTTTTTGCAATGAAATTTAGCAGTGATAGTCAGATAGTGACAGGAGTTACAGCTAGATGTTCATATTATCTTATTTTTTCTTAAAATTGTTTCATTATTATTCTCAGTAACTTGATTATTTGGAAGTTTTTAGAATTACATAAAATAGTTACAAAAACCTAACTTTCCATTTTTGTTTCACCCAGCATCATGTCAGGACACAGCAAACTTTCAATTATTTATTGAACATTATATTGTTGCTCTCACTTCTATTCATTTAATGGTTTTTTAAAAATGTTAGCAATTACGTGTGTTTGTGTACGTGCACGCACGCGTGTGTAGACAAACTGGGTGTAGGCCAGAGTTGCAGTGGGGTGAGACAGATTGGGGAGCAGAACAGGTGGATTTAGTGAAATACACTGCTAAGGGGAGCAGTAGGTGAGACAGGAGAGGTCTGCTGAACCATATGTGGGTTAGCACCCTGGCCAGGAACTGAACTCAGGCCATAGTGGTGACAGCGCTGAGATGTAACCCCTAGGCCACCAGGGAGGCCCACATTGAAGATTTTTTAAATTAACTTAATGACAGTATAGTAACATACCTTGTAAAAATTAAAATGTTTCCCTCAGGTTGTGACTTTACTAGGCAAAATGGAACGTCTTCGAAGCTCTCCCCTTCATGCCAATATCTCTACTGCTCTTGATAGACACTTGGAGTCCATTCATATTGTACAGTCACGTAGAAAGGATGAAATTGTTAATGCTTCAAATCGTCAGCGACAAGGAGTTCCTAGATGCCAAGATGACAGAGGTGAAATATTAATGTATATCTTTTTTGCTAAGGCAATGCAACAATTTGAATGTTGGAAAATAAGATTCCCAGGTTAAAAGGTTAGACTTCTCAGAGTTACGGTTATCTAAATTTATTCAAATTGGTAAATTACAGCCACATGATTTACTACAAAAGTACTTTGATCTATTTTGTTAATCTTATTCATTTAATCATAATAATTCCACCAAAATCTTTGCTCCTTCCAAAGCATATTGTCATACAAAACAGAAATAAAGTATCAGTACTTTTAAATATTAAGGCAAATACTTTGGTTAGCTCAGTTAATGGCCATATTCCCATTAATAATGTTTAATCATTTAGTAGCACAGCATTGGGATTTCTGAGGGTTAAGGGATACTTAAATGATATCTAATATGAATTGACCCTGAATGTTTCTTATACAGATGTTTTTGCCCTCGCTTCAGCAATTAAAGAGATGTGTGTGGCTACTCGGAAAGCACGCACCACCCTGTGGTGTGCACTGCAGATGACCTTGCCAAAAACAGCCAGTACAGCTGGCCAAACAGATGTGGAAAAGACTCTACAAGATATAGTAAACTGTGAAGATAAAGTCCTTGAAAACATAAATAGTAGCAATTCAATGAACCAGAGAAGTGAAGCAAACAAACATTAAGGAAATGCCAGCAGAAAGAAGAAAAAAAAGCTGATAAGTAAATGTATCAAGACATGCTAAAAAATTTTAATGAACTTGTCAAACTTGAAATTTTCAGTACATTAATTTTCTTTCAGGTTTAAAGTTAATACCTTAATGAAGTCTAACTTCTGTTTAAAAATCTTCTATTTGGAATGAATCAGATATAGTTTAAAGTGAACTCAAAGGTAAATTGACTACTCTAGAAGTTACAAGTAGTCAAAGTAAGTTTAAGTAAAATATTTCCTAACAGCTAAAATATTGCTTAAACCTATTCTGCAGTGCAGGTAAATGCAAATGTGAAATTCTTCTAGAAGATAAGTTTCATTTAGGTCTGCCTTAGTAAGTATAATTCCAAATAATGAATATAAGTGACTGTAACCCAATTATGGCTACAGTCTAGTAACCAAGACAAGTTTTGATTGTGATATAAAAGTGTTTTCCTTACAAAACTGGATAATACCTAGGAAATAAAGGAAAACAAGAATAAACCCAGTATTCATGTAAAAATTTAATATTTAAAAAACTACCATATTTATAAATTTGAAATCTTAGTGCCTACGTATATGGAGGGAAATGCATCAGATTCTCCTAAATTAGTGATAAAAGTGCCAGTGTAAAAACCATGCAAGTTACTGAATATAAAACCTGTTCAAATCATTTGTGTATATTCTTTAAAGTTTTATTATACTATCAATTATTAAATATTTCCAATTTTAAAGTATTTAAATTGAATCAAAAACAAAACATTTCCTTTATCTGGATCTTTTAGACTTGATGCTCAGTAACTAAAATAATGACTATTGTTTTAATACCCTTAGTTTTGCTGCCTTTTATGAGGGTATCACGAAGTTCTAAATGTATTTTTTTTAGGGTTAATCTTTAGTTTAGTTTATAATTGGTTAGTGTATATTTTGTGTAGTTATGTTCATTAGTTTGCTTCTGTGTTTTTTTTAAAAGAGCTCTTGAAAGCTTGGCTTTTTCTGTTTCTCATCACTTAATATCTTTGTATGGAATCCGAGTAATTTATTCATTAATATGAAATGTTGGCATTATGTGACTCAGAAGATCTTGGGTTTTAACATTTCTAGCATGAGTTAAACTATAATATAATGTACTGATGAAATTTAATTGAACTATCCTTAACTAGAAACACTGATGTTTTGAATGTTGGTGTTTTTCCTAGTTTTAGAAATCCTGGTATTAAAAAAAAAAGAGAGAGAGTGTAATCACACCACATAAATTTTCTTTAGATGATGTGCAGAAGAAACTGATTGAGAATGCAGGAGTAACTGTAGGAAGAAACATTTTGATCACTGATATACCTTAGAACTACCCAAATGAATTACATTGAGGGTAGTCAAATAAAATAGATCACCCCACCACAGTCACTGCATAGAAAGTGGTTAAGTTTGACATAAAACATGTTGGATGTTATGAAAACAAATATTGTACTGAATTTAGTCTCAGGAAAAAAAAATAAATTACTTTGTTGAAAAATGTTTAGTTTTTGTGTGTATTTGTATTAGTTTCTAGTCAAATTGTATTTAACTGATAAGAATTTCTGGCTAAGTTTTTAAATTTCATTATACACAAAGAAACAATGTTGTTAGAAAAACAAATGCTATTGGATGTCTTTGGATTTTACCTGTAATAAAAGAATATGAAAAAATTTTGAGCCATTTTCCCAACTCTGCAATTGAGCATGCACTGCTGTTCCCACAATTCATTTCTCCCATATTCCCCATTTTATGTTGTAAAATTGAGATGAAAGAAATCTCAATCTGGGATTGTTAATCTAAAGATAAAAACACTGGGGCCTCCCCAGTGGTGCAGTGGTTGAGCGCTGGGTTGCGAAGCTGCCGGCGATCTCTGCGGTGCTGGTTCGATCCCCGGCTGCTCCCCGGCCACCTGAGGAGGGTCCCACATGGCGCGCAGACCTCTCCTGCCGCCCGCTGCTCCCCTCAGCAGTGTGCTTCGGTCTTTCTGCCTGCTCTGCTCCCCGCTCTGGCTCTGGTGAATTCTCTCACCCTCCCGCGCTTCTGACTGTATAAACATGTATAAACAAAACAAACAAACAAATAAATAAATAAAACATGCCTCTATTAAAAAAAAAAAACAAAACATTTAAAAAAAATAAAGATAAAAACACTAACTCTAGTAGTTTTACCACTTTCAGCCTTTGAAATAGATAGGACCATAGATTTTTTTTTTTTAATTTAATTTATTTATACAAGCACTGGGTACAGTCAGAAGCCCGGGAGGGTGAGAGAATTCACCAGAGCCAGAGCAGGGAGCAGGCCCAAAGTACACTGCTGAGGGGAGCAGCGGGCGGCAGGAGAGGTCTGCACGCCATGTGGGACCCTCGCCCGGTGGCCAGGGATCAAACCAGCGCTGCAGAGGCTGTGGGCAGCTTCACAACCCAGCGCTCAACCACTGCGCCACCAGGGAGGCCCAAGACCACAGATTTCATTCTGCAGTCACACCACTATCATCCGTAATATAGTAGGACAGTTCATCTACATTAAAAGAGCCAAGAGTAAATGTCTCTTTTGTCTGTAAGTTGGCAGTTAATGCTGAAATTTGTCAAATGGCCCTTCTAAAATTATATTTGTGAAATATACAGAAAATTAGATTGATTTTAAAAAAGAAAGTTGAGGGCCTCCCCGGTGGCGCAGCGGTTGAGCGCTGGGCTGCGAAGTTGCCCACAGCCTCTGCAGCCCCAGTTCGATCCCCGGCCACTGGCAAGGGTCCCACATGGCACGCAGACCTCTCCTGCCGCCTGCTGTTCCCCTCAGCAGTGTACTTCATCAGTCTGCCTGTTCTGTTCTCCGCTCTGGCTCTGGCGAATGCTCTCACCGTCCTCCGCTTCTGACTGTACCCCAGTTCTTGTATCAATCAATAAATAAATCTTAAAAAAAAAAAAAAAGTTGAGGGGGCCTCCCCGGTGGTGCAGCGGTTGAGCGCTGGGTTGCGAAGCTGCCCGCGGCCTCTGCGGCGCCGGTTCGATCCCCGGCTGCTCCCCGGCCCCGGAGGAGGATCCCACATGGTGCGCAGACCTCTCCTGCAGCCCGCTGCTCCCCTCAGCAGTGTGCTTCGGTCCTTCTGCCTGCTCTGCTCCCCACTCTGGCTCTGGTGAATTCTCTCACCCTCCCGCGCTTCTGACTGTACCCAGTGCATGTATAAACAAAACAAACAAACAACTATAATAAATAAATAAATAAAAGCATGCCTCTATAAAAAAAAAAAAAACTAAAAAAAAAAAAAAAAAAAAAAAAGTTGAAATTTTTACTCTTATGTTAATCCAGGCAAACCAGAAAAAAAAAATCTGGGGAAACTTTTACATGGTGTGACAGTGGTTAGAAACAAATCATTAGTCCATTGACAAAAATTCGTTGATGTTTTGTTAATCATATCGCCCAGTAGATAATCCCAAAATTAGTTGGTTGTCCCTTTCCACGGTATACTCTCTAATGAAGGGTTCTTGTGTATTATCTATTATCCTGAATTACAACCTATGAAAATGTCATAAAATTAACATTACATAAGATTCATAATGAAGCTGATAAACTGATGATCCCATTATTTTTTAAAAAGATTTATTTATGCATACAAGAGCTGGGGTACAGGCCAGAGGTGCAGGAGGGTGAGAGGATTCACCAGAGACAGAGTGGGGAGCAGAACAGGCAGAAGGGCCAAAGTACACTGCTGAGGGGACCAGTGGGAGAGACAGGAGAGGTCTGCTGCGCCATGTGGGTATCTCTTTGGTCAGCCAGAGATCAAACTTGTGCTGCAGAGGCTGTGATAGCTTCATACTGCTGTGCTTAGTAACCCTTGTGCCACCAGAGAGGCCATTATTTTTAATACAAAAGAATTGGGAGAACACTTTTTTTTTTAATAGAGGCATGTTTTTATTTGTTTGTTTGTTTTGTTTATACAAGCACTGGGTACAGTCAGAAGCGCGGGAGGGTGAGAGAATTCACCAGAGCCAGAGCAGGGAGCAGAGCAGGCAGAAGGACCGAAGTACACTGCTGAGGGGAGCAGCGGGCGGCAGCGCGCCATGTGAGACCCTCCTCCGGTGGCAGGGGAGCAGCAGGGGATTGAACTGGCGCTGCAGAGGCCGCTGGCAGCTGTGCAACCCAGCGCTCTACCGCTGCGCCACCGGGGAGGCCCAGAACACATTTTTTTAAATAGAAAAAGCGATGTATATAAAGCTTGAAAATTAACTTGCATCATACCAGTGTCCTCCCACTTGAATAGTATGCTACTGTGAGATTTTAGAGGGTTGGCAATTATTATGACTGAAATCCCTAATATAGCCCAAAATGTCAATTGCCATAAAAGGTAAGGTTATTTAAAATTTTCCCTTTACAGGGGGACACCCTAGTGGCGCAGGGCTTAAAGTCAGTGCTATCACTGCAGCGCAAGTTGGATCCTCCACCAGGGAGCTGACCCACATGGCACAGCACACCTCTCAGCAGTGTGTTTCAGTAGATTCACCTGTTTTGCTCCCCTCTCTCTCTGGTGAATTATCTCACCTCCACATCTCTGGCCTACACTCCAGTTCTTGTATGCTTAAATAACTCTTTAAAAAGAAATTTGCCCTTTACAATATCATACATGAGATTTTTTAACATCTGAATTAAGTGGATAACCTTACTCAAAATCTACCACGCTGATCTTTTTTCAGTTCAAGTGTACACTTAGTTTTAACAGTCCTAGAAGAAAACATTGACTACTGTTAAAACAGACTAAAAGGGGCCTCCCCAGTGGCACAGCGGTTGAGCGCTGGGCTGCGAAGCTGCCCACAGCCTCTGCAGCGCCGGTTTGATCCCCGGTCACCAGTGAGGGTCCCACATGGTGTGCAGACCTCTCCTGCCGCCTGCTGCTCCCCTCAGCAGTGTATGTCAGTCCATCTGCTTGTGCTGCTCCCCGCTCTGGCTCTGGTGAATTCTCTCATCCTCCCGCACTTCTGACTGTGCCCAGTACTTGTATAAATAAATAAATAAATCTTTAAAAAAAAAAAAAAAACTAAAAGAAGTATCCTTCAAGGGTTATCACCTGACTCTTTCAGAGATCAAAATCAAGGGGAGAACAAACCAAAATCTGAAAATAAGGGTAACTAAATTAAAATTGGCTCTCTCAAATGTAATCATAGCCACAGCCTACTGGACTAGGGACTAAGACTGCAGTAGAACTTCAAAGGCAAATGACTTCAAAAAATCTTTTTTGAGGGCCTCCCCGGTGGCGCAGCGCTGGTTCGATCCCCGGCTGCTCCCCGGCCACCAGAGGAGGGTCCCACATGGCGCGCAGACCTCTCCTGCCGCCCGCTGCTCCCCTCAGCAGTGTACTTCGGTCCTTCTGCCTGCTCTGCTCCCGCTCTGGCTCTGTGAATTCTCTCACCCTCCCGCGCTTCTGACTGTACCCAGTGCATGTATAAACAAAACAAACAAACTAATAAATAAATAAAACATGCCTCTATTAAAAAAATTAAAAAAAAATCTTTTTTGATATCCTAATACCCAACTTCATGGAAGCAAAATTGAGGAGAGAAATGATGGATTCTGGAAAGAGGTTTCACTGGAACAAATTATAGAATTAATCAAAAGAACCTAAAATTCAACACATTCTTACATGACTAGCCACACAGAATTTGTTTTCGTGAGTAGCTAGAAGGAATATGAATAAATCAGAAGACAGTGATTTAAATAGTTTATTTTTTAAAAAGGCTTTTTTTGGGCAATGCCACAGTCATAGGAGTGGAGAGAGGTAACACATCTTTTCCTACCATGCTGCTTTTTATACCTTCTGCACAAAGGTAAAAATTTTTGTTAATTTCATACAAAATAGAGGTTGGCAAACTTTTTCTCCCAAGCGCCAGATGATACACATTTGTCTTTATAGGTCACACCCAGTCTCATATTCTTTCTTTTACAATGCTTTAAAAATGTAAAAACCATTGTTAGCTTGCACCATACAAAAAACAGTCTGGGCCAAATTTGGCTTGTGGTGAAGTTTGCCCAGGCCTGGTATAAATTACCTACTTTCTGTCTTATTAGAGAAATTGTCTCTTCAGGCTTGACAGTCTGTTGCCTAAAGTCAGAAAAAGGTTTTATTTACAATTAAATGCAATTGTGGTTTTTGACAAAAGTGGGGGAATGAAGAGTTCCTCTTGCTTTTGACTTTTCCATTCATCACTCACACAACAAATTTGTTGAGAGCTATTATGTACACTCTTAAATATCTTTGTGTTAAATATCTTTGATTCTCAGTGTTTCTTCCTTAAAAGGGCAGTTCCTGCAGTTTCTCTAAACCTGTAATTAGTAAGTCTTTACTCTCATGTTTTAGAGCAAATCAGAATTAAAATCTCTACTAGCATTCAAGGATCCATGATTATTAAAAAATCATTCTAGCTAACAAAATCCTTGCACCTAATACTGACACCTCCTTCTTAAAATCACAGCCTAGAGAGGAAAAATACACAACTATTTCTACTTTAAAAGATTCCTTTTTCTTCCATAGGATAAAACTTTAAAAAAAAACTTCTCAAATGGAGAACATCCACCAAATAATTTCTTCTCATTTCCTAGTTTGTTGCCATGTAACAAAGTTTGGCTCCAGATAAGGCTCTTCATTTGCTTCCTATGTCAGCCACGATACTCGACGGTGGGTGAGTGCCGAAGGAAGTGACACTCCAAAATTTCACCTCCAGGACAGAGTGCTCTTGCTTCTGCTCCTCCAGGATGACAACTGTAACCATCAGCTTCTGATTATTCCTGCTATCTGTCCAAGGGGAGGGGAGACTTACTATTAAAATATAAAGGTTTTTCCGGGTCTTTGGTACAGACGTCAACAACAAAACTCTGGTTCCCCACGCCACAGACACATGGCACGGTTTAGAGTCAGAAGTGTTCGGTTTCCTTTTGACCGTGTAAACAAAAGGGGCGATGCCTCGGGACACCACTGTTCAGTGGCCTCTCATTGCTCTTAAATACGCACGTGCACAACCCGTCCACCCGCTCATCGAGTTCGTGCGGAGAAAGGCGCGGGCCAAGGTTACCGCTTTCGTTCTCCTTTCTGTGTCCTTTTCTTTTCCTTTTCCTTGCGCTCTTGCTTGGCTAGTTTCTCCCTCTCTCTCTGCAGCTTGTCCTGTTCCTTCTTCCTTTGGGACTCATCCCGAAGTGAGTCTCGCTCCAGTTTTCGAGCATTAAGGACATCTTCCACATTGGTGTTCCGGAAGAGAGCTACAGGTGAGTTAAGGGAGTAGGATTCAGGTCACTCAGGTTCCAGCTATTGCTCTTTTTACTCATTCTCACTGTCTTCACGCCTCATGCTGAGTCTTGAATTCTCTACCTACTCCTAGTCTTAACAAAAGAATCCTATGTTTATCTTTGATCTAACAGGCCATCCTAAAACTATCCTCAGAGGCCTCCCTGGTGGCGCAAGGGGTTAAGTCTCAACACTATCAAGCTGTCACCAGCCACTGTGGCACGAGTTTGATCCCCGGCCAGGGAGCTGACCCACATGGTGCAGCAGACCTCTCCTGTCTCGCCCAATGCTCCCTTCAGCAGTGTGTTTCAGTTCAAGCCGCCTGTTCTCCTCCCCTCTCTGTCAATGGTGAATCCTCTCACACACACACCCCCACACCTCTGGCCTACACCCCACCTCTTGTATGCATAAATAAAAATAATTTTTTTAAAAAACAAAATAATGTTAAAATATTTAATGAAATTACATTCTAGAATAAGTACTTTTACTGTTCAATAGCAGAATATGGTTAGAATATTTGGGTTTGTTTTAGTGAGTAGAGTATTAATGTATCTGGCAATTTTTATGTACTTGGCACCACTGAAACATTTGAAAAGAGTTACATAAGTTCTTTAACCTTACTAGATTTCATCAACTGTCTTTTTTGCCTAGATCACTAAAGCTTAAAAACCATGGTCTAATAACCATAAACTCTAAATCTATAAGATATGAAATAATATACATTTAGGCAGTTAAAAAATACCTAGCCAAAACCTTAGCTTTCATTTTTTATTTCCAAAACAATCCATTACTATCAATCTCCTCCCTCTCAAAACATGACTTTCTGCTTTAGTGCTTTAAAATGAATGTCTCTCTGAAATTATCTCCCCTTTGCTGATAATCCACCCCACTCCTCACTTTAAGAATGTGGATTTTCGAAATTACCTTCTCTTAGCAGCTCCTCACAAGTGATTCTGCTGGTGGGAACTTTTCTCAGCACATTTGTTTCAATATGTCCATATTTTTTGCTTAACAATATCCGATGTTTGTGTTCCCTTTCCAACAAATTACAAAATATTTGAGGACAAGGGCCAGAACTTTATTATTTTAATTGCTTTGACACTGTTGGGAAACCGAGTGTTAGCTACGGGAGTAGAGATTCTTATTTTCCCCTACAAAATAAAAACCAGTGGGTCTCCCTAGTGGTGCAAGGGGTTAAGCACCGCACTATGAAGCTATCTGCAGCCTCTGCAGCATGAGTTCAATCCCCGGCCAAGGAGCTACCCACATGGCACAGCAGACCTCTCCTGTCTTGCCCGCTGCTCCCCTCAGCACTGTATTTCAGTCAGTCTGCCTGTTCTGCTCCCCATTCTGTCTCTGGTAAGTCTTCTCACCCCCCTGCTTCTCGGTCCTGTACCCCAGCTCTTGTATGCATAAATAAATAAATCTTTAAAAGAAAGAAAAAAAAAAACTAGTGACAAATCCCTTCCTGTAAGCCAATCCCTTTAAGGTATATGTTAACATGTTTCCTTTGGGGAAAGCTCTTCCTAAATTAACTAGAGCTGTCCAATCAGTGGGGCTCATAATGCTGGCCTGATATGAGCTCCTGGAGGAAAGGGATGCCCCCCTATAACGACAGAAAAATTAAATCTGTTCCTCGAGAGCAGTCTATGGAGAAACACATGGAGATGGACACAGAGAAGGATACATTTGTCAGAACCCAGGTTCACTGTGGCGGCACCTGAGTCACCCTTTTCATCTGCTTCAGTGAGTGACGTTAAGGAAAGTCAGATGGAAAACAAAGGTTAGCATGCCCAACCCAACATCAGAAAACATTCAATAAACCGATGAGTGGGAAAACATGTGGAATGGAAGGACACTGTCAAGGACATGGTGATAAACCCAGGAATGTCATCTTTAGTAGTCTCAACTGAGGGAAAACTGCATCCTCAGTAAGATCTTTTCTCTTAGGGCTATGAAGAAACTTAAATTGGCCTGGCTGAACTGCAGTATTACCTGGAAGCCAGGGAACGGTAAGATGACCTCTAGAACAGTAATTCACAGCCCTTGTACACTGTTGGCGGGAATGGAGACTGGTCCAGTCCCCATGGAAGACAGTTTGGAAGGTCCTCAAAATATTAAAAATAGATCTATATACAATAACCAGCAATTCCACTTCTAAATATCTACTGAAACATTACAAAATCACTAATTCAAAGGGATACACACTCCTGTGTTCATTGCAGCACTATTCACAATAGCCAAGTTATGGAAACGAACTAAATGCCCATCAACAGAACAGTGGATTAAGATGTGGTGTACATACACAATGGGACACTACTCAGCTATGAAAAAAAGGTAAACTCTCTTGCCATTTACAACAACATGGATGGAACTAGAGGGGGTTATGCTAAGTAAAATAAGTCAGAAGGAGAAAGATAAATACTGGATGACTTCATTCACGTGTGGAATAGAGAAAAAAACAAAGGAACTGACAAAACTAAGCCAAACAAACCCTAACTTATGACTGCAGAACTGAGGATGCTATAGGGGGTGGGAACAGAGGGAGGAGGCCCAATGGCCTAGGGTAAAGGACTATGATGGTGGGGGTGGGGTGGTGATATATATGTGAGGAGGTATGAACCTACTCCCCTAAATCATATACAGTTTTGTATACCAATGTTACCTTAAGAAAGAAAAAAATGGGCTTCCCTGGTGGCACATCTCCCCCCACATCTCTTCCTCTTGTATGTATAAATAAATATTTAAAAGAAAAAAAGGGGGCATCCCTGGTGGCACGAGGGGTTAAGACAAGCTATGAAGCTATCCACAGCCACTGCAGCACCAGTTCGATCCCTGGCCTGCCAGGGAGCTAACCACATGGCGCAGCAGACCTCTCCTGACTCACCCACTGCTCCCCTCAGCAATGTATTTCTGTCAGTCTGCCTGTTCTGTTCCCCACTCTGTCTCTGGTGAATGCTCTCACCCCTCACACCTCTGGCTTGTACCCCAGTTCTTGGATGCATAAATAAACCTTTAAAAAAAAAAAAGAAAAAGAAAAAAAGGGTGCAGCAGACCTCTCCTGTTTCACCCACTGCTCTCCACAGCAGTATATTTCAGTAGATCTGCCTGTTCTGCTCCCCACTCTGTCTCTGGTGAATCCTCCTACACTCCCACACCTCTAGCCTATACCCCAGCTCTTGTATGCACAAATAAATAAAATTTTTTAAGGAAACAAAGGGGGTCCGGTCCTCCTCGGTGGTACAGCGGGTTGAGTGCCATGCTGTAAAGCTGTCCATAGCCTCTGCGCGGGTTCGATTTCAGGCTGGCCAAGCAGATACCCACATGGCGCGGCAGACCTCTCCTGCCTCGCCCGCTGCTCCCCTCAGCAGTGTCTTCGGTCCATCTGCCTGATCTGCTCCCCACTCTGACTCTGGTAAATTCTTTTACCTTCCTGCACCTCTGGCCTATACCTTAGTTCTTATATAAATATATCTTAAAAAAAAAAAAAGTGTTCCTAGAACTCCCTGGGGAACTTGTTAGAAATGCACATTCTTGGGCCTCCCATGGACCTACCAAATCAGAAACTCTTGCGGTAGGGCCAAGCAATCTGTTTAAGCAAATCTTCTAGCAGAACTGCTGCTTAAAATGTTGTTTATTTAACAACAACAACAAAAAAGTTGTTTATTTAGCTAAAGAATGAGAATTACGTAATTGGAACCTGGGCAAAAAAATCATGAAAACTGACCCAAAAAAACCTTAAGAACTCTTTCCTGACCTTGGTTTGTAAAGTTAATGTTTCTGATATGATGTCCACTCCATTCCAGTAGACTTAGTATTTCCTAAGCAAATTTCAAAATCACAGGGAACCGAACCAACCCCTATCAGTAGTACTTCCACATAGTCCCCAAAGTCCAGATTTACTCTTGGAGGTCCAGTTTCACTTTTGATCATTTGGTCACCAGAATTAAAACTCAAATGAAACTGCTCCAAATTTGGGAAACCCTCACCAAAAATATCCATGTTCCAGGCCTGGTTTTGCCATGAATTCTCTGACTGTCTCTGATCATCCATCATCTCTTAATGCCTTAATTTCCTTATTAACCAGGAATATAAAGATGGACTATAAATATGGTACTATACTACATAAAAAGGCATTACACAGAATTATTAATACATATAAATTTAAGGAATCACAGCTATACCTTGTTTTTGAAAACACAATATAGATGATACACTATTAAGACATTATTTGTTTTACACTGAAGTCTTCAGGAACATACTGATTATGTGTTGAAAAATATAAGTCTAGTTTCAACAGCATTCCTCATACCCATGAAAGGTAATAGATCACTGCTATTTGAAAAGGGAAAATTAAGCCACAGAGGGGGATTGGCAACTTGCCAGAGTTCACTGTAAACCAGAAAAGGCTTTTGGCATGAACCTCAGGGAACGGTGCCAAGACACCAAAAAGGATATTCTTCTTCATCTGTCACATCAGCATACTGAGCCAGGAGGGCAGCTTTTCTCTGCTTTTCCTCTTCTGACACCATCCGGGGTTTCACCACGATCTGTGCCTGCTTCTCAATCAGGGTGGCAATGGCCTGTACCTCATCTGGGAGGTGGTGAGAGGGGAGAGACAACAAGGTTGTATGTGGGAGAGAACAAGCTCACCGAACCACTAGCCCATATGAGCAGTGCTTGGAGTCAAGGCAATGGCATCTGCTGACTCCTGAGAGCCCTGGGATTCAAAGGAGGTGCCTCAGGGGCCAATGAAAAAGGCAAGGAAAGGCCACACAGGCCAGGCTTTAGGTCTTGTATCCGTCACCAATCAAAGTAGCCCTGCTTTTATTTTATATACTGAAGTTCTGCTGCTTAAAAAAAAAAGGTAGAAAAGCACTGCATTTAGAACCCCAGAGCATGCAACTTTCTCCCCTCTCAACCCAGAAATTTAAGAAGGAATCTAGAATCAGCTTAAGCTAGTCCCTGTCATGCTGATAATTATGCCAAGTAAAATCCTGTATTTTAAAATAAACTCAACCATTAAGTTCGTCATTCTCAAAGAAAGGAGGCACTGGTATAAAGTAATGGTTCTCATCCCTGGTTGCTATTTAGGATCATCTGGGGAAACTTTTTAAAAAGTACAATGCC
This sequence comes from Talpa europaea, assembly GCF_964194135.1. Classification (NCBI taxonomy): domain Eukaryota; kingdom Metazoa; phylum Chordata; class Mammalia; order Eulipotyphla; family Talpidae; genus Talpa; species Talpa europaea. The sequence goes on from NC_140074.1 coordinate 122,238,693, forward strand.
CAGGTCCCGGCCCCAAAGATATTTATCTAATTGGTCCATGGTGTGGCCCAGGCATTGGCATTTTTTTTAAAGACCATCAAGTGATTCTAATGTGTAGCCAAGACTAAGAACAAACAGCCTAGACAGTTTAGAATAGATTTTATTTCAGTTTGGCATTTTTTATTTGAGTTTTCCCTAATGTATTTGTCATCCTAATGGTGGTTCTATTAGTCCATTTCTTTCATTTTAAAGGGTTCAGCTGAAAAAAGCAAAACACCAATCATAATGTATATCATGAAATGAGGATATGAAAAAGGTGGGAGACAGGAATATATAACTGATCCTATACCTGCAGTGCAAATCTACTAGGGCCAGTGGAAAGATGAAAAAGAAAAAAAAAACCCACAATGAAGATAACTGTGGTCAGTTGCAATGGAAAAATATAAAAGCGGAAAAGTAATAAGTGTGAGTGTTTTCTAGCTTAAATTATCTTTGGGAAGATGAGTAAAGGAGAAAACTACAAATTCTCTTCCTAACAGGTCTATAGTAAATGTTATTGGAAAAGGCACTGAAGATCAAACATAGATCCAACCCTACCTTCTTTTTTCACCTTGGTGACAATATTCTGAGTTTCAGACCATCGTTCCACAATCTCCTTGCAGATGTTAAGGAGGGAATCTTCTTCCTAGTTGGAAAAGGAAACCAGTAATTTCCTGCTTGAAATCACAACCTGAACAAAGCTTACTTACAACTGCAACTCATTGCTCCATTTCACATGTGATCCTCTTAACAGTGCTTTTCCCCCTAGCATTTCTTTTCTAACACACTATTTAACTTACAGATTTTGTTTTTACCTGCTAGAATATAATCCTTTTGAGGGCAGAGATTTCAGTCCGTTTTGTTTCCCAAGGGTACCTCAAGCACTTAGGATAGTGCCTGACATACAGTAATTAATAAAAGAAAAAGAAAAAAAGATAACTCAAGTCAATCAATGCAAGTACTATTGAGAGAATAAACGCAATACTTTTGTTTACTGTTATTTGCTCCTGGCTACATATACTTACTGTTCTTGAATTTTACTGAGAAACTTCTTAATTTCTAAAATTTCTTAAATCCTAGCCCAACCTGGTAATTAATTTGGCTATGTCATTTGTTTTTCTTAGAAAAGCGTTTGTTACAACAGTCTGGGGCTGCCACATGCAGCCCAAATGATGGACAGAGAGTAAGCAGCACGTTGAATTAGGTGTTTAATATATACCATATTCATCGGCCCTTACTTTGTAAAGACACTCCTTGGTTGTTTTGCCATAAAATACCTGACCAGGGCCTCCCTGGTGGCGCAAGGGATTAAGATACAACCTAGGAACCTATCCACAGCCACTGCAGCACCAGTTTGATCCCTGGCCAGGGAGCTACCCACAGGACACAGCAGACCTCTCCTGTCTTGCCCACTGCTCCCCTCAGCAGTGTATTTCAGTCAATCTGCCTGTTCTGCTCCCCACTCTGTCTCTGGTAAATCCTCTCACCCCCCAAACCTCTGGCCTGTACCCCAGTACTTGTATACATAAATAAAATTAATCTTTAAAATACCTGACCAATTCTTCCCAAAGTCAGTGTCATACAGAAGGAGCTAGGAAAACTATGAGAAAATTAAGCATGGTGTGTGAACTGAGCAGATGGAGGGGGAAATCACCCTTAGAACTTTGAGGTCCTGCAGTTCATGTAAACAAAAGGCAGATACAAAGAAACAAACCTGTTTGTATGTAATTTTGTCTCTTCTACTAAGAGACTGTTAATAGTCTAAGGCAAATTCATGCCTGTCTTTATCAGCAGACATACAGCTCTAAATAACGACATCATGAAAGAACCAGTTAAGAAGTTGGTGCCAAGAGATACCCAGGTTATTTCAACTTTTCTATGGAGTCTTTAGAAATTTCCCATCAGGAAATAAAAACTTAAATTGCTCTTGCACCTTACAGCCTGCAATGTCAGGACCCATTGTTTGTATTTCCATTAAACCTATGAACTGCATGAAAGCTTTCCTAGGTACAGGCCTATCTCAGAGAGCAGGTTCTGGGACTAAAAAGGTGTCCTTGCCAGGAAAACCTGAAACAGCTGGGTTATTTCAACCAAGTGCTGAATTCAACAAGCTTCCACCAAGTGCAAATGGAGATGAAGGTGGCAGAAATGATCAGGTTGGAAACGTGGACATCTTGGTTAGTTACTACTTAAACACAACTTAAAGTACACATTTCTGAATTTTTGAATCAGCTTCTAACAGGTGAAATACCAAGTTAATTCTCTTTTCTTTAAAACTCTTATCTCTTTATTCCCTCTCTTATCCCCTCCCACAAAAACCCCCCACCAATGATTACAACATTCCTAAATACTGTAAACAGTCAAGCAAAGTATTTGCTTCAGTTCTGCCTAGGCATGAAAATACCTCTACCGCCCTCTAGACTCCTACTTCCAAAATAGGAATCCAGAAGGCACTTCCTGCCTGCTTTGATCATGGGACAGTTCTGGGCACAGCCTCTTAAAGGGCACAGACATCCCAGAGCACTTTATTTCCCCCCTCCGAACACTGTCTACGGTTGGGAGTGAAACAGGTTGTTAGAGGTTTATAATGAAACTCCCGTTTAGATATCAGTGCTTAAAAAAAAAAAAAAACTCACCCGCTCACTCACAAGCATGAGAGAGAGCCTTGTTTCTAGACACAAGGTAAGACCATTTCTCTCTATGCACTTGCAACCTTCCGGCTCTCCAAAACCCTGGATGGGGAGTAAATCTTTTCCCCCCTCCACCAGAATTAGAGGAAGATTGCCCTTTCGGGTGAAACCATTAGTCCTCCTGAACACCGATTAAGAAAAGGGCATGAAAAGTACGACAGGCGTCAGCGTGGCACTGAAGGAATGTGTCCGGATTTCTCACCAGGAAAGCAGCGAGGATACCCTGCAGAGCATCCAGTTTCTCTTCCTCCTCCTCCTCCTGCAGGACACCCAGTATGTAGGCACCGTAAACGGCTCGATCCACTCCCAGCGCCTCCAACCGTCCATCCAGCCACGATCCAAAACTGCTACCCCCACCATCGCCTTCACTTGCGGCTCCCGCGGCCAATTCGCTGGGCGCCGCCATCTTGGGGTCAGGGTCCTGCCAGCCCCGAGGGTGCCTACCGCAGTGCCTGACGGGCTGCGCCTCAGACCCACTGCGCAGGCTCAGAAAGGGAACTCCGTCGCCCTGTAGTGACAGCTCCGGGCGCTTTACACCTTTTTTTTTTTTTTTTTTTTTTTTAATTAATGCATACAGGAGCTGGGGTACAGGCCAGAGATGCAGGGGGGTGGTGAGAGGATTCACCAGAGACAGAGCAGGGAACAGAACAGGCAGCCTGACTGAAATACACTGCTGAGGGGAGCAGCGGACCTCCGGAGAGGGCTGTCGCAGCATGTGGGTTTCTCCCTGGCTGGGGATCGAACTCGTGCTGTAGAGGATGCGGATTGCTTCATAGTGGGGTGCTTAACCCCTTGCGCCACCAGGGAGGCCTCGGCTTTACACCTTCTAAATGGAGCGCATCGGGGCCTACGCACCGTCGCGTGGTCTCCCAGAAACCCCGATAGGTGAATAGGTGAATATTCTTAACAAGCTCCTCATTCTTCCCTTGGAGGAAGTTCAGAAAACCAGAGTTACTTGCCAGGGTTACACTGCCAATAAACTAAACCCGACTGGAACTCAACTGTGGTTGCAGCCCTTGAGCCTGCATTACCAATCTGCACTTGCACGCGCAATCGTGGACTCTAAGCCACTGACTCCTACACAGCTTTCCTGTAGGAACATGCTCATGCACCCTGCCTAACCAGCGGCACTACTGACTGCTACCACCCTCCACTTCCTGCTTCTCCCCCAGAAAACAATCCCTGACTCCCTGGGTTAAGACCACTCCAGGGTTCTGTGGTTGCTTCTCTGCACTTAGTGTGCTGTAATTAATTCTGTACTCGACACACAGTAGGAGCTCAATAAATGAACAGGCACCGTCTAGTCATCTCCTTTGCTCACTCACTGAAACTTACACAGGAATAACCTCGAGGAAACTTACTTACCTTTTGGCAGGCAATGTGCCAAAATGAGTTCATTCTTTATCTTTCCTCATCCTCCCAACAACCCTGCACAGAGACAGTCCACATATATTAAAGATAAGGAAACTGAGACCAGCCTCACAGCTACAGGAGGCTAAACAGAGGCAAGAGCTTGCCGCTGACTACCAAACACCTGGCTTTGGATTGAGAGGAATTATTTAAGAACCTGGGTTGGCTCTACTTAACTGCAGAGGAGGCTGGCAGATCAGTGACTCCTTCATTCACTGAATAGAGCAGCTTGATTTCGCTGGTAGGCACTAAAATGTAAAACGAATGTCACAAAAATCTCTGCCCTCAAAGAGCCCTCATGTCATTTTTAAACTGGTGACTACAATGAGATAAATGTTTTGGTGGAGCTTTGTCTAGGCCTGGAAGATTAGGATGACGTTCATTGCCTTTTGAAATGGGGCTGGAATCGGTTGAGATGGGGACCCAGAAGAGCTTTCTAATGGAGATGCTGCCTGCACTTTTTTGAGAATGAAAGCTCTCTTTAGTCAAAAAGACTGGAAGGAGAAAGGGAGCAGACCCAGATGCGGGGAACTATATGTAAAGGTTTGTTCGGGACCTCCAGGGGATCAGGTATGATGAGTAACAGAGTTCAGGGGAAGACAACAAAAAGAAAGCAGGGGGCTTATTTGCTTTGCAAAGGGTGACTTGGGAGCTTTGTTATTATTGGGATAATGTAAATGAATGGGTATCAAACACTATAAAGCTCAGTAGAAATGCAAGATAGTGTGAATATCAGCTCCTGGGCCTATTTGGCCCTCTTTCAGGTCCTCAGGTATGCTTCTAACCTAAGGACTGTCTTACAGGCAGGGCTTGTCATTTAACAACCTTGGGAGACATCATGGCTCATGGATCACAGTTTTAAAACAGTGCAGAGCATCCTCAACCAGAAAAATAACACAATATTTTTTTTAACTTTTGATTTTGAGATTAAAATTACAGACACATATCCATAGCCATAGTACAATATCAAAATCAGGAAATGATTTTAGTACAAAGCACAAAGGCTTTTTGAGGGCATCATAAACTTCTCACAAACTGAGTGAAGGCTGTCCAGACCTTGAATTAAAAAATCCTCACTGTCTATTTTATTCTAAAGTGCCCATTGTTAAAAAAAAAAATTCACACTGGGGCCTCCCTGGTGGCGCAAGGGGTTAAGCACAGCACTGTGAAGCTATCCACAGCCTCTGCAGCATGAGTTCAATCCCAGGCCAGCCAGGGAGCTACCCACATGGCACAGCAGACCTCTCCTGTCTTGCCTGCTTCTCCCCTCAGCAGTGTATTTCAGTAGATCTGCCTGTTCTGCTCCCCATTCTGTCTCTGGTGAATCCTCTGGCCTGTACCCCAGTTCTTGTATGCATAATTAAAAAAAATCACACAACTGGGTAAACGGCAGAAAGCTTACAGAAAAAGTCAAAATGACTTTTTGCTCTATAAAAAGATGCTCAGTCATATTTATAATTTTTAAATATGCCAATTAAACTTGCAATGAGACTCTAGGCTTGCTTCTCAGATCACAAAGCCTTATAATTGGAAAATGAGCTTCAGAAAATGTTAAGCAAGAATTAAATTGGTGCAATCTTGTTGGAGAGAAATTTGAAAAGATCCAGAGTTTTTACTTCTGAGAATTTATTATGGTACCTATATGTGTGCAGGATAACATAAGGATATTCATTGCAGTGATCCTTATTGTAGTAAAAAGACAGAAATAGTCTGTATTCTATACATAGGCAACTGGTTCCAAAAGGCCACACAAAGCACTATTGAACAGCTGTTAAAAAAAAAAAAAAAAAAAGAGGCTCTTCATGTCCAGAAGTGTAACAGAATGCAAGATACATTGTTAAAGAAAAAAGTGGGGCTCAGAAAAGTATATTTGCTACCATTTGTGTTTGCAAAGAAGGTGGAGTAGGGGGAACATATAGAAATAGAAGTCTTTACATGTGAATAAAATATCTCCAGGAAAAATACACAAGCTTTATAAGCATGCCTGTCACTGAGGAGGAGAACTCAGGGAGACTAGTTTTAAAGCTCTTGTTTTAAAATTAAGAACTACTTGTTACTTTTATTTACCTTCCTTTTTTTTTTTTTTTTAAGAAATAAATTCTACTGGAAGCCCTTCCTCACTCTCATTGTCTTCCCTCTCTCCCCTATTCCTGAGTTTGTTTAGCTTCCTGTTCAGTAATTTTAAACATAGTACATAGTACTATGGGGCCTCCGTGGCCCATAATATGTATTACATATTATTACATATGTAATACAAATTACAACATATGTATGTATGTGTCCATCAAAAATATATCACAATGTTTTTCATGTTGGACTTTTCTGCAGTGTGCTTTTTTCACTTAAGATTGTTCAAAATAGGGCCTCCCCGGTGGCTCAGCGGTTGAGCGCTGGGTTGTGAAGGTGCCCGCAGCCTCTGCAGCCGGTTTGATCCCCGGCTGCTCCCCGGCCACCAGAGGAGGGTCCCACATGGCTCGCAGACCTCTCCTGCCACCCGCTACTCCCCTCAGCAGTGTACTTCGGTCCTTCTGCCTGCTCTGCTCCCCGCTCTGGCTCTGGTGAATTCTCTCACCCTCCCGCGCTTCTGACTGTACCCAGTGCATGTATAAACAAAACAAACAAACAAAACAAACAAATAAATAAATAATAAAACATGCCTTTATAAAAAAAAAAAAGATTGTTCAAAATATGTACCTTGAAGAACAGTAACTCAAGTTAAAGCTATTAATAAATGGCACCGGTGTAGAACAAGTATTTCTTAATTATTAATTTCGACTGTTCAATAAATATTCAAAAATGAAAAAAAAAAACAAAACAAAATATGTACCTTGTTGATAAATGTAACTCATCATTTTATCCATTCTTTTAAACCACTGTATAGTATTCCACTGCTTGACTATGCCCCAGCTGATCCCATTCCTCTGCTAATGCACATTTTTTTAAAAGATTTATTTATTTATACAAGAACTGGTTTACAGGCTAGAGGCACGGGAGGGTGAGAGAATTCACCAGAGACATAGCGGGGAGCAGAATAGGCAGACTGACTGAAATACACTGCTGAGAGGAACAGCAGGCGAGACAGGAGAGGTCTGCCGTGCCATGTGGGTGTCTCCCTGGCCAACTGGGAATTGAATCTTCACTGCAGAGGCTGCAGACAGCTTCACAGCACTGCGCTCAACCCGCTGCGCCACCAGGGAGGCCCTGTTAATGCACATTTAGATCATTTGCCAGCTTTCGAAACAGTGCTTCAATTCTAGTCTTTATATATGTTTCCTTGTCTACCTGCTGGAAATCTCTCTAGGCCAATGAGCATCAAACACATTTTTGCCAAGTACTCTTAGAAATAAAAATATTTTCACCATGAACCCCTAATATATAAATTTATATTTGTTTATGAATTGTATGTGTGAACTATTTATCATATCATTATGTCCATTAATAATCTCAACAAAAGCAATTTGCTTTTTTTAACAAAAATAGGGTTTACTCAGAAACAAGAGAGGGCAGATTGCTTAGTACATTCTTGTTGAGAACTATGTAAGCTTCCTCTAATTCAATTCTAACAATTTCCTATATAACCTTAGGAGGTCCTTCTCCCCTGCTCCCCAAGAAAGAGTGGGAAATACCAAGCTGGTTGCATCTTGTGGTTTGTTAATGAATGCAAATGCTGGCACTCCTTTCCAGCCAGACCTCATTAAAATAGGGTTCTGAAAATTCATATTCACACTACCATAAGAATACAAAGGACAAATATGAAAGGGTAGTTAAAAAGTGATGCAAATAATGTGTTATGAATACATTAATACAAATAATGTATTAATGCATTTACATTTTTAATATACACTGATACATATTAATATATTTATTAATACATGTTAATTATTTTGTGACACAAAATCCATAGTGTGTGGTTGAATATGCTTCATTACTTTTCCCTGTCTTATCTTTTTTTTTTTTTTTAGAGGCATGTTTTCTTTCTTTCTTTATTTGTTTGTTTGGTTTTTTTTTTTTTTTAAAGATTTATTTATTGGGGCCTCCCCGGTGGCGCAGCGGTTGAGCGCTGGGTTGCGAAACTGTGCGCGGCCTATGCGGCGCCGGTTCAATCCCCGGCTGCTCCCCGGCCACCGGAGGAGGGTCCCACATGGCGCGCAGACCTCTCCTGCCGCCCGCTGCTCCCCTCAGCAGTGTACTTCGGTCCTTCTGCCTGCTCTGCTCCCCGCTCTGGCTCTGGTGAATTCTCTCACCCTCCCTCCCGCACTTCTGACTGTACCCAGTGCATGTATAAACAAAACAAACAAACAAACCAGCAAACAAATAAATAAAGCATGCCTCTATTAAAAAAAAAAAAAAAAAGTCCATAAAGATTTATTTATTTATTTATTTATACAAGCACGGGGTACAGTCAGAAGCGCGGGAGGGAGAGAATTCACCAGAGCCAGAGCGGGGAGCAGAGCAGGCAGAAGGACCGAAGTACACTGCTGAGGGGAGCAGCGGGCGGCAGGAGAAGTCTGCGCACCATGCGGGACCCTCCTCTTGTGGCCGGGGAGCAGCTGGGGATCGAACCGGCACCGCAGAGGCCGCGGGCAGCTTCGCAACCCAGCGCTCAACTGCTGCGCCACCGGGGAGGCCCTCTGTCTTATCTTTTTAATTGTGACATAATGTACATAAGATCGGGCCTCCCTGGTGGTGCAAGTGGTTAAGTCTCAGCACTATCAAGCTATTGCCAGCCACTAAGGCATGAGTTCAATACTTGACCAAGCAGCTGACTCACATGGTGCAGCAGACCTCTCCTTGTCTCCCCTGCTGCTCTCAATCTGCCTGTTCTGCTCCCCACTCTGTCTCTGGTGAATCCTCTCACCCCGCCACACACATACCTCTGGCCTATACTCCAATTCTTATATGCATAAATAAATAAATCTTAAAAAAAATGATTGAAGTGAACACTTCAGTAATAGTAAAGATTCATTACTGACAAGAATTTCTTTTGCACTCCTCTGAAATTCCCACCCATGGACCAGCGTGCCCCCTTCCTGTTCCGACTTCCAGTGATCCTGAGAATTTGTTTTTTTTTTAAAGATTTTATTTATTTATGCATACAAGAACTGGGGTGTAGACCAGAAGCATGGGGTGGAGGGTGGTGAGAGCATTCACCAGAGACAAAGTGGGGAGCAGAACAGGTGGATCTACTGAAATACACTGCTGAGGGGAGCAGCGGGTGAGTCAGGAGAGGTCTGCTGCACCATGTGGGTATCTCCCTGGCCAGGGATCAAGCTCTTGCTGCAGTGGCTGCGGATAGCTTCACAGTGCTGCGTCTTAACTCCTTGTGCAAAGGGAGGCCCCTAGAATTTATTTTTGAAGTAGGGGTAGTGATAAGAAAAAACACAAAATGGTAATTTCTAGGTTTTTTTTTTAGAGATTGATTTATTTATGCATACAAGAATTGGGGTACAGGCCAGAGGTTTGGGGTGTGAGAGGATTCACCAGAGACAGAGTGGAGAAGAGAACAGACATAAGTACTGAAATACACTGCGAGGGGAGCAGCGGAAGAGTCAAGAGAGGTCTGCTGTGCCATGTGGGTAGCTCCTGGCCGGGGATTGAACTCATGGTGCAGTGGCCGTGAATAGTTTCATAGGTTGCATCTTAACCCCTTGCGCCACCAGGGAGGCCCAATTTCTAGTTTTTTTATTTGAGTAACTGAGTGAATGATGTGATAGTTATGGAAATGTGGAAGACTGGGAGAATAGGTGGGGGGGATTTTGGGGTGGCGGGAGCAGGGGAGGTACAAATGTTCTGTTTTGAACATGTCAAGCTTCAAGTGCCTAATAGACACAAACATGGAAATGTCCAGTGGGCACTTGAATATATAAATCTAGAGATTAGGGGGAGAGATCAGAACTAGAGAGAAATTCTTCAGGCATTAATATATAGCTGAATTGTAAAGCCATGTTGGAAGATTTCTAGGGAGAGAATGTTGACAATGACGAGAAGATTGCTAAGAGACAAAGCGTGTGATACTCCAACATTTCTAAGTGGAGCAGTGCTTTGGGACCCAGCAAAGCAGGTTGAAGATGAGCTACAGTTGTATGGAGAAAACCGGTAAAAACAGAAGAAAAGAGAAGAAAATGTCTAACGTAGGCACCAGTCTGCTTCAGTGTTCAGAAGGATAGCAAAGCAATGTAGAAGTCACCATTAACTTCAACAAGTACAGGTTTAATGGAGAGTTGACGATCAAAGTCTAATTAAGTGTGCTGGAGAAAAGATTGGAAACAGGAAACGGACACCTCTTTTGCAAAACTTTTTGTTGGGGACCTAAGCAGAGAAAGGGAGAGGGACAAAGACGTGAAGATGTGTGTGTACATGGAATTTGTGTAAGCTGTAGTCATGTTGTTATAGGGCAGCCCCGATACAAAACGGGGTGCCTGACTGTGGGTCCTCACCCGCGCACTTAAAAGGACTTATCAATGCTCTACTGCAGGCACACGCGAAAGGTTAATAAAAGGTTTATTTACAAGGGAAGGGCAAATGAGGAAATGTACAGCTCAGGCAGAAAAGTGGGAGAAAAAGTTTTAAATGCCTCCTACCCGATCCGCCGATCTGGAATCCCAAATGGCCTAGAGGCAGGAGCCATGAAGCCAGGAGGCAAGTGACAGAACGAACCCCCCAAGGCCCACGTGTTTGGTTTTTATACCAAACCTGGCTGTTTAACTCCACCCTCAGGTCCCAGCCACCTTCCCTTTGGTGGTGAGGGGATTTGTCTTTCCCAATGTCTTGATGGCTTTGGTCTGGAGTGGGGGTGGAGTCCACAAAGCCTGCATATAATTAGCTCAGGACATCCTTTCCCCCTAACAATATTAGATTTGTTTTGTTATTTATTAATCTAACTCCCAGGAATTCAGACCACTCAGCAGGACAATCATTAAAATGCTACCAGTAGATCTTAGTTTGCCGGCTATCAAGATGCAAAACATGTGCAGCCAATGAAAAACCGAAAAAGGAAGAGAAAGATGAAACTGGGGGCCTCCCCTGGTGGTGCAGGCGGTTCAGCGCCGCACTGTGAAGCTGTCGGCAGCCTCTGCAGCGCAGGTTCGATCCTGGCCTGGAGGGTCCCACATGGCGCGGCAGAACCCTCCTCTCTCACCCGCCTCTCCCCTCAGCAGTGTACTTCAGTCAGTCTGCCTGGTCTGTTCCCCACTCTGTCTCTGGTGAATCTTCTCACCTTCTCGCGCATCTGGCCGGTACCCCGATTCTTGTATAAAAATAAATACATAAATCTTAAAAAAAAAAAAAAAAAAGAAAGAAAGAAAAGAAACTGACTTGAAAACGGCGAAGCGGAGTTTGTCCCTCCGGGGCCGCCGTAGGGCGATGTCGCAGCTATTACATTTTTGGGGGCGGGGCCTACAGGAAATTTAAACCGAAGCGGCGGCCCAGGGCGACTAGAGAATGATACTGTAGATGCGGCGACGCGGCCGGGGCCTCGAGGTCTGAAGGAGCTCATGCTGATCATGACACGGAGGCTTTGAGGAGGTTAAGGAAGGCGAAGGAGCCGAGTGTTTGAGGAGAGTCGGGAAGGGTACGGAGGCCCGGAAGGGGCTCAGGAGGGAGGCGGAAGGGGGTCTCCAGAGGAGGAGACAGTGTGAGGGGTCCGGGAGGAGCAGGGACCGGGGAGCAGTTGGCGGAGGAGCTCTGGAGGCTGGAGGGGCCGGGAAGGGTTCCTGGGAGCTGCGATGAGCCCGTGTGGCACAGGGGTCGAGGGGACAGAGGTATAAAGGACGTGGAGCGACTGAGGGGGTTAAAAGTCTGGGACAAGGCAGGGGAATTGAGATCTACAAGGGGTGGCCTAGAGGTCGCGGGAGTTCAGGGAGCCGAGGCCAAAAGGTGGAGGAGGGACTGAGACGAGAAAGAGCTTGGAAAGAGGCGCGGATGAGATGAGAAGTGGGTTGGGGGTTGAGTCTTGCTGTTCCCGGGAGTCGCGAAGGCGATTGTGCAGGATGGAGGGGAGGGGCGGGGTGGGAGGTCGAAGGCTTGTGAATGTGTCTCAGCTACCGTTTTGTTCTTTCGCAGGCGACGATTGCCTTGGGCTGGGGAGTTCCATGGCTGAGAGTAGGTTCCAGGCTCCAGACCTAGGTAGGTAAATGATGAAAACCAGCGTGAGGGAAAATTGCTACTCGTGCCCAATAGTCTCTTGGGAGGGAAAGGCCGAGAAATGTTAATCCTAATGGGGTTTTCAAATGGGAACTGTCTGTATGCGTACACGTGTGCTCATGGGAAGTGTGTGTGTGTGTGTGTGCGCGCGCGCGCGTGTACAGTTTTCAGTCTGATAAGGTCAGTAAAATTAGCAGACAGATGGGGAATCAGGGTACAGTAAATTATTAAACACATGTTCATAGTCACTTTTTATATAGAACTCTTAAGTTTATCAGTAAAATTAAACACTCATACCCAATCACAAAACTATTTTAGCACATAGTCAGTTGCCTCTGTATCCCTCACCCTTTATAATATCATCTAGTTTTAGTTCTGGATTACTACAGATACGCCATTTAGTTGTTACCTTTTAAACAGTAATACATTTTGGGCCTCCCCGGTGGCGCAGCGGTTGAGCGCTGGGTTGCGAAGCTGCCCGCGGTCTCTGCGGCGCCGGTTCGATCCCCGGCTGCTCCCCGGCCACCGGAGGAGGGTCCCACATGGCGTGCAGACCTCTCCTGCCGCCCGATGCTCCCCTCAGCAGTGTACTTCGGTCCTTCTGCCTGCTCTGCTCCCTGCTCTGGCTCTGGTGAATTCTCTCACCCTCCCGTGATTCTGACTGTGCCCAGTGCATGTGTAAAGAAAACAAACAAACAAACTAATAGATAAATAAATAAAACATGCCTCAAAAAAAAAAAATAAACAGTAATACATTTTACCAAATTATTCATACTGCCTTGCCATGTCTTCCTTGCTTCTGAATCTTTTTGCTGGCGAACTCTCTCCAACAGTATTTTCAAAAGGTTGCTTTATATATAAATATTCTGAGGCTTGTATGTCTGAGAATATCTTTATTTCACCCTTTTTTTCAAATTCTTTTTTTTTAAAGACTTATTCTTATTTATTTATGCATACAAGAGCTGGGGTATAGGCCAGAGGCGCACAGCGTGAGAGGATTCACCAGAGACAGAGTGGGGAGCAGAAAAGGCGGATCTACTGAAATACACTGCTGAGGGAAGCAGCGGGCAAGACAAGAGAGGTCTGCTGCACCTGTGTGGGTTAGCTTTGTGGCTGGGGATCGAACTCATGCTGAACTCACGCTGCTCTGGCTGACCATAGCTTGATAGCGCTGAGACTAACCCCTGCGCCACCAGGGAGGCCCATCATCCTTTGAGTTCTTTTGCTGAGTCTTGCTGTTATTCTGCTTTCTTGTAAGGAGCTTTCTTCAAATGTCTGATGATATTTTATTCATTCATGCTTAAGAATGATGCAATAAAATGCTATGTAGAAGTTGCTTGGTTATCAGCTGATAGATTTCATTATAGGTTGTTGGGCTGAAGCTGGAACCTAGCAATTTTAGGGGAAGTTCTGGTTCAGACTGTTATAACAAAATGCCATAGACTAGGTTGCCTAAACCACAGACATTTATTTTTTAGTACTTGAGATTGGGAAGTCCCACAGTTAAGGTGTTGATTGATTCTATTCTTAGTGGGGGCCCTCTTCCATCCTTGTAGATGACTGCCACCTTGCTATGTGTTCACGGGACCCCTTTGTACTCTCATGGTCTCTCTTGCTCCATATAATAGGATGTTAGTCTTAACTGTTCCTTGTAAATTGTTTCTAAATAATCCTTTTTCAGCCCTCTGTTTCGTTCTAGCACAGTATCATACCTGGTCCCTCCAGTTTCAGAGCTTTTCAGCTCCAGCTTGCTCCTTATTGGCTTCAGATCCAGCTATTTCTGGCCTCCTCTTTTTCACTCAAACGTTTCCTTTCCAGCTTCCAAAATGTTACAGTATATCTTGCCTGTTATTATCTTCTTTCTGGTGTCTTTGTCTTTTTTATTTCTCTGTCATTTTAGTGGGTTTTGAAGAGAGAACAAAAATTCTTGTAGTCATCCTACATGTATATTTAGAGGCATTATTTCTTCAAATATTTTCCGTTTTCCCCTTTGCAACTTCTCTGCTATTGACACTTCTGTCCCTATCCTCTGAGTGTCTTAATTTCTCTATTGTCCATTTCTTTATATCTTCCTGATTCCTTCTAGAAAAGTTCCTCAACCTAATCTACCAGCTCACACTGTTATGATTCAACTCCTCTATTCAGGTTTCTTTCTTCTTCACATTTTTCATTTTTAAAATAATTTGACTTACAAAAATGCTTGAAAAGCAGTTAAGGGTTTCTTGTATACTCTATTTTTTTAAAGATTTATTCATGCATACAAGAACTGGGATGCAGGCCAGAGGTGTGGGGGTGAGGGGGCGTGATAGGATTCACCAGAGACAGATTGGGGAGCAGAACAGGTGGATTTACTTAAATCCACTGCTGAGGGCAACAGTGGGCAAGACAGGAGAGGTCTGCTGCACCATGTGGGTCAGTTCCCTGGCTAGGAATTGAACTTATGCTGCAGTGGCTGCCGATAGCTTCATAGTGCTGAGACTTAACCCCTTGTGCCACCAGGGAGGACCCCGGGCTGTGCATTTTTGGCACAGAAACCACTTTTTGCCTGACCCAGTACATGTCAGGAGGCACGTTATGAGACTAAGACCCCTCAGTGGTCACATTAACTTTGATTAGAGTTTGCCAAGTTTCTCCGCTATAACATTACTGCCTTACCTTTTGTGACTATCTTTTGAAGATATAGTTTGAGACTATGGAAATGTTGAAGTTCAGAAAAAATGTTTAAACAACAGCCTTTTTGAGGACCTCCCTGGTGGCACAAGGGGTTAAGATGCAACCTATGAAGCTGTCCACAGCCTCTGCAGCACGAGTTCAATCCCGGGCTGGCTAGGGAGCAACCCACATGGCGCAACACACCTCTACTGACTCACCCGCTGCTCCCCTCAACAGTGTTCTTCGGTCAGTCTGCCTGTTCTGTTCCCCATTTTGTCTCTAGTGAATCCTCTCACCCCCCAACCGTCTGGCCTATACCCCAGCTTTGATGCCTAAATAAATCTTTTTTTAAAAAAAAGCCTTTTTGAGAGGTAATTCACATACCATCCAATTTGTCCACGTAAAGTATGCAATTCAGTGGCCCTTTGTTTGTTCAGGGCGTTGCACAGCCATCACAATTCTAGAACTTCATCACCCCTAAGAAAGAACGCCATCCTCATTGGCATCCCTCCCAGTTTTCCCTAAGGCTCCACTCTTGATTGCCACTAATCTACTTTATTTGTAGATTTACATATTCTGGATGTTTCCTATAATTGGAATCATACCATTTACAGTCTTTTGTGACTAGTTTCTTCCACTTGGCATAATATTTTCACAGTTCATCTTTGTTGTCACATATATTAGTACATCATTCCTTTTTCCTGTGAATGCTCTGTCCCACTGTGTGTCTGTCACATTTTGTCCATTCATCAGTTGATGGACATCAGAGGTTCCACTCTTTGAGTCCTTTGAACACCACCACTTTCACCTCTGTCTATGAGTTATCATGTAGATATGTGTTTATTTCTTGAGCGTATACCTAGGAGTGTATATGCTGGGTCTAATGCTAACTTCTGTGTTCAACCTTTGAGGAACTGGCAAACTTTCTCCATGACTGCACCATTTTACAGTCCCACCAACAAAACATGAAGACTAATTTCTCTACATCCTCACCAACACTTGTTACTATCTGGGTCATGGATTAACTCTGTGTTCAGCTGGACCGATTGACTTACACAGTTTGAGAAACCATCAAACTCTTTTCTGGAGTGGCGCCATTTGACATTCCCATCAGCGATGTCTGAATGTGCCAGCTACTCCTATTCTGAATGTCATGAAGTGAAGAACATTTGTCTCTTGTTTATCTTTGTGTGTCCAGGGCCTGTGCTGCCCATGAGAGTTGCTTGACCTGACCTGCAGGTCCCTTTCTTACCTCCTGCTTCTCACTCTACTCCTCTTTGTTCTCTAGGAGCTCAGCTGGGAGTTTCCAGTTGTCTTGAAAAATGCCAGAAGAGATCACCAAGTGCTAGGAGGCAGCCTTTTTCTGGAAAGTCTTTCTACCTGGATCTGCCTGCTGGCAAGAATCTCCAGTTTTTGACGGGGGCCATTCAGCAGCTGGGTGGGGTATGTAACCTGCTTCTTTCCTAAGACAGAAATGCTTTTTTATGTTGTAAGGCAGGAGTTGGAGCGGGATTGTATCTGTGACTTTCAGGTATTTTCAGCAGTATCACTATGTTGTCCAGAGTATAATTTTAAGTATAAATCTTTTTTTAAATGAAAGCTTTTTATTTGAATAATTAGAAAAATTGTATTCATTCTAGAAATTTTGGAAAACTTGAAAATATTCCAAATGACAACCATCATTTTAATGTATTTATTTCCTCTGGACTCTTTTTTTCTTTCTCACGGCACTGTTGGCTGTTTTATAGCACTGTTGGCTACCATATAGTTCACTATTTTTAAGTGCACAGTTCAATGGTTCTTAGTGTCTTCACAGGGTGTACAGGTAACACCATTACCAGTCAATTTTAGAACACTTCATCACCCAAAAAAGTAATCACTCCTTGTCCTCCCTCAACACTCCAAATCCTGGGTAACCACTCATCTACTTCTGTCTCTGTCCTGCCATCCTTTCGTAAATGCTTATTTTCTGTGTAGCTGTGATCATGAGTACATATATGACTAGCAATTTTTGCCCCATCTGTAAAAGCATTAGCACTTCCCTATCTTTATTGTCACTCATGCATTATCATTAATAACGAGAGTATAATATTCTTTTGAGTGGATTATTGATTACTTAACTGTTACCCTATGGTCGTTTAGATTATTTCTAAATTTTAGCTCTTATAAATAGCTGGTGAACAACTTTGGGTAAAAGAGCATTTGCTGGGCCTCCCCTGGTGGCACAGGCAGTTGAACACAGCTCTGTGAAGCTGTCTGTAGCCTCTGCAGCGCTGGTTTGATCCTGGCTGGCCGGCGAGGGTCCCACATGGCGCGGCAGGCCTCTCCTGTCTCGCCCACTGCTCCCCTCAGCAGTGTAGTTCGTCAGTCTGCCTGTACTGTTCCCTGCTCTGTCTCTGGTGAATCCTCTCACCCTCCCGCGCATCTGGCCTGTACCCCAGTTCTTGTATAAATAAATAATTAAAAAAAAAAAAAGCATTTGCTGGTTTTGAATTCACTAAGATCTTTGAAGCACATGTCATATGGTACATGTAGTAAGGAATTGACACAACTATCTCTTGTGTTTAGAAAATAGTATGACAGTGTTTGGCCAAAAGAGGCAGGACTGGGGAAGCCGCGTGAGCAACTTGGAACGCAGAGGCTCTTTGCTGTCAAACCAGCAAAGTCAGAGATATAGAAATTCAGCTGTAGGGTTGGATAGAGTGGGGATTAAACACTCCAACTGGGCTAAAATTACAGTTTGAACTTTTAGTTTGTTCTATCATTTAGCCTTTGCTGTATGAAAAGCCATCCCAGAGCTTGTGCTTAAAACAACAGTTTGATGTTTCTCACTGTCGTGTGGATTGGCATGGTGGTTCTCTGCTGGTTTCATTTCGGCTCATTCCCTCAGTCGCCTGTTTTTTGTCTTTTTTTTTAAAGATTTGTTTATGTATACAAGAGCTAGGTACAGGCCAGAGATGCGATGGGTGAGAGGATTCACCAGAGACAGAGTGGGGAGCAGAACAGGTGGATCTACTTAAATACACTGCTGAGGGGAGCAGCCGGCAAGACAGGAAAGGTCTGCTGCACCATATGTGGGTTAGCTCCTTGGCTGGGGATCGAACTCAGGCCATACCGGTGGGCCATCGCGGTGATAGCGCTGAGACTTAACCCCTGGGCCACCAGGGAGACCCAGAGCTTCATTTCTTTTTATGGTTCCATGAGTATGGAACCATGAGTATGGTTCTGCTCTATGTAGTTACCACCTTTTGTTTCTCCCGCAGTTCATCCACACCTGATACTTTCTGGCTATTGTGAATAATGCGGCAATGAACATTGCTCTACAAATATCTGTTTAAGTTCTTGTTTTTAATTCTTTGGGGTATATATCTGCATGTGGAATTGCTGGGTTGTTTGGTGATGTATGTTTAGCTTTCCACAGAACCCAGTTTTTTCAACTGAGGTGCCAGGTTTCTCATCCAATTGCACTTCAGAAGACATTAGCCATTGTTTGCAGAGGTGTGCTGGTGCTGACTGGTACTGGCTTGTGAAAGCCAATTGTTAGCATCCTTTTCCAGTTCCACAATCAGTACTGTCATCTTGGTAGCTTGAAATCAGCCATAGTAGGAGGGCTTACCCACAGAAATTGGCAAATGTTAGAAAACAGAGAATTGGTCATTAAACATTTGCCAGCTCACCACTGTTTATCTTTTTCCCACAGACATGAGTTAAATGCCACTGTATTTCAGGCACTGTGTTGGGTTTCTGAGCCTCAGAGTTGAGACACACCCACTCAGTGCCCAAAGGAGTCATCAGAGCAGACTCCTTTGTGGATGATGAGTAGTCGAACCCTTTTTGTTTGTATTTTAGGCCCCTTTTGGTAGTGTGGTCACGATTACAGATATGGTGTCTGGATGTTCCAGTATGTCTTCTTAGAAAAATCATGGCTTCACCACACCGCTCTTCACCCTGTGCGGTCCCTTCAGTGTGCTCTTCTCCATGCATATTCAAACCGGTCAAATCATTCGAAGCCTCTAGCCTGCTATTGGTCAGGAACAGCACTGCTAGAGAAAAAAAATCTGCATTCTATATAAACACTATTATATTTTAAGATGATATCTTCTTGGGGGCTTGGTACAGAATTGCATTTGGCCTATTTAAAGACATTGATTCTGGAACTGGTGGCAGCCAAGACTTCCTTCCCCAACCTCTTGATATTGATGATTCTACATCTGCCTTCTGGTTTTCAGCCACCTCTGTGATCTGCTTTCAGGTAATTGAGGGTTTTCTGAGCAGAGAAGTGAGTTACATCGTGTCCAGCCGCAAGGAGGCGAAGGCAGAAAGCTGTGGGACAGGCCACAGAAGCTGCCCCAGCCCCAGCAAGGTCAGGGCAGAGACACCATCAGCCACGGGCAGTCCAAGAGGCGGCCCCGCCAGGCCTGCACTGAAACCTGTAGACTCGGTAAGAACTTTGCAGAGTAGGAAAGGGAAATAAGGCTCAGCGAGCCCTTCTAGCTGTCTCAGAGTTTAGTTTCATCTGGTTTAATTTTATCTCTCATTTGAATTCGGGGCTAAGAATATTTTATCAGGGCCCTGGAACCAAACACCTCAGCAACACGCTATTCCTCTTATGATGAATGTTCACTGTGGGACTTCAAAATCAGAGGCTCAGAAATAGTAGGATCCTCTGTAAACCCGAGAGGGCTTGTTGGGCTTGGCTTGGGCAGCAGTGCCCCAAGGGGGCAGCGAGTCCCTTCTCCTTTGCTTCACAAAGAACAGTCTAGGAACATTGTCAGCAATACAGATCTTACTTTAAAAAATATATATATATATTTATTTATTTATGCATACAAGAGCTGGGGTGCAGGCCAGAGATGCGGGGGGCGGGGGCTGAGAGGATTCACCAGAGACAGAGTGGGGAGCAGAACAGGCAGACTGGCTGAAATACACTGCTGAGGGGAGCAGCAGGCGAGACAGGAGAGGTCTGCTACGCCATGTGGGTAGCTCCCTGGCCGGGAATAGAACTCATGCTACAGTGGCTGAGGATAGCTTCATAGTGTTGCATCTTAACCCCTTGCACCACCAGGGAGGTCCCCACATCTTATCTTTGACTGTTTCCCCAGGTTTATGTTCTTTTTATTGTTTAATTTGGGCTAATGTGCGAGTATACATGAATACGCACTTTAGGGATCACGATGAAGGACAGTACTTCCTAGGAGCACAGAAAAGACTAATTTCTAAGGGGAAACGTTTGCTGTACATTATCTGCCCGAGAGCACAGAAACTCTCAAGGAGTGGTCTTAGGACTTTGTTGTACCTTGACCCCCATGGGATTCAGAATGCCCGTCACCAGGGCCCATGATGCCAGCTGCAGCTACCTGTGAGTTACCTGTACTGGTGTGTGACTTTATCTTTACCTCTGAAAGGTTCTCAGGGCTCTCTCTCAGGGCTTTCTGCCACCCCTTCTTCCCGTCCCTCCTCCTGACTTTCTGAGGGACTTGACTCCAAGGCCTCCGAGCCAGTTCCCATGCAAACATCTGTGTTCAGGTAGTTTACACTGAAACCTCGTTGCTCCTCTCTTCTGTCAGGTGCCTATGAGCAGAGGGAAGGAGCTACTGCAGAAGGCCATCAGAAACCAGGTGAGCTGAGGGAGGTGGGGTAGAGGTGGAGGCCTCTGTCCAGAGGGGACTTTGGCTCTCATCTGAGGTTTTACGAAGTACTAACAAGCTGTGTGCCCTGTCAGATGTCCAGTGCTGTCACTGTTCCCTTACAGATGAGGAAGTGCAGCTCAAAGAAGTTGAGTTATTTGCCCAGAGCCACCCAGGGTGGAAGTGGTAGGGCCAGGATTTGAGTCCTTCCTCATTGTAAGCGCAGAGCTACCAGGATAACCTTGGAGAGATGCTATGGGATGTGGCTGTTCTACATATAATCAGACTTTGTGTGTCTTACAAGTAGCTGTTTCTTCTTTGTGGGAGAATCCAGGGCCATTACAGTTAAGTGGGAAGAGGCATCATTAAGGTGACATCCAGGTGGGGAGGTGTTGGCTTTGACGAGGGAAGTTGGTGTTACTGGACCTGGGCCCAGAAGTTTCCTGCTTGGTTGCTGGTGGTGGTGCTGGTATTTGCTGGGGGGGGGCTTTTCTCCACTGTACCCCTCCTGCAAACAGCTCCTGAAGACATATGTTCCTTCCCAGTCACAAGGTGGCCAAGCATAGAGGCGCATCAGAAGTCGTCTTTTCCTGGAGTGATAGCCCTGGGGGAGGGTGGGGTCTTCCTTGGATTTGGGGTAGATTCTCCAGGTGTGGCGCCCCCTCCATCCTGCCTGCCTCCCCACCACATCCCCTGTGTGGATGACCCAGAGTTCCCAGAAACCAGGACAACCCGTCCCCTTAGTATCTGGGTCTTGGGGAGTCTTCTGCCCCTGCCTCACTCTGCTTTGTCTTTCCAGGGGAGCAGCAGTGGGGGAGGCAGCGGGAGCAGCAGCCTTCTGATCAATGCCCGTTCCTGGGGAGTGAGGATTCTGCATGTGGATGGTACTGGCTCTGCCCTGGGGTCCTGTGGAGGGGCACATCCTTGCTCTTAGGGATTGGTGCTGTGTGCGCTCCTGGTGGGGGAAGCCAGTGTGCTATTAGCATGTTGAGCCACAAAACTGGGAGGGTCCAGAAACCAGTAGTGACATAGCAGAGTGCTGGTCCAGCGGCGTGCGGTTTCGCTTGCCCACTCAGACTGGCGTGATGACCCTGTCTCACAGTAAGGAAATGACCCTAGTGTCCATGACTTATTCTCAGGTATTTACTCCATGTATGGATTTAACCTCATTTAATCCTCACTGCAGTCCTCTCCCCATTGTACAGACAAAACTGAAACTCAGATTAAATAAATCATCCATAGTCTCATCAGGAGTGAACAGCATGGTCCCCATTCCAAACTAGTTGGCCTGGTTCAATTCCATGTTCTATTCTGTGGGCTTGCTCTCGCTATAGCCTCCGGCATGCAGGCTCTGAGCAGAGCACCCTGGAGCAGCTGTCCTGAGTCGCTGCCAGCAGCTGGCCTCATCCCCTGCTCTGCAAGGAGCTGAGTTGCTGTAGGGAATGGATCTGCAAGGGACGCCCTGGGGGCTGGCCAGGCTGCTTCGCCCTTCGGTCTGACACCCCCCGGGGAATAGAGAACTGGGCTCCGAAGGTCCTGGTCTGGGAGCGCCATCACCCCTGGAAAATCAGCCATTTCTGACCTCATCTAATTTCCTGCCTTCCTGTGTGTTGAAATAACTCCAACATGCGTGGTCCCTGCTGGGTCTTCCACCTCAGGCTGCATCTGTGTAATCACAAGACTTGGTCTTTCCACAGAAGCAGCCCTTCAGTAATGCCGCCTTACAGCACTCGTGACCCACAAGGCACCTCCTATTCAAAACTGAGTTGTGTTCAGGGCCAAAAAGAGAATAAAGCCAGCTTTAGTGCTTTTCTGGGGGTAGCAGCCCCAGCCCTTTCCTTTTATCAGTAGGTGCAGAGGTGACTCGTAGCCAGAAGGTGGCAGGCAAGGCTGGGGTGAGCCAACCAGCCATGCCCTGGGAGAGGTTCAGTCTTCCTGCCCCAGAAAGGGGTTGTGCTATGCAAATGAGGAGTAGAAGCCTTTGGCCTCAGCCCTCTTTTCTCCACAGAAATGATGATGCACGTGCAGCAGCTGACTCTTGATGCTTTATGTGTAAAGAAACAAGGACCACAGAAGCCAGAGGTAGGTCATCCTACTGAATTAACAGGAAAGCCTGCTGACCAGGCAGCCACTGTTGGGGGGACTTTTGCCTAAGCATGAACCTGCATGGGCAGGAGTGAAATAGCTGTAATATTCCAAATTCTCCTTTGGCTTATCCTTTCTTTGCTGAAATAGGACTGTGTGCCATATCAGGAGAGCCCCAGCTGGTTTAAAACCTTAGGGTTTTCACCCAACCTAAATCGGAGGAGAGTTCAAGCCCCGCAGATCCCCCCAGGGCCCGGCACCCAGGAGCAGGACCAACAGTCGTAGCAAAGCACATGCAAATCAGATGGCTCTGCCTCTGCACCCCTCACTCCACTCCCTCTGGCCTGGGAGTCTTTGGGGTTTTGCTGCTACTGCTGCTAAATAAATTTGCACTTTTTTTTTTTTTTTAACGATTTATTTATTTATGCATACAAGAGCTGGGGTACAGGCCAGAGGTGTGGGGGGTGAGAGGATTCACCACAGACAGATTGGGGAACAGAAAAGGCAGATTGACCGAAGTACACTGCTGAGGGGAGCAGTAGGGCGAGTCAGGAGAGGTCTGCTGTGCCATGTGGGTTGTTCCTTAGCTGGACAAGAATCAAACTCGGGCTGCAGTGGCTGCGGATAGCTTCATAGGTTGCGTCTTAACCCTTGTGCCACCAGGGAGGCCCTAAATTTGCACTTTTCATAATGCAAAAGAGTATACACTGAAAGTCTCCCCCCTAATTTCTGTACTGTAGCCACCAAGGTCCATTCCCCAGATAAGCACTGTGACTAGTTTCTCAGGTATTTTTCCAGAATGCCAGGCATATACAAACATACATGCCAAAAATGTCTCCCTTTTATGCAAATTTGCGGTATTTTTACTTTGCTTTATTTGCTTAGTAATCTATTTTGTAGGTACTTGGGAGTCTTTGGGAGTGAGTTCTGGGTACAGTCTGTTGATATTCGAGGGGGATATGAAGGCTTTGTGTTGTGTCTGCCCTGGAGGTGTGACCTGGAGGGGAATCTGGAACTTTCTTGGATACAGAGGCACAGACCATCAAATCCCAACCCCCGACTCTTTAACTGACTTTCCAATTTGTTCCATTTTGTTTTTAATATTAACTTTGACCTTGCCCTAATTGTTGGTTTTGCCCAATGGAGCCCCGGTACACAGGATAGGGCACAGGAAAGCAGATAGGATTGTCCCGTAAGCTGACCCACAATGGCAGCAGGGCCCAGACGACACCAGCTGCCAGTGAATGAGCGCCTGCTCTGTCTCCGGTCACCACATCCGGCGAGGCAGGTGGGTGCTGCTCACACAGGGGGCCGTCCAGGCCTGTGGACCACAGCTGTGCTCTCGGCTCTGTCCTGAGGTCCCACCACAAAGTCAGCTGCCGTTGAGACACGTGCCCAGCACTCCACACTCGTCAGGTCCCTGGGGAGGTGAATGTGTCACTGCGCAGTCTGCTCTAGCTCAGGCCCAGCCTATGACAGGAGGCAAGTGGGCCAGACTCACAGCGACCTGCTCTTCGGGCCCAGTTCCTGACCCCCCTGGCTCCCTCACATCCTTAACCTATTTTCCCTTCCCGTTCAGGGAACAGGTCCAGCAGCAGAGTCAAGAACGCGGAAAGGTCAGTGTGGTAGTTTTCCTTATCTAATTGCAATCCCGCCCTCCCTAAACGCTGCCCCATGGCTCCCTCTGTGGCAGCATCTGCTCACTTTTCTGTGGCAGGAAGTGAGTCCAGGCTGTGCTGCCCTGTGGTGTCTCCAGGGCCTGGTCTCTGAGAGGGGCATCCGAGAGCAGGTCCAGAGCTGCTGAACTGGGGCGTCTGCTTAGTTTCAAGACCCCATGTGGTCTCCTGGCTCCTGCGTCCTCTGGCCGTCCCTGGGCACACACTGAAGTTCAGCATCCTTTTCCCTCTGATTCAGGAGCAGTTTGGGGTGGGCAGTTTGACAGCTGCCTACCACTTTCGGAAATGCCAAACTCCCTGAAATTGACAAACAGGCAGATTGACGGACTCGTCTCCTGGCTCCTCTTGGACAGCAGGAGAGATTCTCCCCCTGGATGTTTCTCCCAAAGATGCTCTTTAAGTGGCATTTATTCGTGCACAAGCAGAAGCTAAGAAAAGTCACTTGGCACCTCTCATGTTCAAAATTCAAGGAAATCTGTGGGGGAATGGATTTTAATCACTGTCAGTTAATTAGAAAGACAAGAAAGCGCCCCCAAAAAGTAATTAATGGGAGCTGCTGCTCAAAGAATAAAGCTCGTTTTTGCTGGGGTGCTAGCAGCAGCCTCGTGTGGGCCTGGGAGCCATGTGTTGCCAGCTCTTTGGAGATTTGGTGGCTGTTAGTTCTGCCCAGCTTCTGGCCTGCCTTGGCTGCCCCTCTGACAGGACTGTAGTAACCATAGGGAGTTTAAGTGGTTCTCGGTGCCTGAGAGGTTTGTAAACTGTACAGGTAGCAGGCTTGCAGGGCAGAGGGGAGTCTCTTAACTAATTGACTCCAAATTTGTCTTCCCAGCACCCTTTGCCCTATTTTCTGAGGGGCCCGATTTCACCCTTGATGTTTTTTTTACTGTCCTTCTGCTAAGCTCTCTAAACACTCTAATTATCTTTCCACCCCTCTCTAAAAATCCCTGACACAGAATCCTGTCTGAGGTGTGTCCTCAGGCCCATCAGGATTCTGAGGCACCAGGAGGAAAGTCTGGAAAGCCTGTGGCTTTTAGCAGAAGCTGACAGAGGCTGGGGTTTCTCCCAGCCTGCTTTCTAGTGGTCTGTGGACAGTTCGAGAACCCATACCCGGGGGGGCCTGCATTCTGCTGAGGGTCTTGGGACACCCTTATCCTCCCCCCAGTAGTAAAACTCTTCCTCCCAGGGAAGAGACCAGAGGAGGTGTAAGTGGGCGCCTCACCTCTGCAGCGAGTGTTCTGCTGCGAGAGGCTCTCATGCTTTGGCAGAGCCGCACCTCTGGACACGCCTGTGTGCAGTGCGGGCTAATGTTGCGTCCTCCTTTGCAGTGGCCAGATTGAAGGCTCCATTCCTCAAAATCGAAGATGAGAGCAGGTAAGTGGGATCTCTCACCTCACCTCAGCAGGCCTGCACCTTTGTCTTTCCCTGAAACTGCTTTCTCCCTGCATCGTGGAGAAACCTCATGGGCCAGAGGAGCCTCTGAAGGTGGCATTGCACTGTTGACACTCCTCTTGGTCACGAGTCAGAGGTTAATCACCCTGGGTGCAAATTTTTTCCCTCTAATGCTCTGCTGTTAGGAGCTCCTGACATCCTGCCCAGGCTGGTCGTTCTTCATTTCCCTCTAGGTGCACGCGGACACCCTACTAGCCCCAGTGCAGTGCTAGAACAGTTATCTGGGCTGATGTGAGGGCACTGGGGGTGGGGGAAGGGAGCCCCTTGTCAGACCATCTTGTACTTGAAGATGACTTTCTGGCTTGCTCTTCCCAGGGGTCAGAGAATTAAGGGACGTAGACACTGTGGCTTGGCTAGTGATTCGGAGCCCAAGCCCAGGCGCTCTCACTGTCCTGCCTGGCGGCCTCTCCACCTGCCTTACCACCTACCGCTAGGGCCCCTTCGAGCAGGGCGGTCACACTGATGATAACCGGATCCGAGGTTAGCCACCTGCATTATCAGGAGCTCAGTGAGTACCAGATCAAAAGTCCATGTGATAATGATCTCACAATTAAAAAGTTTAAATAAAAAGGACCTGTCTGTCCAGCAGAAACTACCGGGACCAGGATTTGGTGACCCTCAACCTCAGGCAGGAAAGCTAAGGACGTAGCCCTGGGAGCTTGGCACACCCACGCATCCTCCAGAGGGGCCTCAGTTACTTTCCCAACACCTGCACATTGCATGGGCTTTGGGGACCGCACTGTGAATGAAGGGAACCCAGAATGGTGACATGGTGCTCTCGCCCGGTTCTGGTGGGACACGTTCTTTAGCACCCGACCCTCCATGACCACCAGTTCAGTCCCGGTAGTCGTGACTTGTCCACAGCAGCCTAGGGGCACACTAATGCCCCAGTGTCTCACTGCACATGGCAGTGTCGCTGTCACTGAAGCCAGGTACAATGCTCGTGCACCCCTGGCATATGCAAGAGAGCTGGCACTTCTTGTGATTCTTTTCATGTGCTGTCTTGAAGCAGGGCCTCTTAAAGTCCCTTAGCCTGACCATCCTCAACTTCCCAGAGTTCTATGCAGAAACATTGAGAAGGAAGAAAAGGGGGGGCTAGGGTTTTGAAAAGCACCTTCTCAAGGGCCCAAGAAGACTTGTTATTTTACTCCTGAGGCCACAGGGTTCTCACCACCCAGGAAGGAGCCTAAGGCCTACACTGTCCCCTGGGCACAGGCCTATGCAGCCAAACATGGTGTACTGGCAGTGACCTCAGCAGAGTTTGCTGGATACCCACCGAGTTTGCTGGAAAGAAATAGTCAGGAGCTGGGACAGGTGGCTTCAGCCTGGTCTTGGCCACTTACTAGTCATGAGCCTTCAGGCAAATCCCAGAACCTTCTTTTCCTTTTGTATAAAATCCAGCCGCCACTTGTTCCACTCAGCTGGGAAGCGGGTGCTGAGATTGAGATGAGGCAGTGCGGGTGGACAGGGAGCGCACAGTGCTTTTCTCACCTAATAAGACCGGTGGGAGGGGCCTCCCCGGTGGCGCAGTGGTTGAGCGCTGGGTTGCGAAGCTGCCCGCAGCCTCTGCAGCACCGATTCGATCCCCGGATGCTCCCCGGCCAACGGAGGAGGGTCCCACATGGCGCGCAGACCTCTCCTGCCGCCCGCTGCTCCCCTCAGCAGTGTGCTTCGGTCCTTCTGCCTGCTCTGCTCCCCGCTCTGGCTCTGGTGAATTCTCTCACCCTCCCGCGCTTCTGACTGTACCCAGTGCTTGTATAAATAAATCTTTAAAAAAAAAAAAAAAAAAAAAGACTGGTGGGAGTTGTGCTTCAGAACTTAGGAGATGTGACGGTGAGACTCTACTTCACCAGGGTTGACGTTTGGGAGAGGGCTGGCCCCCATCCTCCTCCCCTTCCCCACTGTAGTCAAAATGGAAGTTTTCTGTGTTGCAGGAAGTTTCGTCCTTTCCACCATCAGTTTAAATCCTTTCCTGAAATTTCTTTTCTGGGACCCAAAGATGCAAGTCCTTTTGAGGCCCCGACGATCCCAGGCAGCTCGCATCATGCCAGGTGGGTCTCTCAGGTTCCTGGTACCAAGGGCTGGTTCCAGGCCAAAGTCCTTTCCCCCCGGGAGCCTGCTGGTCAGATTTGGGAATGGCCATGTGTTAGCTCTTTAGGCGAAGTCTATTCTGGGAACTTAGCCCAGAGAAGAGATGCTAGGAATGTTCATCTGTTTTATTTGGTGTTCTCCATCCCTACTGAAAAATTGGACCTAAGTGTATAGAGGACAATCGGCTGGTTTCTGAAATATAAGCCAATGTCATGAGAATCCCCTGGATCCCCATAAAAAAATACACGTTCCTGAACTTCACACTTACAAAATTGCAGTCTCTGATGATGGCGCCTCAAAAACTGCATTCTCACAAGGGCCCCTGGTGATTTCAGCGCATGACAAAGTTTGAGGCCTGTTAGGCTAAATATCAGGAGTAACTTAAGATGTAAGGGACCTGCATTTTATGGCCTAGCCCCCTCTGCTGATGTTTGAGGATTTGCACCTGTGCTCACCAACGTACAGCAGAAACGTGGCTCAGGTGATGCACCAGATGCTTCTTAGACCTTTTCTAACTTCTGGCCACAGCGTTAGTTCATAGACTGGGACAGTAGGACAGGGCAGACTCAGCCTGAGAGCTCCAAGGATCTGTGTTCCAGCAGCAGACAAAGGCCACCAGTCAGGAAATGGAAGGAAAAAAACAGGAAATAGGGCAGTAGACAGAGCAGGGAGGTAGGAGAGAAGGAGCTGAGGTTAAGACCAGGGGCCCTTCATACTTTTCCAGAAGGTACCAGGGATGCCAGAGAGAGCCAGCCAGGAGGTGGTCTGGGCTTGGAGCCAGGAGGTGGTACTAGGCCTGCGATGACCTTGGGGTGGCGGAGGAGTTGAGAGGTTATGTAGGGGAATTGATGGAGCAATAAAGCTTTGGCATCTGCATGTGACACGAATAGGATAGAGGGAGCTGGTTGCCCCAGGCTCCGGGGGTGTGTGTGTGTCTGTGTGTGTGTGTCAGAAAGTCTGTGTGGGAAGAAATGTTTAATTTTTTTTTATTTTTAAATTATTATATTTTGGTTCAAATTTGAAAGTTACAAAAGGTTTAAAGTGAGAAGTCTCTTCCACGCCCGTCCTCCTGGCTCTGGATCTTGGGCCTATCTCCAGAGATAGCGCGTGTGGCTTTGTTCTCTTCTTACATCAAGACTGGTGTGCTCGTCACAGTGCTCGAGCTTGCTTTTTCCACTTAATATATCTTACATTAATTTCCTGTCAGCACCTCAAGAGCCTCCTCATTCCCTTTACACTAGACGGTTTTCTGTTGTATGGATTTGCTTGTTTTTTGCTGGGCGTTTTTTCTAGTTGTATATAATTGAATTTATTGGCTTTTTTTTTTTTTTTTTTTTTTTTTTTTTTTTTTTTTTGCTTTCTGAGTTCTGTGTCCTGCAGCTAGTCCTGCAGGGGAATATTTGGGACTTGTTGAGTTTGCTGGGACAGCCACACAGCAGTTGCCCTAGAGGCCCATAGAAATACAGACTGACATTCAGCTGAGAAGCCAGAAGGGAGAGAGTTGAATGTCCATGGTGAAGGTGGCAGCTGTGCGGTTCAGATGCCCGTGGGTACCAGCCCAGAACTGGAATTGTCCCGTGAAGTATTCTTGCTGCCACCTCCGCGTGTGGTTGGAGATGTGTGGGCAGGGAGAGGACAGAGCTGGGACAGGGTGGTCTCGCCTTCTTGGTTGCTACTCCTTGCATGATTGGTCCCAAGGACAGGCAAGTCTGCCTGGGCCTGCCTCGCCTGCAGCTCCCCCTCTGAGAGCCCTGGCAGTGACCACTTCCTCCACCCATTTCCTCTTCAGAAAACCCAAGGACCAAGAGCCCAGCCTGCCCTCGACCGTTCGCGCCAGGCCGCGGAAGAAGAAGGGCTACTGCGAGTGCTGCCAGGAGGCCTTTGAGGAGCTCCATGGGGTGAGCCTCCCGTTGAGCAGCTGCTCTGCATGCTTCTGAGGGTGTCTTTCCCACCTAGTCCCCCAGCTGGAGGTCTCCTTGGGTCCCACCCTGGCCCTTTCTAACCCTTTGCCTCCTCTTGTCCCGGCAGCATCTCCAGAGCGCCGGGCACCGGGGCTTTGCCCTAGAAGCCCAGCCATATGCAGAAGTTGACCGGCTCATTGCCTGGCTCAACCACAGCTTTGTAGACATCGCACCCCGGGCCAGCCACCCTAGGTGAGTGCCATGCTGCCAAAACCAGGGCTGGTGGGCACAACCATTGTCATTCTCCTCCCACCCTCTCTGGTGGAAAGAGACCGTTTGGTTGGCAGCCACAGGGTATGGCGGTTTGCCCTTTTCCTCCCATTTTTGGGAGAAAGTCCTCTGTTGTGGTTCCAGCCAACTGGGCCTGGGCGCAGACGAGCTAGTGACTCCCACCCTAATACACATGGGCATTGCCATGGCAGGGGGCAGGAAGAACAGATCAGCGGTTGGCATGCCTGGCCTGTGCCTAGTCATGTGCCTGTCTAGAAGTGGTGGGAGAAGTTCCGAGTCCCGGAGCCCAGCTTTCCTGCTGCCCACCAAGGCACGCTGGCTTCACCTCTCACCCCAAGTCTGCCTTGCACAGCCAGGCTCCTCTGCTTTCTCAGCCACCAAAGGGCACAGCCTCCTCTGAAGTTATTAAATGGAACAGCCTCTAACCTGTTCCTCTGGCCAGGGCTGACCACAGGCCACAGAGCCCAAGAGCGGTACAGCAGCTCTGGCCGCTGCTGCAGGGTCAGACCCGAAGAGCCCCAGAGTGGACAACTCGCTTCAGCACACCACAGCTTGAGGGCAGCCACACGGTGCCCTGGCCCTCCCCACGCTCAGCCCCGCAGAGGATCTGTGCTGGAGCTGAGCCCGGTGGCCCACTGGGTGCTTCTCCCCACAGGCAGCCAGGCTCCGCGGCTTCAGACTGTGACCCTCTGTGTCCGGAGACTCCACCTCCCAGCCAGCCCTCCCCTCCCAGGGCCGCCTCTCCCGGGATAAGGGAAGAACGTGAACACCAGCTCCCTAGTACCCCAGTGCAGAATGGGACACTGGGCAGCAGGAAGGCATCAGTCAAACTTGTGGAGTCGGACGAGACACCTGGACCAGTAACGCACTGCCAGGAGCTGGACGGGTCAGCTGATGTCTTTGTGGACCCCCCAGGGACACCAGCGTCCAGGAGCCCCGCTTGCCAGTGCCTCCTTACCAGCTCTGGTTTTACGGACCTCTCATCTGGCCCAGACCTGGCGCCTGTTGGTCACAAGCGGAAGGCTCAATCCCCTGGTGGCAATGCTGAGAAGAAGCCAGGGCCCTCGCTCTTCTCCCTGAGAGCCTCCAGCCCCTGTGGCCCCAGGACAGCCAGTGGCCGGCCTCTCTCCCTTCCCCTTCCGGGCCATGAGCCCAGGTCTCCCCACTCCCTCCTGCCTTTGTGCCACGTGAAGACCTGCCTCTCCCTCCCAGACCCCTTCCCCTGGCAGCCCACAGACAGGCCAGCAGAGCTCTGGGCAACACAGCCCCCCTCACCTGGGGAAGGATGGCCCCCAGGATCTGAGCATTCTGAGTGTGCAGCCCCTGACCTTGCCCCCCAGTCAGCTGACCAGCTCCCCAGCTGCTCCGCAGCTCCTGGCCGGCTGTCAGCCCACCTGCCCTCAGCTGCTGGCCCGCAGACCCCAGGGAGACCTGGGGAGCGCCAGTCTACCTCTCTCCCTGACCCTGTGCCCGCCAGCGGGGGAGACAGCTGCTCCCAGTGGTTCTGGGCCCCCCAGCCTTTCCCAGGGCCCTGCCTTCCTGTCTCCTCACCCCAGCCCAGTGTGAACAGAGAACTGCTCTTGTGAGTCTCCCAGGGCCCACAGCTCTTCACAGGCCAGACAGTTCCAGGTGTTCAGGTACAGGTTCTACCTATGCATTGTGCTGCACACCCCAGCAGAGTGCCCGGCACTGGAGATGCGGCACCCACGGCTTCCCCAAGAGCCGAGCAGGAGCCCCAGGCCCAGCCTTTCAAGTCCGAGTGAATGGCTGTTGAGGCAGCTCCATAGAGCTGGGGTCCGCAGAGGCAGTGCTCCCACCCACTGGGTCTTTGGGTAGGACCCAGACTCTCTCCTATGCTGGCCTCCAGCCATGTCCCTGACCCAGCCGCACTCTAGGATGGCTGGAGCTGGGGCCAGCTGCCCCTAGCCAGGAGGCAGAGGGAGGAACCACAAAGAAGCCAGAGCAGCAAGAGCCTTGGCCTGGCTTCCAGGCTTCTGCAGGCACTTGCCTTTGCAGAGCCCAGAGGGTGCGCTACCGCTGTTCCCCTTCCGAGCAAGCATGTGGCTCTCCTGCTTTCCTGAACGCCTGTGTCCCCTCCCCCAGCCCCCCACGCTGGTGCACACAGATCCTCAGGAACATATGAAGCAGAGGAGGGGCTTGGGCTGCAGCACTTAGAGCTCCCTCCCCACTGCACTTGCTGGGGCCCCAGCACTGACCTCTCCCCTGAGCCTAGGACGTGGCCACAGCCCCCCGTCTGAGGATACCCCCACCCCCACCCCCTGCTCTTCTCTGCCTCCTCAGCCCTGGTGCTCACCTGGAGTTCTGTTCAGGGTCAAGGCTCACCTGCCAACCTGTGCCTCTCCCTCCCTCCCTGAGCACCTCTCCCCCTGTCTCAGCCGCCACTGATGTGGAGACAGATGGGTTTGCTATCGATTCTTTGGCCACTTTTTTCTTTATTGTTACTACCTTCCATGCTGTGGTTCTCGTCCTGCTCGCCTGTGTGTTTGTCTCTTTAAATGCTGAAGCCACCAGAAGCCTGGTGCGATTCTCTGTCTCCTTTTGGAGGAAGAAAGGGGGGCCTGGCTGCGGGTGAGGACCTGAGTTGTCAGTTTGGAAATAGAGCAACTGTGTGTACAACCCTCGCAGAGGTCATATTTGGCCCTTTTAGGCCATTCCTGTTAACTTTCACAGTCTTGGTTTAGGAAATGGAAATAAATTTCATAGCAAGGCAAAGAGAAGAGCTGGAGTGCAGCTCGTGCGGCCTGACCCACCCCCGCGTGACCCGAGGGCCCAGCAGAGAAACAGGATGAGGGCAGCAGGAGCCACCCGCCCATCCAGCCCAGCTATTCCTGTTACTCGTGGGGCTCTGCTGCCCCCCACCCCACCCCGGGGCTCAGGAAGCGCCTTTGCCCTAAGGGGCATTCTTCCTTCCTGCTCGGCCTTCCCCAGGGTCTGGGGCTTTCCAGTGGGCCCTGCCCCTGCATCGCTCTGTCTGGCCGAAGCCTGGTCCGCTCCGCCTTTCCTGTGAGCCACCCCTCTGGATGAGCAGTTTGCCTGCCACCTCTTTCTCAGGCCTCCCTGTACACCCTCATGTGCCGCTCACCCAAGGCCCGCTTCTGACACCCTCATTGCCAGCTGCCCAGGACCCATTCTCCCACCTCTCAGCCCACTGTGGCCTTCCCCTCCTGCCTCAGCCACTGTGACCTTGGGCACATCTCAGCCAGGCCTGGCCCCAAGGCTGCAGCACCGGACATTTTCCAGCTCCCAGCGTGTAGATTTAGGGGGATCCCAGGGCCTTCCTGGTAGCCTAGCGGGTTAAGTCTCAGCACTATCATGCTTTCATCACTGTGGCCTGAGTTCGATCCCCGGCCAGGGAGCTACCCACATGGTGCAGCAGACCTCTCCTGTCTCCCCCGCTGCTCCCCTCAGCAGTGTATTTCAGTAGATCCATCTGTTCTGCTCCCCATTCTCTCTGGTGAATCCTCTCACCCCCAACACCTCTGACCTGCACCCCAGTTTTATGCATGACACCTGAGACACTCAGGACAGATGGGTGCAGCTTGACACTGACCTCACAGACCCCTCAAGCAGGCCCCTCAGTGAAGACTTCAAGCCTTCCATTCTCTCCCTTAGCTAATGACCTTGACAGCTGCAGCAGGCACTGCCACTTCCTGTTCTCAGTTCCCCTTCAACATCTATTTATCCCTCTTTCCAAGTTCCTTTTTCTCCCCAGCCTCTGTCCTTGAGATTTCCAGCCCACCCAGGTCCAGCCTGGGCAATTTCCTCCTCTCGGCTTCACCATCTCTCCCCTCTGCCCCAAAATCCATGGGACTCCATCCTGGAAAACACTTGCATTGATTCAGCAGCTTGAAGAAAGCTTCCTCCTGTTCTCTGGCAATTTCCTGCGGTCTAGAGCTGCTGCCTCCGTGTCTGCACCTCCTTCTTCCAAACCTCCGCGGTGCCCAGCCTGAAGCGCTCCGCTGGACTTGTCCATCCCAAGGTCACCAGCTAACCTGCCAATGACCAAAGTCAGGTTCCTTTTCTCCTTTTCCATCTTCTTGAAGCCTGGCTCCTCATCCCCAGTGACCCCACACAGCCAGCCCCTGCCCTCCCCAGACTCCCCTGCACATCCACTCACCCTCAGGCTTCAGGTGTGCACCCTGAGCACTGCGCCTCACTAGCCTTCCGGCCTCCCTGCCTCCCCAACCTGGGACCTCTGCAAGGGGTGACTCCATCCAAACATTAACCATCACCTGTGCTGGGTGGGAAGGCAGGAGATCTAGCTGCACCCCAACTCACACTGGGGCTTCGGGAAAGTCCCTAAACCCCGCTGGGCCTCCGTTTCCTCTATGGTATTTCTGAGACAGCATCAGCTCCAACACAGCTCTTGAGTTCCTCTGTGCTGCCCGCACTTCCGACCCATGGTCTAGGAACTCACCTCTCCAGCTAAGCCTGCCCCCCACCCCGCTTTGTCTTTGTGACTCTGGCATCCTCTCGCTCCTGCCCCTCAGCCAGCCAAGCAGTCTCCCTGCATCCTCCTGCCCCCTGAAGACCTCCCCCCTCAGCCCTGCCCTGCCTTCCTCCTCTGCCACCTCCTTCCTCCCAAGCTGGTGTGGTGGGCTGGACGGATGCACTTGGCTCTGACCACGAAATACAGTCCAACCCCTGATCTGGAATGTTCTTTGGCGACAAGTACACCCCCTTCTTCAAGGCACAGGATCCATATTCTCCACGAAGCCCATAGTGTGAGCCTTCGGCCACACAGGCCTGAGTTCAAATCCAGGTCCTGCCACTTAACTCTGTGACCTTTGCCAAACTCCTGAATGTGTTTTCTTTTTTTTTTTTTTTTTAATAGAGGCATGCTTTATTTATTTAGTTTGTTTGTTTGTTTATACATGCACTGGGTACAGTCAGAAGCGCGGGAGGGTGAGAGAATTCACCAGAGCCAGAGCGGGGAGCAGAGCAGGCAGAAGGACCGAAGTACACTGCTGAGGGGAGCAGCGGGCGGCAGGAGAGGTCTGCGCGCCCTGTGGGACCCTCCTCCGGTGGCCGGGGAGCAGCTGGAGATCGAACCGGCGCCGCAGAGGCCGCGGGCAGCTTCGCAACCCAGCGCTCAACCACTGCGCCACCGGGGAGGCCCCTGAATGTGTTTTCTTAATCTGAAAAATGGAGGTAGCAGTAGGAAGTCACAAGTATCCCGCCAGGTATGTCTGTGAGGCACTTAGCATGTTGTAATTCACCAACTAACTTAACATATGTGTATGCGCCTGCGTAGCCTCCCTCCCTCTCAGACACTCGCAGAGTTTACTGTGATGACTCTGAGCGGCATCCCCATCTCCAGTGTAAATTGTGGATGAAGCTGCTAAGGGGTGCAGTGAAATAGCCCATCTCTGCTCCCCCTCCTTTTAAGGGTCAACTCTCCAGAACTCCAGGAGGATCTTTTGTGTGGGAGAAGAGGGCGGTGGATTGGGGGCATGACTACATTTGTGCACTAAAAATTTCAAGGATGGGTATCCCTGGGATTCTGGCACCTCAGCTCCCCCACCTCTTCCCTGAGGGAGGCCTCAGAGCTTCGGAGATTAATGGAGGGGGGTCACTCGACATTGACAGCCCAAAGGAAGGGCATGTGGCTTCCTCAAGGGGCTATTTGGGGCCTCCCCAGTGGCGCAGCGGTTGAGTGCTGGGTTGCGAAGCTGCCCGCGGCCTCTGCGGCGCCAGTTCGATCCCCGGCTGCTCCCGGCCACCGGAGGAGGGTCCCACATGGCGCGCAGACCTCTCCTGCCACCTGCTGCTCCCCTCAGCAGTGTACTTCGGTCCTTCTGCCTGTTCTGCTCCCCGCTCTGTCTCTGGTGGATTCTCTCACCCTCCCGCGCTTCTGACTGTACCCAGTGCTTGTATAAACAAACAAAACAAATAAATAAATAAATAAATAAATAAATAAATGAAAACATGCCTCTATAAAAAAAAAATTTTAAAAAAAGGGGGCTATTTGGTGAGAGTGGACGTTTCCTGTTGAAAGGATAGGGTGCTGGGCTGGGCTGTGGCGGGAGAAGCAGGATGAACTTTCTGTCCCTCTGCTCCCCACCCCTCAGCATCGTATCACCAGGCAGAGTCTGGATAGAGTGTCCCAAGGCCCCCAAGTCATAAAAAAGCCCCTGGGGCTGGAAGCCCCAAGTTTTCTCCTTGGCATCCCGGAGCATGGGCCTGGTAGTGCGGGCCTGGCGGGGAGCGTGCTCCGAGCACTGGGCCTTGTATTCACAGACCCGCGGCCAGCTACACTGAAGGAGGGCTTTTCCAACCCCCACTTCACAGATGAGGAAACCCGGGCTCAGGGAGGCGAGGGGACTTGCTCAAGGTCACACAGCTCTAAATTGGGATGGGGGCCCCTGCATCCTGCACTTTCCCCTGCGCCACCCTGCCCCCTCTCCTGGTGTGGTCTCTGCCGCAGGCCTGGCAGGCTAGGCTCGGTGCCTGATGGCATCTCTTGGCCGAAATTATCGCTCATCGTGCTGGCCCAAGGGGGCGTGAAGGAGACCAACACCCCTCCCTTACCTGCAGCTGCCTTGGCCCCACATCAGCCCAACTCGGCCCCATGCAGGAGAATTTGAGGGAAGAATTGGCTGAAGGGAGAAGGAACTTCAGGGGGAAGGAGGCCCTAGATATCCTGAGTTGCAAGGGCTCCCCAGGGAGGCATTAAGACAGTGGCCACCAGCCCTTGATTTCCAGAGTGCCCAGGCTGCCTCCTGGGGAAAGCAAATGATGGGCAGAAGAGACCAAAGGAATCCGCTGTAGCAGATGGGTTGGGGGAGGATTCCTGAGAGACCCCCCACTCCTGCTTGAGGGAAAGACACAGGCCCTGCCCTCAGGAGCCCCAATTTAAGGAGAAAGCTATCCCTCTATCAGGATCCAGGTCTGAAGGAGGCCACGATCCCTGCCCACGTGAAGCCCCAGGCTGATGGGAGACTCACTGCTGACAACCTCAGGGAGCTCAGCCTCTGAGGACAGCCCCCAAGCTCAGGAGGGTAGGTGGGCGAGGGCGTTGAAGCAAGCATCGTGTTCGTGCACAAGGAAACGCAGGGGTAGCAGAGCCAACCTGGAGGACAAGCGGGTGGAGGGCTGGGGGAAAGCCTGGGGCTGTAGACCTGGGTGTGGCCAGAGGCAATTTGACTGGGCTTGCTCTGACTGAGGGACCCGGGGAGATGGGGAGAAAGGAAGTCCTTGGAGCTAAGGGACCAGACAATTGAACCCCCACTGGAGTTGGCCCAGAATGCCATCAGAAAGGAGTCACGGTGGGGGGTGGGGGGCAGGAAGAACCCCCAATAGGAAAGTCCAGGAACCAGGACCACAGAAGTGGTGGAAATGTGCCTCAGCTAGGAGGCCTGGGCCACAGGCTTGCTGTGTGGTCTTGGGCATGTTGGAGAAGGGGATCCAGGCTCCCCCAGGGCCCCCCTACCTGTCCTTTAAGAAGGCATACCTGCTCAAGGCTCACTCATGTGGCCCCAAAACATGGCACTGATGGGGCAAGAGGGACTCACCTTGCTGTGGGGCTGGGGGAGAAATGGACTAGAGGTATCTGACCCTGATATAAGTCGCCAATAGAAGGTGGAGGTGGGGACAGGGGTGCCCACCTAGAGTGTAAGATGCACCTCTCACTGACCCACAGCATGACTTGGAAAGATCACTGAGCCTCAGTTTCCCCACCTGAAAAATGAGCAGTCTCCCTCCGGGGTAATTGTGGGTTTCAGGGAATATCACATGTTAGGTCCTCATTCCCAGGTACCCCCCCACACGCACCTTTACCCCCTTTTCCAGATGTCTCTAGAATGAAGGAACAATTGGCTCAGCCTTGCTGAGCATCTGGGTCTGGAGTGGCAGGTGGTTGGAGGGGGAGGGGAGTCACCCCGTTCCCAGCATTGATGTCAGCGCCTCCCGGGAAATCGCCTTCTCACCTCTCCTGGGCCTAAAATAGAGCTGGGGGGGGGGGCCCTGTCACGAGCCAGAGGCAGCTTCCCCATCCCTGGCAGAGGCCCTGGGTCCCCAGGGAGGCAGAACACCCAGGAAGGGGTTCCCTGCCTCCACTCCTGTTCCTCAGTGGCCTGCGGGCTCCCGGCATGGGTGTGAGGATGCTCTGGTCTTGGGGAAAGGTTAGGGTGGGGTCCTACTGCACCTCCCCCTTCTTGGGTCTCTGCCCGATGGGCTCCTGGGCAGAGGTCAGAAATCCCAGCCCTCGGTGTGGAAATCCTTCTTGGCAGAAACCGAGGAGCGAGGCTGGGGGGCACAGCGGCGGAGGTAGGTCAGGAGGTTTGCGACCTAGGGAGAAGCTGGGGGCCTTCTGCGCCTCACAGATCGGGGCTGTGAAGCAAGGGGCAGAAAGGCGTTACAACGTCTAACTTGCCTAGTTTAGGGTATTTGGGGGGAGAACGGGTGCCCTGCAGGAGGCTGTCAGCCCAGAAGCCCAGGCAGCCCCTCCTGGGGGCCCCGGTGACAGCCCTCCCTGCGGCCCTCCCGGGGCAGAGGCGTCCTGGGCGGGGAGAGGAGCCGGCAGGACGCCGCCGCGGGTGGCGGGCTCGGAGGTGACCCGTCCCGCCGCAGGTGGGCGAGGGGTCCGGAGGCCGAGCGGGCGATGCGCCCAACAAGCCTCGGCGCCCCGGCCCGCGCGCGGCGCCCCTCCCCAGCCGGGGGCTCAGGGCTGCGGCCGGCGGGCGCTGTCCTAGGTCCCCCCCAGGGGCGAACCCCGGAGGGCGGCCACGCCCCCGCACCTGGTCGCGCGGGTCCCCCGCCCAGCAGCCGCCAGGTCAGAGCCCGGGGGACACTCCGTCCCCGGCCGGGCTCCCCCTACACATCGGAGCTCCCCAAGCCAGGGGTGCACCAGCAGGGCGCAGCGAGGGCCCGGGGCGCGCGCAGCCCGCACCTGCGGAGGGGCCGAGGCGGTGCCGGAAGGCCGGCCCCGGGGCGGCGCCTCTTTTGTCCTCCCGTCGCGGCGGCCCCGGCCCCGCCGGGTTGGGGGGGCCTGCGGGGGGCGGGGGCGGGCCCGGCGCTCACGTGCTCGCCGCTCGGCTCTTAACCCGGCCCGCGCCCCGCCGGGATGGCCGCGGCCGGAGCGCGCTGAGCCGGGCGCCCCCCCCGCCGCCCCCCCGGCCCGCGCCCCCAGCCCCGGCCCGCGCCCCCGCCCGCGCGCCCGCGGCGGCGCCTCCCCGCCCGCCCGCCGCCCGCCCCGCCGCCCGCGCCGCCCGCAGCCGCAGCCCCGGACCCGAGGATTATGAGCGAGCCATGAGGCGGCTGCGGCGCTGGGCGTTCGCGGCGCTGCTGCTGCTGCCGCTGCTGGCCCCGCCGGGTGAGTGACCCCGGCCCGGCGCCCCCTCCCTGCCCCCGCCCCGGCTTTGCGGCGGTTTTTGCTGCAGCCACATTTCCCTGCAGCGCTGGGGTGCCAGCCGGTCCGGGGCGCGGGAGGCGGGGGCCGCGGGAGGAGGAGGGAGGGTGCGCGCACCCACCTGTCCCCCGCCGGCCCGCCCCGCCGCGGCCACCCCCTGCCGCCGGCCGGCGCTGCGGGGCTCTGCGGGCTGGGGGGGCGGTCGTGACGGCCGGGCCGGCGTGAAGCCCGCGGCCCCCTCCCCACCGGCTTCTTCCCGCTGCAGGCAGCGCGTCCTCCCACCCAGGTCGAGGGCTCAGGGGTCACACCGGAGCGGGGTGCGGTGCCTGCCCCATCCCCAAGTCTCCTGTCTCGCGGTGGGCATCTGCCTGCAGCTGTGGCCTTGTCTTCCCAGGTCTTGGGACCCGGGGTCCTGTCGGAGCTCTGCGCTGGGGGGTCTCACCCCCGTTAGGGGGCCAGGAAGCCCTTGAGGTCACAGAGCCCAGCCGTCTGGTGGGGGAGAGCTCCGGGGGAGAGGTTCGAAAGCAGCAGCTGGACACCAGGGTCCGCCAGGAGCCGCCCCGGGGCCCGGTGAGTGGGACCAGCGGGCTGGAGCAGGCCTGAGAGCCCAAGGGTGGCCCTGGGCATGGGTTTAGGCACCTCCCCAGGAGCTGGCTCCAGCAGCTCCCCCTTCTGCACAGTGGGTGTCAGGCCAGTGCTGGAGCCCGCTAGTAGGAGCACCCACCTGCTCTGCTTCAGGCCCCTTCCCGTCATCATGGGGATCCCTTGCCCTTGGTGGACCAAGGGGTGCCCAGGGCTCAGTCCAGCCTTGCTCACCCTTTCACCATCCCCACTTCCCTCCTGCCAAAGCAAGAGGTTTGCTCCAAATGGAGCTTGGCTAAGACTGGAGGGGGCAGGGAGAAGCGCTGAGCGCCGGGGCAGAGATGGGGACCCAGGTTTTCACCACAGCCACCGTCCCTGGGCTTTCTTAGAACAGTTTAGTGCTTGCTCTGCCTCAGTTTCCCCCCTGCACAGATAGGCTTGATGTTTTCCTTTCTGCCCTCACTGAGGGTGGGGACTTGGGAAAAAGATGGAGGCCCCAAGCTCACCCACAAATGGCAGCTCCACCCGCTCCCTGTCCCTTTTAGCTGCCAGGCCCCTCCTGCCTCCCAGAGGAAGGTTAGGAATGAAGGAGATTAATTGCAATTAATAATTAATTAATATCATGTGAATAATAATCACCCAGATGGAATATTCATTCAGCACGCCTTAGCTCTCCAGGAGCTGGAAGCTGAAAGTTAGCCAGGCCAGCGGGGGCGGGGAGGGCGGGTGGCGAGGCCTGGCAGAAACGGGAGGAGTAGAGGAGACTGAGGAGCGGACCACCGAGGCCTGGGAAGGTTTGGCAGCTGGAAATGGTGGGAGGTAAATTGGGCTGGGCCGAGGGAAGGAAGGAGGGAAACAGGCTAACATTACGGACATCTGTCAGACTGGCATCTGGCCTGCCTAATGTACTTGGTTAAAAGCCCTTAGGGGGGGTGGGGTGCAGGGGGGATACTCGGGAAATGGAATGGAGCAGGAAGGCAGCATGCATAATAGATGGGCCATCACTCAGGCGGTGCAGAGTGGGGAGAGGGGTGGTTAATGGTCTTGAGCTGGCGGCAGGGATGGGGGTGTGCGGGAGGGAAGGGGTGGAAGCTGCTTCAGGTCCTGCCCAGACTCCCTGGAAGGTGGTAGATAGAAGGTAGAATGGTCCCAGGGCCAGACATGGGGATGTCCTCGCTGGTTCACCCCTTAGTCTGGCTTTCTTCACTCATGTCCTTCCACCTGTGCACTCTG
Source organism: Talpa europaea (assembly GCF_964194135.1). Classification (NCBI taxonomy): domain Eukaryota; kingdom Metazoa; phylum Chordata; class Mammalia; order Eulipotyphla; family Talpidae; genus Talpa; species Talpa europaea. The sequence goes on from NC_140074.1 coordinate 122,279,910, forward strand.
CACCCCAAGACTGTGGGAGTTGAGTGTCTGACCTGACTGTTGGACCTCCTGACTAGTGCTTCAGGGGGTGTCCAGATGGAGGATGGGGTGATGCCGAGGCGGGCCAGAGGACAGAGATAAGGGACAATATGGGACCAGTTTGAGAGAAAAATGTGGTGCTTCTTCAGCCCCCAGTCCTCCCTGGAGCGAGGTCATGGGGGGTTCCGGGTATGATGGTGCTGTGACTGTGTGCCCTTGAATGTTCTGCTGGTGAGTGGATGGCACGTGTGAGGTATGGGAGGGACCCAGCCTGAATGTGCCCCAGGGCACATCTGAGGGGGTGGGGAGGGGCAGGGGGTTCTGTGGATCTGGGGCAGCAGTCCCCTCCAGTGGGGTCTCTCTGGGGTAGAGCCTTCCCCAGGACCTCCTGCAGCCTCCCTAGGGGATTTACTCATAATTCTGCCTGAACTGTACCCCAGTGTCCCCTGAGGTCAGATTCCCACAACTCAGTAACATTTGTCTGTCCACTTTGCAGGGGACCAACCTGGGGCTCAGAGAGACTAAGTAACTGGCCCAAAGCCAGTCATCTTAGGCAGCGATGCCATTTTCTCCAAGACCAGAGCACTCCCCACTGCACCATCCTGCCTCCAGGGTCTTGCACTTAGGCACAGGGGCACTGACCCCCCACCTCCCCCCCTGCACAAGGTGAAGGGAAACAAGGACACGGCCCCCTGACAGAGTGAACTTGTGGCCTCTACCTCCCACCCGCCTGCTTTCCTCCCGCAGCACTTCTGCCCTCCACACCCCAGGGCTGATGGTGGAGCCAGGTCCATGCTGAGCCCAGCAGCCCCACAGGAAGGCCCAGCAGCACTCTTGGGCTCCATCCAGAGCTACTGCACAAGTTTGGGATCTTAGTTTGAGCAAGATGTTGGGTCAGCAGCAAGAGTTCCATCTGCTGTGGGTCAGGTGGGCGTTTGGGGGCCCAAGCCGGCCGACAGGGCCGAATATGGGCCCGGGGTGCTAACTTGGCCTGGCCTTGGACTAGTCATGTCGCCTTTCTGAGCCCTGCCTTCCTGACTCCAAAAATCTGGATAATGGTAACATTAATCTCTCCAGGAAGTGGTGAGGGGAAAGGATTCTGTGCTCTGAGGACTTCTGGCTTTTGCAAGGGGCAGGGAAGGTGGCCAGGAAGGAACTCTGAGGTAGAAAATGACAATTTTCTGGGCCCTTCCTGGGGCAGGCACTCTTCTGCTTTTAAAGGTAAAACTGGATGCTCATTACAACCCCAGGAAGTGCGGCTGTGATCATGCCCATTGCACAGATGGAGAAACAGGCACAGAGAGGCGAAGTAGCTGCCCCAGGGCACACAGCGCTAAGCAGCAGAGGAAGTTGATGCTCAGAGTGGTTTTCAACTGGCCTGCGGCTGGCCTCTGGCTCAGGGTGTAGCGAAGCGCGGCCCGGGGGCTGTTTGCCTTCTTTCCATTGCTCTCACTATCTCACTCTGTCTAGTTTGGAAGCAGACTGGGCCGGAGGCCCCGCAGGTGCGGGAGGCTTCTGGAAGTGTGGAAAGCTGTGGCCACAGGGAGCCTGCGGCTGAGGGGTGAGGCCGGAGGACAGTACAATTAGGCTGTTTGTTCACTTCCACAGAGCACGTGGGCAAGTGGGCTGAAGTGGTTGGTGGGCTCAGGAGGTCTCTGAGGAGACCCCTTTCTCTAAGCCACACAAAGCTGTTCTGTGGGTGGCGCCTGCCTCCCCCCAGCCCAGACCCCTTGGGAACCAAGGAAAGGGCGGCTGTGGGGAAGTGAGCGGGCAGCTGGGTAGGGCATGGAGGACCCGGGCCAGGAGACCTACCCTCTGAGCCAGCCAGGGAGCGGGCCACAGTCACTGGACTCCCTGAGAGCCGCCCGGACTGGCATTTACAGGAAGTGCCACCCAGAAGCCCCAGCCAAGGGCATGGGCGGCACTCCTGTGTCTTTCTGCTGCAGAGGGCTGGGGGACAGCTGAGCCAGGCACGGTCCCAGCCCTTGCAAGGTGGAAGGCATAAGCAGGGGACCTTGGTCTGGGCAGCCAGAGCCGCAGCTCTGTCCTGGGAGCAGAGGCAGGAGTGGCTGGGGGCTGGAAGCCTGGGCCGGGAGCAGGCGGCCCAGCTGGCTTGAAAGGCTGCATTGTGTGGTGGCGGGTGGGGGGTAGAGGGGACAGCCACATTTCTCTCCACTGCTTCCAACAGAGTGACCTGGGCAAACCGCTGCACCCCATCTTCCTTATCCATAAAATGGGGCTTCTTGCCTTCTGCACTTTACCACAGCCGCTGTGAGGATTAGAGATGATGGACGGCAGGTGTCCTGCCTGCGATCTGACAAGAGCAGATGTTCAACATCTGTGAGCCTGCCCTCCCTCCTGAGCGTCGAGGCCGCTGTGCAGCTGGTCCCGGCCTGAGGGCTGGGTGTCAGAAACTGGGGCCAGGGCATGTGGGGGTTACCTGTCAGTCTCTGGACAATGTTGTAGTGGGCAGGTTCTTGGGTCCTCCCTGGCCACACACCAGGCCTGTGGGCCTGGCCTCACCTAAGCTCTGCTGCCCAAACCCCAGCTGCCCCAAGTCTGTCCCCACAGGGACTTATGACCCTGTAGGGAATAACTGTTTTTTTTTTTTTTTTAAGATTTATTTATTTATTTATACAAGCACTGGGTACAGTCAGAAGCGCGGGAGGGTGAGAGAATTCACCAGAGCCAGAGCGGGTTGCAGAGCAGGCAGAAGGACCGAAGCACATTGCTGAGGGGAGTAGCAGGTGGCAGGAGAGGTCTGCATGCCATGTGGGACCTTTCTCCGGTGGCCGGGGAGCAGCCGGGGATCGAACCGGCGCTGCAGAGGCTGCGGGCAGCTTCACAACCCAGCGCTCAACCGCTGCACCACCGGGGAGGCCCAACTGTCTTCTTTTTTTAAAAGATTTATTTTTATTTATTTATGCATACAAGTACTGGGGTATAGGCCAGAGATGGGGGTGAAAGGATTCACCAGAGACAGAGTGGGGAGCAGAACAGGCGGATCTACTGAAATTCACTGCTGAGGGGAGCAGCGGGCGAGACAGAGGAGGTCTTTTGCGCCATGTGGGTAGCTCCTTGGCCAGAAATACCTTGATCGCACTGAGACTTTAACTCCTGAGCCATCAGGAAGGCCTGTCCTCAAGTTTTGAGGTTCAATCCTGTTATTGTAAATTCAACCATGTTTCCTCCCACTAGAGCCTTGGAGCATCTTGGGGACTGATGGAGTACTTCAGGGAGCGATTTCCTCCCGGGTGGAGCCACTGCCTCTCTTCCTCCCTATCTGCATCCCCCAGGCCCCCCACTGCCCAGCCCATGCAGTTTTTTCAGTTCTTCAAAGCCCTGTTCAGCTGCAGCATTTATACTTCTTCTTTCTAATATTAGCAATTTTAACTTATTCTTGTGATAATGATTAAAAGGGCTTTTATTTTATCCTTACCATCACCCCATTTTACCAAGGGGGAAACTGAGTCTCAGAGAGGCTAAGCAGCTCCCTCAGGCCTCCTGGTGCCTGTCCATTCAGCCTGAATTGAGCCCCTGGGCAGGGGAAAAAGGTGGGTGTAGCCTGTGCTCTCAGGACTACAGGTTCCCCTGCCCTGGGGAGGGTTGAGACAGCTGTCAGGAACTCCTGGGCCAGAACTGTGTACTTAAAGGCCCAGCAGGAGCCAGGGACCAAGCCCTGTGGGTGGTGGGTGCAGGCTTGCTGGTGCGTTGGGGAGAGAAGGTGGAGGGCAGGGATGGAGGTTGAGGAGGAGGGAGGAGAGGTAACTGTGAGAGGCAGAGCCTGTACCTCTGGAATTTCTGGGGCTGTTGGAAAGCCCGAGACCTTTATCTTCCCCCTTCCCAAGACTGCTTCTTAGGTAGGGTTCAGCCTGGCATCAGTGCTTGCAACTGGCATCAGTGGCATCAGCCTGGCATCAGTGCTTGCAACTCTGGGGCTTGGGTATCACCTTCCCCTGTACCCTGTACTTGGAGGGCCTGATGGGTGCAGAGAGGCTGGGGGAGGCCCAGTCTCTGAAGCAGGTGCCTGGGAAAGAGGTGGAGACAGGGAGGACCTGGGGAGGTGTGGTCACCCCAGCCAGGAGACCCCAGCTGCTCTGGTCAATATGGACTCCAGCTCCAGGGAGAGGCCTGACCCTGGACCGGCCCTCATGGCCCCGGGCCAGTCACCTCCAAGTGTCTCTTTCTGAGCCTCAGCCTGACGTTTGTAAAATGAGCACCAGACGGCGGGGCGGGATAAATGAGCAAATGAGCCGAGCATGTGAGACCGGATGGCCAGGAGCAAGAGGCTGGGGTCAAGGCCGGGCTGGTTGCGGTCACCAGCACCACTGAGCGGTGCCGGGGGAGGAGGGGGCCAGGCACCGGACGGAAGGGGCTCCCTTGGGAGGGGCCCAGGGATGATGGGGGAGGCCAGGGATAGGCCAGACACCTGAGGCAGTCAGCTGGGGAGCAGTCTGAGTGGGGTGTCTTAGGACTCCAGTGCCAGCAGGAGACTCCCCAAGTGCCTGGGGGCTGAGGTGGGTGTGCCTGCTCTTTCTCCTCCTTCAGATGGGCCATTCCCTGTGTCCCCCACATCCAGCCAGCACTCGAGTTCCTTCCCTCTTCCTCTACTGCCTTTTGGTGGCTTCCCAACCCTTCCCAGGCCTGCCTCTAGGGGGCCCAGACCCTGCCCTGAGGTTGCCAGGGCTTAATCTGGCCTGAATCCCATGTCCTGCTGGGGAGGGGGCCTGCCCACCTGCAGATAGGCCTCACCTATTGGGAAAGAGGATGAAGCCTCTGCAGGCTGTAAGAAGTGGGGGGACAGAGGACCTGTCTACTGCCCCATCAGTCCAGGATTTCCCTAGAATGGGGGTCAGTTTGGTCTGCAGAGATGGGGGAGGCCAGATGGGTTAGCCTGCTGACTTCCCAAGTGGGAGAGATACTGCATGTGCCAATGCTGACTCCCAGCCCAGGGCGAACGCTACCACACATGCCAATCTTACAGCCTTGAACCTGGATTTGGATACCATTCTCAGTAGGGACATCTGGGGCTCAGAGAGGTTGCTGGATCAGCTCTGAGGCTGCACAGGCTTAGAGAATGGAGTCAGGACAATGGGCCTGGGAGGCCAGGACAGGGTCTTGTTAATGCGGGGGTGGGAGTGGGGAACAAGAACATTCGTGAGGACAGAGAAGGGCAGAGATGGTCCTGGCAGGGATGGGTGGGAAAGATAGACCAAGATCAAGTGACAAGAGTAAGGACAGGGATGTCCAGGCTTTCGAGGTGAGGGAAGCAGTGACTCCTCTTCCTTGACTTTCTATTTTGAGTTTGATCAATGATTTAGGGGCTCAGGAAGAGCTTGGAGTCTTGGATAGGGTGAGTCTGTCCTTGGGGTTCAGAAGGCTGCCTAGCCAGGCTTTGACATTTTGCCCCACATTATCCCCTCTCTCCCGGCCGCTAGTGGACCCATCTTGCCTCATCCTTGGGTCCCTGGAAACTGACTCCCTAGGCTGCAATTAGCTTCACCACTTCTTAGCTGCATGACCTTGGTTAGCCACTCTGTGCCTCAGTTTCTCCACCTGTCAGATCTATCCCATTGGGTTGTTGTGGAGATCAAATATGATAATGCAGGGCCTCCCTGGTGGTGCAAGGGGTTAAGCACCACACTATGAAGCAATCTGCAGCCTCTGCAGCACAAGTTCGATCGCCAGCTGGCCAGGGAGCAACCCACATGGCGCAGTAGACCTCTCCTGACTCACCCGCTGCTCCCCTCAGCAGTGTGTTTCAGTCAGTCTGCCTGTTCTGTTCCCCACTCTGTCTCTGGTGAACCCTCTCACCCCTCGCATCTCTGGCCTGTACCCCAGCTCTTTTACGCATAAATAAATCTTTATAAAAAAAAATATGATAATACAGTAAAATGTTTAAAACAGTACCTGGCATAAGTGCATAGAAAGATTAGAAATAACTGGGTAATTGAAAAGGAAGCCTAGGAGGTAGCAAGCTGTGCATTTGACAGTAGGCACCTCTCTACCCTGCACCTTGCTCCCATCAAAAGAAAGACAGCAAACAAATTTCTCACATACACATGGCCCAGGTGTGGGACCCTCCTCTGAGGTCTGGAATGCAGTCTTCTGGAATGGAAGAAGACTCCAGCCACTGGAGCCCCTTCAGGCCACTCCTGTGCTTCCAGATCTTTTGTAAGCACCTGAGGCTTGGGGTAGGGGTCCTGAGCCTCCAGGCATGTTGTCAGGGTTTTCAGGAGTCACAACCTCAAAAGGCTGACTCCACCCCAGCCCAGACTCCTGCTCCTCTTTCTCTTGGGGTCACTTTCCTTCCAGGCACACTTGCTTTGGGTCTGGAGTCCCCACCCCCACTGTAAGTAGGCAGGCACCCAGGCCTGGGAGGGCAGCCATCTTGCTCAGGCCTGGTACGTTGCCATGACAACCTGGAGCCTCCCAGCCCCACTGCAGAGGCCCCTCTGAAAAATTTATCAGGAAAACTTCCGTGTTTAAAAATTAACCATAGGATTGAAATATTAAAGATGAGTTGCTTTGGACAAGGTGGAGGGCAATAGACTTGGGGGAGAGAAGTCAAGTTCTCTCCTGCTGACCTGCTATTGCCCTGGCTTTCGGGGATCCTGTGATTAATTCTACCCCACTCCACCCCTGAAGAGTTTGAGGGGGACAGGAAGGGAAGCACCTGCGATGTGAGGGAACAGAACTTAGAGGAAGATGAACTTGTACAAAGCACCTGCCCCCAAATCAGTGGTCCCCTCAACTGATGGGCTGGACCACCCTCCCCCTAGGGCAACTTTCTATTCTGGGGTTTCCCCCATTCCCCAATTCCTACCTTCAGCCTCCACAGGTTGACTCCCCCTCTGCTCTCCCCTCCCCCCAGCCTGTCCACCTGGCCCAGGTGAGCTTTGTCATCCCAGCCTTCAACTCAAACTTCACTCTGGACCTGGAGCTAAACCAGTGAGTGTGGCCTGGCGCCTGGGAGGAAGGGCAAGGCAAGGCCTGGATTGGACTTGGCCGGTTATTGGGGAGTGGGGTGCTGGAGGGGTGGGGTCTGGGCTGCAGCAGGGAACCTGGCCCCGCAGTGACACTCTCCCTCTCTGGCCTGCTCCGTTCGTTCCAGCCACCTCCTCTCCTCTCAATACGTGGAGCGCCACTTCAGCCGGGAGGGGACCACCCAGCACAGTGCTGTGAGTGTTCTGGGGAGCGGTCAGGGGAGGTGGAATGTGGGGACGGGCGGCCAGTGGAAGTGGGGTCCAGGATATCCTGTACACTTGGGATGGGCCTGGCCCCTTGGGATCCTCCATCTCTCCCCACATTGGAGGATCGGGGATCTCCCCTCTCTGGGCTCTGGAGGTCCGAGTCGCAGCTTCTCTGCCTGGCTTGGGGGCACTTGAGGCCCCTCTCAGGCCCAGACTCAGCTGGGAGGGGTGGCTGGGGAAAGGCCCCTCTCCATCTGCACCAGGACCTGGGAGCTCCTGACCGCCTGGAGCACCAGGGTCTGGGCCCCAAGGCCCAGGGCCCGGGCTAAGATGAATGAGTGTCAATAAATAGCTCCCCCGCCCCCAGCCTGCCGGTCACTGGAGCTCGAGCAAGTCTTCAGGAAGCCCAGGGGGTGGTGCTGGTCCCCTCCGCCCCACGTGCTCCCAGCCCCCAGCCCAGACCCCGGGCCCAGGGGCGGCCGCAGGGGCAGCGGGCCAGGCTTGTGTGTGGAATGGCGTGGGCTTTGCTGGCCGTGCGTGGCGTCCGGGTGGGCTCGTCTGCGGTGACTGCTGGGACAGCGCCCGCGCGTAGTCGGTGCTCTGCGAAGGTGCGCGGCTCTCAGAGGAGTCTGCGATGCCCTCGGCCCCAGCCCCGGCTTAAGAACCGCTTCCTCGCTTCGGAGGCGCCGCGCCGGCCCAGAGGGCCAGGAACTTGCCCGGCCCGCACGGAGCCAGGCTGCAGACCCCAGGCGGACCCAGGGGCAGCACGGGGCGGCTTCTACAACACCCGCCTGTCCTTCCTTTGGGGGGGGGGGCAAGGGCTGGGCCGCTCACAATTTTGCTGTTTCCCCAGGGGCCCCGAGACCACTGCTACTACCAGGGGAAGCTGCGGGGGAACCCGCAGTCCTTTGCCGCCCTCTCCACCTGCCAGGGGCTGCAGTGAGTACAGGGGGGAGGCGCCCTGGGGGGCTGGGAAAGGCCACCCGCTGGCCCTGGGAACTGTGGGGAGCTGCCCCTCTCTCTGCAGTGGGGTCTTCTCTGACGGAAACTTCACCTACATCGTGGAGCCGCGAGAGATGGCGGGGCCTCCAGAAGCCACCCAGGTAAGCCCCCCACGGTCCCCTCCAGCTCATTCTTCCCTGTGACTGCGCCGCCTCCTCCTCCCACGGTAACCTCAGCCTCACTGCCCTCCTCAGTGACCCCAGATCGGGTTCCCTCCTCCTGTGCCCCCAGCTCCAATGTCCCCTGTGCCCCCCAAGTAACCTCCCACCAGGCTCTAGTGTCCTTTGCCCCTATCTCTCAGAGCACCCCCAGGTCTTGACCCCGGAATCTGAGCATCTGGGAGATCAGATCCGACATGGGAGCTCTGGCCAGTTCTGGGTCACCCTAGGTGGGGGTGGGGGCAAGGCTGGGGCTGCTCCCCCAACTGGGCTCAGCAGACTTGCTCAGCCTGCCAAAAATGAATTCCCCCTCATTGCAGGGACCCCTTCCCCACCTCATTTACCGGACCCCTCTCCTCCCAGACCCCCTCAGATGCAGGGAACCAGGTAAGGGAGGGAAAGTGGGGGTGGGGAGGGGGTGGATGTGCCCCCCTCACCTGTCCCCTCCCCCAGGCTGCCTGTTTGCTGCCCCTGTTCATCTCGCTCCTCCAAACCGGTCGAGGCTGAGAAGGAAAAGGCAGGTACGGGGGCCCGCGCAGACCTCGGGCTGCAGAGACCTGGCGCTGCAGTCTGGAGCAGGACGCCACCCCCATCCGTGGCAGGGGGCTCGGGCGCCGTCTCTGGAGGAAGCCTCCCACCCCATTTCCTCACCCCACTATTGACACACATCCCCGCCGTGGCCAACCAAGGCTGCCTGCCCTCCTGTCGAGGCTGGGGGTGATCGGAGCCCCACCAGTGGGGAGCTGCCATGGTCCCTGGCTAGAGTGCAGCCTCCCCATCAGTCCTTGGTGTGGCCAGGACATCAGGCATGGAGGGGACTGATTCCAAGTGCCCACCCACCCCCTAGGTCCGCCGGGGTCACCCTACAGTGCACAGCGAGACCAAGTACGTGGAGCTGATTGTGATCAACGACCATCAGCTGGTAAGTTCCCTGGAGGACTCCAGGAGAGGGGCGGGAGGAGCCTCGCCCTCTGCCCACTCTTCGCTCTCCCAGTTTGAGCAGATGCGACAGTCTGTGGTCCTCACCAGCAACTTTGCCAAGTCCGTGGTGAACCTGGCAGATGTGGTGAGCAGCACGCCCTCCCTTCCCTCGCCCTTTATGCCCCCCCATCCATCCTTGGGGTGAGTTCTGGAGGACACTATGAATCTCTGAGTCCGGTGTCCTGGAGGATAGACTAAGACCTTCCCGCCACCCTATCCCCCCACTTTCCCCCGTCTAGCCCCCTCCTCATCTTCTCCCCTCCGGGCACAGATGTACAAGGAGCAGCTCAATACCCGCATTGTGCTGGTCGCCATGGAAACGTGGGCAGATGGGGACAAGATCCAGGTGCAGGATGACCTCCTGGAGACCCTGGCCCGGCTCATGGTCTACCGGCGGGAAGGCCTGCCTGAGCCCAGCGATGCCACCCACCTCTTCTCGTGAGTCCCCACGCCCTCCACCCTGCCAGCCTCCGCTGTCTGCTGCAGGGTGCAGGGCTACTGACAGCTGCCCTGGGCCAGGTGCTTGGCAGGATCTGGGTCCTGGGCTCACCTCCGCCTGCCCCCCGGCCACAAGCAACAGACTGGGCATCAATCCCCTCATCTTAAACATATGCCCCTCCCTGGTCCCTGGTGATCTGTCCCTCCCCACCCTCTTCATCCGTCTTTCCCTTCCAGACTGTCCCAACTCCCCTTCCTCAGGGACTCAGTGCCCTGGTGGGGAAAAAAAAAAGATGAAAAGATCTTATGATTTGACATGATTAATGGGAACCTCTCATTATTGGCTTATGGGCCTCCCCCAAAGAGGGCAAGGGGCTTGACAGGCTGAAGCGAGGGCAATGTTTACCCCCAGGGAGGGGCTGTGGTGAGGGAGATGCCCCATCACCCCTGGCAGCCCAGGGGAGCCACCACGGATGGGCAGGAGTCCTGACGACCCTCTCCTTTCCAGGGGCAGGACTTTCCAGAGCACCAGTAGCGGGGCTGCCTACGTGGGGGGCATCTGCTCACTGTCCAGGGGTGGGGGTGTGAACGAGGTGAGCCACGTGGGGGTATGGCCAGGCCGAGGGTTGGAGGGAGGGGACGGGCTTTGAAGGGCATGGGTGCTGTGCCTTTTGGAGAAATATGGACGTCTTCGTGCTGTTTCTTCATCCCAAGTATGACAACATGGGGGCCATGGCAGTGACCCTGGCTCAGACACTGGGACAGAACCTGGGCATGATGTGGAATAAGCACCGGAGTTCAGCAGGTATCAATAACAACCCCATGTGGCCCCACAACAAGCGCAGACCCACCCAGCGGCTCTAGAAGTGACGAGGGTGCCATGGGAGGGGTCCTCCACCACCCCTTATATCCACCTGGCTCACCTCCCAGGGGACTGCAAATGTCCGGACAACTGGCTGGGCTGCATCATGGAGGACACTGGGTGAGTTCTTGGGGACAAACTGGGGGAGGGCCTTGGGTCTGGGCCGGCCCCAGAGCAAGAACTGCGTGGCAGTCTGGACCCGGTGGCCTCCAGAGACCTAGCTTTCCCGACCAGGATTCCAAGAAGCCTAGTATTCTGCAGACTTTGCACAGGAGACCCAGATTTCCCTGCCGGACACCCAAACCAGACAGCCTGTAGTGCGCCCCGTCGCCACCGGGCGCCGCCAGTGCCTCGCCTGGCGTCTCCTTTGGCCTCCAACCTCCGAGCCCTGAGCGTCAGGGAAGGGGCAGGCGGACACTCCCCCCACCCCGCCACTCGCGCTCGGTGTGTGGGGGGCGCTTCTTGCGCAGTCTCCGGGCACAGAGACCCTCAGCCTCCTCGAGGGGTGGCCGAGGCGCAAGGGTCACCCCCTCCCTAATCTTGAGATGGGGCGAGAAAGGGACAGGAGGGGAAGGCGCGGGCCGGGCCCCAGCAGCCCTGTCCCCTCGCCCCGGCCAGCTTCTACCTGCCCCGCAAGTTCTCGCGCTGCAGCATAGACGAGTACAGCCAGTTCCTGCAGGAGGGGGGCGGGAGCTGCCTCTTCAACAAGCCCCTCAAGGTACCAGCCCAGGGCGGGGAGCGGGGGAGCGGGGCTCGGGCAGGGGGGCGGCCGGACTCCGACACCCCTTCCCCTGCCGGCCCAGCTCCTGGACCCGCCCGAGTGCGGCAACGGCTTCGTGGAGGCGGGCGAGGAGTGCGACTGCGGCTCGGTGCAGGTGCGTGACCCGCCGGCGGGGCCGGGCGACGCGGGGGCGGGTCGAGCGGAGGTTCGGGTGGGGGGGTCGGGTCTCGTCCTCCCCCCCTTCTCCCCGCGTCCTCAGGAGTGCAGCCGCGCGGGCGGGAACTGCTGCAAGAAATGCACCCTGACTCACGACGCCATGTGCAGCGACGGGCTCTGCTGTCGCCGCTGCAAGGTGAGCTGGACCGGCCGCCGGGGCGGGGATAAGCTGGGAGGGGCGGGGCTTAGAGGAGCCGCAGGAGGTCGGGCAATCCTGGTGGGCGGGGCTTCACAAGAAAGCGCCAATGGGGAGGGAGAGGGGCGGGGCCTGTTGTGCAGTGGTCGGGCGGGTAGGGCGGGGCTGGGGGCGGGGCTGGCGGGCTGGGGCGGGGCCAGATCTAGGGGCGGGGTTCGGGGCGGGGCCGGCGAGCTCTGGGTTCGCCGGGCGGCCTGAGCCCCCGGAACGCGTCCCTTCCCTAGTATGAGCCGCGAGGCGTGTCCTGTCGAGAGGCCGTGAACGAGTGCGACATCGCGGAGACCTGCACCGGGGACTCAAGCCAGGTCCGACCGGCCCGGCCGCCTGCGGAGCCCCTGGCCAGACAGCCCCTGGCCCTGCTGCTTTGGCTCTGGGGCTCGACTGCTTCCCACGCCCTCCTCCGCGCTGCTGCCCGCGTCCCCGCGGCGGAGCAGCCGCAGCTTCCTCACCCTCAGCATGAAGTGGTTCTTCATGCCCCCTGGTTTTGTCCCCTCAATGGTTGATGGTATTTATAGCCTGACTGGTGCTCTCAGCACCTGACGCAGTGTCTGGTGTGTGCTCGAGATCAGAGTGGATAATATGAGGCTTCCAATAAGTCCGTATTACATGCAGGCACTTCTCCCAGCCCTGTGAAGCAGGGAAGCTATGGGGAACCCTGTGGGCTGAGTTCTGAGCAAGATGGAGGAGTCCTGTCATGTCAGTTCTCATGGGGGTGGGGGCTGTGCATGCCTGGAGTGTCCTCAGCGGCTCTTCTCAGTCCCAGCTGCTCTGCTCAGTCCAGCCCCTCTCTCCACAGTGTCCCCCTAATCTGCACAAGCTGGACGGGTACTACTGTGATCATGAACAGGTATGACAGGGTGGGGGCTGTTCTCCCTCAGTGCAGTACAGTGTCGTCTCTATTCGGACACTTAACATTTTTGTCCCTTGTCACCTCAGGGCCGCTGCTACGGGGGTCGCTGCAAAACCCGGGACCGGCAGTGCCAAGCCCTTTGGGGCCATGGTGAGCTCTTTGGTAGGGATAGGAGACCCTACCAAAAGACCCAGAATCGAGAGACTAGAGAGGGGCCAGATACCAGCTGAATATGCCTGCTACCAAATGTGTGACTCCCCAGGACCTCAGGGACCCCGCCAGGCTGAAAGTCTTGGGTGGGTTCTGGAGAGGGTGGGGTGACAACTGGCATCATCTCCGTGTAGCGGCTGCTGATCGCTTCTGCTATGAGAAGTTGAACGTGGAGGGGACGGAGCGTGGGAACTGTGGGCGCAAGGGGTCAGGCTGGGTCCAGTGCAATAAACAGTGAGTAGCCCATGCTCTTGGCTGGCCCTCTCCAGCTCTGGGATCGGGGAGGGTTTTTCCAGAGATGGGGAAGCAGGTTTTCCTAGGACAAACCTGAGTCCTGATGGGATAGCCTGTGAAAAGTTGGGGTGGGGAAGAGGGCAGATTCAAATTGCGGTCAGACCTGGGGCTCACTGTCTCCACACTGCCCCAACAGGGACGTGCTCTGTGGCTTCCTCCTCTGTGTGAACATCTCTGGAGCTCCTCGGCTGGGAGACCTAGGGGGAGACATCAGCAGCGTCACCTTCTACCATCAGGGCAAGGAACTAGACTGCAGGTGTTGGCTGGGATCTCGGCTGGGAAAGGGAGGGTGTGGCTGTGATTGGGGGGTGGGAGGAGCAAGCACCTAGGCTGGCTGTGCTGCCTCCCCAGGGGTGGCCATGTGCAGCTGGCCGATGGCTCTGACCTGAGCTACGTGGAGGATGGCACAGCCTGTGGCCCCAACATGCTGTGCCTGGATCACCGTTGCCTGCCAGCCTCTGCCTTCAACTTCAGCAGCTGCCCTGGCAGCGGGGACCGCCGGATCTGCTCCCACCACGGGGTGGGTGCCTGGAGGCCAGGGGTGAATAGCGTGGCTTACAAGAGCGGGGACAGAGCCTGCTCAGCCATGCTGGCCCTCCCCCGTCTCCAGGTCTGCAGCAATGAAGGGAAGTGCATCTGTCAGCCGGACTGGACGGGCAAAGACTGCAGCATCCACAACCCCCTCCCCACGTCTCCGCCCACGGGGGAGACAGAGAGATATAAGGGTGAGGCTGCCGCTGGCCGGGGGGGTTCCGCCTTGCCCTTTCCCCACGCCTGTCCTGCCAACCGAGCCCCGCCCTCCTCCCAGGTCCCAGCGGCACCAACATCATCATCGGCTCCATCGCCGGGGCTGTCCTCGTCGCAGCTATCGTCCTGGGCGGCACGGGCTGGGGATTTAAGTAAGACACACACGTCCCGACCCCTCCTGGCACCCCCTGGGTGATCAGAACCCCAGACTGCTGGAACTGAGGGGGCCCCCCTGAGAAGTTAGCTAGACCAGAGTTCATACTTTATGGTCCAAGCCAGCCACGGGATCGCAATTCTTTTGAAAGCTGGGTTGCCCACATTTAAAAGCCAGGAGATTCTAGACTAACTATCCTGATCTCCAACCTCTCTGCTGGAAAATAGGCAGCGCCCGACTGTACCTCAGTGCACCTCAGCGAGGCCTCAGAGGAGCTGAGCCGGGGCTGTCCCAGACAGGACCGCATCCCCAGGCTCCGCCCAGCCTGCCGCGCCCGCCCGTCAGTGGCTGCGCCTGTGGCCCTTGGGCTGGTCTCACCCACCCACCATGCAGGGAAGGGAAGAGGAAACGGGTAGGGGGTGGAGCTTGCCCAGCCGCTCGGGATAACCCGGCTCCAGAGACTGGCCAGGTCTCCTGGGGCCCAGACGCGGCCCGTCATTAGCGTCTGGGCCCCAGGGACTGGCCGTCTCTGGAGCAGAGTCTCCCGAGGGCTGGGGCAAGTCACCACGTTTCTCTTCCCTTCCCTGCGCCTGTCCCCTCCGCGGCTCCCGAAGAAACATCCGCCGAGGAAGGTACGACCCGACCCAGCAGGGGGCAGTGTGACGCCGGCCACGTCATCCCTCCCGCTGTCCCTGTCTCCTCCATCTCATTCGTCACCTTGCCTTCTGTTGACGGGGAGCTGGGGGCCGCCCCGCCCCCGCTGTCACCGCAGGGGTGGGAGCACCCCCTCCAGGAAGACAGTCCTCAGCTTGCCCTGCCCTCCCACCCCGCCCATCGACTCCTGCCCTGCCTCTGTCCAGACCACCCCGGCCAGGCGGATCCTGGGGCTCTGCCTCCCACCAGCCTGTGCCCTGGAAAGGGAGCCTACCTCTGCGTCCCATCTGTTTTGTCTTCCATGTCACCGCTGTCTGACCTCCCGCCAGACCCCTCCCTGGCCAGCCTGTGACTTGCTGCCTCCAGGGCCTGGCACTGCCCTCCCAGGGCCTGGCTCAGGGGCTCTCCCTCTGGGCCCTGCCTCATATCCTCCCTTCATGCCCCCTCTCCGTTCCAGGTCTGGAGGGGCCTAAGTGCCACCCCCCTCCCTCCGAGGCTGGCACCCACCGTCTCCACCCTGAACTTCGAGGAGGCTGCCCCTGCCCAGCCACGGAGGGAGGCACCATGCAGATGTCTTCCGGGCCCAAGCCCTTCAACGCCCGGCCCCAGGGGTCTGGGTGGGAGGCTGTGACCCTGCCCTTCACACCACCAGGGTGGACCAGGCCGGGGGGCAGTTCCCTCGTGGTCCCCCACCGCACCTCATGTGGCTTTGGCCTTGCACACCAACTCTCCCTGTGTGAATGTAGCTTCCATCATCACGGATTGCCGCAGCTCAAGTCGTGGGGGAGGGGGGCCTGGGGGGGACCCCCGGGGGGCAGGCAGCCACCAGGGGACATGGCCTGGGATGGCCCCTCCTCAAAACCAGGCAGCTGGGACCAGGTTTTTAGCTTTCTGGGACTTCGGGGGAGGGGGCCAATACCTACATTTTTAAAAACTGAAATCTCAACTGATGAATGTAACCTTGGGGGTGCTGGGGACAGGGCAGCTATGGAAATGCTTTGATGTTCTTGGGAGGGACCAGAGGGCCTGAGCCATGGCCGTCCCCCGGGATGATCACACTTGGAATCCTCTCACCGGACGCAGAACCCCGAGCCAGGCAGGGGCCGGGCCTCTCCGCTCGCCCCCTCCGCCCAGCCTGCTGAGCTTGGAGAGGGTATGAGTGCTGATTCAAACCAAAGCTGCCTGCTCTGTGCCCACGGCCTAGGTTATGGGTACGGAGACTACATGTCCCAGATTGTCTTCAATTCCAAAATAACTGTCCTGCTGCCCCTGCCAGGACACATGTATTTGGGGGTCTAGAAAAATACAGTCCCTGAAATAAAATGGCACCTTCCCCCCTTTCAAGAAAGGTGATTCTGGGGCTGACTCAGGGTTTAGGTGCCCCCTGGTATGGCCCAGGCTGGGCCATCTTCCCAGGGAAGACTCTCCTAAGTAGGGGTGGCCAAGGGTGGCCCAGTGCCTGGAGGGTTAGGAGCTCTGCCTGTGACGTGCAGGAGGAAGCAGGAAAAGGCAGGTCTCATGTATGATCCTCAGCTTCTAGAAAAATCCTCAAGGCCCTGTTAAACCCATTCCACTCCTTACCCCCAGTCCAGGGCCAGTAGTAAGTTTACAGTTGTTCTCCCCATTATGTCCTTTGATCCCCGCTGCAGCCGAACCTGGGAAACAGGCTGAGGCCAGGCAGAATCCCTGTCAGTCTTCCTACAAACCACAGTTCCACCCATGGCCTTCCCTCGTGACCCTCACTTGGGACAGAGGAGCTCTGGCTCCTCAGCTGCTAAAAAACAGCGGGCAGGGGTAAGGCGAGGGTCAAACTACCTTATGGATGAAAGCCACAAGTGATTGGAGCCCCTCTCCCCAGGGATCCCCACCCAGACTCACAGGGGTTTCTGAACACCCCAGGGCCTTTGAACTGCTTGTTTCAGTCCCTGTTTCTGGGGCATCTTTGAGGAGGAATCATGGAGGAAGTGGCTCCCTGTTATCTGCACCACCCCTCAGGGGCAAACTGGGGACTGAGGCCCATTGACCCCCTTTTGGGTGGCTGGATGGGGTCCTCAACACTGAGCTCCAGCTGGCACTGCCCAAGCGAGGGGGGTGGGTGGGGTACCCCTCTGGCCAGTCCTGCTCCACCAGCCCCGCAGGCAGGTGCTGCAGGTTAAGGGCTGGGATTTGCACAACTGCTGTGGTGCCCACAGGCATCCCCTGGAAGCACACACGGGCACACAGGTGGCGGTGCAGCCGGCACAAGCATTCGGATCCACATCTCTGCATCAGTGTGAATGCCTCTGCACGCACTGGCATGTGTGTGTATATGTGTGTGCACGTGCACGCGAGGGTGGGCGTGGGGGCGTGGAGAATGAAGACTTCCTATGACCAGTCCACCTGGCTCCCAGCTGTCTGCATCCCCCTGGCCCGCCCTGAGCTCAGGGAGGAGTGGAGGCGGCTGGGCCTGGGCCTGGAACTGGCTCCATACAGCATCCTGTAAATATGTCATCTGGGGCTCAGGGGGTGGGGAGACAGGGACAGGAACATCAATTAAAGATTATGTCCTGGGGCTTCCATGGACTCACACCAACCCGTGTCTCTCCTTTCTGTGGCCCGGGACCCTCCCCTGTCCTCAAGGGGTCGTAGTGACCAGGGCACTCAGGGGGGACGTGAGCACCCAGAACCAGCTGCAGGAAAGGGCCCTTAGTTTTCCATTCATAGCCCGGAAATAGGCACTGACTGGGTGGAGGGCCTTGCCCTTCCGCTTCCTTCCTCCGTCTCCCAACAAAGAAAACTGCTCCTCCTCTGGCCTCAGCCAAGCAGCAGGTGACTAGGAAAGCATTTTACTAAAAGGCAGGAAGCCCAGCTTTCCTTTTTTGGCTAGTCAGAGAAGTCTCTCCTTTCTCCCAAGAGATTCTAGAAAGCTGGATTGCCGCGGACCAGCACAGCAGTAGACGATGAGGCCACCTCAGGGTTGAGAGAAGCGTGCAGGGTGGTCAGGGCGTTGGTGAAAGAAATGACAAACAGACACACTTCAAGAGTGAAAATCTGAGTGTAATTTTCTTTGAGTTTGTGACCAGTATATATATGTTTTCCAAAAGCACAGGGACAATGAATATCAATGAAATCAGCTTGCTCATGGGCTCAGCCTATCACCAACAGGGCTGTGATCTACATAACAAGCAATGACTTTTATAGAAGAAAGAAGGAAGTTTAGAAAGACAAATAAGGGATTAAAGTTTGTAGTTCTAGAAAGACAGGATAAGATTTTTAGCATTCTTGTAGTGGTTCCTGGTGGTCGTTATCTTTTGATAAGCTTCTGCCTTTTCAGGGAACTTCCGCTGCACTTAGGGCCGGTTAACCCTAAAGGTCACTGCAGGGGGAGGTGCAGCAGGTCCCCCTTTGTTTTTAGAACGGAGCTGGAAGGCGTACATATCTCGTTGAAGACGATGGATGGACCTGTGAAGTAAGCGGACACAGAGGGGAAGGAGTAAACAAAGGAGCAGGACAGTAGGGAAAGAACAATAAAGGAGAGAGCGAGGTGATACCGGTGAGTAGGAGTCAAAGATTGGAGAGTGGAAGCTAGAGAATGAGCAAAGGAGGAGAGTGAAGTGTGCAGATGAGACTTACTGACAGCAGAAATTTCAGCTTGGAGAGACGAAAGGTCATGAGAAAGGTCATTGTCTTGCCAGATGCCCAATAGGTGCTGTTTGGTAAGATTCCAATGTAAGGAAGAGTTATAATGTTAAGGCGTAACACAAATGAAACGAAACTGAACATGGCAACGAGTAGACAGTTGTTGTTTGAGAAGTTGAACCAGCACTGGATGGCGCTGCTGGTGGGTCTGGTCCCAGGGGCACTGTGCCCTTAGGCCACAGAGAATTTGCTCTTTCCCACCTCTGCTTCCTGCTACCCTGGGGCAGCAGGGGACTGAACAAGGCCTAGGTAGAGAGCACCTCCACTGCTGGAGACCCTGGTTGATCCAGGAGCCTTTTAAATGTCCGTCTTTCCCTGCAGAGAGCTTTGGGCCTGGAGGTATCTGGCTCCGGAAGTCCTGCTCCTCAGGGGAAAGATAAGATGAAAGAGGTGGGGGCAGGGAATGAAGGAAGAGAAGGATAGAGAGGAGATAATGGGGAAGAGAAAGAGCTGCCAGGCCCCAGGTGAGCAGAGATAGGAGCGCCAAGGTCACAGCTCCAGCCCCAAATGGGCAGGACCCCCAGGATTCCTGGGTTCATGTGCGGAGAGTGGGGCAGCCCCAGCCTAGATTCCTGGTCCCCACTGTTACCGCACCTTCATCTACCCAGGACACCTGGTCTCTCTGGTGGCTCATGGCCGGCTGCTGGGTTTACTGGACGGGCAGCCCGGCTAGAATCACCGTCAAGCCTGAGGCCCCCCGAAGCCAAGGCTTGCCTGGTCTTCTCTGCTCTGGGCTGGAGAGCCCCATCTTAATCCTTTTTTCTCTTCCCGCCTTAACTTTTTTTGTTATTTTGCCTCCGGACTCTTCCATGCCATGCTTACCTCTTCTGTTTCTGGTCTGTCAGACCTTCAACCCTGGTCTGACATGGCACACAGCTGACCTTTCAGTGGCAATGTTATAGTGTTAGGGGGAAAAGGATGTCCCAAAGCAAATTCCATACAGGCTTTGTGGACTCCACTCCCACCCCAGGTCAAAGCCAAAGACACTGGGAACTCCAAATCCCATCACCACCAAAGGGAAGGTGGCTGGGACCTGAGGGTGGGGTTAAGCAGCCAGGTGGATACAAAAGGCAGACACGTGGGCTTTGGGGTCTCTCCATTTTTGGGCTCTCGGCCAGCTCGGAGCATCCGGCCAGCTCTGAGAGTGACTTTGGGTTTCCAGGTCGTCGGATCGGGTAGGACGCATTAAAGACTTTATTTCCCTATTTTCTCCCTGAGTTGTACATTTTCCTTATTTCTTTTTCTCTTGTAAATAAACCTTTTATTAACCCTTTTGCGTGTGTCTGTAGTAGAGTATTCATAAGTCCCTTTAAAGCGCGCGGGTGAGGACCCACAGCCAGGAACCCGTTTAATATTGGGGTTGCTCTATAACAATAGGACAGCCCCGATATTGAACGGGTTCCTGGCTGTGGGTCCTCACCCACGCACTTAAAAGGGACTTATTAATACTCCACTACAGGCACACACAAAAGGTTAGTAAAAGGTTTATTTACAAGGGAAAAGGAAACAAGGAAAATGTACAACTCAGGGAGAAAATAGGGAAATAAAGTCTTTAATGCGTCCTACCCGATCCGACGACCTGGAAACCCAAAGGCACTCTCCGAGCTGGCTGGACGCTGCGAGCTGGCGGAGAGTCAAAATGGGGGACACCCCCCCCCCAAAGCCCACATGTCTGCCTTTATACCAACCTGGCTGCTTAACCCCACCCTCAGGTCCCAGCCACCTTCCCTTTGGTGGTGACGGGATTTGTCTCTCCCGATGTCTTTTGGCTTTGACCTGGGGTGGGGGTGGAGTCCACAAAGCCTGTATGGAATTAGCTTTAGGACATCCTTTTCCCCCTAACAGCAAGAAGTGTGGTTTCCAGCAGACAAGCAGCAGAGGCATAGGGGAATTCGCACCGTGGATTTAGAGGTCAGCCTCAGGCCCAGCCCGCAGCTCTACATGTTACCTGTGTGGGCTGCAGAACAGAGCAGGTGCAAGTTGGCAGAGAATGTGTGGAGGTCTCCCAGGCCTCTGCCCACTGGGCTGCCCTCCAACCAGCAGGCGGGAATGGAAGATCAGATCCCACCCAAACAGAAAACCTGAAAAGCACTTTAGCTTCAGAACATGTTACAGGCAGCTCTGGCAGAGCGGTTCCTAGACAGCGAGTGCAGCATGGAGCAGGAATGTGAACTACGCGGTGAAGGCCGCCTACCGCAGGGAAGCGCCAGGTGTATATTTCCAAAAGTAGAAAATTCTTTGATAAAAGTATTACCCCAGGCTGTTTCTGAGCCTCTCTCTAAACCAGCGCTCACCTGTTGAGTTTTGGTGGGATCATGGGAGCGGATTTCAATTCCGAGCTGTACTTGTTCAGGCTACTGTGTGCCCCCGGGTGTCTCAGGAGTTGGGGGTGGAGAGCTGATCACTAAGCCCTCTCTGCAAGTTGCAGGTCTGAGTCTACTTGTGGAGTTGGAGAGACGATGTCCAGTGTCTAGCACAGCACTGTCCCAGAGACTGGGATGTGGGCAGCTCTCCCGCCCCCCCAGGTCTAATAAGATGTAATAATAATAATAAAAAAGAATGTGTTGGGGCCTCCCTGCTGTTGCAAGGGGTTAAGATGCAGCACTGTGAAGCTATCCGCAACCACTGCAGCATGAGTTCCATGCCTGGCCAGGGAGCTACCCACATGGCACAGCAGACCTCTCCTGACTCGCCCACTGCTCCCCTCGGCAGTATATTTCAGTCATTCTGCCTGTTCTGTTCCCCACTCTGTCTCTGGTGAATCCTCTCACCCCCATACCTCTGGCCTGTACCCCAGTTCTTGTATGCATAAATCTTAAAAAATGTGCCCCCCCCTCCCCGGGCCTCCCCGGTGGCACAGCGGTTGAGCGCTGGGTTGCGAAGCCGCCCGCAGCCTCTGCAGCGCTGGTTCGATCCCCGGCCACTGGCGAGGGTCCCACATGGCGCGCAGACCTCTCCTGCCGCCCACTGCTCCCCTCAGCAGTGTACTTCGTCAGTCTGCCTGCTCTGCTATCCCGACTCTGGTGAATTCTCTCACCCTCCCATGCTTCTGACTGTACCCAGTGCTTGCATAAATAAAATAAATATTAAAAAAAAAGTTAAAAAAAACTGTGCCCCCCCATGTATTAAATTTTCTAGCAGTCCCATTAAATTGTCAATATTGATAGATTTTATGAAGTCCAATATGCCCCAAATATTCTTTTTAACATGCAATCAGCACAAAAGAATCACTGAGATGTCACCTTTGTTGGGGGTTGATTTTTTGTACCAAGTCTTTGAAATCAGGGGTGCATTTTGCACCTGCAGTTCAGCTTGAACTGGCCACATTTCAAGTGCTCAATAGCGCGCATGGCCTGTGGCGACTGTGTGGGGCAGCGCAGGTCCAGACCTAACGGATGCCATTCAGTAGCACTATCTAAAGCCCGAAACCTTGGCCTGAGGCCAGGACAGCAGAGAGGAAACAAACCCCAGCAGGAAAGCCTGGGGTCAGCCACAGCGAACTGGCCCTCATCGGAGGTCAGTGGGAACCTATGTTTACCTTTCCAGGAGGCAAGAGAGGGGCCAGGAGGGCTTGGGCAGGGTCAGGGACTTTAACTTGACCCAGCTGTGAGGGCCCTCCTGGAGATCCAGATGAGGTCTCCTGTCCTGAAAGGGGCTCTGGTCCCCCAGAACCCGCTGTAGGTACAGTAAGATTTCTACCACTCTTGCGAAAGCAGGCAGGAGAGAGAAGCAGCTCTGGCCTGCGGGTTGGAGCTGAGGAAACCTCTTGTGCCACCATCCCAGGCCAGGCAGGTTCCTTGTTGATTCTCACAAATGAAAAGAGGATTCTGGAGCCTTCGGTAGCATTTTACAGGCCTTTAGTGCTGAATCAGGGGACAGACCAGCAGGCAGGGAGGCAGCAACTGAGCCCACCAGCCTCAGAGTGACGCAGCCACTGGACGGCAGCGCTGAGGAGTCCCTTCACTCTCTGCTCCTTGGGCAGATGTCCGCATTGACACGTGTGCATGCCCTGTGCTCTGGGCCCACGTGTCCATAATCACAGGCGTGTGCCCCATGCCCGCCCCCCAGCCCCGGGCGTCCATACCTCGGCGGGCAGGACCGCAGGTGCCAGGAAAAAGCCTGCTTTAATAGTGTTTCTCTTCACCTCCTGCTGAAAAGACTTCCTGAGCAAGAATGGTCAACTAGGTCCAAATTTTGGCCTTTGAAGATGGAGATCCAGTTTCATTTCTGGAGGAGCCACACTGTCAGGAGTAAGGGGTGCACACCCCCCGTGGAGGCCCCAAGAGCCTCGTGCCCACCTGCGCTCGGCCCAGCCCCCAGTGGGGGCACAGTCAGGCCTTGTGCTGTTGAAAGCAAAGGTGGGAAAGAAAGCGCTGACTGGGCCAGGACCCAGGCTACTGCTACTGAGCCCTTTTGGTGGCCTGGATATTATAGCCGGGACCCCGTTCCTGGGGCAGATGAGACATGCACCGGCAGCCCCCCACCCCCACCCTCCCGCAATGGAGCGCAGGTCTCAAGGAGGACCTGTTGTCATCTGGACTGCAGACGCAGCTCCCCGCTTCCTGAGGTTGGTGAGGCCGAGCAGCCCTGGGGGATGCCTTCCATGCTGAGCACTGGCCAGAGTCTACCACTTGGCTGCACACCGAATTTCAGGGGCCCTCTGAGGGGGCAAAGCGCACCCCCAGATGCTGACAATTCTAATCCTGGGCTGCCCTTCACCGTAGCACAGAGCTATTCACATGTCCCCTCGGCCCACGAATCTAGACCAAGCCTGACGTGCCCCCGGGGGAAGGGCAACAGCGTGTTGTGCACTTGCTGGCTCTGTGCGCCCGGGGCTCAGCCCTTACCCCACACCTTCTCGGGCAGCAGTTCACCTGCTCCACCGTGGGAACTGCTGCTCCCCTCACCCATTCTTCCCACCCCACCCCTCGTACACAGCCCGGGCCCTCGGCCACCTGCACTCCTGCCCACTTGGCAGCCCACAGGCCTCCTCACAAGTGTCTAACCAGCTGCCCGTCTCTTCTCCCTGAGAGCCATCTATTTCTCCCTGGCAGCTGTGGTGCCCACTTGGGTTTAAAAATAAACCCTCGGGCCTCCCTGGTGGCACAAGGGGTTAAGCACTGCACTATGAAGCAATCCGCAGCCTCTGCAGCAAGAGTTTTATCCCCGGCCGACATGGTGCAGCAGACCTCTCCTGTCTCGCCCGCTGCTCCCCTCAGCAGTGTTTTCAGTCAGTCTGCCTGTTCTGTTCCCCACTCTGTCTCTGGTGAATCCTCTCACCCCCCCCCCCCACATCTCTGGCCTGTACCCCAGTTCTTGTATGCATAAGTGAATAAATCTTTAAAAATAAAAAAAATAAATAAAAATAAGCCCTCTGTCTGCCTTTCTCCAGCCTGCCCTCAGGAACTTCTTCCAGGTTGAGCCTGATCCCAGCTGCCTTTGAAAACAAGGTGCCACCGTGTAGGGTAAGGGAAAATGTCAGGCTTTTCTGCCCTCCTGCCATCAGGATAGATGATGGATCCTTGCGGTCCTGAATGCATGCCTGATGGCGGGCACCTGGGGTGGGGTGTGGGCATAGGTAGATGGGATTCACCTGGGCTGAGACTGGGCTTTTAAGGGCGGCGTCACTGGGACGCCAGAAGAAGCCAAGAAGAAGCAAAGAACGAAAGGAAGCTGAGAGAAGAAGCAGAGAGAACGCCAGAAAGCCCAGATAGAGTGAGGATTTGCCTGGGGCTGGGAGACCTGCCAGCCTCCGGGCCCCCCAGCACCCCTGCCTGCCATATGCCTGGTAAATCTAAATAAAAGACCTGCAAAGCCACTGAGGGCTCCAGGACTCTTTCCTCCTTTACCCCATCTGCTGGATCATGGCAAAGCTGCCCTGCGTCCTTCCTGCCCCTGCACACCAACATCTCAGAGGCCATGTGGGAAATATGTTTGTGTCCCCACTTGAGGACAAGCCACATTCAGTTCACCCCAGGAAACTCCGCTTTGTACTGGGCAACTGTCACTTCTCTAGTCCAAGGTCCTCCTGACCTGAAGATTTAAGCACAGGGGTGGAGTGCTGGGGGCAGGGCTGATCCTGGGGAGAGTGATCGATCCCCGATCCCCGGCCTGCTCAGGCTGACAGCGCTACAAATCAGCCTCAACCTCAGCCCAGCGCTCGCAGCCACACACAGGCTCTCCGCGTCCACCTGGCGCTGCTCCTCTCCCCACCGTTGAATGTTACCTCCTTTGCCCTGGACAACACTCACGCTATCGCTATCGACCCTTCTCAGCCCCGTAAACTCGCCCCTCCTCCACCACAATCTGATCTGTTGCACCATGTGGGACCCTCCCCAGCAGCTTCCTCCACCACAATCTGAAACCCCACTGCCAAGGCTGTTAGTGCCCCTCCCGCCAAGGGTTAACCTGTCCCCCTTAATAAGCCGCAACCCTCCCACCTGCTCAGTGCTTCATCCTCCATTTACCAACCCTCAACCCTGATCTCTTTCTCCTTCCATAAGCCAAGGCCTCTTTTCACCCTCAGAAATGAAAACAAAAACCACATCCCACTCCCCGGCCACAGTCCCGACTCCTCTCATCCCTTCACAGAATTGTCTCCTGCCCCCAGTGTCATTTCTTCACCATTCACCCTGTCTCGGAGCAAACACCGGATGGGGCTGACCCCAAGCCCAGCTCCCCCTTGGCATCACCTGGATGCTGGCAGCTCCACCCCCGCCGCCCCTCCCCGCTTGCCCTCGCAGGTTGTGCTCCACAGCCCTGGCCACCCTGAAGCTCGGGCGTGTCTGTCCCCACCTGCCTCTCAGCTCATTTCAGACCTACCATCCCCCCTGGGCTCAGCCTTGGGGCGTCTTCTTAGGTGCTTGCCCTTAGAACTTGTTTTGCAACCATCCCAGGCTGGGGAGGTTTACCCTGTTTTAGCAATTTGAAAGAGAATTTTGGGGCCTCCCTGGTGGCCTAGGAGTTAAGTCTCAGCGTTATCACCCCTACTGCCTGAGTTGGATCCCTGGCCAGGGAGCTGACCCCCATGGCGCAGCAGACCTCTCCTCTCTCCCCCGCTGCTCCCCTCAGCAGTGTATTTCAGTAGATCTCCCTGTTCTGCTCCCCACTCTGTCTCTAGTGAATCCTCTCACCCCCCACACCTCTGGCCTATACTCCAGTTCTTCTACACAAAGAATTTTGAAGCCCTTTGCATTATTTTCAGTTTCAACGGTGAGCAAGAGAAACAAGCCAGCTGAGAGACAGCAACCCGAGCCCCTCCCCGAGGGTCACGCTGCCCTTTTATCCCCTCCCTGCACATGCGCACACACACCCATGCACAGGCGTCCATAGTCAGGCACCGGCGCCTCACACCCACGTGCCTTCTATGTTAACAACATCAAGGCTGCAGGTGATAGCCACAGAGGCTAATGGTGGAAAAAGCCTGATCAACTTCACTTACCCTACAGACCTTCCCATTCTTGAATTCATCTAATTTCTACTTGCCTTTTTATTTTTTAAAATTTTTATTTATGCATATAAGAACTGGGGTGCAGGCCAAAGATACCTAAGTGAGAGGACTCACCAAAGACAGAGTGGGGAGCAGAACAGGCAGATCTACTGAAATACACTGCTGAGGGGAGCAGCGGGGGTGACCGGAGAGGTCTGCCGCGCCTTGGGGGTCAGCTCCTTGGGGGTCAGCTCCGTGGCCGGCCTGGGGATCAAACTCAGGCGGCAGTGGTTTAGCCTGATAATGCTGAGAGTTAACCCCTGCGCCACCTTTTATATGAGAAACATCATGTTTCATACTCATGTCACTTGCTACAGAAAACCAGCGCGGGTTGTGTCTCCACATGCTCCCGGAGCACCCCTACTCTGACACCCTGGATCTGAGCACCCTGCACGCTGCCTCACGGTGGCCCATGTGCCCACAGAGCCTGTGCGCGGTGACGGCTGGGGCTGGGTCTGCCTGTGAGGGCCATAGTCCCTTATTCTGGTGCCCGCACATGGATGCTGCTTGAAAAATGTTTGATGAAAGAAAAGCGCCAAGGACTATGTAAAGCAAACTGAAAGGCTGTGCTTTGGGCTCAGAGGAAAAAGGCGAACATGATGGAGACGTGAAAATCCAAACTGGCTCACAGTTCTGTTTAATTGGAGTTGAGTGTGGAATTTGAGTGATCTCTGTGATGTGCAATCAAACCAGTTTCATTTCAGACATACCCCCTGGCACATGCTCACTGTGGAAATTCATTTACCAATACACAAGAAATAGCAGAGGGTGCAGTAAAGAAAGAATTGGGGGCCTCCCTGGTGGCTTAGGGGCTAAAGTCTTAGCACTATCAGGCTATCACCAGCCACTGCGGCATGAATTCGATCCCCGGCCAGGGAGCAGCCCACATGGCACAGCAGCCCTCTCCTGTCTCTCCTGCTGCTCCCCTCAGCAGTGTATTTCAGTCAATCCGCCTGTTCGGTTCCCCACTCTGTCTCTGGTGAATCTTCTCACCTCCTGCCCTTCTGGCCTACAGTTCTTGTATGGATAAATAAATAAAATAAATCTTAAAAAAAAAAAAAGAATTGGGATTATGTCTCCAGTCCCACACCTGCCCCTCAGCTAGCTTCCCTGTTAGCCTCTCTAGATGGATCAGTGGAAGCCTCACTCTTGCTGGCGTCAGGTACACGCCGCACCTGTGAAGGCTTGGCGCTCACAGCCCTGGCCACGGTGGGCTTAGCTTGGGCTCTCGCCCTCACCCCCACCCCCACCCCCACCCCCATGGTGGGGCCGTTACCGCACCCACCAGGCTCACAGGTAGGGAGACCCAGGCTCCGAGGGTGTCCCCTCTGGAGCTCGCCTTTCCTTCATAGAAGTCCCATTTTCTGCAACTCTGTAAAGGGAGCTTCATTTTGTATCTTTGCACCTTTCTCCGCCTTCCATAGGACCGCCTGCTCCCTCCACCCCCCACCCCCCACCGCCTGCTGCTGACTGTTGGCGGCACCTGTGCTTTCCAGGGCCCGGAGCCCAGACAGCGAGCTCTGAGGAAGGCTGGGCCTGCTGCTCAGACACCAGACCAACCTCCTCCTTCTAGGGACTTTTATGGGTTCTTCCTTTGTTTGAGTATTTCCTAAATGACCAGCTATTGTACTTCCCAAAATACTTGCTAAAAGAATTTTACTTTCTAAAATACCTGCCTAGCATCTGCAGACACTTCAGGGGAAAGAATAAAAGAGGTCAAGGAAATATCCTGATCACCGGCGCTGAAAAGGGAAAGACTAAAATCCTGTTCGTTCAGAAAGAGTTGCAGTTCTGAAGCTGAGCGGGACCTCAGAGGCTACCTGTGCAACTTCTCTGTGGTACTTCCTGCAAAATGCCCCACTGGGCCTCTGTGTAAATTCCTACAATGACGGGGACCCACCACCCAAAAAAACCCAAGTTATCAGGAAACTCGAATTGCAACCAAGTTCTGCCTCCTGCGATTTCGCCCACTCGCACCCTCTCCCTAGGCCAGTCCCGCAGCGTGTGAAGACCACGCTCTCCCCAGTCCAGTCTGTTCCTCCTCAGGACAGTGATATTTCGGACTCTCCAGGTGAGCTCACCCCTCCCCCTATGCCGGCCTTCCCCTGGACACCCTGTCCACCCGCGTCCCTCCTAAAGCAGGCCGCTGCCCGGAAACGAACACGGCGTGTGGCCCCGCAGGGCGGAAGCTCCGGGCCTGTTGCCTTCGGGAGAGGAAATCCTATTTCTAGGAACCTATACTGGGCTCTGGTCAAACCGCATCAGGAATGTGCATTAATTGGTCTTCATTTTATCAGATTTGGCCTAAGTCTGCAGACAATAAATCCGAGAAAGCTATTTGGGAGACATTTAATAGAACTTTTACTTTTGGGGGAAGGTACCAAAAACTCCATGACAATCCTCATTCAGAGACGCGGCCAGAAGACCCATCTCTGGCATCTCCGTAGTCTTTCCTTTTGGCAAGTGCCGCAGATTCCCTTGGATGAGGCCAGAGCTCCTGTGAACACGAGCAAGGGCGAGCTCGGTGTCGCTCGTGGCCGGGAGAGCGGGCCCGAAACCACCCCAGTGGTGCCATCAGCGGAGGGTCATTCCACAATCAGGGAGGCCTCCAGGCAGGAGGAAGGCACCCCCAGGTGTCCTAGGGGAGGAAGACCAGACTAGAGAGTCTCCAGAGTGACGCTGTATCTACAGGCGGCTGCGTGCACGGGAACAAGGGTGGTGGGGGTCACAGAAAGTTGTAATTGGGAGGGAGAGAAACCAGTGGAAAAGGAATGGGTATTTTTTACCTATTTAACACATGAAAGATTTTTTTTAAAAGGTTTATTTTTTTGTTGAAGAACTGGGGGTGTAGGGGTGAGGGGATTCACTGGAGACAGAGGCGTCAATCCGCCTGCTCTGCTCCCCACTCTGTCTTTGGTGAATCCTCTCACCTTCCCGCCTTCAATCTCCAGTGGCCTGAACTGCACCCTGAGAAAGGGCACATTTACTGTCTATAAATTGTGCCCCCGTAAAGTTAATTTTTAAAAGTTAAAAAACCTTGGGAACAATTACATTTAATTTTTAAAAGATTTATTTATTTATGCATACAAGAGCTGGGGTACAGGCCAGAGGTGCTTGGGGTGAGAGGGTTCACCAGAGACTGGGGAGCAGAACAGTCAGATCTACTGAAACACACTGCTGAGGGGAGCAGCAGGCGAGACAGGAGAGGTCTGCTGTGCCATGTGGGTAGCTCCCTGGTGGGCTGTGGATCGAACTCGTGCTGTAGAGGTTGCAGACAGCTTCAAAGTGCCATGCTTCACCCCTTGAGCCACCAGGGAGGCCCTGCCTTTAATTTTAAACTATATTACAGTACATAAGTTATATTTATGGAAAGTTAATTCATCTACATTAGCAGATGTGTCTTTTAAAGTTCTAAGCACTCAAGGTTGTTCAATGTAATTAATTAAACTTGAGTAAATTCTCTCATTTTCGTGCCAACAATTTTGGACTTGGGGTCTGGTGTAGTCTGCTATTCCTAAAGACAGCAATGATAATTCTGATGAATTATCATTCAAAAAACACATATGCTTGTATGTCTGGAAAGAAATGTTAAATGGACTTCCGCTGAGGAATGGGAATAGGAAAGAAAATGGAGACTTTCGCTTTTTTCAATATATCCTTTTGTATCTATCAAAATTCTTTTGTCATTTCTAAGTTTCTTCTTTTTCATTTTTAATGTGGTAAAAAAACATTTCCTCTTCATGGTTTTCAAGTGTACAGCTGTGTATTTACATTGCTGGGTAACAGAGCTCTAGAACTTTTTCATCTTGCAAAGCTGAAACTATTTCTGACAACTCATTTCCCTGGCCCCTGCCAATCACTACCCTCCGCTCTGTTTCCACGATGCTGATTACTTTAAATGTACAAGTGGAATCACGTGATATTAGTCCCACTGTGGCTGACTATATTTTATTTAGCATAAAGCCCTCAAACCTCGGGCCTCCCCGGTGGCGCAGCGGTTGAGCGCTGGGTTGCGAAGCTGCCCGCAGCCTCTGCAGCGCCGGTTCGATCCCCGGCTGCTCCCCGGCTACCCGAGGAGGGTCCCACACGGCGCGCAGACCTCTCCCTGCCGCCCGCTGCTCCCCTCAGCAGTGTACTTCGGTCCTTCTGCCTGCTCTGCTCCCCGCTCTGGCTCTGGTGAGTTCCCTTACCCTCCCGCGCTTCTGACTGTACCCAGTGCATGTATAAACAAAACAAACAAACAAATAAATAAATAAATAAAACATGCCTCTATTAAAAAAAAAAATCTATGGAAAAAAAAAAAAGCCCTCAAACCTCATCCATGTGACAGGAATTTCCTCTTTTTTTAAAAAAAAGATTATTTATACAAGAACTAGGGTACAGGCCAGATGCGCAGGAGGGTGAGAGGATTCACCAGAGACAGAGCAGGGAGCAGAACAGGCAGACTGACCAAAGACACTGCTGAGGGGAGCAGCGGGAGAGACAGGAGAGCTCTGCCATGCCATGTGGGTTGCTCCCTGGCCAGCCGGGAATCGAACCGGCACTGCAGAGGCTGCAGGACAGCTTCACAGCGCGGCGCTCAACCTGCTGCACCACCAGTGAGGCCCAGGAATTTTCTTTTTTCAAGGCATCCCTGTGACAAGAACTTTCCTCTTTTTGATACCTGCCCAGAAGTGGGATTGGTACTTTTTTTTCTAATAGCTGAAAAAAGCCTTTTCCATCCTTGCTCTTTCAATCCAGGCTCAGAACACATGTCTGAGTTAAATCAAAGGAGAGTTGCAAGTTTAGACAGTAAAAATACAGGATATTCAATTAAATCTGAACATTGGACAAATCATTTTTTAAGTTGAAGTATGTCCCATGCAGTGCATTTAATTATTCACTGTCGATCTGAAATTCAAAGTGAACCAGGTAGCCCATATTTTACCTGATACCCCTAAATCAGGGGTGATGGGCTCCTGCTCAGGACACCTCATCACAACCTCTCCTGGCAGGATCTAGCTGCATTTTGGCATTTCAGGTGCCTCCTTGCTCGCAAGAACATTCCTCTCCTGCCCACCTCCCACCCTCCTTAGCATGTATCCATGCTGAATGCTCCACCTTCCTTCTCCCAGATCTCCCAGGAACACAAGGACAACTCAGAAGAGCTGGCTGGAGTGGCTGCTCGCTCACTCTCTAAGGACAAAGAATTAAATAAAAGGAAAAGGAGGGCCTCCCTGGTGGCCTGGGGGTTAATCCCGGCCAGGGAGCTACCCACGTGGCGCAGCAGACCTCTCCTGTCTCGCCCGCTGCTCTCCTCAGCAGTGGATTTCAGTCCCTGCTGTGCTCCCCACTGTCTCTGGTGAATCCTCTCACCTCTGGGCTACACTCCAGTTCTTTTATACATAAATAGATCTTTAAATAAATAAAAATAAAAGGAAAAGCAGCCCCACCCTATACTGTCTCCTCTGAGGTCAACAAGCCCTCAAGGCAGACCATGAAAATAAGCAGCATGGCTAGAAGCAGGTTTATAATCACAAGTGGTGCAAAGGCTACAGACCCTTGTCCAAGAACACGTCCCCATCTGGATGTGGAGTGAACAGCCCTCTGACCCCCTGCACTTTTCCCAGGGCTTTGGCTGTTAAAAGCGTCTTAAGAAGCCCAGATCCTCCTGCAGACTCCTCTGCAGTCAGAAGCTGGGGCCCGTCGCGGCTCCCCGCTGCACCTGGTACAGCATCCAGCACCAGCATCTGCCTGCTGGGCAGCAGCCACAGCGACAATGTGCCGCCAGGAAAATGGGCCAGGCCAGAGATCCCCGTCAGTTTTTCAGTGTTCCCGGTGCAAAGATACAATTTCACTTTCATAGGACTGCACAGCCTAAAAATAAAATTGAAGAAAGCGATCTCGTTCTGGATCCCTCTTCCCCACGGCCAGGCCCCATTCAGGTCACTGGCTGCGCTCCGCCATCGGCTGTGAGCAGTTGCCTGGCTCTGCCTCGCCTGGAGTTGAAGGCTGCCAGCCAGCGTGCCCCGCGCGGCGCCCCGAGAGCACAGCAAAGGGCACTTGGCTGAGGGTGGACGGAATCTTGGTCAGCGTTTCCTCGAGGCACTCACAGCCGGCGCCCTCCGGTTTTCTTTCACAACCCCCAAATCTAGCTTCCAGTAGGCAGAGTGTCAAGGACAGGGCGAGGCGCGCCGTGCCATTTGCTCAGGAGGGGGCAGGAAAGCCGACAGTGAACGCTTGTCACCATGTCGTCTCTTTTCCCTTGTGTTTCCCAACCCTGAGTCACATCCCATTTCTAATTTCCTCAAAGATGCCATTAAACGCTGGGTGGGGAATTTCTAAGTAATGACACCGACTCTCACTTAACATAGTGGGACGGTGGTTTCCACAGAGGCTCCTCAGTCATAAACCCGAGGGCTGAAACCATGCTGGGTGATGTTTTGAAAGCTTATGCCTAAACATCTGCTCATGGATGGCTCTTCCCAGCACCCTCGCCCCATCACTTACGGATTCAGCCCACCCCAGAAGTGAGTCCTGAGAGCCTCCATCCAGGCAGCCATCAGTCCCACTGAGCTGGCAGATGAGCTGACACCTGCCGCCGCCTCAGGTCTAAACCCCTTGAAACAGAGACCTTTCAAAGCAGCCCCTTGCTCCCTTTTATTCTGGCTGACACTTTTTCTCCAAAGATAAGTGGTTCTCAAAATCTTTTGCTTCTTCTAACCCTCTGATCACTTTGTTGGTCTGTTTCAGTCCTCAAAATCTTAATCTAAGAATTACCCAGAGTTTTGGGCAGCGCAGCTCTTCTGTAACTTTGTGATTACTCGGCTATACGCACTTGTAACTATACAGTAAGATAGATGAATTTGATGGCATATAAATTATACATCAATAAAAGAATTTTTAAACCCCCCTCGGGAACTTACGCAGGCCTGAGATGGGTCCAAAGAATTTCCGTTTTAACAGGCATCCCCTCTTCAGACACAGGTGAGCCAATGGGCACATTTGAAAAAAACACTGTAGATACAGCAAGGCCCACCCAGTAGTGACCCAGTCCCCGTCTCCACTAGCTGCTGGGCCTGAGCCTACAGGAAGAGCAAAGGATACTGGATGGAGCCACTAAGCAGTCGGTGGGCAGGCCTGGACTCCATCTCCACATTCCTCATGCCCTCCCTGTGTGACCTGCATCCGATTTGAGATAACTGGAGGCAAACCCTAAAAAGCATCGTGTATTAACATATAACCTTAAAAACTTAGAAATATTGTTGAAAACTCTACATCGCATAGCAGACTGATTTTAACTTTGATGCCAATACCTCATCCAGGTATTAGTCTGTTTTGATGGCAATCTGCCCAAGAATCCACTTTTAAAACTAACAGAGTGACTTAACAGCTCCAACAGTTTTTAAACAGCTCACAAATTTATTACCAAATATGGTTGGCTGACCAGGCTGCAGCCTGGGCTGCCGACAGTGGGCTCTGCCAGTCAGCTATTCTGAGTCTGTGAGGGCAGAGGGCATCGCTATAATAACTGCTGCCCTCCCCTGGTCTCTGCCGTGCCCTTCCCTTCTCAGAAGGCACACCTCTCGGAGGCGAGGCCTGGAGAAGCAAAGGGGGCTAGAGACGGGTGCTGTTTGTGTTTAGACCTCAGCCTCCCCTTCCTCCTGCACAAGGCCACCTGTCTTTCCCAGATGATGATGCCAGAAATATGCCGATGCAGTTCGATACAGCAATCCTAGTTCAACCCAGCTATGAAAAAGGTATTTTTTGAACCCAAACCTTCACCTGGTAATTTTCCGGCTTGTGCATTCCCACCGAGATCAGCTTACAGGTGAATGCATGAGAAAGGATTTTTGTATCAGGTTCTCAGTGCAAACCGTGAAGCTCTTGGTACTGTTTTGTACAAAGAATGGGGTAAAATCCTCAGCTTGACATTTCCTGGTAGCTGGCTTTTCAAGTTTTAGGAAAAGATGCACAGACCACAAATGAATCTTCTAAACTGTATTTGAAGCTGACAAAATCTTCCCGGAGACAAGGCCCCGGGCACAGAGTCTGTCCCCACCATAGTTTTACATTAATCGTACAGAACAAAATCAGCGACAAGTGATCTTTGGCACTAGAATGGGTAATCCCTTAGCTGTTGATACAATATCCAAACTGCACACCACATGACATTAGATTGCTGGTTAGGAGTCCTACCTAGCCATACCTAACACTTAGTGCCTGAGGTAGAGACTTTTTTTTTTAAAGAAAACATAATTGAATGCAATAAAAAAAATTTCCCCCCATTTTGGAAGCATGTAACTAAATGTCTTCTGCTGATTCATCAAGCCAACCCTCCAGTACAGAACTCTTCTGTTATTGCTGAAGAGATTTTGCACAGGAGGAAGACTTTCCTTTATTTGGACTCCTGGGGTTTGGAATACTATGGATTGCTTCTTTTAAAATGTTTATTAATGTGGAATGTGCATAAACCAAACTCACTTAACATCATTATTAAAAATGCAGCTACAGTAGAGACAACCAACCTTTTAAATTCTCCATGCTGTGTGGCCAGAATGAAAGCCAAGCATGCAATTCAACCCAATGATTCTAACATTTGATGGTGACTGTGAATTATTACAGATTATGACATTTAGATGAGTTTAAACTTTAATTCCAAACTCTGTACTGTGTAGGTGCAGGGGCTTTATCTTCAGGTGGTGAGACTGTCCATGAAATTACATGATTTTATAAAGATAATCTAATACCTGAAATCTTCCAATCAAAATGACCAGTCATTGTGTCTTTTTTTGAGTTCAGGTACTTCTCTTCATAGCCAGAAAAAGACTTTTCATTAATAAAAAGGCATTTACTTTCTTTTCCCTTCATTTTTCTCTCTTTAAAAAGGCAATTCTTAATGCAGGTGCAAGTACACACACTTGCCTATTACCAAAAGTTGACTAGCCAAAAATTTATCATAAACTATAGATGTTGTTTTTAGAAGCGAACTGTCTCTTAAATGAGACAGAAAGCATAGAATACAGACATTTAGAAGCTCAAGGGGTAAAGCATAGGTATGACTAATAGGAGTAACATTTAAGTCCATTCTTGGTATAACTGCTTAGGGCAAGCGTTTTAAACAATCACTGATTCCCATGATAAAACACTGAGGGAGATTCTACTATCATTGCATGGTTCTTTCAATTATATTTTTAAGCTGAGATCTCAGATAAATAACCAAAAATAAGAGTTGGTGTCTTAATACTGTTTGCCAGAGACTCTAACTACCTCATAGTATTTCTAAGCAGTATAAGCCCCTAAAACTAAGAAATATAAAACAATCTGCCAACTTTATACCACGAAGAAATGACAGGGCAGGTTTCTGGAGGCTTCTGTTCTCTGCAAAGATATATCTAGAGCTTCTAGAAGACACTGGTATGAGGGAGTCCTGACCTACGAGAAGCACCTTACATGGCAAAGCTTATTGTCTCGAAAGTAATTCTACAGAGATTAGTCAAGGAAAATCACCAGGAAAAAAAAAAACCTTCAAGTGAACTGAACAGTTGTGGTTTTAAACAAATGAAACAGGGAAACTTAAGTCATAAAGCAAAGAAAAAGCCACAAAATGAACAATTAACATTTCTTTAGGGAAAATGTTACCCAATTCTTCCCTTAAATATGAACTAAGGAGAAGGCCTGTTCATTTTACAAACCTAAATAATAGATTTTAACAAAGATGAGTAAGGGACATATCATATCTGGTGTCAAGTAAGCGAGAGACGACGCACTCAACTCCTGTTTAGAGAAGAGCATGTCTTATATGGCAAGTTAAAGGATTATGAACTTAACAGAAAAAAAAAAAAAAAAAAAACAACCTTGGTGACATGCTTTTTATACAAATAGCTTACAAGTTCCAGAGACAATCAGAATAAAATTTTTGTAGATTTAAAGTTGACCCAGATAATGGGTTACTAAGCTAGACATGGATGGTCCCATTTCCTTCATGCAGGTCCCTAAAATGTTACTAGGGGAAATGGCTTTGGCATTTGAACTCATGCTCAAAGGCTGAAAGAATTGTACCAAGAAAGCAGTCAGTTGGGAAATTCATGTCGTTATGAAAATTTAGTGAGAATAAAAATAGATTTTTTAAAAAGCATGTGCACATGGGAAGTGACTGAGAATATCTGTCCATATACTTTTAAGAAGTTGAAGAAATTCAGACACAAAAGACACTGTCATGAGAACAAGTCGAGTAAACACCAGGGGCACTGTATGGAGAAACTAAGTGATGCCTCCTGGTGCCAGATGCCTTATCCTGGCCCGTCTCTGGACTCCTTTCCATCACTCTCAATCCAACCTGCCCGCGGGCGGAGCCGCTCTGCTCTCCTCCAGGCTTTGACTAGACAGACATGAGCAGGCATGTATTTTCTGTCCTTCAGTTAAATATGCTGGAAGCTCCAATGACATAAGAATTAATCGATGGTTCTTTATGCTGGCTAAGCTGAGGTTTTCAAAATCTTGCCTATTTCTTAAGACTAATTGCACGACTTTTCTTAATGAACATTTGGCTTGGAGGAAAATGTGGATGTCTATGAGCTTTCCAGGACACGCACACACGTGCGTACCATTTCTGGAATTTCCTCTCAGTTTCACCTGAGTTTACTTTTTGCTTAAGATGTTCAGAGATCCTGAGAAGCTTCTCTAGGCTGAACTTTATAGATTAAAAACAAGCAAAGTAAAGGTAAATGCATGGCTTCAGGATAAGCTTATATTTTCTACTGAGTTTCTTTTTTTGGTGGGGAAGAGGGAGAAATGCAGTGACAAAAAACGAGAAGAAAAACAGAAGAGAAAAACCTCACAAAGGCTGTTGTTAAGAAGTCTCCTAAATAACGAAGAACCAGCATTTTAAAATTAAGACATAAAAAAACAGTATCTTTAGAATTTCAAAGTGAGAGGTGGCTTCTAACAGCTTTTAGAAAAGAGTGAGACATTCAAAAGGAAACACTCCCTAGCGGGTAAAAGGAACCTTCCTTTAAATCTTTACCAAGCTCTTACTCAGAAGCTCACACACTAGAAGACAAACACCGTGAACATGGCAGGAGAGGAAAGTGCTCCAATGTAAGGTTGAAGATGGCAATAAAATACTGTAAGTTACGAGTGTGAAGTCAACACTGATGCTTGTCATTGATAAATAGATATGCCTTTAGGGAATAAATACGGATATCCTCTCCAGGTCTATTTACAGACAGAATCCCAGGTCTGACTGGCCTTCCAGGAAGAAACCTACATTGGCAGAAATAGGAAAATTATATAAGTTCCAGGTAAATTATTAAAAATAAGGAATTTGTATTTAAGTCTTCTGCCATATGCAGTACAAGCAGCTGTGAGTATTCTTAGCCACAAGGGAATATTTGTATTTTTAATGTTAACATGTAAAGAAAATATCTACCACTGGCTTCTTAAGAAACCAGAGAGAGGCAGGTTTCTGGATAGAGATTTAAGGCAAATCAAACGGGTGTACAACTAAGCACTCTATTAGGGCTCCTTTTCCAGGCGTGGCTTTGGGATGGGATGGAGGAACTTTAGTATCAGCTCCTCAGGGTCTCCACACCACCACCAGGTTGGGGACACCTTTTGTGAATCAATCTTTTTCTTGAAAGAACTTAAATTATATGCACACCATCATCAAAGCATCTACTGACAACGCTTGCTATTAAAGGAATTCTGCAGTGAGTCGTTTATCTCCTTTGAGAATATAAATAGGTTTTCAAAGACTGAATACAAGTCTTGGCACCTGAATGAGATTCAAAGATTTCTCAAGTAGAGAAGATCTCAACCTCCTTCTGATGTGGACTTTCTTTCCAAGACTGAAAAGCAATTTCCTCCTTTGTCTTCTTACGTATCTGAAATCTTCCCTGCAACATGAGAGGCACTTCTGTTAAGTGTAGCATCTAAAAAACTTTAAACCCAGGCTGGAATTTGCTGAACACAGTAATAACACTAGCCTAATAGGCAATCCCTATAAGGATTTTTTCCCCCTTTAATATAAAAGTATAACTACAGTGGTCCAATGTACAAATACAAAAAAAAAGTCTCATACTAAAAAAAAAAGTACCATAATACTGTACATACAAAAACTATTCAACAAGAATGATTTAAATATATCTGCTCTTTGCCAGATGTGGAAGGTACAGATGTAAAGTTCTGTGACTGCATTATTGCTGGAACGTGTGCCCAGGGACACTGTGTTTTCCTCTCTTCCCTGTCCCGGGCCCGCCTGCATAGTCCCCTGAGCTTGGGTCATGAGCCAACAGCATCCCTGAAGATAACCAGAGCCAAATGTTTACTCAATGGAAGTCATTACTCAGTGAGCTGCTGCTTACCATGAACTATGAAAAGCACAAGTTTTAAGCCCAGCCAAGATTAAATCCAGACGGAGGTCTTCCCGTCCCCTGATTTGCTACTAGCACTGCTTTTGTTGGACCCGGCTTTGGACCCCACTTTGGCTTTTTTTTCCCGGGGACCGTGGGGGTTGTTTTGGTGACTGTAGGCCTGGATTGCTAAATCCAAGCGTTCCTGAGCCATTCTGATCTCCCGCTGCAGAGTCTCCAGGTCGGCTGGGAGGGTCTCCTCATGGCTGCCGTACTGCTGCTCCTGGGCTATGTTGGCCTTGTTTTGTTTGTAGGCGATCTTAGCGTTGGACAGTTCAGTGTACTGGATTTGATCTGGTTTTACGGCGATGTTATAGCCAGGGGGAGCAGATGGTGTATTCCAAGTGAAAGGATAATTATAAGCACCCGGATCTTCAAGTTCCCTCCTTTTACTGTTTAGTGAGTCTCGAATGGTTCCAAATCCCAAATGAAGCATCTCCCAAATGTTAAGCAATAGGCAAAGACACGTAACACCATACATTATCAGAAGGAAAATGGTCTTTTCAGTGGGTCTAGAAATAAAGCAGTCTATCTTATGAGGGCAGGGAAGTCTGCTGCACACATAAAATGGGTGGACTTGGAAGCCATACAGAAAATACTGCCCTATCAGGAAACCCACCTCAAACACGGTCCTTGCCAGCAACTGCAGCACATAGATTTTCATGAGCCCATCTTCCCGAATCCGCTGTCGGCCATCATGCTTGGGTTTAGGGTGGCTCTGCTCTTTATTTTCCTTCTCACTTTCTAATTCCATTTCTGGATACATCATGGGATCTTCCTCATGGTCCTCTTCCGTTTCTTCTAGAGCCCGGTGCTGCTTCCAACGCATCGCATACGGCTTGCTCCGAGCTGCCTTCTTGTCTGTTTCACCATGCTCCATTTTGGCGATCTTATGAATGGCGTAGCCCAAGTACATCACTGAGGGGGTTGCCACCAGGATGATCTGGAACACCCAGAAGCGCACATGGGAGAGGGGTGCAAAGGCATCATAGCAGACATTCTCGCAGCCTGGCTGCTCTGTGTTGCACACGAATTTGCTCTGCTCGTCGTAATAGATGGATTCTCCTCCTACAGCTGTGAGGACAATCCGGAAGACAATCAGCACAGTAAGCCAGATCTTTCCCACAAATGTGGAGTGGTTGTGGATCTCTTCTAGCAGGCGAGTCAGGAAACTCCAACTCATGGTGACTGAACTGGTTTGTCCTAATAAAAACAGAAAAATGCCAAAGGAAAATCAAATACTAACGTCTGAATAATTTTTTATTAACGATATCTTTAGGAACTGCTTCTCTGCATAACTGAAATCTAACTTCAAGGCTCATACTAAAATGAACACTCAAGCAAGAAGCATCTGACTTTCTACTACACTCAAGGAGTCTGAGCACTTGGTTGGGCCTACAAGGTCCTAGAAGTCTGTTTTGCTTTCATGTCTTCCCTAGTTTAAAAGATAATATTGTAGCTAGCACCTAGATACATTTCTCAGACACAGTATACTAGATTCTTTAAATATACTGCTAGCTCAGGACACAAGAATTTTGTGAGACAAAAGAAAGCAGTGGCCGTTTGGTCCACTGAAAGCCACATGACCACTGAACACACCAGGAGTGCTGAGGCTGAAGGAGGCAGCTCATCAGGACACTCAGGCTTTGGATTCAGTGACAGAGTGTTAAAAAGAATGAAGGAAATGGTACAGCTGCAAATAACTGACAATAAAGAACTAAAACAAGACACCAAAGGAACTAGTGTTGCAACAGGAACTTTGCTGCTGCTTTGTGGCAGGAACTGATGAGGGTGAGGGACAAAGCAGTCGTGGAATAGGTTTGCAAGACAGGACTCTGCTGCTTGAGCAGAAGTTCTTGTGTCATTTATTGAAATCATACAGGATAGTAAAAGCTGATCATGTGACAAAGGCATGAGGAATAAAGTCTGGATGGAGGGTCGGATAAGAATGGGGGACAAAGTTTTACAAGGGAGAGGGAAGGGGACATTGTGACCATGCGTCGAGATATTTGCATCAGCAAAGTATGATGTTATCACAGAGAGAGTTATCCTGACACCGCCATGGAGATAGTCACATAACCAGGTCAACCGCGGCCTAGGTGTCCCTGGGCCTGCCTTGCCATACGAGCTCTACTCCGTAGGTAAGCAAGGACTGCTCTGCTGTGATCTGTAGATAGCATAGGTCACAGTTACCCATGAGTGGCCACTTCATAGGAACCCACAAACTAGGAAGACACACCCTAACTAGGCTGCAAAGCATAGCAGAATCCTCTAGGGTTCTGTGTTATGTTCCCATATTTTGTTTATGGCCGATGTTAATTAAATTGAGTTGTGATCACATTAACTTAATAGGCAAATCCATTTTTAAAAAGCATTTTGAAGGATAGCTTTATTCTGAGTTGCTTAGAATCTATGTTCAGAATCCTGGTAAATACCAAAATGAGATAATATATGTAAAAAATCACTGATATACACACAACTCCTAAGCACCCTGGCATAAAGCACACTATCTTTCCTCCTCCTCCTCTTCTACCATTTTACTCCCGCAGATGATAGGTGATTATTAGCACCATCAAAGAAGTTCAATTAAATATATTTTACCTGTTATCCAGAACTTCTGTTATCCAAAATTTTCTTAGTGAATGTATGTTTTGCTTGTGACTTTTCCAGATTCCCTCTGGAAGGGATAAGAAAAGAGAAGGTCATTAAGTTTCCTCCCACAGAAAACAAAAATCACTAACATGCTATTTTCAGGAAGGAAGAGTTTTCTATGTGCTACAGAATTTAATCAGTAGATGGAAAAAGGCCTGAGTTTCAGAACCACTGCTCTCTCCTAATACAAGTGCTAGGATAAACTAGGTAACAGTGACCCAAAGATTCTGAAGTCATTGTAGTCTAAGACACTATGGCAGGAAGACAAGTCATTTGTGAAAATCCAATGAAGATGAACTCTGGTACCTATAGGAAAAAGTCAAAGCAAAAAAATCTCAGCAAATTTAAACCAGTCACCACAGGCCTAGTGAAGATCTTCACCCCGTGTGCTCTGTTCCCTGGAGCAGCCAATACCTCTCACTGAGACTTGAGCAGCCAACTTGGAGCAAGCTGTTCAGTGAAAACACCCAACAGCTGGCTCTCAGTCACTGGGACACCCGTATCCACAGGAGGTGATTTAGAGATTCAACTGCTCACAGAAAGGAAACACCTGTAACATCTTCATTGTGACTAAAAAAACCAAAAAAATCCAGGACAAATGATTGCTTATTATCAATTTCTGTCAACTGAGTAGCTACAGCAGAGTCATTCATGAGGTGTCAATTTTGTTCATTTATCTATATTTAATAAATAAAACAACCCTTGAGCGTTATGGGTTCAGAGTAAAAAGTTGGGTTAAGGTTTAGGAAAAAAAAAAAAAAAAACCCACTAAGGCATCTACATAACAAGCAAGTATCAAGATTTACACACAATATCTGACCACACCAAGATCTCAACCATTGGGTTTCAAGTACAACCCCTGCTTCAGCCCTTAAGCCTAAAACAGCTCATACCACTGAACCCCCAAAGCTACAAAACCACAAAGCAAGTAAATAACACACAATCTTTGAACGGTGAATTAAGCCAGGTTTCCAACGTAGAACTCCATGATTCACATCCACAAGTTCAGACTCAGAATTTTGTCAAATGCCACATGGAAAACATTTCCTCTCCAAATTAGATTTGTTCCAATAAGCCAAAATCGTGAAAGTTCAATTATTAGTTAGAAAACTCGTTCTCCTCACCTCTATCCACAACCAAAGACAAATGGTATCTTTTTAACAGTTACTGCTATAAAATAATTTCTCAACAGTTCAGTACTTCATACAACAATCCAACTTTTTTTTTTTTGGGGGGGAAAGAATTGGTGACAAGTCTGTCAAAAATTATGTCCAAGTTTTACAGCAGCAATTTAACACACGTTGTGTGCTGGTTAAGCGCTGGGCCTACAAAATGCTAAACCCTTACAGCCTGGTTTCCCAAGGGCATTTGTAAGAGTCTAGCACCCTAAACCCACACCTTTAGTATAAATGTGTTTAGAAACAACTCCAGCTGCCCATAAAATATTTTTACTGGAGAGTCGAGTAGGTGTTTTGTTTTTTTTTTTTTTAAAGATTTATTTATTGATGCATACAAGAGCTGGGGTACAGGCCAGAGATGCAGGGGGTGGGGAGGTGAGAGGATTCACCAGAGACAGAGTGGGGAACAGGCAGAATGACTGAAATACACTGCTGAGGGGAGCAGCGAGGAGAGGTCTGCTGCGCACGCCATATGGGTTTCTCTCTGGCAGGCCGGGGATTGAACTTGTACTGCAGAGGCTGCAGATTGCTTTATAGTGTGGTGCCCAACCCCCTGTGCCACCAGGGAGGCCCCTCAAGTAGGTTTTTTGATATGCTTCTGTTTCTAAACCCTTTCCTTCCCTTCCAAGAAATAAGAAAATGACTTAGGAGGCCTCTGTCTCACTGTATTTCAGTCAGTCTGCCTGTTCTGTTCCCCACTCTGTCTCTGGTGAATCCCCTCACACCCCCGCCCCTCACATCTCTGGACTGTACCCTAGCTCTTGTATGCATAAATAAATATTAAAAAAAAAAAAAAACAATAATGTATAATGAAACCAGGTCCTCAAATAACATTGTCTCATTCTTGGCCAGGATTCTTTTTTGTTTACCAGATGTTGTAAGGAAATGATACTGAATGAAGTGAACATATTCAAGGGCCTGCTGTATAAAAAAGAAGTTATTTAGTATT
Organism: Talpa europaea; assembly: GCF_964194135.1. NCBI lineage: Eukaryota > Metazoa > Chordata > Mammalia > Eulipotyphla > Talpidae > Talpa > Talpa europaea. The sequence continues at coordinate 122,322,942 of NC_140074.1, forward strand.
ACTTGAACACAGGCTGTGGTAAGTTAAAGACAGATATAAGCCCTAAATCAACCACTAAAATAACAATGTTATAGCTAATAAGTCAATAAACAATAAGAGGTAATATAGAATCATAAAAAAAGATAAGACAGAGAAAATAGAAAGATGATAGATTTAAACTCAACCATATCAATGACTGCATTAAATATAGAATCCAAACATTCTAATAGGCAGAGACTGTCCCATTTTGAGTAAAGTGACATTTAAAGTATAAAACCACAACTTATTATTTTTTTAAAAAGATTTTGTTTATTTATTTATACAAGCACTGGGTACAGTCAGAAGCACGGGAGGGTGAGAGAATTCACCAGAGCCAGAGCGGGGAGCAGAACAGGCAGAAGGACCGAAGTACACTGCTGAGGGGAGCAGCGGGCGCAGGAGAGGTCTGCGCGCCATGTGGGATCCTCGCCCAGCGGCCAGGGATTGAACCGGCGCTGCAGATGCTGCGGGCAGCTTTGCAACCCAGCGCTCAACCACTGCGCCACCAGGGGAGGCCCCACAACCTAATTTTTTTCACAGACACAGATAACATTTACAGAGATAGGCCATATTCTAAGTCATAATAAAATTTCAATACATTTAAAATGATTCAAGTCAAAATATGTGCTTTGATCCCAATGGAATTTAGTAAGAAATCACTACAACTTGGGTGTCTTCCCCTTATTTTCTCTTATCATAAGTCAGACACACAAAAAGTCACATATTATATGATTCCACATGTGTAAGACATCCAAAACAGGCAAATCCACAGAGATAGAGATGAGTGGTTGGCATGGGCGGTGGGAAATGATACCTGACTATTAATGGGTGTGGGGTTTCTTTTTGGGATGATGAAAAAGCTCTGGGATTAGACCAGGGTGATGGCTACACTACCTTGTATATATACTAAAAACCACTGAACTGTATATATATATTTTTTAATTTATACAAGAACCGGGGTACAGGCCAGATGCACGGGAGGGTGAGAGGATTCACCAGAGACAGAATGGGGAACAGAATAGGCAGACTGACTGCAATACACTGCTGAGGGGAGCAGCGGGTGAGACCGGAGAGGTCTGCCGTACCATGTGGTTATCTCTCCAGCCAGCTGGGATGGAGATGGCGCTGCAGAGGCTGCAGAAAGCATCACTGCACTGCACTCAATTGCCTGCGCCATCAGGGAGACCCTGTATTGTATACTTTTAAGGGTGAGTATTAAAGCATGTGAATTATCTGTCAATAATAAAACAACTAATTTGAGATACTATTCTTGTCTTATCACACTGGCAAAAATCCAAAAGTAGGGGAAGTTGGAGAAATTCTCACATGCTGTTGAAGGGAGTGGTGTAACCTCTGACAGCAATTTGGCAATATCTAACAAAATTACAAATGCAGCTACCCTTTGGCCCAATAATCTCACTTTTGGAAATAATCACTAGAAGCACTGTTTCTATAAACAATTCAAATGTCCACTGTCATGAGGCAGCTGGTTAAATGCACTCTTGTCTCTATATGACAGGACATTATGTGACGGTAAAAAGCAATGAAGGGGCCTCCCTGGTGGCACAATGGGTTAAGCACAGCACTATGAAGCTATCCACAGCCACTGCCGCAAGAGTTCGATCCCCAGCCAGGGAGGTGACCCACATGGCACAGCAGACCTCTCCTGTCTTGCCCACTGGCTCCCCTCAGCAGTGTATTTCAGTCAGTCTGCCTGTTCTGTTCCCCATTCTGTCTCTGGTGAATCCTCTCACATCCACCCCCCCACCCCAGTTCTTGTATGCATAAATAAATAAATCTTTTTTTAAAAAAAGGCAATGAAGATTACTCTCCTAATATAAAATGACAGCCAAGATATTTAATAACTGAAAAAAGTAAGTATATGGTTATATAAGTAAGGTAGGTATTGCATATGCCTTTTATTTTATTTATTTATTTATTTTTAAAGATTTATTTTTATTTATTTATACAAGCACTGGGTACAGTCAGAAGCACAGGAGGGTGAGAGAATCCACCAGAGCCAGAGCAGGGAGCAGAACAGGCAGACTGATGAAATACACTGCTGAGGGGAGCAGCGGGCGGCAGGAGAGGTCTACACGCCATGCGGGACCCTCCTCCAGTGGCCAGGGAGCAGCCGGGGTTTGAAGCGGTGCTGCAGAGGCTGCGGGCAGCCTCGCAACCCAGCGCTCAACCGCTGCGCCACCGGGGAGGCCCGCATATGCCTTTTAAATAAGAGGAAATAATATACCTTTTAAACTTATATTTATATAAAGAAACACAGGCACATCAAAAGATAATATAAGGGCCTCCCTGGTGGCGCAGTGGTTGAGCGCTGGGTTGCGAGGCTGCCCGCAGCCTCTGCAGCGCCAGTTCGATCCCCGGCTGCTCCCCGGTCACCAGAGGAGGGTCCCACATGGCACCTGCTGCTCCCCTCAGCAGTGTACCTTGGTCCTTCTGCCTGCTCTGCTCCCCACTCTGGCTGTGGTGAATTCTCTCACCCTCCTGCGCTTCTGACTGTACCCAGTGCTTGTATAAATATATAAATAAACCTCTAATAAATAAATAAATCTTTAAAAAAAATAATATAAGTTAGAGAGGAGACTAAGAAGGATGGGGTAGGATCCAGACTTTTGATTATGTATATTTTATATTGTTTTGTTCTTCAAACTAAATGAATATTTGCATTTTTAAAGAGAACACTGAAAAGGTACTCAAAGTCCTATAGATTAAAGTTGAAGAATAAAAATAATTTTTCAATAAATTTCAAAGGTGACAAAACTTATTTTTTTAAAATTGTTTCATAAAAAGTATTCATCTTGTTTTACTTAAAACTTAAGAACATATTTACATTTGACATCAATTTACACCATACATTTTCTTTTTTTTTTTTTTTTCACCTTCCAGATCATTATTTTTATTTTTATTTTTTAAGATTTATTTATTTATTTAGACAAGTACTGGGTACAGTCAGAAGCGCGGGAGGGTGAGAGAATTCACCAGAGCGGAGAGCAGAACAGGCAGACTGACGAAGTACACTGCTGAGGGGAGCAGCGGGCGGCAGGAGAGGTCTGCGCGCCATGTGGGACCCTCTTCCAGTGGCCGGGGAGCAGCCGGGGATCGAACCAGCGCTGCAGAGGCTGCGGGCAGCTTCGCAACCCAGCGCTCAACCGCTGCGCCACCGGGGAGGCCCTACACCATACATTTTCACATATGCATTTGTTTCCTCCATTGAACCCACTTTCTCTGGACACTAGCATGGTTTGCTGCCTCCCTTCTCTTGTGTTTCTTTTCAGATGTGGCCTTCCCAAGCTTCTATAACATCTCTCCTCTCTATAGCTAACCCTAACTTTTTCTTTCAAGCATTTAACACGACCTGACAGATCTTCAATTTGTTAATTTGTTCACTGTGAGAGAATTTAAGCACGGATTCTGAACTTGTCTCTCTGGCATGTAGAATGAGCACTCTCAGTAGGTGCTCAGCGACTATTCAATGAGTGATTTAACAAATTTTAATCTTCACTCATTTTTCTTCCTTCACTTGAAGATGTCCTTCCACAATTTCCTACCTGTTTTTTTATCCTTTTAAGTTCTAGATCAAAGGTCATTTCAATTCTTTTCAAGTAATCTCCCTCCACCCCCGCCCCAGAAAGCCCATAATTATTTCTTATTCCACTAATATCAGAACTTACTCTATTAAATCAAGATTAGGTACTGGTTTCTTTTGCTGGAATATGAATTCCTTAAGGGTAAAGTCCATGTTTTAAAAAATTCTCTGAGCTCCTAGTACCAAGTATGATGCCCAGGGCATAAAAGCACTCAATGAATGTGTCTGTACTAAAACAAAGATCTGAATGAATTTGTAGGAAGTAGAAACATAAAAGCCGTTTAGTAATACAACCATATTTTAAGACAAAAATATAATGAATGGTATAAAATAAAAATATTCAGAGAAGGGAAAGCATAAGCTGTCAATTATATCTCAATAAAGCTGGGGGGGGGGAAAAGCATAAGCTTACTGCAGAAGGCAAGTGGGTCTCTGAAGGGTGGGTATGGTTTCACCAGGCAGAGCTGGGGTGAGAAGCAGAGGCAAGGCAGATGGAGAAAATGATGTGAGTGAAAAGTTTCACAAGAAGGTTCTTAGACTGGAACATGGTGGAGGATGTTTGGGAAGTAGCTGTAGAGAAGGCTGAACAGACAAGTCAAAGATCAGTTTGCAGAGGGCTTTTAGCACACCATGGAACCTGAAATTAAAGCACGTAAGTAATAATGAGTAAATGTTTCTCAAATGTGGTCCATAAACTACCTTCACAATTATCCAGCGTGTACAGATAGTGCTGATCTCCAATTTCTGCTTACCCAACCCCAGGTGTACTCAATCTAGCCAATCCTTTTTTTTTTTTTTAAATAGAGGCATGTTTTTATTTATTTGTTTGTTTGTTTGTTTTGTTTATACAAGCACTGGGTACAGTCAGAAGCCCGGGAGAACCAGAGCCAGAGCGGGGAGCAGAGCAGGCAGAAGGACCGAAGTACACTGCTGAGGGGAGCAGCGGGCGGCAGGAGAGGTCTGCGCGCCATGCGGGACCCTCCTCTGGTGGCTGGGGAGCAGCTGGGGATTGAACCGGCGCCGCAGAGGCTGCGGGCAGCTTCGCAACCCAGCGCTCAACCGCTGCGCCACCGGGGAGGCCCTAGCCAATCTTTTATGGTTAGACATTTAAGTTGTTTCTAAAGGTTTGTCTTAACACTTGTAACTTTGTGCACATCTCTGATTACAAATTTGGGGTAAGTGTATAAAAGAATTGCTGAGTCAACAGTTGTGTGGGCAGCTCTGGTCCCCAGGCTGCCTCCATCTACGCAGATGTCTCTTTTAACAAACCTTTCTCTTTTGAAGCAGCAGTAGCAGCAGCTCTGCCCACCTGTGTCTATGAAGGTGCCTCTGTTTTCCTTTCCCTTTTCCCCAATAAACCCATTCTTTTAAAATGAAAAAAACAACAACGCTTTTGTGAAGTGTGTGTGTGTGTGGTGTGTGTGTTTGTGCTAGTTAATAAGATAAGATCTACTTTTTGTTCCACATTCCTCCAAAACTTCTCAAACTTGATATGTATTAAAAATTCACTCCTTAAAAGAGCTGGAATCTATTTTTATTCCCACTATCAGTGTATGAGAAAGCCCACCAGTTATTTTAACATACTTTAGAGAGACAAGAATTGCATCAGAGTTCAAACTATATGAACTTCTACACTATGACTAAAAACCACAATGAGATACCACTCCACACCCATCTGGATAACTATTATTAAAAAAGAAACTGTATACTGCTGACGAGAATATAAAGTGTAGTCAGTACAGACAACAGTATGGTTATGAACTCCTCAAAATGTTAAATAACAGAATTACCACATGACCCAGCAATTCTATGTCTGGACATATATCTAAGAAATGAAAGCAAGGCCATACCTACATTCATCACAGCATCATTCACAGCAGCCAAAGGTGAAAGCAACCCAAGTACCCACTGACAGATGAATAAACTAAATATGGTGAACGCACGTCTTATTCAGCCTTAAAAGGAAGGGAATTCTGACACTGTAACAACATGGATGTACCTTGACAGCATCAAGCTAAGTGAGAGCTGTCAGTCACAAAAGGACAAATATGACTGCACCGATGTGAGTCAAATTCACAGAGACAGAAAGTGGTACGGTGACTGCAGGAATTGGGGAAAATGGAGTTTGAGTGTTAAATGGGTGTGTTGGTGTTTAACAGTTTTAACTGGGAAAATAAAGTAATGGAGATGGATGGTGACAGATGGTTGCAAAATATGTAAATGTACTTACTGGCGCAGAATGTGTACACTTAAAAATGGTTAAAATGTAAGTTTTGTTATGTTTATTATAGTGCAATAATAAAGTAAAAAAAAATTAGGTTAAAATTCTTTCATGCAATTAGTATCCACCTACCATGTAGAAGCTTGCAATCTAAGTTTACACAAAATTCATGAACACTTTTAAAAAACTTATTCAAGAGGTATTTAACATAATTATCTACATTATGCAGCAGAGGACTAGAGGAAGATAAACTGGAATCATCTGTTAAAGTTTAAACATATTTATAGTATAGTGACTCTACAGGGAAATGCTTTACTTAACAGTTTATGATTCATTTTTTCCATGACAATCTCTTTACTATTATGTTGGCCACAAAACACTATTAATCCAAAAATATTGCTTTTATATATAACTGTGGAAAAGTTTCCCTAATAGACTTTTATAAAAAAGTCCCCAAGAGTTTCAGATCAACAACTGAAAAAAAACACTGTAACTTGTCCCTTGTCAATTTTTAATGCTTACTAAACTATAAAAACCAGGAAATTAAATATTTTAAAAATAAGCAGTGTTCCTCTAAATGCTCTGCAAACATAACAACCAAGTCCAAATGGATCAGAGCCAAGTTTTAATCTCCTAATTAAAAAAAACAAAACCCACAAATAGATCATATTTTAAAATCCTTATTTCTTTTCTAAACAAAAACAAATTAATATGCTAGAAAAAGGATTCATAATCTTGAATTCTGTGAAATGGAAACAGCAAGTACTAAACTAGAACCAAGAGATTCTAAAAGGCACTTCAGGAACAAGTATTTCTATTTTTTTATTTGTAAAATAAGTGGAAAACATCAGATTAGATTCTAAAGTCTCTCTTATTAACATTTAACGAAAATCACCTCAGGCAGAGTAATAGTCATAAAATGAAGAAATTATGTACAACCTAGGGACGGGAAAGAGCAAAGTAACGGTCGTGAAATTAAACAATCACAAGACGCCAAGTTTTTGAACAGGCATTTCCCAAGCGGTCATCCCAGAAATTTTGTGGTTGGACTAACTTAAAATATTTCAACACTGACTCACCATAATTTTCTTAACTATCTAGGCATCTCGGCTCATGAGCTAAGAAATCCACTAAGAATCGTGCTAGTGACTCACACTTCTGAATAAGAGTGCTTTATGCACAGAGACAAGGAATCAATTAAAGCGTTTACAATGAAGTTTTGTTTAACTGGAACGTTTTAAGTGGAAGTTTATTCTGCATGAGTGATAATAGATGTTTAATAACTAGCTAGTGACAATTCCTAAGCAAGAGCATTATGGCAGCTAACTAGCAAACAGTAATCTATGTATTACCGACATGAAAACAACTTGTATTTCAAAAGAGCTCTTGGCTATGGAAAATATTTAAGAAACATAAAATATAATTTGTTGTGAATCAAATTATAAAACCTTATGGAGAGACCATAGCTTGAAATCTTGGCTCTAGCAAACCAACAAGAAAACAAAACACACCATTGTGGGTTGAAGTGTCAATCTGTGCTGGCAAAAAGCCATTCAATCTGAATGTAAGAACCTTCAGGAACCAGCTGGAGAAGTGCAGGGAACCTGGGATAATACATTCATTCACAGTGCATTCTAAGTGCTACTGTCTTCATGTAAAGACAGACAGTCTTGGCATACTTGTCCAAGCTTAAGTCTAATCAAGCGCCTGAAGAACAGTCAATCTAGAAAAATTAACATGTCTAAGATAAAATAAAAATAAAAGTGTGATATTTCCAAAATGACTAGTTTCACAACACAAAACACTCATACACTATAGCGAGGTTGGTATGGAAGGCATTATTTATCAGGAACTTTATAATGTCTATGTCCTTTGTCAGTAATTCCACATCTTTGTAATTTATCCTACTGTATATAAATGCCCAATGAAAGAATTTTACATCTTTTATGCTAGCACCTCTGTGATGAGACATTGTACAACTATTACAAACCTTATTTTAGACATACACAATTCAAACACTTAGAATTATATAGACAAAAAGTAGACCAGTGCTTACCTAGGTCTGAGAGAAGGGGGCAGGGGAACAGACAGTGACGGGGGATAGAGTGATTGCTCTTAGGTGTGGGGTTTCTTTTGGGGGAAATGAAAACATTCTAAAATCAGACTGTGGTGATAGTTACACAAGCCTGTGAATACAGAAGTTAACTGTATACTTTAAATAGGTGGATTGTATGGTATATGAATTATCTCAAAGTTGTTTAAGATAGTCTTTAAATGTATAGATACCAGTGAAGTGATGCAAGTAACTGACAGAGGCCTGAAAGGGGAGAGGGACACTGAAGGCTAATTATTAGCTACAGCTGTGGGAGTTACCAAACTGTCTTATCTTTCAAAAGAATGCTTAAACTTGGATTTTTATGTGAGATCTGATTTTTTCCTTGTAAAATTTTTATTGAAGTACAAAACTATTTATTGAAAGACAGAAAGGGACAAATAAGTACATAGCTCAATTTTCACAAACTGAACACACCCATGTAACGAACACCAGAGTCAAGAACAAAACCAGGGGCCGCGCTGGTGGCCTAGGGGGTCGAGTCTCAGCGTTATCACTGCCTGGACCTGAGTTCAATCCCCAGCCAGGGAGCCAACCTACATGGCAAGCAGACCTCTCCTGTCTCACCTGCTTCTCCCCTTAGCAGTGTATTTCAGTAGTTCCGCTCCCCACTATGTCTCGGTAAATCCTCTCACCCCCCACCATTATCTCTGGTATGCACCCCAGTTCTACACAAAATTAAAACAAAACAAAACAAAACAAAAAACAACAAAACAGTACCCAGAGCCAAATCATGCCCCTTCTTACTCAAGAAAAGCAGCCATCCTCACCTCTAACCCAGGCCCAACGTGAGCACTACTAATACTCGGAAAGATTCTTTGTCGGGAGAGACTGTCCTGTGCATTGTGGCACAGTATGATTTGAAGCATATTGGCCTCTTCCAGTCGTGACAACCAAAGATGTCTTCAAACATTGCCAAATGCTTCTTAGGGAACAATACTATACTCCATTGAGGACCTGTCCATGAATTTTACATAAATGGAATCATACAGAACAGACTCTCTTGCATGGAAATCATAAGAACATGCTTATTTGTGTCTGACTTCTTTCGTCCAGCATCTGTTGGGAGTCACCAATCTTGTTGTATTCAGCCCTCGTCTGCTCAGATTCTTTATTTACTATATTGCCATTGTGTGAATATATCACAATTTATCCGTTCTACTGTTGATGGGCATTTGAGCAGATTCCAATTTGGGGCCATTATGAATAATGCTGCTATGACCATTCTACAAATGTCTTATTTCTGCTGAACATCTAGACGCAAAATGGGTAGTCAGAGGGTATGACTACCATACCCTCTTTATCAGCTTTAGAGATTAGAGAACTTTTCCAAAGAGGATTTTACAATTAATACGCCTATCTCCTTTTTTCTCAATGTTGGGAATTAACAGAAAAAACATTTAAATATTGACTGAATGAAGTATGCCAATTTTGTGACTCTTTAAAAGAACATTATGCGGGAAAATGGTCATAAGTAGTAAAGAGACAAAAACAAACAAATAACAAAAAACCTCCAACAACATAATATGCCTGAGTGGAAACAGAGTAACAGTGGCCTATGGGAGGATTTCTCTTCTATTTGCTTTCCAGTATTTTTACAATAAACATGTAATAATGGAGCTGGCAAAGCTTTACTATGAAACAAAAGTTAAATTTAAAAAGTAGGTTGGGCACCAATTTCAAAATACTTACAAACCACTCATAAAGACCTAATAAAGCAATGGATATGTTACAGAAAAGCATCACTGTCTCATAGAACCCTTGGTATAGTTGCTACCCTCTTCGCATAAAAGGCCCAAGGCAGTACTTATGTAAAATTTCACTCCAGAGTAAAATAGTATAGGATGGTGGGTCTAGAGGATAATTTTTAATTTCTAAGGTTATACCAAAATATAGTAGTACTTTGACATAATGTCTTATATAGCAGTTTAATATAATGTTGCTCTTCCCATTCCTTTAGAGACTCACTATAAAATGGTCCAGAACAACACAGAAAATTACCACACCAATACACTCTTGAAATACATAGTTATTGTCGTTGCGATCTGCTGCTTATTTCTAACATTGAGTATTTGGAAGGAATTACCTTTGATTGGGAAATTGATTATTAAAAACTTACCAGTTTTACCATCAAAAACTTACCAGTCTCCACTGAGTGAGTTCTATTAAATGTTTACTTGATATGTGAAATGTTACAAAACTCATTTCCTGTACTAATCACTCTACTTCATTTTCTCTCCTTCATATCAAGGATTCTTCTATTGGAATAAGACTATGTCCATGAGGGCCTCCCCTGGTGGCACAGGCGGTTGAGCGCCACGCCATGAAGCTGTCCGCAGCCTTTGCAGCGTCGGTTTGATCCCGGCCGGCCAGCGAGGGTCCCACATGGTGCGGCAGACCTCTCCTGTCTGGCATGTTCCTCCCCTCAGCAGAGTGTTTCGTCAGTCTGCCTGTTCTGTTCCCCGCCCTGTCTCTGGTGAATCCTCTCCCCCTCCTGCGAATCTGGCTTGTATAAATAAATAAATAAATAAATAAAATCTAAAAAAAAAAAAAAAAAAAAAAAAGACTATGTCCATGAGATTCAGTATACACCAAAGAGTTGTATCTACTTAGAGAAATACTAAATGTTAACATATTTTTAAACCAAAATAATGTTACTCCAAGGTTTTGAAGATCAGTTAATCAGGGAATCTAAAAAATATTATTCTGAGGCACTGATCTCACCTCAAGTAACTATGCTAAGCATTCTACCTGGGGTTCAAAATATTAAGGTTGCTTTAAATTTCTTACTGAATTGGTAACCATTTTTCTACCTGGATTTCTATCTCAAATCATAAACATGTCTTTCAATCCTCTGCCTTTTTCAAGTTTAAACATAATAAGATACAAATAGCTTCAGATATAAAATTCAATAAAAGAATTGAGGCATTCCAGTTTCTATCAATAATAATTTTTTCGAACCTAGAAGACTTTCTTTTCCAAATGAATCAGGGTATACACATCTGCTTTAACTGTTCAACCTATAGTAAACACAAAGATTTCACTATGAATTAAATGAACACCCACTTCTGAATTGGAATGTGAGGTCAAAGTAAACTATCTGAACTAGACAAATTTCATTTTAGAAAGTACCATATGGCCTCTCTCTCTTTAAAAATACTTTCTAAATAGGCTGATCAATCAGGTCTTTTAAAAACAGATCCCAAGGGGCCTCCCCAGTGGCGCAGCGGTTGAGTGCTGGGCTGCGAAGCTGCCTGCAGCTTCTGCAGCGCTGGTTCGATCCCCGGCTGCTGGGCGAAGGTCCCACATGGCGCACAGACCTCTCCTGCCGCCCGCTGCTCCCCTCAGCAGTGTACCTCAGTCCTTCTGCCTGTTCTGCTCCCTGCTCTGGCTCTGATGAATTCTCTCACCCTCCCGCGCTTCTGACTGTATCCAGTGCTTGTATAAATAACAAAATAAATCTTAAGAAACAAACAAACAAACAAAAAGATCCCAAGAACTAACATATCTGACAATGTAAGCTTAAAAATCATTATCTTAAGAGAAAAATCCAAATACTTTTATTGCCCAAATCTTCCAACACACATTTCCAAACTTAGAGATTCACACACTCAATGGTAAAAGAAATGCAGGCAGATAAAAGAAACTACTCAATAGTTACATTAATAATACCCAACTTTTTGGGTCTCAGGACTTTTATGTAATTGCAAAAGATTTCCCAGAGCCCTATATAATAGTGCCTATACACTTTTTATGTGTCTTTGGAGAAAATACATAAAGATAAAAACCATATGATAAACTGGCAGTTTTTAAATAAATCTGTATTTTGGGCCTCCCCGGTGGCGCAGCGGTTGAGCGCTGGGTTGTGTAGCTGCCCGCAGCCTCTGCAGCGCCAGTTCAATCTCCGGGTGCTCCCTGGACACCGGAGGAGGGTCCCACATGGCGCACAGACCTCTCCTGCCGCCCGCTGCTCCCCTCAACAGTGTACTTCGCTCCTTCTGCCTGCTCTGCTCCCCGCTCTGGCTCTGGTGAATTCTCTCACCCTCCTGCGCTTCTGACTATACCCAGTGCATGCATGCATGCATAAATAAATAAATCCTTAAAAAAAAAAAATCTGTATTTTACCTACCATAGTAACATTTTACCTACCATAGTAACATCAATATACATGAAAAGTTCATATGTAATTGTTAAGACATTACTTATAGAGCTCGGAGACAGTACTTGCAAGGACTGTGAGGTTATTTTTCCATTACTCTGAGTGGTTCCTTTGACAAGACAGTGAGAGACTAATATCCTTAATTTTACTGACGAGGACACTAAAAATTATTATGACTTACTTAACATCACACAACTGATTAGTTGTAAAGCCCAAAATTCACAACTCAGGTTCTAATGATCTTTTTCACTACGCTATGTGGGTTTAGTGTTTAATTTTATCTTAATACCAAGCAGGAAGTCACTGAAAAGGCTGACAGTGATATAAACACAATATAAGTACAACTGCAAAAAAATCCTATTTAAAACAGATCAAGCAGTCCCGTGCTGTTCACCCATTCCTGCCTCAGCCTCCTGCACCAGACCCAGACCCGGGGCCACCTGCCCAAGTGCCACAAAGAAGTGTACTCTGCCCAGCGGTGACCTCCACCTTCCTGGAGAAGAACTGGCAGGCCTATTTCACATGCAAGAAATGTGGCAAGAGGCTGACCTCCGGGGGCCAAGCCAAGCACGAAGGCAAGCCCACTGCAACCACCTCAGCTATGCTGTCATGTTCGGGCCTAAAGGATTTGGGAGGGTGGCGCTGAGAGTCACACTTTCAAGACCCCAGGTGTCCAAGAGCATGGCCCTGTGGGCTAATTCCAGGTCTGATCCCAGGCCCTCAGAGTCCCCATGCCCTCAGTAAACCCGTACTGGGGAAAAAAAACACAAACAGATCAAATACTTAGGAAGAAGCCTAAAAAGAAATATATAGGACTTTAAAGAACTCTTAAAAATACTACCAAGGGGGTCTCCCTGGTGGCACAAGCAGCTGAGTGCCACACTGTGAAGCTGTCTGCAGCCTCTGCAGCACAGGTTCGATCCTGGCTGGCCAGCAAGGGTCCCACATGGCGTCACAGACCTCTCATGTAGCGCCCGCTGCTCCCCTCAGCGGTGTATTTCGTCAGTCTGCCTGTTCTGTTCCCGCTCTGTCTCTGGTGAATTCTCTCACCCTCCCGCACATCTGGCCTGTACCCTGGTTCTTGTATAAAAAATAAATCTATCTTGGGCCTCCCCGGTGGTGCAGCGGTTGAGCGCTGGGTTGCGAAGCTGCCCGCGGCCTCTGCGACCCAGGTTCGATCCCCGGCTGCTCCCCGGCCACCAGAGGAGGGTCCCACATGGCGCGCAGACCTCTCCTGCCGCCCGCTGCTCCCCTCAGCAGTGTACTTCGGTCCTTCTGCCTGCTCTGCTCCCCGCTCTGCCTCTGGTGAATTCTCTCACCCTCCCGCGCTTCTGACTGTACCCAGTGCATGTATAAACAAACAAACAAACAAACAAATAAATAAATGAAACATGCCTCTATTTAAAAAAAAAAAATCTTTAAAAAAAAAAATAAATCTATCTTATGGCAAAAAGATTAACAGATCAATGGAATGGTATAGAATACAAAGATCCAAATACATGTCGGAATTTAATATATGGTAAAGGTGGCATTTGAAGTCAATGAAGAAAAAAAGATGGAATAGTCAATAAATGATCTTGAATTACCATGGGTAGCTTTCTGGAAAAAAAAATTAAAGTTGCATCTTCAAATTTCAGCTAGAACAAAAATTGAAAATTAAAGACAAACCTTTAAAAAACATGGACATGGACATATTTTTCCTTATAATCTGAGTAGAGAAAACTTCTAAAATCACACAAAAACTCTTTATTTTTAAAATACTTTATTTATTTTTATGTAGAACTTAGATGTAGGCCAGAGGTGTGTGTGTGTGGGGGGGGGTTGTTTGTGTGTGAAAGGATTCAACTGAGACAGAATGGGGGAGCATTTACTGAAAGGCACTGCTAAGGGGAGCAGTGGGAGAGAGAGGAGAGGTCTACTGTGCCATATGTGGGTCATCTCCCTGGCTGGGGATCAAACTCAGGCTGGTGATAGCACTGAGCCTTAACCCCTAGGCCACCATGGAGGCCCTACACACAAAAACTCTTTAGAGGTCAAATGGAATGACAAATCAAATTACACAAAATATAAATTAAAAAGACCAAAGAAGGGCCTCCCCCATGGCGCAGCGGTTTAGTGCTGGGCTGCGAAGCTGCCCACAGCCTCTGCAGCGCCGGTTCGATCCCCAGCCACCAGGCGAGGGTCCCCATGGCATGCAGACCTTTCTTGCCGCCCGCTGCTCCCCTCAGCAGTGTATTTCGTCAGTCTGCCTGTTCTGCTCTCCGCTCTGTCTCTGGTGAATTCTCTCACCATCTCGCGCTTCTGACTGTACCCAATGCTTGTGTGAATAAATAAATCTTTAAAAAAAAAAAATTAGATGACTCAAAGGATATCCTGAATACTTAAAATTGCTTGCAATTCTCAGAACTGAAAGGTTAATTTTTCTTATAGAGTGCTGCCAACAGATGAATAATAAAATGACCACTCAATACAAAAATGTGCAAAGGATGAGAAAAAATAAATATAAACAAATATATCACTTATAATTAAAGATTTACAAATCAAAACACCAATACAGTACAATTCATTTATCCTATTAGAAAAAACTAGAAAATGAATAACATTGCTGTCAAAGAAGGGTGTATACACTATAAGGCGCTCTGTGAGGTAGTGGTGGTGGCAGGGTAAACTGGCACAGTTTATACATAAGACAACTGGGAAATATGCATCAAAACTGAAAATGGGTATTACCTTTTGAACCATAATTTTTTAAAAAAGATTTATTTATGCATACAGGCCAGAGGTGTGTGTGGGGGGGAGGTGTGTGTGTGAAAGGATTCAACAGAGACAGGTGGGGAACAGAACAGGCAGACTGACTGAAATACACTGCTCAGGGGAGCAGCGGGCGAGACAGGAGAGGTCTGCTGTGCCATGTGGGTCAACTCCTTGGCTGGGGAGGGAACTAGTGCTGCAGTAGCTGCAAACTGCTTCTTAATGTTGACACTTAACCCCTTGCACCACCAGGGAGGTCCTGAACCATAAATTTCAACTCTCAATATTTATCTAACAAATATGCTCACAGACATATCGAGTAATGTATAAGAACATCCACTGCAGCAGGTGGGGATGGGTTAGCACAATTTAAAAGTTTATAAGTAAGGGGCAGGGTAAACAAATTATGGCACATATAGTAGTCAAAAAGAATGAGATGGTTTTATTTGTAATGAGATGAAACAAACTAAGATGTATTAGTGAAAACTGCAGGTTTGGGGCCTTCCTGGTGGCGCAAGGGGTTAAGCAATCTGCTACCAGGGAGCAATCCACATGGTGAAGCAGCCCTCTTCTGCCTGGCCTGCTGCTCGGTCTGCCTGCTCTGTTCCCCACTCTCTCTCTGGTGAGTCCTCTCACCCCTGCCCCCATCTCTGGCTTGTACCCCGGCTCTTGTATGCATAAATAAATCTTAAAAAAAACCCTGGAGGTTTGAATTTTCAGGGAATAGAAAGAAATAAAAAAAAGATCAGCATGGCCATACCACACAAAACAATACAAAGACATGATACTGGAGAACAGGCAAGGCCTGCTCACACCTTGTTAAATGAAGTTTGAAGGCTTTAAAGGCAAAACAGAAGTTTTCAGGTAAATGACTTGACTGTTATACAGATAATTCTGGTTGTTGGGAGAAAAGTAGATGAGGGTATAGTGCTTAGGTACGTACATATATGTAGCAGAAACATAAAGAAATGCAAGGGAATAATAAATGCAAGTTGGTGATCACCTCTGGTAAGGTAACCCATGTGGAGGTCGAGAGAAGGACACAATCAGGTCGGGAAACACAGAGGATGTAACAGTGCTCATGGTTTTATTTCTTATGTCAGTATTTGTTGTAGAATTACTTTATAAACATCTTCTGCCTTAAATATCTTATATTCATTTTTATTTTTTAAACAAGAGGGAACAAGGAAAGGCCATTTAGAGTATGTCTTAGGAAAGGATGGCCCAGATTAGGATGGGATGAGCGGTGAAGAAAAAGCTTGAATGAGTATAGCCTCAATATGTTGTAGACAGTCATTAAACAGGGGTACAGGGTCTCCCTGGTGGCGCAGGGGTTAAAGTCTCAGCATTATCTAACTATAGCCAGCCACCGCTGCATGAGTTCAATCCACCACCAGGAAGCTAACCCACATGGCCCAGCAGACCTCTCCTGTCTTGCTGCCTGCTGCTCCCCTCAGCAGTGTATTTCAGTCGATCTGCCTGTTCTGCTCCCCACTCTGTCTCTGGTGAATCCTCTCATGCCCAGCAGCTGTGGCCTACACCCCACCTCTTATATGCATAAAATAAATATAAATCTTAAAAAAAAAAGAAAGGAAGGAAGAGGGCCTCCCTGGTGGCACAAGGGGTTAAGCATCAGCACTATGAAGCTATCCACAGCCACTACAGCAAGAGTTCAATCACCAGCCAGGCAGCTGACCCACATGGCGCAGCAGACCTCTTCTGTCTTGCCCGCTGCTCCCCTCAGCAGCGTATTTTACTTAGTCTACCTGTTCTGCTCCCCACTCTCTCTGGCGAATCCTCTCACCCCCCACACCTCTGGCCTGTACCTCAGTTCTTGAATGAGTAATTTTTTTTTTTTTTTAAAAAGGATAGGTTAAAAAAAAAGTACAGGTATAGGTTTGGAGTAAAGATTAAGAGCACAATCTGGGTAACTCAATTCAAAGTACCTCTAAGTATCTAACTGAAGACAATGAACAGACAGCTGGGATCTGAAGAGGGGTCTGAGCACCAGAATAAAAACGGGGGAGCACTCAATATAGATGTGCATATCTCTCATTCTCTGAGCTTACCCATTCTGTGGCTTTCTAGAAAGCCACAGAGTGGATAAGCTCAGAGAGAGAAGGGGGTAATACTAAGGACCATGACTTGAGAAAGATGATCAATTAACGGTAGAAGGAAAGGGGTGGAGGGAGGGGAGCCTGAAGGAATAGCCAGAGCAAGAAGGAAAAATGAGAACCCAAAAGACAGGGTATTACGGGAAGGAAACGTCTGAATCCAAAGAAAAACACCCCGGATGGACAATTATAAATCCGAGATACGAGAATGAGTCAAAGGGAATTTACTAAAACCAGACAGAATCCAGATCCACTTTACTCTGAACATTCCCAAAAGGAATTCTATAACTCAGTCAAGGTAAATTATTTCCAATGAAAATAATCTTTATACCATTTGAGACCTGAATACAGTTTACAGAGATTAGAAAAATAGGGACATTTGAAATTTCCATTCCAATAGAGAAAAAAAAATTACTATGAAATCCTATACATTTATTTTGTTTCTATGATTTTAAATAATTTTCAAATTGCTGAATCTTTTTAGTATGTTAAACTGTAAGCATTTTAAGAGCAAAACTCACATAGTATTCATCTTTGAATCTTCAGCATCTAGCTCAGTGTCCAACTTAAGTACTTCACCAAAAAAAAAAAATTCACTGCGTGACTGAGCACCAGAACTTTTGTCCTAATTATGCTGGTGCTTCAGCAATGTAGCATCAAAGTAAAAGCTTTAACTGAGGGTTCTGCTTATTCCACTGAACATTTCTTTCAAAACAAAATGCTATCTACAGAGAAATGTCATCCTTGTCTAAGGAAAAAACACTTTAGGCAACACATTCCACAGGTCTGAGTGATAAAACCCAATTACTGTCAGACAAAGCAGTGTTTGCAAAATTCAAGACTGTACTACTTATGACAGTAGGTACTGCTGTCTGACCACTCATTCTTGAGAGCTGTGAAAAACAGCATTGCTCAGACTTAGAATAAGATACACAAAACATTTGAATGGGTCCTTACTTGCACACAAACTTAGTTGCACTTAGCTGATATTAACAGTTTGGAATCTTTTTCTATGTCTAAATTGCAAGTTAATGATATTAGGTAAAATCTATCTTGTCATACCTATTCTCAAAGGAATGTTCTACAAAAGAGTAATCCCATCATTTCTTTGCCTAAATTTGGATAGAAGCCACACATTTCTATGCTACAAGAAAAGCATGCATTCAGAAACAAGTAATTTCAGTCCCAGTTGCATTTAACTATCCAGATTAACTTAATTAAAAAACAACAACAAAAGAACACAGCTCATTTATTCTGAAATGTGAACGAAATTCAAATTTTAAAAAACCCAGCTTTTTGGAACTTGTCACTTTGCACTGAATTGGGCTTGAAACTAGCACTAAACGCACACACTGTGTATGTTAAGAGAAGGATGCTCTGAATTTTAATTGCATCTTTGTATTCTAGTATTCCAATTATTGAACTGCTAGGTGAATCTGGAGTTGGAAGGAACCTTTGACTGAATTACATAAATACAAAATAAAAATCAGTAAATGGGTAACATTACTGATAAGATTGTTATGTTGAAGATACTTTACTTAAATTCTTTGGATTAAAAGTTAAAATTCAATTCTACCTTCATGAACCGAATAGAAAGTTACTGAGTCCTTTTGCTCTTTGTTAGGAAAATTGTGGTGGCTACCTACACCAATGATAGCCACACCGCCTAAAGGAAGCTTAAAGCACTGATTGTTGAATAGGATGTTTAAAATGCTCTGGAAAAGTGCACAACGGTTTAAGACAGGGAGTGAATAATATTAAGTCAAATATTAAATATTAAAACATACAAATCAGGACAAATATTAACAGGGGGACTTCCATATAATTTCTATGGATTCCCTTCAAAACGTTCCTTGCCTTTAACACTCTTTTCACAAAGATCTGGCAAAAACGACGAACACAGATTTGTTTACCAGGGCTTTTTACCTTTTACCCATAAAGCTATTTTCATGTTCCTTTAATTCTGCCATTAAGCACTTGAGAAATCCAAAGCAACCCTATGCCGAACTCCAAAAATTATACAAACAACAACAAAAACCCAATCAGCAAACATAACCACGATTCACAGTATTTTTAGTTACGCATTCGCCAACTAAGTTTATTTCCCTGCATTCTTATTCTGAATAACACCTAAATGCTCCTTCCGAGGGAAAAGGATTATGATCCCTAAATTACTTCCTTTTCCTACACATACTATTTCCTACACATACTATTTACTATTTAAAATCTCATTCGCTCCTACAGCTCGGCTTTACAGCACTTCCACATACACTCGCCGGGACGGACTCGGAACATGAACATAATCATTGCAGATGCCCCAGGAACAGACCACAACGAGGGGGCAGAACTTACTCTAACTTGATTTAAGTCGCTTCCACCGAGAACAGGCTCGAGGCCGCTAAAATAAAGCGCGGGCACGAGGAGCTCTGCACCCCGGCCGGCGCTCAGCGGACCAAAATGCCTTCAGAGGAGAAGACCAAGATAAAACTCTCGCATTTCGCCAAGAAAAAGTCCTCCTCGGCTCAGACACCACCGCGGAACAGCGCGGGGGGCCCGGTCTACACCTCACATTTAGGGTCAATCTTCCCATCCGAAGCCCCAAAGCCGCCCCCGCCCCGCCGCCGCCCGCAGCGCCCGCTCCGAAGTCTGAGCCTGGAGACTGAGCGCGAAGGGGGGCGGGGGGAGAACCCACAAAACACCAGTCGCCCGAAGTTTCAAGAAGCGGGAAAAAAATGAGTTTAAACAAACAGGACGTCTCGCTGCAGCCGCGGCGGCCCCTCCCCCGCCCGCCTCCCCTCAGCCGGGACCCCGCTCTCCCGCCACCCATTCCCGGGGCGGGGGCCCGGCCGCGGGGCGTCGGGGGGGCCCGGCCGCGGGGTGTCGGGGGGGCCCGGCCAACCGCCCGCGCGGGGGACGGCAGGGCCGGCGCGGAGACAAAGCCCAGCCCGCCGGGCGCCCCGGCGCCGGGGCCGGCCCTGCGCCCCTAACCGCCCGGGGGGGCGAGCACGGCCGGGGCGCCCCCGAAGTGCGCGCCCGGGCGCCGCGGGGCTCCCCGCTCGTCCGCTGAGGCCCGGGCCCCGCCGGCCGCTTCCCTCCCAATTCGGGACCCGCGCGCCCGAGGACAAAGCGGAGGGCGCGCCGAGGGCAGCGGCGGGTCGCGACGGCCCCGGGCGGGGCGGGAACCCCCCGCCGCCCCCCGCCCGGGCCCCCGGCCCCCCGCGGGTTCCCGCCTCCCCGCGGGCCCCGCCCCCGCCCGCGGCGCCCCGCCGGCCCCTCGGCCGCCCCTCACCGGGCGGCGGGTTCCCCCGGAGCCGCCTCCGCCGCCGGGCCTCGGCCCGCCCCGCCGGCCGCCGCCTCATGGGCCCCGCGTCGCCATCCCGCCGCCGCGCCCTCGCCGCGCCGCCTCCCGCGCCGCCGCCGCCGCCGTCCCCGGCCGAGGCCGAAGCCGCTCCCGCCGCAGCCTCTCGCGCCCGCCGCCCGGCCCGGGAGGCGCCTGCGCACTGCGCGCCGCGTGGGGGCGGGGGCGGCCCGGCCGGCCCGGGGGCGAGCGGGCGGGGGGCGAGCGGGCGGCGGCACGTGGCGGGCGGGGGCGCGAGTGCCGGGCTCCCCGCGGTCGGTCCCGGGCGCTCGGGCGCGGCGCGGTGGGGCTCACCCGCGCGGATCCGGCCGCGGGACGGGCGCCTCCAGCCCGAGTCTCGTCGCGGGGGGCGGCGCGGCGGGACCCGCCCTGCCTGGGTGTCCGGGGTCCCCCGAGAGTCCGGGCGCGTCTCCGGCGCGCGGCCGCGGCCGTGGTCCGGCGGGAGCGCGACGCCGACGCGGGCCCAACTCCGGGGCTACCCGCCCGCGAGGAGCCGCGCGGCGCGAGCCATCCCGCCGCCCCCTGAATCCCGCCTTTTAGTCACGTTCTAGATACTTTTGAGGTCCCGGGCTGCTGGGATTAGCAAGACCCTAATTGGCCGTTTCCTCTTAACCCCTGACATCCCGTCAGGCTCCCTTTCAGAGGACCTCCTGAAAAATGTGTGTGCAGAGGAGTCTCTCCTCTTAAACTGCCTTGTAGAAATCTGAGCACTCTGCAGGCGCTCGAAGTGGGAAGGCATGCTAAGGAAAGGGAGAAGACTTTATTTTGTGCTCCTGAATTGTCTCATTTAACCATCGCAGCACAAAAGGATAAACTTTTACTTTACCCTTTCGACCAGAGTGCACTTGAAGCTCTAACAAGTTAGGTGGCTTGCAGCAGATCAAACTCTCCCCACCCAGACAGCCCGGCCCCCAAAAGCTGCAAACTTGCAACTGGGCAGCAGGCCCACTGATAGTTATGTGTGGTCGGTATGCTGTGTTCCAAAAATATGAATTGTCCATTAAAAAAAAAAAAAAAACACTTGCATTTCTGACTTCTCTCTAAAAAATGAAAAAAAAAAAAAAAAAAAACCCACCACCCAGCTCCTTTTAATCCTCTTATTTTCACCTGGAAGCTACTTCCCAGTAACTTTTGTTTATCCTGGGCAGGCACTTCTCCCCACTCAGCTGCTTAAATCATTTACATTACCTGCTTGACCTGTATTTAAGTTCCCCTTCAGTATCTGCTCCTCCAATCTTCCTTTCCTCCATTATCATGCTCCCTCTCTACAAATGCATTTAAAATGAGAAAGCTATAAAATGTGAAAGCTATAAATATATGAAAATCTGAAGAACATGTTAGCTATATACATGAGACAGCATTGTAATGCCAATTAAATATGAAAGCCCACATATCCTGCTAGTGCAGGTCTAAATTGGTACAAACCACTTTGGAAAACTGGCAATACCTACTAAGGCTAATCCTATGAATACACTGTGACTCTATGGAATGGAAATGTGTGCAGATGTTTGCCAGAATACTTGTGGTAGCATATTTCTAGCAGCTGTATTCGTAAGTCAAAAAATTGGAAACTCCCCAAATGCTCATCAACCTTGAGTGACTAGGATGAAAAGGTAAGTTTTGTTATATTCTCATAGAGGTGTACTATGCAACTATACATAACTGTTGTAGAGCAACCCCATCATTTCCCCCTAACATAACCACTAGATGAATGTCACAAAATTTTCCATTTATGTAAAGTTCAAAATCTGGCCAAATTTTGCTGATGATGTAAAGCTAGTGGTTACCGGCTGCAGAGGGGAGGAAAGTTACTAGAAGGAAGCATGAAGGGGATTCTGAGTGAGTCCTATTTTGTTCTTGAGCTGGATGGTGATAAGGAGCTGTTCTCTACTGGCGCATCTGGGCTGTACCCTTGCTAGTGTACTTTTCTGTGGCCTATTAAACTTCAATAGAAACCTTGAAAATGGTGTTGTCATTTGATTATGCATGTGTCATGTATATATAAGTAAAAGCAAATATGTACTATATATAATCAAATGTTTTATATATATATAATAAAGTGATTATGTATAATATATATAAAATCAAGTGTTATATTGTTGTAGAGCAACCCCGATACAAAACGGGGTGCCTGACTGTGGGTCCTCACCCGCGCGCTTAAAAGGACTTATCAATGCTCTACTGCAGGCACACGCGAAAGGTTCATAAAAGGTTTATTTACAAGGGAAGGGGAAATGAGGAAATGTACAGCTCAGGGAGAAAAGTGGGAGACAAAGTTTTAAATGAGTCCTACCCGATCCGCCGATCTGGAATCCCAAATGGCGCTCTGAGAGCTGGCCGCCAGCCAGGAGCCGTGAAGCCAGGAGGCGAGCGATAGCGAGCCCCCCAAGGCCCACGTGTTTGGTTTTTATATCCAACCTGGCTGCCCAACTCCACCCTCAGGTCCCAGCCACCCTCCCTTTGGTGGTGACGGGATTGGGATTTGTCTTTCCCAATGTCTTGATGGCTTTAGTCTGGAGTGGGGGTGGGGTCCACAAAGCCTGTATGGGATTAGCTCAGGACATCCTATATTGGACAATTTATATTGTTAGGGGGAAAGGATGTCCTGAGCTAATCCCATACAGGCTTTGTGGACCCCACCCCCATTCCAGACTAAAGCCATCAAGACATTGGGAAAGAAAAATCCCAATCCCGTCACCACCAAAGGGAGGGTGGCTGGGACCTGAGGGTGGAGTTGGGCAGCCAGGTTGGATATAAAAACCAAACACGTGGGCCTTGGGGGGCTCGCTGTCGCTCGCCTCCTGGCTTCACGGCTCCTGGCTGGCGGCCAGCTCTCAGAGCGCCATTTGGGATTCCAGATCGGCGGATCGGGTAGGACTCATTTAAAACTTTGTCTCCCACTTTTCTCCCTGAGCTGTACATTTCCTCATTTCCCCTTCCCTTGTAAATAAACCTTTTATGAACCTTTCGCGTGTGCCTGCAGTAGAGCATTGATAAGTCCTTTTAAGCGCGCGGGTGAGGACCCACAGTCAGGCACCCCGTTTTGTATCGGGGTTGCTCTACAACAATTTTATATATACATATATATATAATCAAGTATTCATTTGGCATGATTTCCCTGCAATTCTCTCCTGCTTCACCCACTGATCCCCTCAGCAGTGTACTTCAGTCAGTCTACCTGTTCTGTCTCTGGTGAATCCTCTCATCCCCCACACCTCTGGCTTGTACCCCAGTTCTTGAATGCATATATATTTCTTAAAAGAATAAAACATTTGTCAAGTATCCCAGTATGAGTTTTCTTGCAGGTACATTGCTCTATAAATGTCATTTAGTTCAAGTTTGTCAATCATGTTGCTCAGATCTTCTCTATCTTTTCTTTTTGCCTGATTGTTCTATCCAGAATGAGAAGGCATGTTAAAATCTCCCATTTATGTAGATTCCTCTATTTCTATGTTGAGTTGTATCAAATTTTATTCATTTACAGTAATGTCATATAAATTTTGAATTGTTACAACAAAAAAAAGAATAAACCAAAGTGTCCATTAGAATGTGAGCTCCCTGAAGGCAGGATCACTGCATTCCAGCTCCTGGAGCAGAGTCCAGCATAGTGGGTGTTCAGTGAGTCTCAGCAAAGTGAATGGGTGAGTGAAGGCTCACCCTTTCTAGCAAGAAAAGACTACTGGAGGGAGGAAAAGTAGTCCAAACTTCAAATGGGGAAATGGGCCTGGTTTCTAGCCTCTGGCAGGAGCGGCAGAGCTAGGCGCTGTGAGAACCACATCACTTCTTATTCACAAGGGGCCAGGCAGGAAAGGATCAAAACCTAGTTTGAGAACTTGAGAGTCACCCTGGGGCTCTGTGGTTTGGGAACTGTAGGGTCAACTGAAGACTGCAATGTGTCACTATTTCCATTACACATTTTCCAGGGTCTCCACTTGGCTGGTAAACTCAGAGCAAATTCTTCTGCCCTGGAGGATGGGAGCAGAGGCCTGGAGATAGGTAGGATTTGAGAAAGTTCCCTGTCTGCCCGGGGAAGCCCTGCCTACTCCAGACTGACTGGATAATAAGGAAGAATTAAAGTTCTTGATTACTTCTGCTAATGGGAGGGGTGTATTAGTAGCGCCCCCTCTCCCCGACACCTCCCAGCAGTTTTAGTCATCTGTGGGACACAACCACTTCTCCCTGTCACAGGAATTGACTGAAGCAGATTCTTGTGTTGTCAACAGCTTTTTCTGAATAGCTAATGCAACAGTAAGATCCCCCCCGCCCCAACAGTTTTTCCCAAAGCCCTGTTAGTTTCTTTATATTAACGCTGGATTTTAAGTTAAGGTCAGTTTACTTACAAATGAGAAATGTGCAGGAGTTGGTGGGGGGAGAAGGGTATGGGAGCTGAAGACCTGCTGAGGGACCACCCATCAGGCAAGGACTTCTGCACACAGCCAGGACTGCCCTGCCTTGGGTGAGAAGGGGTGGGGTAGGTGCACATCCTTGAATGTCTGGAGCCCTGGGATCAGAGGTCAGGTCAGGACTGCTCAGCTGTTTGCCCTCTTGTAATTTCTAAGATGGTGTGAGAATGAGATGATGTGATGAGATGTATAAGAAATCACATTATTGTTACATAACCTTGTTGTTAATTTTTTCCCCCCTTCTCCTTCAGGCCCAGAAGTTAAGAATGTTATATGTTTTCATTGTTAAGTGGTTCCTGGTGGTTGGATCATTACTTGCTGTGTGAGCTGAGTTCGTTACTTAACCTCCTGGCTTCCCATTCTGTAACATGGGATGAGATCTACCTGTTGCAGGCTGTCATGAGGATTAAATGAAATGTGTGCAAATGCCTAAATCTTAGCAAGACCTTAATTGGCGGTTTCCTCTTAACCCCTTAAATCCCATCAGGCTCCTTTTCAAAGACCTCCTAAAAAATGTGTGTGCAGAGGAATCTCTCCTCTTAAACTGCCTTGTAGAAATCTGAGCACTCTGCAGGCGCACTAAGTGGTAGGAAGGCATGCTAAGGAAAGGGAGAATACTTTATTTTGTGCTCCTGAATTGTCTCATTTTACCATTGCAGTACAGGCTTTCAAGATATTCGTCCCTTCCCATAGTGTGCTTTAGACAAGCTGGGTAATAAGCCCTCATTCAACACAAGGACCTTAGCTAGACATTTCAAATCTGAGACAGGGTTCCTAAGGTCTCTATGGCAGCTCAGGATTTTTCCTTTTCACGATATGATTCCAGGTCGGCATCGATATACCTTGATTCACCATTGTCCACACTTTTAGAATCATTTAAATGTGAGCAGTATCCCCAGGAAGATTAGTGGGTACTACAAGAACTTTCCTGGGCCTGTGGCTTTTGGTGCTGTCCTTGGTCAAATGCTGCAAGGTCCTTGGAACCCAATGCCTACTTTCAGAAGGAGAGGGGGTTTCACACCCTCCCTACTCCAGGCACCTTCTAGAGGCTGCCTCAGTTTAGCCACATCATCTGGAAACTTCCACTGCCCCTGCCTGTTCTTGTAACCTAATTCTTTGCCCAAGTCTCTCCCCTGTGATTCACAAGCCCTTCAGCCTGGGTCCTTCCCCTTCCAAGCCCAACTCAGAGCATCCTCTGTTCCTTGTCAAGTTCATTCCCTCACTCACAGCTCTCCTCAGCTCCAGGCAAAAGCTGCCCTACGTTCCCTCCCTTCCTCCGTCTGGTCCCTCAGCTCCCTTGCGCTATATATAGCACAGCTGTGCCTTAGATTGTGCAGAGCTTCAAGTCTTTCTTTCTTCCCTACTCCAACACAATAGCTGAAGCGTCCAGTTGGGGCAGGGAAGCCCAACAAGCCAGGGTTTGGAGAGGGACAAAAAAGGCTGTGTTGAATTTAGGACCACCCAGAATAGGGTAACCTTCCATCTGTCCTCAGGGACTTCCCACTTGTCCCCTTCAGGAGGAATCATCTTATTTAACCCTTGCAGTGATCCTGTGGGCAGCTGCTGTCTCACTCGTAGAGGATGACATAGACTCAAAACCGCTGAAGGTTTTGGTGCACAGGGAAAAGACCCCCATCCCTCTGGGGTCCGATGAAAGAAACTAACATCTGACTGATTAGGAAAAAAGCCAAAATTTAGCTCTCCTGTTCACCTGTGATGATACAGGTGTTTTTCACAAAACTCTTCCTTTGGCAAACAGGAGCAGCAGCTTTCCTGCCCACCTGTGACTATGCAGGTGCCTCTTCCTGCTTTTTCCTAATAAATCTATCCTTTAAAAAAAAAAAAGCCAAAATTTAAAAACATACATATAGAGATTTAGTACATGTTATTTTTTTTTTCTTATCAGTTTGTCTAATGTTTATTTGCCAGCCTAGAATGCGGAAGGGCATGGGAAGGTTCTCCTGCACCCTGACAGTGGCATCAGACCACGTGTATAGAGTGGTCGGTCAGTTAACTGACCCCACACGACTCCTTCCTACACTCAGGATCTACTAAATCTGTTTGCATCATCACTAGAATCAAAGAATTCTAATTCTCTAAATTAGAATTTCTATTAGCATTACCTGATCCAGAAGAAAGTAAGGTTTACTAAGCAAATTACTAATGTAGAAATGCTTAAATTGAAACTGCTATTAAAAACTTGGCATATTAACAAAAATGATGCTATCATTATTTTATCTTATGTTTACTTAAGCAGGACTCCACAGAAATCTGTTCCTTGAAGTTTTAGTTACTGTATGTTCTCAAAAGTTTTTGCAGTAAAACACAATTTATTTCTTCTTAGACTTTCCTTCTACTTTACATCCAGTCTCTCAAGTTAGCCCAGAGCAGTGAGATTTGATTTTATGAATGCTTAGAAATCTGGTCCTATTTTTTCTCTCACATACTGTGACCTTGGGCAAAACATGTAACTTAAGCCTCAGCTTTCATCTGAGAAATGGGAAGCATAACAGTGCCATTGTCAGGACTGAATAATCTACTCATAGCAGTTAGCAAACTTCTTGACCCATAGGCATGCAGTAATTCACAGCAGCTATTATTTTTTTCAGTTTTAGGCTGAGATGCTGTGAGAGCATGTACATAATCTTAGTAGGAGAAGTTGAACTTCCCTCTGATTTGGCCCGTCCTCCAAAGAAGGTGACCCTTTCTTGTCCTGTGTCATCCAGGCATTTCCATCCCTCTGCTTTTGGCCTTTACCATCCCTCTCTTGAGAATTCAGGCTGCTGCTGGGACAAGGAGCAGCAGCATGGGAGAGTGTGTGTGAATGACTGGGAGGAGAGTTCCCATGGACGCTGGGGATATGTGAAGGCCCTGGGGAGCTGTTGTAACCTTGAGTCTCTTCTGAGCAGTGAGTGCTGGGGAGAGAGAGCCATCAGCTGCTGGACAAGCCAACTTAGGACAGACACGTGGGCTGAGAGTCATCTATGGCAGAAGCAAAGGCCTGGGGTGGAGTGGGACTCTCCAGAGCACCCCCAATCTCTCATTTGCTCAGCAAGAAGGTACTTTTTCTTCTCCTAATCTAGGGTAATACAGATTAATTAGCATCCCTAAGCCTCAGTATCAATCGCAGACCCCTGGGGAGTACACTAGGTGTACAAACTGAAGCGAGCCAGACCTGGGCACAGGTTATGAGAATGTCTAGGGGTGTGCCCTCACATGATTCACTTAGCCCCTCAGAAGTTCATTTCCCTTGTCGATGAACAAAATACTACTTACCATTCAGAAGAGTTGTGTCCAAATGCCTTGGATAGATAGGTCACTAACTCAGGTCACGCATGTCTGTGTGACATGAGTGAGCATCGCCCCCAAGTATAAAGAGCTCTGAAGAATGCTCCAGTTGTTGCGAACTTCTGGACAAATCTCTTCAGTTCAGAAAGCATCCCTGAAGTGATCAAATTCAGAGAGCCTGCCTCCCACAGGTGGGGCATTTTCTACATTGTACATTGTTCATAACAGTATTTGAGACAGGGCCTCTCTGGTGGTGCAAGGGGTTAAGTCTCAGCACTATGAAGCTACCCGCAGCCACCGCAGTTCAATCCCCGGCCAGCCAGAGCTGACACACATGGCGCAGCAGACCTCTCCTGTCTTGCCCGCTGCTCCTCTCAGCAGTGTATTTCAGTAGATCTGCCTGTTCTGTCTCCACTCTGTCTCTGGTAAATCCTCTCACCCCTCTCATCGCCCACCTCTGGCCTATACCCCAGCTCTTGTATGCATAAATAAAATAAATCTTAAAAAAAAAAAGAGTATTTGAGCCAGTATAACTTAAAGGGGAACCCAGGATCTCGACCCATTTTTGCCTCTATATTCCCATCTCAGTTCTCCATATCCAGTCATCTCCGAGCCAGCCACTTGTCCTTGGGAAGCAAATGACTGAATGGAGTTACAGATTCTCCTCTGTCTGGTGTTACTTTCCAGGGCCTGGAGCTCTGGCCTGGAACTCAGCAGATGGGGGGTTAAGACTGATGTCCTACCCTATCTCCTCCCCTCTGTTCCTGACTTCAAAGCTTTCATAAAGCCTGTCACTGCTTCCCTGACCCTATAGTGGCAGCTCCACCATCAAATCTTGGCCAGTTCCTGGCTGGCTGCTGGTGCTCCACTGTGTAGCTGTCTCCTAGGGTAAGCAACGGCGTGGGCAGTGCCTGCTCCCCCAGGAGAGGAGCAGCAACTAAGAGTATAAGTTGCTGCAAATAGGGAGTTAGTCTCATGGTTGGATTTAGAAGGCACCCCACAGGGAGAACGCATGGTCTGAGGACTGACTTTGGGTCGCTGTCTAGTTGGTGATTAGGCCAGACATTTGCAGGTGTTTACAAGTAATAGGGGTCACCAGCCCAGGGGTGCAGGTAAGGGGTTGGTAATTGCAGAGAACTGGAGAGAGACGGACATGGAAACAGGAGCAGCTCAGGAACAAGACTTGTTACGTGAGTATTCATGTCCGAAACTTATGCTCAGTCACACAAGTCAATGTCCAAATATTTAAGCCTCTGGCGATTTGGTAATGAGTGTAATGCTGTCTGGGAAGGCTCTGGCTCCCTGGGGCCACATCCTGCTCTGTTGCTCCCCCAGGAGCAACCGTGACAGACTCAAGGCCAGTGGGGGCTTCAGAGCTCAAGGCCTCTTCCTCCCACCCTCATCTGTGGATTTTTCCAGCTGCTTTTCTTGGCCGAAGGATCACACCCATTGGGATGCAGATGGGGCAGGGGAAAGGAGAGAAAACTGAAGTCAGGAGGAGCTGGGGAGGAGACAGATGTTAGGAAGGAGATGGAGAAATGGCGTAGAGGTCCAGGCATCTGACAGTACAGGACACCTTTTCAAGTAGAGGCTGTGCTGAGCATGGTAAGAGGGCCGAAAGGCACCTCCTTCCTTCTGCCTGAGGAAAACCGGAGTTCTTATTGTGCGGTGCCTTCTTCTAGGACTGGGCTGGAGCCTAGGAACCCCGCCTGTCAACACCTGGGACCAAGAGCATGTCTGCTAATAAAGGCTGGTGGGTGCCACCCGAGGGCGAAGACAGTGTGTCTGAGAAGTTCCTGAGGAAAACCAGGGAGTCTCCACTGGTGCCGATAGGTGAGTGGGAGAAGGGGAGGAGGGGAGGGGCTTCGCCCTAGGCGTGAGCCAGCACTGGAGGTGCCCAGGGACAGAGGGGGTCTTCCTTCCAACAAAACCAGAGTCTGGGTAGGTGGAGGAGGCAGTTCACAGAGTGCAAGGAATGTGGGGAATCTGGGGGCACCCATACCACCATCAGATGGGGAGGAGCAGTTTGGGGTCACCCAGGGCTGCCTTCCTCCAGGCCCTGGGAAAGGAGGAACATGGTAGTACCAAGATGCAGGAGCCATCGGTGCTTGGAGAAGGGCCCAGAGCAAAGCTACGGGGGCCAGGAGAGCCAGGATGGGTGCTGTGCCTGTGGGGGAGGGGTGTCACTGGAGGGAGGCCACCACTTTGACAATGCCATTGAGAGGACGAAAGTAAATATTCTAAGAGCACCCCTCCCCATTCCCAGTGAAGCAGCAGTTTATCCACACACCCAGCCAGTCTAGGGAGGCCTCTCAGGATAGTTGTGCCTGGTGGCTGAGCCCAGAGCACCTGTTCTCTGACGGCAGGTATAGGAGGTTGCCTGCTGGTGGCCGCCTACAGGATTTACCGGCTGAAGGCGCGGGGTTCCACCAAGATGTCCATACACCTGATTCACACCCGGGTGGCAGCGCAGGCTTGTGCCGTGGGTGCCATCATGTTAGGTGAGTAGCTAGGTGGGGTCACAGCAGACTGCAGGCAAAGCTGGCTGTGAGCCCAGGCAGTCCCTGTTCCCTACATGGGGTCTGCATCATGTCCTTGGTGAAGCCCCCATACTGAGACAGTCTCAGGGTTCCCTGTCTAACATCCTGTCCCAGCCCTGTGGGGAAGTGCGATCTGTTTCCTGAATTTGTCCTAGAGGTAAGGAAAAGCACGTGATGGAACACACATTGGATCTCTCTGGATCAAAGGGCAGACAATTGCTTCCTGTGTATGGGTGGGCAGATTCCTTGCTCTGGGCCTCAGTGTCATGTGGTGATGACCACCTGATGTGCTTACTGCACAGGGCGCTATGAAACTTCCCAGACAGGTAACATATGTGACATTCCTCTGTGAACGCAAAGTTTTGTCACCCTAAGTTGTGGTCAGGTGCTTGCGGCAACTGTTGAGACCAGTGGGGAGAGGTGAGTCGGGAAGTTGGACTCTCAAAGGAACGGCAAGAGTTGGAACCGGGGCGCCACACCTGCACACCTGGGAGAGCTAGCACGTGCGCTCAGGCATCAGTGCCAAGGGGCATTCTTCCCTCTCCCAGGTGCTGTGTACACGATGTACAGAGACTACATCAAGAAAGCAGCGGAGGATGCCGGGGAGAAGTAGCACCCCCCAGGGTCTGCAGCAGTCAGACCCTCTTAAATCTACCCCTGCGATACTCCTAATAAAGTAGTTTTGAGGAAAGTCTACAGACTCTTCTTCCTATGGGGGAGAGCAGAGGATGGGGCTGGTAGTGGCTGATGGGAGGGTTAGAAATCAGAATTCTGGCTCCCAACTCCAGGGCTAGGGAGACTCTTAAGGGGTAGAGGAGGAAGAATAGACTCTGAGCCCAGAATCCCAACAACTCCCAGGCCATCTCCGGTCCCACCTAGAAGCAGTGTGGCAGAGAGGCCTGAATGTGGAGTGGGAGCAGGAGGGTGGGCAGTGAAGAGGTCTCAGTGCTCATGGGAACACTGAATTATGAGGCAGGTGTTCCTCCCGCCACAGGCAGCTTCCCTGGGGACCCAGCAGGAAAAGGCTGCAGCTGGGAGCACAGACAGTGAAGCCTCACGGGAGACAACATATATCCAGAACCCAAGTGCCAGGACACAAGTATGCTGGAGGGAAGGGAGAGGAGGGACAGGGATGAAAGGAACAGATCAAGGCAGAGGTCAGAACATTCTGTTCACTTATAAATCATGTCTAAATTCAAACTTGTTAAAAAAAAAAATTCCACGTAAATCCTGAAGACAAGGCCCCTTGGGGTTTAACCCCTTGGGGTTAAACACTTTGATCCCCTGGTCCTTCCCTGAGCCCAAGTTCCACTCTGTTCCCTGGGAATGGAGCCAGGCAGAGGCC
This sequence comes from Talpa europaea, assembly GCF_964194135.1. Classification (NCBI taxonomy): domain Eukaryota; kingdom Metazoa; phylum Chordata; class Mammalia; order Eulipotyphla; family Talpidae; genus Talpa; species Talpa europaea. Next base: position 122,354,856 of record NC_140074.1, read on the forward strand.
ACAGAAAGAACCAGGAGGTGAAATGCTCCTCCCTCTGCGGGGCTCTGGGCTGGAGGTTCCCCAGCGTTAAAGATGGCCCCGTCGGTTCCCAGATGATCTCTGACAACATGAAGTCCAAGCCACACCAGGTCCCCCTGCAAGTCCAAGCTGCAGCCCCTGCAGGGAGCAGGCGCTGCCTGCAGTCCTGGCACTCACATGGGGTAATTGAGCACGACGTCCTGCTTGGCAAGCTCCAGCAACATAGGATCGTCGAAGAACTTGCTGATGCTCACATCTTCACTCAGGCCCTGCAGGACGTGACACAAAGCCAAGAATGAGGCCAACGTGGCACTTACTGAGCTGGGGGTGTGTGGCAGACCTGAGTTTGAGTGGGAGGCTGGTCGGGGTGCAATGTCGGCCAGGCCTTTTCAGGAACCAGGCCTTCGGGGTATCATCGTGGGGAGGAGGCCTTCCTGCCGCCGGTCCCATCTGGTTGGCCTGTACACATGGGATCTTTCTACACTCCACAGTCATTCACTCTCAGTCTTTGGGAAAAGGGTCCAAAAGGAAGAAAAGAGAGATCGAACTCTTGCTGAGACCCCTGGGGCGGGCAATGGGCCTGAGGAATGCCTACCTTCCTACGACGGGTTTTGATCATGAATTCCCGGGCCAGGTGGGGAGCTGGCTGTGGCTCGAGGGGGCGGATGACAATGCTCTTGTCCAGAGGGTCACCAGGCACAATCTGAAAGGCAAAGGGATTTCAGATGGTCCAGGCAGACCTCCCAGAGCACAGAGGCATAGAAGAGGACTCTTCTCTAGGATGTTAGAAATCTGTTGAGAGAGGATTAGCCTTGTAGAGGCAGAAGGTCAAACTGGCCAGTCTGCACCATTTTCTCACCTGCCAATGGTGGAAGACAGACAGGGAAAAGGCTTGCCCCTGAGTGTGAGTCCGCAGATCAGTCTCAAAGCCAAAAGAGTCGATGGCTGGAATGAAAGCTTTGATGGTGTAGAGAGGGGAGCCTGGAATTGGTGCATCCTGAGTCACGTGCCCCCTAAGAGAGAGAAACAAAGGCGGAGCCCCCGGTTCTACAGAAGCCAAAAGCCAAGAAGCAATCTGCCCCCAAATGTATCCCAACTTTGAGCTGCCACCAGAAACAGAATAGCCACAAATACAAACAAAAGACAGGTAAGGCTGGGGCTCAACATAATTCCATACGGAAGTGAACTGGGCAGTGACTTCTGGGCAAAAGTGGGGACACTGACAGGACTAGGTCACAGACATTGCCACTGTTGACACGCTTCAGTGCTTTCCCCAGGAGTTCTCTGAGGAGAAGGAATCTCAAATTTGTGGTTAAGCTGGCCACTGCCTCAGTCTGGTTCCTACTTCCTTCTGGAAAATCAGTTCAGTAGGTTTCAGGAATGGAGAGGGGCAGGTGGGGAGGCTAATCTCCTTCCCCAAGGTAGGCAAGTTCCTTCTGCTCTGTTCTTGCTCTCCACATTCTTCCTGAGAGGCCTGGGCTGCTCACCTGCGTCTGGCCAGGACAGTATAAACAGCAGAGACGCAATCAGCAGGGGCCTGCACCTCTACAAAGTAGTAAGGCTCCATCAAACGAGGAGTAGCCTGTAACAGAGCAAGAAGAAAAGGCTCCTCAGGTTGGGGAAGGCTGGGGAACTGGGCCCCAGCTTGAGCCCTAGGCAGGACAGCCACACTCACCATGAGGAAGGCTGAATAGACCACTCTCCTGGCTGTGGGGATGATCTGGCCTCCGCCCCGGTGCAGGGGTTCCTGGGCAACCACTGCATCCAGGATCTTAAACTTGACATTTCGAATCACTGAAAAGGAGAGAGGGGAGCTGACTTGGGAAGGTTATGGGACACATCAAGAGCCCATGGACAGAGCAGCAAGGAGTCTCTTGCTGCACTGAAGCCACCTTGCAGCCACAAAAGGTGGCAGAAAATCACCCTGCCAAGTAGGCATTATAACAATACACAGGCCTGTGACAAAGAGGTCCAGAGTTAAGTCTGCGTCCTCAGTGTTTGTTTTAGGCACTCAACATCCCAGAGCTCCCCTAGAAGCTTGTATGTTTATTTGGCAGTTGTTTATTTTTAGATGCACAAGTTCTAAGAATTGTACATCTGTTCCCACTAAGTCCGATTTTGGTCTGCAAATCACTCTGATCCCATCTTCCTCTTGATGCCCATTCCTTCTCTGGAATGAAGTACTAATGTCAGTCTACAATGACTTCATTTCCAGGCTGTACCAAGTGACAGCACCAGGATAGGAAGGGAGAATGAAGGAAGTTGGCTCAGGACATGCAATGGCCCTGTGGGCCCCAAGCACTGCTGCCAGATCCCGCAGGTGCGTCGCTCCACCTCACAGACCCAGGTGCAAGGCCCCAGGTGGAGGGGCTCGCAGACTTACATTCATCACAGAGAGGCCCCTCTCTGGTGCCCCACTGGAAACCTTGAACAATGCTGTCCTTCACTGAGCCAAGGAGGGCCTTGTCCACCTGCATGGAACATGAGGGAGGACCCCTTAGCAGACATGCTGGAAACAGCCGAGAGTTCACAGGGAGAAGGGAGGCCCGCGGGTAAAGGGTTACTCTCCTTCACCAGCAGACAGAGAACATTTTCAGGAGAACACTTCCCCTCAAGAGCTCAGAGACTGCCACACTGGTAGCCAGCAGGCTGAGTACCTCAGAGGGGAGGGTATCATCCACCAGGATGTTGGGGCCAGTGGCATCAGGGCCAAAAGCCCAGATGGAACGGGCAGCCAGCAGATCCCAATCATACTTGGTCTGGAAGAACTCTCCCAGCTTCTTCCTGGGGAAGGAAGAGAAAAAGGAACACTCTGACAGCTCTGTGATTGCTGGCTGCTGGGGCCACAGAGCCTGCCTTTCTGTAGGTACCCACACAACGCCCAGACAATAGCAAAGGGGGAGACCAAATAAATCGCTCCCCACAAGGACATGTGGTACAAGACCCGGCAGGTGAGCTGGGAGCCTGTTTGCCTCCTGCCTGGGAATCAGAGCCATTGCCCCACCTGTTCCACGTGATCTGGACCACCTCGTTCTCTATGTCCTCTGCGAGGCCCTTCTCAAGAGGCTCAGCAATCATAGTGATCTTGTTCCTAGTCAGAAAGGACATGGGAAATGAGGGTTATGAGGACTAGGGGGACAGGAATTCCCAAGAAAAGGGTGACGAAGAGAACAGCCAAGACGGTGACATCAGCAAGAGTCACAGGGGCTGAGCAGAACAACAAGAGCTCATCTCTGCCTTTCTTCATTTGAATCTACTGTTTTTTAAACAAGGAAGGTTTGAGGCAGGTGTTTAAGATGGTCATATAATAGAGGAGATGCAGCCGTTAGGAAATTCCTGGTCATACCAAAGGCAGAGAATTCCATAGCAGTAAGTCCAAGGCATAAGGGATGAGAGGGCTGGGGTGAAACTCAAGTATCCCAGGCATCTCCATCCTGAGACTTAGGGGGTCTCTACTTCCCCAGCACCTGTAGCTGTGGGGAGACGGGATAAACACAGTGACACCTGCCCCCTCCCCAGCTTACTTCTTATTGGGTGTTTCAGCGAAGCATTTGAGGGAGGATGTCTCCACCACTGTCTCACAAAATGTGACAACAGGATCAGCCACCTGGGAAGCAAAATTAACCATCAAGCAAGGTCTAACTGTGTTGGAAGAACAACCTTTTACCAAAAGAATTTCTGAAATCCCCGACACTACCTTTGCAGGGAACCCTCTGTTTTACTTAGTGTAAGTGGCAAGTACAACAGCAGGTTAAGTCTGTACCATCACTTAAAAGTCTGAGAACACTTAGCGTAATGCAGAAATTATGCTCCTGAGCCATGAGTAAGTGGGGAATGCAATGAGGGCCTAAATTATAGCTCTTCGGGGTATCTGTCAATACCCACTCAGCCATACCACTGCCACTCAATGAACAGCACCAGGAGATCTGCTGGAGTTGGCACTAGTGACGGACTGCTGAGGGCCTGGTCCATGCTCAGCATCTAATGTCTGGGTATCACAGCCCCTTCCTGATGCACACACATAGCTTATGCCCCAGAAGCCCAGTGTCTTCTCAGCACTAATCCTAGTGCATCATAGGAGAGTCAAAGAGAGGTATTTCAGAGGGCTCATTCCCACCCCTGGGAGACTGAGGTCATGTGATGGGCAGCTGAAGCAAGGGGCACTTGACAGTGAATCAGGGAGAGCCAGGCCCCACTTTCTCCATGAAACCATCCCCCCGAGTCCCATTTGCACCACAGACCTTGTACATTTGTGAGCATCACATTGTACAATTATTTTCTTACAAAAGACCAAGAATAACTTTGGTTTGGGAACTTTAGCTTTAAGAGGATGACACTGAGAATGAATCCACAGAAAAGGGCAAAGCAAATCTCAAATACCTTCCTGCGTAGGAAGCAACTGCTCATGCGTTCCCCAAACACATCTCCCCTGTGTACCTCCCTCCCCTTGTTGAAAGCCAAGCACGTAGCCAGGCAGGCAGTAAAGAGAGGGGCTGCTGCTTTACCTTGATGTCTATCTCCGAGTACATCTTCCGCAAATCATGCATCACACAGTCCAGGTAGAGCTCCCCAGTACCCAGAATCACGTGCTCGCCAGACTCTTCCACCTGAAACACAGGTGGTCACAGCCTGGCTGCTTGGGCCAGCAACAGCAGATAGGAACGGAATCAAGGCCAGAACCCAGGGGGAGATAACCAAACCCATGATCCGAAAGTCACAGCTCAGTGCTGGTTCCCTCCTCTTCAAGAAGGACCAGTGGGAAGCACTGACCTAGGACTCAGTTCTCAAGACTTCTGGACCACTCAGCACAGTGCTGCTGGGTGTGAGGTCACTAATTTAATGCCGCATAGGGCAAACCCAGCCGCCTGTCTGTGGATGTAAGTCAACCCGTTAGCCCTGGCCAACCACTACTCAGCAAGTTATGACGGCAGGCTCATGTGTAGAAAGAGCGAGGAAGTCATTTCCCCTCTATTTTGTGAAAAATCAATTCAAAGTACTTTCCAAGGAACAGCTCCTTCATCTGTAAAGATACTTGCGGGATGGTGACTTGCACATGTGTGCGTACATCCGCCCCCACACTAACATGGTCTCTGTCTGCAAATGACAGCAGACACAGGGACTTCTCCTGAGACAGGCTGCTGGAAGCAGAATGGAGAGGCCCGAGGGCTGGAGGCAGTGGCAGCACAGGCCACGTGGCGGGGCCGGCAGGGGCCGGCTGCAGCACCATACCTTGGTGGTGAGGGACGGGTAGCTCTTGTTGACCTTGCGCAGGCCATCCAGCATCTTGGGCAGCTCTGAGGGGTTGACTGGCTCCACTGCGATCTTGATCACAGATGTGGTGTTGAACTTCAAGGGCCGGAAAATCTGAGCCTGAGATTCAAATTGCAGAGGAATGAGGCCACCTGGCCTGAGCAGGTACAGAAGGTACAGAGGTAAGAGAGGAGCTGATCCTCCTTTTCTAACTCAGAGCCATGCGCTGCGTGGAGGCAACCTGAGGGCCACTTATTCCCATGTGTGTGCAAAACAAAGGGAGGAGGAAAGACTACAAGGAACTCCTCCTGATTACTAGCACCAAATACAGGGAGACTCCACACGGCCAGATACAGAGGGCTGAGCCTGTGCCGAGGCCTGGAACCAGGAAATGGCAGGGACTCTGGGTTAGTCCCTGTGAGTTCTGCTGTGGTTCCTTCAGCTTAAGTCCATCAGCAGCTTAAGTCCATTCAGCTGTCTTTCAGAAACTCTACCTCTTCATTGCCTCGGGGTTCTGTTATGGTTGCTGTCTTCACAATTGGCTGATCAACGCCTTCGATCAGGACCCAGTTACCAGCAGGAACACGATTCACTTCAATGTGGTACCTGGAGAAACAGCCAACAAGCCTCAATGGAATTTGGGCAGAGTATCTGCCTACTGAGCACCTGCTACATGCCAGCCACAGAACCAAATGGATACATTCTAGCAGGAACACACCAGCCATCAGTCACATAGACACACAGAAATGGTTACAAATCAACATGGCTACAAACTGCTGCTATGAGAGAAAAATGCAGGCCGTGCAAGAGGACAAGAGGTAAACCTAACTCTAGGTGGATGCTGATGGTAAAGGAGCTGCTGCCCAAGGGGCAGAATGTAAGATATGCCAAAGCACCACAGAATAGATGACGACTCTCCTAGCTCTTCCATTTTCTCCTGCCTTCTAGAAGATGGGATGGGATGGAGAAAGAATAGGGCTGTTGGTAAGACATAGCAGCAACCTCAGAATAGCACTGCCTCAGTGTTTCTCCCTGGCTGAGATGCCGGACTTAACACTTGTCAGCAAGCAGCCCAGAGGCACAAGCTAAGTTTGATCTGTAGACTGAATGGATACAAGGGATCCAGAAATGACTTCTATCTTGGTCAAGTAGAATTTAGGAAACAATTTCTCTTGGGAAGACTCTCGAAGATAACGATTTAAGGAAGGCAGAAGAGAGGATTATGATAGGTGAACACAGAAATCCCGCAGTGAAAGTTTGCACAAGCCATTCAAAATGTAAAGGCAAAGCTCTCGGCATCATCCTAGGAGTAGCTGCCATTTGGCCCTAGCCACCTCGGTAGGGAGCTAGGTAATTACTGAGTTTCCAGGGAGGACCACCCCTTCTAGGTCCTGAGGACAATTCCGGTATGGAGGCCCTCTAGCCCTGGATGGCAGTACCTGGCCACGGAGATCCAAAGGCGGCCCACGGTGCATATCTGGGAGTCCTCCTCATCCTCCAAGGTGTAGTTCTCCCCCAGCACTTTTACAGGCTGCCCAGCATGGATGGTGCCACTGAGCACCCGGCCAAAAGCATGAAATTGAACTCCATCGTCTGTGCTGTACATCTTGGTGGTGTGGCACATCAGGGGGCCCTGGCAGTGTGGACAGAGCGCACCCTCAGCCACACAGGCTCTCTGGGGAAGCACCACTGTCTCCACTTATGGGGACAGCAAAGGCCCAAGCCCTGTGAGGCAGCCAGATCTAAAGGACGTGGCGAGCTCCAGGGAAAACGCCAAACCAAATACCGCATATGCTGTGTTATTATCCTTATTTTACAGACCAAGACTCAGAGAGGGGAAAGCTAGAGAACTGGGGTGGGGGGAGATGTTGACACATTTTCTTACATCAGGGTCGCAGTCACTCATGGCCTCGCCGAGGTCGGAGTCCACACCGCCAGTATAGGTATGCTCGATCTTGGGCTTGGCACCCACCTTTGGAGAGGGGATGTGCTGCACACACATGTCCACAAAGCCTGGGAAGGGAGAGAGAAGGCCTCACAAACTCTCACAGGGGGAAGCGGATAGTCAGTGCTACCCACTCCCGAAAGCCAGCAAGCTAAAGGGGAGGGCACTAACCCTTAGGTCTAAAGGCAATGGTATCATGATTCTAGGGGAATGGAAACCCTGTTTTCTAGGAGTAAGCAGCTGAAGACCTGGAGTCACACTGATGCCAGGGTAGAGCAAGACACTGGTCTCAAATCTGGTGTTACCCAGAGCTTAGCTGACAAAAGTTTTAAAGTTCCTACACCAACCCATGGACTTCTACTAAGTATAAGCACTTACTGAGCACTTACTCTGAGCTAAGTAATGTGCCATCTCTTCTTTCTACATCTACTTAGAATACTCCCTGAATTGACTCTTCACCTTAGAGAAACGCTGCATGTGTTTCAGTTCAGTAAGTTATGCTGTTTTCCTAAAAGCCACCAATACGCCATACAAGAAAGCTTCCCTCAGCACACCGGGGCCGACTTGCTTTTAGTTGACATCTCATGTGTGAGACTGAGAGCCAGGTCAGGATGAACAAGTGTAATTACACACTTTGGGAATTCAGACACTCACTTCCCACCAGACGTAGCATGAGAGATTGTTGACAGGGAGCCCTGAGTCACCACTTATCCCACCTCTCTTTCTTCGTAGTTGAAGAATTAGTCGCAGAAGGGTCACAGAATGGCAGAAGCAGGGCAAGAGCAGAATCAAGACTCAGTTTTTTTCTCAACTGGTCTCAGGCTTTCTACATTACCACCCGCATTCTGGGGAAAGGAGTTCAGAGGAGCCAGAGCAATTTCAGTCTCCAACCTGAGTCTCCGAGTGCAGGCCTGCTCCTTCCCCACTGTCACCCCACCTGTAAGTCTACCTTCTTGACCACATCCTGGCAAATATACCACAACTTGGGAACCTGCTTCCTCGTCAACTTTACTTCAAAGCTCTGCTTGGAAGGCAAATGTAATTGTCTTTGTTTCCTAAGACAGAATCCTTAGATTCCATCCACAGACTCCATCCACACAGGAAAGAAGCTCGGGAATCAGGGGCTCTGCATCCCAACCTGAAGTTCACTAAAAAGTGTCTCAGATTGGGCCTCCCTGGTGGCGCAAGGGTTAAGATGCAACCTATGAAGCTGTCCGCAACCACTGCAGCATGAGTTCGATCCCCGGCCAGGGACCTGCCCGCACGGTGCAGCAGACCTCTCCTGACTCACCTGCTGCTCCCCTCAGCAGTGTACTTTGGTCGATCTGCCTGTTTTGTTCCCTACTCTGTCTGTGGTGAATCCTCTCACTCCCCCCACACCTCTGGCCTATACCCCAGCTCTTGTGTGCATAAATAAATAAATCTTGAAAAAAAAAAAAAAAACCCCAAAAAAACAGGTGTCTCAGATCTCTGAGCACCAGTCTGTGGTAAGAAAAAGTTCCCACGATAGCGTGGCAGAACACAATGATGGCAATATCAGGGGACCATGAGCTCTTTATCACCTGTGAACTCGCCGAAGAACTTTTTGCACACGAGCCTGAGCAGGGGGCGGATGTTCAGCTTCAGCTCCTCCTTGGTCAGGTGGATGCCAAGCTCGTCCAGGGTCCTTGGGAGGCTGGTGTCCACATCACCCACAACCTGTGATGGTACCGGACACCATGTCAGCTATAGCAATAGCCCCAGTGGGGTGCTGCAATCAGGGACCAGGGAAGGCCAAAGGGCAATGTCAAGGGGGTCACTGCACTAAGTTCTCTTCTAAGAAGAGCTACTGGTAATGACAAGTCTGGTTTCAGGGGAGTCTTTGGTACCTACCATTGAAGCCAACCCTGGGTGAAGCAGGCCTAGTTAATAGCCTATGCCAACTAATAAACGAGGCACTGGATTGTTATCAGTGCTGCCCTCTGCTGCCAGAAAAGCAGCACCTCATCCCACTCACGAAGTTTCCTCACCCTTTCCTATATAAAGACTTCTCAGAATAAGAGGATGACCGCACCCGTAGGAATCAAAAAAGGTCACTGAGCAGTCTATCCCCTGTCAGGCCAGGGCCAAGCTAAATCATCCTCAGCAGACTTAAGGTCCCTACTGAGACACATCCTATAAATTTCTTTTACTAATCCATTCCAGTCTGATACGATACTATCTTTCAGCAGAAATAAATTTTAACCACGTTATTTTGTGTTACTGCTATGTCTTGCTATTTTGTCGACTGGCATGACCACGCATTTTGCCTATGTGTGTTTGCTTATAAAATACTGTACACTTTATAACTGGGAGAGAGGTCTGCATGAACATTCCTATGCCCTTTACAGCCCCCATGCCTCTTAAGTAGCACAAATGCATATCAGTGCAATGTTATACTCTCATCTACATCCTAGCCACAGTCTGATGCACCTTTTTCAACCTGACCAGCCCCACACATATACATGTCCAGAACAGTAATTAAAGTCAAGTGCAAAAGAGTTCATTTTATGCGATGTACCATAATTCATTATGGTACATTCATTCTCATTGACAACATTTTATTCCCAGTTTTTTTCTTTTCCTGCTGTTATAAAAAATGCTATGACAAGCATACATGTGTATATATATATATATATAAATATATGTAAATAAAGAAACACCCCAGAGGACTTTCACAATTATACCTGCAAGTTAAATCCCCATAACTGAAAGCCTTAGTTCTCGAGTGTCAGATTCTTCTGACTAGTCAAAATCTTTGCACAAAATTCCTCCAGGTTGTGTCTTCTTTTCATTCAGACTGCCCATCTTTACTCGGACTTTAGTACCACTTTGTGTACTGCAGTGCTCTGCATGCAGACCAACCATCCTCATACTTAGTGACACAAAACCGAGATGATTTCGGAGCAGGAAGAAGTCTGAGCTCACCTCTTTTCTACCTTGTGCATAATAGAAGGGCAGACCTGGGGCCTCCATGGTGGCGCAAGGGTTAAAGTCTTAGCACTATCAGGCTATCGCCAGCCACTGTGGCACAAGTTCGATCCCTCGCTAGGGAGCTAACCCATATGGTGCAGCAGAACTCTCCTCTCCTCAGCAGTGTATTTCAGTAGATCTATCTGTTCTGCTCCCCACTCTGTCTCTGATAAATCCTCTCACCATCCCGACACCTCTGGCCCACACTCCAATACTTGTATGCATAAATAAATAAAAATAAATCTTTAAAAATAAAGGGCAGACCTGAACCAGGTGGCCCACACACTCACCTGAGCAAGGATCTTATAAAGAGGCTCCAAGATAAATTCCACAAAGCTCCTCTGGGAGCTGCTGGTTGGGGCCTTTTTGGTGAACTTTCGCCTAAAGAGAAGAAGATGCAGTGAAGATCCAGGAGGGAGAAGGCAGTGTCACCAACCCCGTGGTTATTTCCTATGCTCTGAATCTAAGGGCGAAGGGGAAAGGAAGGCCTGTGTGATCATAGCATTTTCAAAGAGAGATCCTCAGAGGGCTTATGGGATGACTTACTTCCCTGCCCAAGCCCAGTTGTGAAGATCTCAAGAGAAACAGAGGCTCAACCCCATTAAGAGCTTAGGCAGCTCACCCAGTTTCCACTCAGAGGAGAAGATGGCTGTCTACATCTATGACAAAAGTAGGTTTTAACCTTAGGGACTCTTTCTCTGTCTGCCCTCACAAGCTGGGAAAATGGATCACCCCCCTGAAGAGTCCCAGTCCACCCTCTACTTACGTCTTGGGGTTGAAGTAGATGTCACCCCATAGTCTTTTAGCAAATTCCTGGTAGTTAATGTCACCTATATGAGAAATCATACAATTATAATCTACCTGGTAAAAAATTGTTCAAAATTATGTTTCAGGTAGCACAAGTGGTTTGCAGCTGAGGAATCCTAACACCTTCTTTTCCAAGGTCAAACTTCTCCTTAAAATCAGACAGGCAGACAAGGACATTGAGGCACAAAGGACAGGACTGGCCCAAAGCTGACTGGGTTGTGCAGGAGCCAATGAGCACCAGGGGTCTCCCTGTCCAGCAGGCACTAAGGCTGAGCTGTGGACAAGGGTCTGGATTACATTCTTTCCTTTCAAGAACAGGCTCCATGGCCTGTAAGCTGTACTCCTAAGCCCCGCCCCTTCTGCAAGTGGAGCTGAATGTGCCTGCATTCTTGCTGCAGTGCAGCAGCATTCCTCTGCAGCCAGTGTGGGCAACCTCCCAGCTTTGGAGTTGCCCAAAGGCTCTGAGAGTGGACAGCTCGCCCTCTGGAGAGAAAACAACAAAGCTAACCGTTGTCTCTTCTTTACCCATAATTTCATTTTGACCACAGTCACTAATCCTGGTCAGAGTGAACCAAGCAATTGTGGCTTTTAAAAGTCAAGTCAAGCATGCCTGAAACATTCAATTAGCTCACTAACACCACCAACTACCTCCTGGTAGTGCACCCAGATGTTAAAACTATTCCCACTCACTACAGATGGCACAGAGAGAATTATTCACCTTTTTCCTAAGCCACATTTTCCTTTCTCATAGCGAGGTTACCACTGGCACTTTATCCAAGTTCACAATCTTTTTCTTTCCCCACTTTGTATGCAAAAAATTCTTCCTTTCTTTCCCACATTGGTAGTTACCAAAACTTTCCCTTCTCTGTGACCAACCATGTTGTTTACACACATCACTGGCCTGAGCTTCATGAGTACTCTGACAGGTCCTGGGCCAAAGCTAACAGACTTACTGTACGCTGACAGGAAACAGAATGAGTGAACATCCTCCCTTCCTTATCCTCCTTTTTATTTTTTTTTTTTTGAGTATTTTTTTTTTTATAGAGGCATGTTTTTATTTATTTATTATATTTGTTTGTTTGTTTTTGTTTATACATGCACTGGGTACAGTCAGAAGCGCGGGAGGGTGAGAGAATTCACCAGAGCCAGAGCGGGGAGCAGAGCAGGCAGAAGGACCGAAGTACACTGCTGAGGGGAGCAGCGGGCGGCAGGAGAGGTCTGCGCACCATACGGGATCCTCCTCTGGTGGCCGGGGAGCAGCCGGGGATCGAACCGGCGCTGCAGAGGCCGCGGGCAGCTTCGCAACCCAGCGCTCAACCGCTGCGCCACCGGGGAGGCCCTTATCCTCCTTTTTAATCCCACAGATAACAGTAATCCAACATTCTCAATCCTGTATCTTAACACGGGCAACAAAGTCTACATGGGTGTCCTGTCCTGCACCCTCTCACATATCACCCCATTCCAATTCTAAATAGTCCCCAACATCCTACAGAACAAAATCTAAATTCCTTAACCTGGTGTTCCAAATCCTCCTCAATGTGGCCCCAACCCAGCCTGCCAGTAGCTTTACTTTAACACTTCTGATAAAGAGCCCACTATCACTGAACAGGCCACAGGCCAAGACCACCCGCCCACACACCTCCTCTATCAACCCAGGGTGTCTGGAATTCCTATTCCCTTCTTACCACCTGTCCCATCTCCTCCACGCAGCCTTGCCTGACCTCTCTGCTGCTGAAGCTGAGAGGTTCTCCTCTTACTTCCCTCAGCTAGAACCTGCTGACGGCAGCTCTCTGGCTCTGCCCCCAGGCCTGTACTACCTCACACTGCCATTTGTCACTCTGTAGGATTCTGTCTACCCACTAGAGGAAGTTCCTAGAAGTTGGAGAGAATGTTTCTCAGGCCTGGTTGTATTCTTTGCAAGAGGACATGGTATGGGTTTTGGCGGTAATGGTGTGATGGAAAAAGCAAAGCGGATTCTATTCCCAACCCCATGGATAGCTTCTGTGAATGTGGGCAGAGTGTTTCCAAATATAAACTGAAGGGGAAGGATTCAATCATCACTGAAACTCCTTCCCACTGACTTTCTGTACGTCTACACATGGGTTTTCATGGTAATGATGCTGGAACCCACAGCTGACTCCTGCATAATCTAACACTGGATTCTAAGGATGAGTGATGCTCTCTCCTGAGGCTTGGGGCCATATACAATCAGAAATTCAATCATCTCTACATTATAATTACAGAAAAGGTCTTGGGCTTTTCTTTACATGTTGATACAAAGAACATTCAGAAACACAAAATCTATTGAAACCCTGTTTAGAAGAATTTTGTTTATTGTCCATCTATCCGTATTTATAAAGAGCTGCTCAGAAACATTGTCATTAAACATTATTCTGTCTAGGGCCTCCCCGGTGGCGCAGCGGTTGAGCGCTGGGTTGCGAAGCTGCCCGCAGCCTCTGCGGCACCGGTTCGATCCCCGGCTGCTCCCCGGCCACTGGAGGAGGATCCCACATGGCGCGCAGACCTCTCCTGCCGCCCACTGCTCCCCTCAGCAGTGTACTTCAGTCCTTCTGCCTGCTCTGCTCCCCGCTCTGGCTCTGGTGAATTCTCTCACCCTCCCGCGCTTCTGACTGTACCCAGTGCATGTATAAACAAAACAAACAAACAAACAAATAAAATAAATAAAACATGCCTCTGTAAAAAAAAAAAAACAAAACATTATTCTGTCTAATGACAAGAAAATGGCTAAATTACACATAATCTAGCCATACAGTAGATACATAAAATAATTTATACATTTTAATAAGCAAATTCTCATGAGCCAATACTGAGTGAAAAAAAACACAGAATAAGTTGATATTTACCCTGTGTTTTTATTTCATATTATGGATATACATGATCTATAAGAGAAACATCTTATATGTAAGATAGGATGATCTGTGTAATTGAAACAATGAACAGAGAAGGAATGAAAACATAATGTTTGCAATGGTTATGGTAATGGTAATGAGATTATAGGTGATTTGTGCTTTCCTGACTAGATTGTACTTTTTTCCACTCTCTCTGAGGATGCATAAATATGGAAATATTTTTTAAATGCCAAGTTTCAATCCTGCATTTTTTTTCCACCAAAGTAAATGTACTCACATGGTAAGGCAGGACAAAGATAGAAACTCTGGGACTCCAGCCTTCTCAGCTGTGAGACCTCTCACGGAGCCTGTTGCCCCAGCTCTAAAAACGGGGTGCTAATGACCCCTTCAAAAGAAACAGTGTCCCACTAAGCATGCGACACACATGCCACTAGGATGCGGTTCCTACTGGAATCTGGAGGTAGTCGGGGAGGCACCGAGATGCAAAGTGTGGAGCCTCTTGAATTGGGAAGCCAGTCCTAGGGCTCTGGTGTCAGGGGCCCAGAGACCTATGAAATCTCTGGGCACCCAGCAGAGGCTCCTTCATGCAGATGGCAAGTCCAGCAGGAGTTCTCAATCAGGCCTACAACACTCCCATGTGACTAGCTAGAAGCACTACTAGCAAGACAGAGTCCATCACCAAGGAAGAGGTTGGAAGGGCCTCTGTGGGCATAGGTAATTCTTTTTAACAAAATCTGTTTCATTCTGTAAGAGATTTTTACTCCTAAAATGAGCTCCTGCTTCTCCCATTTCTTCCCATTCACCTTAATTTTTCTATTGTTTAGAAACCTGTTAGCCTGGAGAAAGAGTCTAGAGGCCAAAACAGCCCCAAATGTAACAACAACAGTTGATTAAGTGCTCCCCACAACAGGAAACTCTGGCATGAAGCCAACTGCTAAACCATTCAGCAGGAAAGGCACACAGGACGCTGGGGAAGCTGGCAAGACCCTCTGCCAGCCAGAGCTTACCAAAGGTGTCAGCATAGATCTTGGCGAAGGAGCCCAGTGTGAAGCAGATGCTGTACTGGGAGCTGGAGAAGCAGACGTTGCCCAGGAGAGGAGAGAGGATCAGGTTCTCATCAGTGGAATACATGCTGGAACAGAGACCATGGTGAGCACAGTGCCAGGCTGGGCGAGACGCAGGACCCACTGTCACAGCCTCTTTCCACCCTCGCCCTGAGAGGGATGACACAATACTCAGCTTTGCACCACGCTTGTTCAAGAGAGTGACATGAAGGAACTGTCGCTAACTCCCAGTAACAAGCTAATTTTCCAGAGTTGGGAACATTCTCTGGGCAAATGTGGAGGACACAGAGAAAGACCTTGGATCATAGGAAATTAATATGACCAGAGAGGAATACACTAGAGAAATCTCCATTTCACAAATATAAACACCAGTACTAATGAATGAATTAAAAAACAAACAAACAAAAAAACACTTCGCTCCCCATTCCCACCCCCCTCTTCTTCATTCTGTTTTATTTGGCTTTGTTCTACAAACTGGTATTAAAACGGAGTCTTAAAAGCCATACAGAAGCCACATTATCCCAAGTCACTAACACGGAAAAGAAAACCAGTGATACACAGGGGTCAAACCCACAACCCTGCCTTATTAACATTGTTTTTGGGGGAATTTCTTAATTTAGAAAAAGAAGTATTAACTTTCAAAGAGTTGTCCCCTACTTTACTCTACCTCTCTCCCACCATACACTCCCCAGGGTCAACCTTTTTCAACAAATTTAAAGCTGCTTTTAGAGCACATACCTTCATGTGTCTAAATAATTGCTATGCCATAGCTCTTTGAAGAGGTTGAGACGTGCCTTTCAGACTTCCTATTTTGGTCAGGATTTGGCCTTATCCCTCCTCTTGTCTCTTCTAGAGTTTATCATTTCATTTACATTCTAAGGTCTCCCAACCATCGCTCAAACTTATTGAAGTAAGCCTGGACTCCACCTTGTTGAGAAGCAGCTATGTCCACAGAAACCACTCATTTACTGATCTATGCTAATAAGGTAATAGTAGTTAACATTATTCACCAATCAATTACTGTATGCTAAGTACTGTGCCAAATCTGTTACCTCAAATATCTAACTTCTTATGACATTCCAATTAGGTTGCTAACATTATTATTATTCCCTTTTCAGAGAAGAAATTGAAGTTCTACAAACTTAAGTAATTTGCCCAACTTTACAATGGTTGGCATGAGGTGAAGATAAGAGTAATTCTAAAGCCTAAGATACTGGTCACAAGACTGAACTGAAGATGTGCATTGAGTTGCCTAACTGGTAAAGGTGCAGAATGAAGTCAAAGCTGTGGAGTCTCCCTGTAGATCAGAATGTGCCCACAGTCCTGTCCCTCAAGCTCATCAGCACAGGCCAAGAAATCAGAGCTGCCCCCAGAGGTATTTAAGGCTCAGATTTATATAAAACAGAGTCCCTGAGTACGGGAAATCCTCTGTCAGGGCTTATACCTTATCAATCCGTTGACCTCATCTACAATGTGGCGCAGCTTGTAATATGCATCTGTGGGAGGCAGCTTCAGCTCCAGGATGAGCCGGTCAATCTTGTTGATGCACACGGTGACTGCCAGCCTCTCCTGCACTGCGTGCTTGATCAACCGCTCTGTGTTCAGCATCACCTGAGAGACACAAGCTTGGAAGGTGACAATAAGAACAAAGAGGACAGAGAGTTCAGGGCAGAGCCCAGACAGTACAATTTTAAAACACAAAGCATGAGAGGAAAAGGACCTGGGGAAATAGATTGTTGGGCAGAACCAGAAGGAATCTCGCCCAGAAGGAGATGCAGAAACTCTAAGCGGGCCTCTTGCAGGACTGAGGAATGAATGAACACACGATGATGCTGGGTGCCAGGTTTCTTGGTGCGCGAGAAGGAAGGCTAGCAAGCACTGTGGTGCTGGAGTGGAGCTAGGGAAACTAGGATCGACAATGACTTTCAATATATGTAGGTGTAAAGACAGAGATATGCATGGGTGTGTTAGCTGCATTCAGTGTCCAGTAGCAGTGCAAGCCCAGTCCCCACTCTGAGGAGCAAGAATTCCTTAGAGAAATGGCTGATTTCAGGATTGAAGCAAGAAAATTACTAGAAGAGTCTAAAACATTTTTGTTTTGTGCTTGAAAGTCAGGAAGCACTCAGAAGAGGGGCCAAAGGATAAAGCAGCCAGCCTGCAGGAGCTCCCACTGGCCAAGGCAGGGACAGCTGGGGCACTAAAAGATGTGTAAGGATGGTGATGCGCTGTAGCCCACTGAGTAAAATGAAAATCCACACATCCACTATTATTAAGTGAACCAAGGAGGGAGAAGGGAAAGCTTTTCCTTAAATGAGAATTCTACCAACAACTACAGAAGGAATGTCAAGAGTTAGAAAATCACCACCTGCAACCATCATAGAAGTAACCCAGGCAGGACCAATGGATGATAAAACTAGGTTAAAGTTTGATAAGGATCAGAATGTATATGTAGACTCAAGGCATCTCCCCACAAAAATCATTTATTGCTGAATGGAATTTTATACCACAGAAACCTTAACCAAGTCACCAAACGTCACCAGTCACAGGCTAAAGTGATATTGTAGACCTCCTGATGGAATGGGCTGATGAGAATACAACTTTACTTATGTAGTGTGCTCATGACAAGAAACCCTGAATCTAACATCTAACCATGAGGAAACATTAGCCAAACTGAGATATTCTACAAAATAAATCACTTATACTCTTTAAAAATGTCAATATCATAAAAGACCAAGAAAGGCTAATGAACAGTTCCAATTAGACAAGACTAAAAAGACATTAAGAATAAATGCTACAGGGCCTCCCTGGTGGCGCAGTGGTTGAGCTCTGGGTTGCGAAGCTACCCGCAGCCTCTGCAGTACCAGTTTGATCCCTGGCCGCTGGGCAAGGGTCCCACATGGCGTGCAGACCTCTCCTGCCGCCCGCTGCTCCCCTCAGCAGTGTACTTCGGTCCTTCTGCCTGTTCTGCTCCCTGCTCTGGCCCTGGTGAATTCTCTCACCCTCCCGCGCTTCTGACTGTACCCAGTGCTTGTATGTATAAATAAATAAATCTTTGGGGGGAAAAAAAAAAAAAGAATAAATGCTACAATGATCCCGAATAAAAGTACTATAAAGGATGATATTGTGACAATTAGTGAAACTGAACATAGTCTGTAGAAGAACTGTGTAACAGTAATGTGCCAATGTTAAAATCCTTGATTTTGATAACTGCTATAGTTATTTAAGTGAATGTCTGTGTTTGTAAGAAATATATTCTGAAGTACTTTACTTTCAAATAGTTCAAGGTGAAAACACACACACAGAATTACAAAGCAAACGAGGGTGACTTCTTTGTACTGTTATTGCAACTTTTGCCTAGGTTTGAAATTATTCCAAAATGAAGTCCATTTTTAAAAGGCAACTCTGGCTCCCTCTGCTGACAAGCTCACCAAGGACATGGTTATTTGATCTTTCAATTCAGAAATAATAAGACACGTTGGGCCTTTTAGCTCCAATCTCTAGTTTAGAAAAACTCATTAATATTTAAAATCCATTTATATGAATATACTCTCCTCCCTCCCTTTCATTTACATTTATTATTTTATTTTTGTGTTTCCTGAATGACAATGGGTCTTGAAATTCTAAACTTCACTGGGCAAGGAGACAGGGACCCATTTTGAGAGCTAATTTTGAGTTCTGTTTGCTGCCCTAATTTTGGAGCAAATGTAAGCCTCAATCTCAGACTTTCACTTTCTCTGGCTCCCAGCTTGCTTGGTAATCTTGGCACTGAGGGGCAAATTTAATGGGAGAGGTGGCGGGGGGGGGGGGGCATCTTAAGAGAACAGAGTCAGACTCACGCCCTCAGCAGCATCGATGAAAAGGACCACTCCATCTGAGATGCGCAAGCCAGCTGTGACCTCATCAGAAAAGTTCACGTGTCCTGAAAAGCAAATACCAAGTTAGCCATCACATGCGCGGTGGCAGGATGAGGCACAATTAGCTTGTAGGAGGTCTGAAGGGCACTCAAAGCAAATGAACTCCCATGTATCCCCTGCCTGTCTCCCCACCCCTGGCTGTAGTGTCTAAAATTCCACCATTAGAGCCTCATCCTTGGATTAAGCTTTCATACAGGAAGCCCCCAAGCATAAGAAAGAAGTGTTTGAGCTGCAAGGACGCAACGCCCTCACATTTACACACCAGCTTAGTCTAAGCAGCAGAAAGCATAGTTCTGTGGGACAAAACTCAATTGGAGGCAGGGCAAAGGCGGGCCTGGGACAAAGAAGATAGTTCCTGGTGCTGCTGGAAGAGTGGGAGGCAGGGTTGAGAAGTGTGAGGGAACTGGGCATATGATGGACAAAAAGACCAAGCCATCAAAATCCAAATCTCCCCACTGACAGCTCTGCCCTGAGATGGTCCTCTCCTTAAGAGTCAGTCAGGGCTTCCCCTGGTGGTGCAGCGGTTGAGCGCTGGGCTGTGAAGCTGCCCGCAGCCTCTGCAGCTCCAGTTCCATCCCTGGCAGCCGGGCGAGGGTCCCACATGGTGCCACAGACCTTTCCTGCCACGCCCACCGCTCCCCTCAGCAGTGTATTTTGTCAGTCTGCCTGTTCTGTTCCCCACTCTGGCTCTGGTTAATTCTCTTACCCTCCCGCGCTTCTGACTATACCCAGTGCTTGTATTAAAAAAAAAAAAAAAAAAAAAAAAAAAGTCAGTCAAAGGGCAAGGCCTACTGCTCCCTGCATGTCCACCAGCAGTTGGAGTGTCACCCCAAAGTCTCCTTCAACAGACTGAGTCTGAAGCCAGGGGCCACGCCTGAGTCACCATTGTTTCCCAGCAACCAGGATTTGGCTGACACGATGGACATGAACAAGATTCTCCAGAATTTAAATATTCTACAGCAGAGTAAAGAAAGGAGCAAAATAGAAGGTCTTGAGCACAGTACTTGCTAATTAACTAGCCAGAAGCAAAGGAGATAGTTAAATACGAAAATGGTCTCAACGAAGGTGGAGGGAATGTAAAAACAAATCAGTTCTGTTATGGAAAGTGCAAGAACCGAACAAGATCAAACAATGTCCTACCTGGTGTGTCCATGATATTGAAGAGGTAAGATTTCCCTTTGGTGTCTGGCAGGACCACTGTCACAGGGGTGCTTTTGATACCAACACCTCTCTGTAAATCACAAAGAGAGAGGATGAGGTTGCCTCCTATGCAAGAGGGGTTCGCCAGTTGCTAGTATTTTATGCTGATTTCTCTCTTGTCATGGTGTGATTTTTGTCTAGATCTCCAATCAGAATGAATTTGAAGGTGAACTATATTAATAGCATTTGGGGTGTGGTTCAGTTCAAATGCAAAAGAGTGAAATAAAGTCAACAGGCAAGTGAAGCAATATTAAATCCTAACAGGGAAGCCAGGGCCCTAAAATCTTATCCTCATCATATACTGGAAACAAAAATACTAACTAAGCATCATATAAGGAAACAACAAAACAGAATAACAACAACAAAAAAAACCCAATATGGTGATTTTAGTTTTTTTTAAATATAAAGCTACAACTGGAAGTATTTTAAAAGCTCTGGACAAACAAATATACATATATATTAAGAACAGCAATAGCTAACATTTGTTGATTATCATATGCCAGCACTGTTCAAAGTTCATTTAGTTAACCAGATTTATGTACTTGAGCTCTCCCTGTGGTCACTGAAGAAAGAGAAATAAAGCAGGGAAAGAGAAGGGCTTGAGGAGCGGGATGAAGATTCATATGGAAACAAAGAACAATCAGTTGGGCTGGGATGGACAGACACATGCTCACTCTGTTATGCAGATTTAGAGCAAAGACCAGAGAACCCATTAGCAAAGAAAAGCTACTCTTAGGAAGAGATCACATGGATGGAGTTAGCTCATAGGTCTTAAGGATGATGTCATCCTTAAAAAATCATGTTGGGGGCCCCCCTGGTGGCGCAAGGGGTAAATCACCACACTATGAAGCAATCCGAAGCCTCTGCAGCACGAGTTCAATCCCGGGCCGGCCAGGGAGCAACCCACATGGCGCAGCAGACCTCTCCTGTCTCACCCACTGTTCCCCTCAGCAGTGTATTTCACTCAGTCTGCCTGTTCTGTTCCCCACTCTGTCTCTGGTGAATCTTCTCACCCCCCACATCTCTGGCCTGTACCCCAGCTCTTGTATGCATAAATAAATAAATCTTAAAAAAAAAAAATCATGTTGGGCATCTGCAAACTTACAGCATAAATACGCACATCATGTCTTGGTATTTGTCCCATTAGGCCAAATTAAATCCAGCCCAAAATAGGAGGGTTCCCTACAATCTGCCTACTCAGCTGTCCTTCAAATTATATAGATCATGGGTGGGGAGATAAGGTGAGAGTATTTGGCCTCATTCACAGGCATTTACATTTACCATGAAAACAACAAGATCCAACTGTGTCATATTTCTAGAATGGGAGTGAGAGAAGGTGCTACATGGATTAAATTACTATCAGAGTCTCTCCTACATTTCCTATAAAACTACGGGGGGTCTGGTGTGAGCAATCAGGTTTCCCCAGGTACACTTACCTCTTGCTCCGTGAAGAGGATGTCTGTGTAGCACAGCTGGAAAGAAGGAACTATCATTACCACGTGAATCTAGCTTCCTCCCACACACATACCACCAAACACTTCCCTTGCCATCCCCCAGCTCAAGGGTTTCTGCTTCAGGAGGATAATAGATTTAAGACAGTTGGGTGTCCCTACAGAACTTCCAGACAATGAGATCTGGGCCCTCCCATATAGAAAAATGGATGTTTTTGAGGGGTAGGGTGGTCCCCAAAGACCAGGTATGGCTGGAGAGCTAAATTATATCAAATGCTCTGAATTCTTAAGAGTAGCAAAGGGAGACACATAAGCCTCCATGGAACCCCCACAGGTCAAAACAGTCAATCTGACAGAGATTGAACATTTATTGCACCGAGACTCACAGCTACACTTGGCCTCATTCACAGGTATTTAAATTTATCATGAAAACAACAAGGTCCAATTGTATCATATTTCTAGAATAGTCTATTAATACTAAGGCAAGAATAGGCTGTAAAAGCCAGGATACATCAGAACAGAGACGGGATCCCAAGTGCAGAACAGATCATCCCAAAATACTGCAGGTTCATATTCTCGATGCTCCTGTGAAAGTTGAAATTATTTTCCCAAAGGTTATTAATAGAGATTACAATTATAAAGCAGCACTTGTAGACATCATTATTTACAATGAGTGGGGAGGTTGAAGGAAGGAGGAGAGACACCCCTGTAATATTCTGGATGGTTTGTCCCAAGCCCTCAAAGGAATTTCTACTTACATCTTGGTCATAACGCTTTCTGATTTCTGGGTGAGTCTGCTCTATTAAACAATCTACAAAACACGTCTGAAAGGGAAGAGAAGGTTAAGTCTTGCTAAACAGGAAAATCTTCCCACAATTCCCAATACACCATGTAATTTAGGGATAAGGAGAGGAAGAGGAGAACAAGGTGGATTATGGGACAGCAAAGGATAAACACCAAAGCCACAGGATTTATTTTCAAATGAAAGATGAAATCTTTCTTGGACAAGCATCTCCCAGGAAATGAAAACTTATAAAATAAGAGTGAGGCTCAAGTCTCCATCTTCTGTCCAGATGTAGACACAAAGTGCAGGCATGCAAATGGCTTAGCAGGCTACAGTCAATGCTCAGGAAAAAACAGAATTTCACCGTGTGGTTTCCAGCAGGCATGGAGGCCCCTTAGAGTCAGGAGGTCCAGCCTCAAATCTCAACCTGAGACTGAAGACTGAAAAAATGAGTAGGAATGAAGATAAACCCTGTTCCAAGTAGCCAAAAGTTCTCTTACCTTGCCATGGTGGAGATGGCCACAAAGGGTCACATTTCTGATGAGCTCGGAATTATCCATCAGATCTGCCAAGAAACTGAAGGGGGAAAGGGAAAGAGAGAAGGGATGTTGGCAAGCATTTCCAAGTGGTGAGTGGTGAAAGGTGGTTGGGTACTTTAGGCCAGGAACAACTTTCAGATCAACAGGAGAATGTTGATAGAACCATGTTCTATAGCTACATGGTTTGGATTTTAGAAATAGAACAGAACTCATCTAGGAGGTAATACAACCTGTGAAATGTCATGGGGATTTCCACAATAAAATAATGAGAATTAAAAGGCAAGAAGACACACAAAACCAGATGCCAGAACAAAAACAATACAGGAGTACTGTCTGACTAGTTGCTATATCCATTTATTCCACTGATGCCAAAGGGACTTAAAATGATCTTGGGAGCTTTGCTTTTGAAATTTGGTCATCAGAGCTAGTAAAGAAAGTTTTCAAGAAAACCCCATCTCGTTAATGATGCTGAGCAGAAGGCTTCCAGTTCAATCAAAACCAGAGCAATTTTTTTCTTCCTTATCACCCATCATTATTTATGGTGAGTAATATTCAGATGACTGTCTCTTCAGAAAATCAAGTCCACTTTCAAAGACTGAGATTTTTAAAAAATCATGATTGAGAACATAGAGGAAAATGGAGCAAGTTCTGGAGACATTTGAAAGCTACTTCAAAAGTGTCTGAATGATGGCAGGTGAGCTAACCATTTGAGAAAGGACCCCACTCCTCTGTTGCTACAAGCTTTCAACATATTTTAAGAGAAGCACTACCTAATAAAGACTCACAAGCACTTCAATATGTGAGGGTGTTACGAGTGCCATTTTATCAATCAAAATATTTTCAAAATCTGTTTGCAGTAAGAAGAACTTAAATTATTCTATGTCTCTGCCTACCTACTGTGTCCTTTCCAAAACAGAGTCGTAATATGCTCCCAAACACTTAATAATCTTACAGAATCAAAAAGGCTCAGTGGCTCCAACAGTGATAATTATAATATCCATCTCTGTCTCAAAGGCTGGCCTCTAATACCAAGCTGGCCTGTAATACCAAGGTTTGGAGGGAGGGAACAGTGAGATCTGGCTGATAGTGAAGAGAAAAAAGTTAAGATTGAGCCTAAGGGCCTCCCTGCTAGTGCAAGGGGTTGTCTCAGCACTATGAAGCTATCCGCAGCCACTGCAGTGCGAGTTCGATCCCCAGCCAGGGAGCTAACCCACATGGTGCAGCAGACCTCTCCTGTCTCGCCCGCTGCTCCCCTCAGTAGTGTATTTCAGTAGATCCGCCTGTTCTGTTTCCCACTCTGTCTCTGGTGAGTCCTCTCACCCTCCAACACCTCTGGCCTACACCCCAGCTCTTGTATGCACAAATAAATAAATATTTAAAACAAAAAACTTAATCTATTAAGTGCTCGCTTCAGCAGCACATATACTAAAATTGGAACGATACAGAGAAGATTAGCATGACCCCTGCGCAAGGATGACACGCAAATTCGTGAAGCGTTCCATATTTTTAAAAAATAAATAAATAAATAAATAAATAAATAAATAAATAAAAAAAACTTAATCTATTAAAAAAAAAAGATTGAGCCTAAATATTCCAGCAGCCAGATAAGCTATAGGAAAATTTCAGCAAATTCCAGGGAGAGGTTTCTGCTTCATAATTCACTGGCTACTTCAACCACAAGCCACCCCCTACCTCCATGAAAAATGACCCTACACTGTTCATGTAGAGAGGCTGAGCGACCTTATAACTTACTCCATTTCATACACTGTGACAGGTAATGTCTGCTCCATCAGAGTGAATTTCTTGGTTTTCACTGGCTTAATAATGGGTTCTAGGAAAAAAAATGATAGTGATGGTCAGGTAGACATAAAACATAAAAATACAGGGCCCCATTCCATTAAACTGAGCTTTCAGAATGTAAGATATATGACATCAATTTATGTTATCCTCAAGGCTCACTCATGTTGAGAAATTTCTGGGAATGCTGTTTGGCCAAGACAGTGAAAGATCTTGAATTGTGGACTGAAGTTTATACTTCATTTTGTGGGAGGAAGGGAGAAGAGCTGAATTTAGGTTGAGGTCAATGTCAACTCAAAATTTCTCCTTTCATTTATAAAAGCAACAGAAGATTGATGAAAATTATTAAAGTGGAAAGTAAGTTCCATGAGAACTAGTTAAAGAGTCTGGGATTATTTGGATGGAAACACTTCGCAGCTGGTGGGAGGACTTACAGTCTTCAAACACCTAAACAAATGTATTAGATAAATAAATAAATAAATAAATTGCTTAGTAACAAGCTACAAGTTTTAGTATATATTTAACTGAATCTCAATCCAGAAATAGTACCTGAAAGCAATAAAGGAAAACTAATCCACTCACTGAACTTTCAAGATCGCTGATGGATACTAACTGAAGCTTTTGACTTCAACTTCACCTCTCACAATCCAGTGCCTCCTACCTTACCTGTGAGAGGCTGGGTGTCTTCCTCTTGAACTATGGTCTCCACCTCAGGACCATACACCTCCTCAGCGGTGGGGTAGTACTTCTTGTCCTCGTGCAGTACCATCTCCATCCCAGGGTGATCTTCATCGTGATCTCCTACGTCATCGTCGTCGTCGTCATCATCCATCTAACCGTGAGAGAGGGAAGGAAGGAGTGTGAGGCACGTCCTCTCCTGCTCATGATTGACGACATCACATGAGTTAAGTGCATGCCTTGAGTTACACATGCTGGACAGCTTCTTAGTTTGAGTTCTGTGCTAAAAGTCAGTGAGTGGGGTAGCCCTTGTCGTGCAGGATTCTTCCTAAGACTGTGAGCTATTGCTGTGAACAGCCCTCCTGACTGACACCAGTCCCTTCCTATTATTAATGTGGGCACTGCTCACAAGAGGATCAAGACTGGAGAAAATAAATGGCTTATCACAACACACCCTTCGAAGGGAAAAGAGAACTTCCTCTAAGGGCA
The DNA here is from genome assembly GCF_964194135.1 of Talpa europaea. Classification (NCBI taxonomy): domain Eukaryota; kingdom Metazoa; phylum Chordata; class Mammalia; order Eulipotyphla; family Talpidae; genus Talpa; species Talpa europaea. Next base: position 122,380,653 of record NC_140074.1, read on the forward strand.
GAAAGCCAGGAACCACAGATAGAAACTGGGAGCAAGCCCATACCTTAAAAACACTGACTTAGATTCACAGAAATGCTTTTGAGAAACACCTTTGTAGCACATAAATAACAGGTGTTGGAGAGGATTTGCTGTGCTTTCACAGAAAAAAGGAACCCTCATACACTGCTGGTGAATGTAAAATGGTGCAGCTACTTAAGAAAACAGTTTGATAAACACCAAGTTACCACATGACCCCGTGACTCCATTCCTAGATGTGTGTCAAATGTTCACACAAAAGCATAAACAAAAATGCTCAAAATGACCATAAAATACATAGAAGGAAATATAGGCGAAACACTACGGGATTTGCACATCAAAGACATCTTTACAGACACATCACCCAAAGCAGTGATAGTGAAGACAAAGATCAACAGCTGGGACTACATCAAATTAGAGAGCTTCTGCACAGCAAAAGAGACAATAACAAAAACAAAGCGAAACCCCACCAACTGGGAGAACATTTTTGCACCCAACACTAATGATAAAGGACTGATCACAAAAATCTGCAAAGAGCTGATGAGACTCAGCAACAACAAAGAAAATAATCCAGTCAAAGAATGGGCAGAAGAGCTAAAAAGAAACTTCTCTGAAGAGGAAATGCAAATGGCCAACAGACATATGAAAAAATGTTCAACATCACTTGTAATCAGGGAAATGCAAATCAAAACTACCATGAGATACCATCTCACACCAGTGAGAATGGCACATATTAAAAAAACTAGCAACAATTGGGCCTCCCCGGTGGCGCAGCGGTTGAGCGCTGGGTTGCGAAGCTGCCCCCAGCCTCTGCAGCGCCGGTTCGATCCCCGGCTGCTCCCCGGCCCCGGAGGAGGGTCCCACATGGCGCGCAGACCTCTCATGCCGCCCGCTGCTCCCCTCAGCAGTGTACTTCGGTCCTTCTGCCTGCTCTGCTCCCCGCTCTGGCTCTGGTGAATTCTCTCACCCTCCTGCGCTTCTGACTGTACCCAGTGCTTGTATAAATAAATAAAAATAAATCTTTAAAAAAAAAATAAAAAAAAATAAAAAAACTAGCAACAACAAATGTTGGCGAGGGTGTAGAGAAAAAGGAACTCTCCTGCACTGTTGGTGGGAGTGCAAACTGGTCCAACCACTGTGGAGAGCGGTGTGGAGATTTCTGGACCTACTAAACATAGAGCTTCCATATGATCCAGCAATTCCACTCCTAGGTATTTACCCAAAGGACACAGAAACATCAATTCCAAAGGGCACCTGCACCCCTAAGTTTATAGCAGCACTGTTTACAATAGCTAAGCTTTGGAAACAACCCAAATGCCCAAAAATAGATGACTGGATCAAGAAGATGTGGTACATATATACCATGGAATATTACTCAGCATTCAAAAAAGATAAACACATGCAATTTGCAGCAACATGGATGGCGCTGGAAGGGATCATGCTCAGCGAAATAAGCCAAAAAGAAAAAGAAAAATACCGGATGGTCTCACTCATAGCAGGAATCTAGAAAACTTAAATAAGGGACCAGGAAAATGAATATAAGAAAGTGAAAATCAAAATCAACAAAAAACTATGAACCAGAGACACTTTTTGGGGGGTGGGGGGCGGGAGGGGAAGGATTGGGGTCAGAATGGGGCGTTTGCAATTGTATGGGGGAATATAAAAATAAAATTTAATATAAAAAAAATAAAATCAAAACCCTGAAAAAAAAAAAAAAGCTCAAAATGGCAATCCTCATAATAGTCAAAAAGTGGAAACTACCAAAATATCCACCAACTGATGAATGGATAAATGTGTTATATTCATATGTGGAATATTTGGCAATAAAGAAATACTTCTACCTGCTACAACAAGATCAACCTTGAAAACAGACACAAAAGACCTTGTATTATATGATGCTTTTATAGGAAATGTCCAGAATGGGCAAATCTATAGAAACAGAAAGCAGACAGGTGATTGCCTAGGGCTGGTGGGGACAGGAGAATTGGGGGTGATGGTTGAGGGATACAAGGTTTCTCTCTGGCTTGATAAAAACAATCTAAAATTGCCACTATGGTTATATAACTCTGTGAATATCCTAAAAGTCAGTGAAATATACATGGTTAATGGGTAAAGTATACGACATGTGAATTATATCTCAATAAAATTGTTTAAAAATAACTTTGTAGTCTTTTTTCTAATACACAGTTAATTAGGAAACAGACAAGCAAAAAAAAAAAAAAATCCACAGTTTATGTATATTACCCCTTATACTTCCTGATGGCTGTGTTGTCTAACACAGACTACAACTTATTTAACCAATCCTCTATTTCCAAACCTAGGGGTGGCTTCTGATTTCTAGCACCATAAACATCATTACAATAAACCTTTTCATCTGCCCACCTTTGTCAACAATATCGTTATTTCTCTAAGATAAATTCCAGAAGGAAAAGTGTCAGACCAAAGGGTATGCAGACTTCATATGTCTAGCCTACAGAAATGCCTCAGCAATGCACTCACGTGAGCAGAGCATGAAAGCACAGCAAATTCTGCAGCTGGACAAGAGGTCATGTGGCCTGTCAATAATATTTAAGGAGCCCCTACCATGTGCCAGGCACTTCTGGACACCATCCTCCCACTCCTCATGTTAGGAACACATCCGACGCGAGTTCTTCAGGTGCTATTAGTTTTTGTGTCCTAGGTGCGCAGTGACTGTCACACTGCAGACCTGGTGGAATAAATGAATTCATTCCCTGGTGACTATTTCCAATGACAGGGTACTCCCTTACAAGGCAGCCCATTTCCCTGCTAGAATGCCAGTCTCTGTAAAAGCCAGTCTCTTTAAATCTACCTCATAAATCAACCCCTGGTCAGAAGCAACATCTCCTGCTGAAAAAGGTCTTTCAAATTATTCAAAAAGGCTACTATGTCACATTAATGGTCCCAAACATCTCGGTTGACTCATTTACTTAGCAATACTTACTGGGCACTCACTAGGTACTATGTACCAGGCACTGTTCTAGGTACTGGTGATGATACTTGAGCAAATATCTGGAGGAAGAGGAGAGAATAAGCTCTACAAATAGCTGGGGAAGAGCATGGTGGTTACAGGGAAATAGCAAATGCAGAGGCTCCAAGCCAAGAGCATGCTGACGAGTTTGGAGCTTAGCAAGGTAGCCAGTATGGTGAGAATGATGGGGAGAAAGTATTAGCTGAGCTCAGTAGGAAGTGATCTTAGGGAATCTTCTGGATTGTTCTAAGTAATTATACTTTACTTTTACACTAGGGCAGTGGATCTCAACTAGGGGCAATTTTGCACCCCCCAAACCAGTCCCCCAGAATATTTGGCAATGTGCTAAATATCCTGCAAAGTCCAGGACAGGTCCACAACAAAGAATCATCTGGCCCCAAAGTTGAGAAACCCTGCTTCAGGAGTTCTGAGCAGGAGTGAAATGATCGCTTTTGTTTTCAAAGAATCACAATGGTTTCCAAACTGAGACTATACCAGGAGGAAGATTAATTAGCAGTCAGTAGACTGCATTATTTCAGAAGAGAGGTGACAATTGTGGCGGCCTGGACCAGAGTGTGCTGTGAAAGTGGTGAGGAGAGGCTGGATCCTGAATATATTTTGAAGGTAGAGTTTTCTACAAGTTGGAAGTAGGTGTGAAAAACAGAAAAGAATAACTGCAGAATGGCCCTGTCTTGACTGAGATGACAGAGACTATAAGAACAGGTTAGGGGCCTCCCTGGTGGCACAAGGGGTTAAGATGCAACCTATGAAGCTATCTGCAGCCTCCACGGCATGAGTTTGATCCCCGGCCAGGGAGCTACACACTTGGCACAGATGACCTCTCCTGACTAGCCCGCTGCTCCCCTCAGCAGTGTTTCAGCATACAGACTTAGCAATCTGCCTGTTCTGTTCCCCACGCTGTCTCTGGTGAATCCTCTCATTCCCTGCACCACTGGCCTGTACCCCAGTTCGTGCATGCATAAATAAATAAATCTTAAAAAAAAAAAAAAAAAGGAACAGGCTGGTGTGGGGATGTGTAGGGGGCAGGCAGTGTTTAGGTTTTAAATATGCTAAGTATGAGGTGCCCTATTAGACATCAAGTAGAGATGCCAAGCAGAAAGTTAACATACAAACCTGAGGTTTAATAGAAAGTCACAGATTGGAGAAGAAATACATTTGAGAGCCTCAGTGAATAGAAGGTATCTGACATTCTGGCGATTACCAGTGAGTGTAGATAGAGACTGGAGGTCAGGGAGATGAGGAGAAGCCAGTAGAAAGACAGAGGAACAGTGAGGAAGGAGGAAAGCACCAAGCGGTTCCCTGGAATCCAAGGCACGAGGGTAAATTAAGTAAGGAGTCATTAGCTGGGTCAGATGTTGCAGGCAGATGAGGACTGGGCCTGGGGCAGAGGTCACTAGTGATCTTGACTGGAGCAGTCTTTGTGGAACAGGAGAAGCAGAAGGACAGAACTGGGTTTGAGAGAAAATGGGAGGAGATGATCTGGGGGCAGGAAGTATCAACAACTCCTGTGAGATGAGCTGCAGGGGAAGCAGGGAAACGGGAGGGAACTGAAGGAGGATATGAGGTCAAGGTATGATTTTAGGAAGAAACAACAGCTTGTCTATATGCTGACAGAAGGGGAACTGGTGACAACGCAGCAGAGAAGGGCAGACCTGCTGGGATAGACATCTGGAATAGGTGAGAAGCGATGGGTTTCCAGTAGACAGAAACAGAAGCAAATCATCCATAAGACCAGGAGTGAAGGCGTGTGGCACAGATGCAGGGAGGTGGGTAGATGCAGGCCTGAGAGCTTGTTTTCCTTCACACTAATTTCAGTATGTCAACTTCTTCCCTAACACATACACAAACCCTCCGGTGGTGAGCTGACAGGCCACCTCCTACCATCTTTATACTCCACTTCCATGAATACGGCCTAAGATTACATTGGCTTACTTGGCAGCCATACACAGCCTACTGGTGGTAGCTCCAAAATAGCTATCCAGCTAGTCTCTGGACTAGACACACATGGAGTAGCAGAGAGGGATCCCAAAATGCATCAGTCCTTACAGTGCCGAGTGGCAAGATTAAGATACATGACGATGCAGGTAACACAGTGTCATTTACTTAAATTCATATGCATTCAGGTACACAACAACTTTATACATTTTGCAACTCATACAAAAGAAACAAGACATTTACTGTAGTATGAATATAAGATTAAAAGGAATTAATTAGTCAACTAAAAGCAGAACTTTGCACACAGAACAATACTGAGCAGCATGAATTAGTCTGATAACTCTCTGTACTGAGGTAAAAACATTCACATAATCCCCTAAGTAGTCTCTCTTTCTTGGTTTGGTTTTTTTTTTTTTTTTGTTTTGTTTTAAGATTTATTTTTTATGCATACAAGAGCTGGGGTACAGACCAGAGGTGCAGTGGTAGTGAGAGGATTCACCAGAGACAGAGTGGGGAACAGAACATGCAGATTGACTGAAATATACTGCTGAGGGGAGCAGCGGGTGAGTCAGGAGAGGTCTGCTGTGCCATGCGGGTTGCTCCTGGCCGGGGATTGAACTCGTGCTGCAGTGGCTGCAGTCAGCTTCATAGGTTGCGTCCCAAACCCTTGCGCCACCAGGAGGCCCTCTCTTGTTTTGTTTTTTGCTCACAGCTTCATTGAGATATAATTCACATTGACAATTCACCCATTAAAAATGCACAATCCAATGGTTTTTAGTACTTTCAGAACTGCCTGACCAATCAACTTTGGATCTATCACTCCGAAAAGAAAGTCGTACTTAGGCCGTCACTCCCCAGTGTCATGCCCTCAACCTAAGGCAACCAATAACCAGTCTACTTTCTGTCTCCACAGACAGCTACCCACTCCTCCGGCCCACTCTGAATATCATTTCTGCACATACGTTTTTTGGTCACCCGGCCAGGAGTGATCCAGGCACTAAGTTAACATCCCTTAAATGGCACTTGCCCTTCTCTGCTTCGTATGACAAAGATATATACTGTCTGCACTTCATCTCTGCTGATACGCAGGCAGTTCCTGGAGGACAGGGAGAGGGCCTTGGCTCTCTGCATCATGATTCCTTGCAAATAAGTACTCCATAAATACTTAATGAATTAATTCTTGGGCTTTATTTAGCATGGAATTCAAGCTTGTTAAGATCACTCTGAATTTAGATTCCATTATCCAATATATTTGCGTCATGTGCAAATTTTATAAACCTCCCTTTTCTGTCTTCACATAAGTCACTGATTAAAAAGGTTGGAAAGGACAAGGCTAGGGATGAAGCCTGCGGCATGTCACAGAACTCTGGTGGTGACCCATTAATTGACAGTCTTTGGGTCCCATTGTTCAATAAGGTGTGATCTCTCCTAATTGTGTCAGGACCTGACCTATATTCTTTCCACAAGGACATCATGATTGAAAGTGTTTATCTTGGGCCTTCCTGGTGGCACAAGGGGTTAAACACTGCACTATGAAGCAATCCACAGCCTCTGCAGTATGAGTTTGATCCCCAGCTGGCCAGGGAGAAACCCACATGGCAAGGCAGACCTCTCCTGTCTTGCCTGCTGCTCCCCTCAGCAGTGTATTTCAGTCTGCTGTTCTGCTCCCCACTCTGTCTCTGGTGGATCCTCTCACCCCCTGCACCTCTGGCCTGTACCCCAGCTCTTGTCTGCATAAAAAAATAAATCTTAAAAAAAAAAAGTGTTTATCTTGACAAGGGGAGTGACGAGGAATGAGGGCCAAGGAGAAGAGTTTTCAATCTACAGGGTTGGTATGAGAGTATATTTATAAATTAGGTGTTTAAATTATGTGTATAAGAAAAAAAAAAGCCTTTAAAATATTTTTGAAAAGAAAAACACCGGTTTATTAAATATAAACAAAGACTTCAAATGCCTTGCCCAAGTCAAGATACAGCATGTCCACTGCAGACCCGAGAGATATATCTCAATCTAGTAATTGTATCAAGAGAAAATTATTCTTTTTAAGATTTATTTATCTACATATACAAGAGCTGGGGTGTAGGCCATAGGTGAGGGGGGTGAGAGGATTCACCAGAGACAGAGTGGGAGCAGAACAGCCAGAATGACTGAAATACACCCCTGAGGGGAGTAGTGGGCGAGACAGGAGAGGTCTGCACTATACGGGTCAGCTCCCTGGCCAGGGATCGAACTTATGCTGCAATGGTTGCTGATTGTTTCATAGTGCTGAGACTTAACCTCTTGTACCACCACTAGTCCATAGTTTCTACAATGCCTTACCTCTACCTTTGATAAGGTGGATTCACTTTCTGGTCACCCCCCCCTTTCTTACAGATGACCACAGTGGTGCTCAGTTTACCTCTTTAATCCTTCCCCACCACCCAACCCAGGGTAGTTTTCATCTGGGCTTGGAGATTAGTACACACCTAAAGCTGCAAGACACTCTCTTTTCACCTTGCCAAAACAATTTCAATGTTCTTTTTCCAGTGTTATTTCTATTTTTTCTAGTTCGAAGGACATTTTCCCTGAAGGAAGAAGACAGGTGGCTGCCAAGGGCTTCTGTTCTGCGTTCCAGTTGCCCCACTAATATCATACTTCCACTGATAAGTAGTGGGCCTTCTGATGTCTTGTTCTAAACAATGCTAAGACATCAAAGCCACCTCTGGTGTCTTTCTCAGCCTCAAACCATTTTGGCCATCATCCTGCACAGCTCTTCTGGAAGGAAGTCAGAGGAACCTGCTCCTTCCCTTTCTATTGCTTTTATGCAGCTTTCAAAGGCTGAGCTGGAATTATTTATTATGTTCAAAAGGCACTTTGGGCAAATGGATGAAGAGCCACGACCAGATAACTAGAGACCACCAAGGAGACTACCTTATATTCTCTTTAGGAACTTCACCAGCTAAGCTTTCTTAGGGGCAGTATAAGACCCCAATGAGTCATTCTATAGAAAGGGCAAGGTTAGAGATGTACACAGGGTATTATGGAAACAAAGACGATGCAGTACCTTATTGCCTCTTACAAAAGAGATGAAAAAAGGAATACATTTGTTTTACCTCATCAAGATCTTTAGTCTCTCTGCCCAATTCATCATCATCTTCATCAGAATCCAGTTCTGGCCCAATATAATTCCCAAACTCATCATACAAGTCAGTATCCATGATGCTAAAATTCAAGAAGAGAAGTGTTAGACTCTGGCAAGGTAGTCAAGGCCTACATGACATGACCCCAACTTTCCAGCCTTACAGTTGACAAGATCCCACAGTCTCCTCTCCAATTACATCAGCCTGTGGACTGCTCACCCTCAAGTCCTGTACTTTCCACTCCTCTGTTCTACTCACTATCTGTTTATATTCTCTTCTCTCATTTCTTTTTTAATGCTAAACAAATTTTTTTTAAAGATTTATTTATGCACAAGAGCTGGGGTGTGGGCCAGAGGTGCGGGAGGGGCAAGGGTGGTGGTGAGAGGAGTGGGGAACAGAACAGGCAGATTAACTAAAACATACTGCTGAGGGGAGCAGCAGGCGAAACAGGAGAGGTCTGCTGCACCATGTGGGTCAGCTCCCCTGCCAGGGATCGAACTCGTGCTCCAGTGGCTGCCGATAGCTTCATAGTACTGAGACTTAACCCCTTGCACCACTAGGGAAGCCCCAATACTAAAATAATTTTAATTTTAAAAGTTTAATGCAGAAAGTTGTAAAAGCAGTACACATAATTCTCTTTTCCCTAAACTAAAGAGTAAGTCACTGAGAAAATACCTCAATACCCCGTGATACTTTAGTGCAGGAATTGGCAGACTGGTCACTAGTCTGTTTTCACTCAGCCCCAAGCTGAGAATACCTTATACATTTTTAAATAGTTGAAAAAAAAAATCAAAATAGCAATTTATGATACATAAAAAATATAAAATTCAAATTCCTGTGTCTGTGAAAACAACTTTATTGAAATACAGCCAAGCTTATTCATTTATATATTCAGTGGCTGTTAGCTCACCATAACACTAACAGCAGAGTTGAGCTATTGCAACTGAGACCATAAGGCCCACAAAGCCTAAAATAGTTACTAAAATAGAAAAAGTCTGCCAACCTGTGCTTTAGTGTGTGTGAGTCCTCCAAATAAGGACATTCTCTTAGATAACCACAATAAAATCATCAAAATGATGATACTGATACAGTATGACCAGCTAATCCAGACTCCCACTCAAGTCTCACAAACTGTTTCAATGATGTCCTGCACTGCAAAGGTTCCAATCCAGGATCATATTTGCATTCAGTTGTCATGTCTGTGGTCACTTTCAATCTAGAACAGATCCTTACTCTTTCCTTGGCTTTTATGAAATGACACTCTTGAAGTTTAAAGGCTAGTAAGTTTGCAGAATGTCCCTTAATTTGGGTTTGTTTAATGTTTCTCATGATTAGATTCAGGTGACACATTTTTGGTGGGATTATCACAAAAGTGATGCTGAGTTCTTTTTAGTGCATCCCTTATCAGGCGGTACATGATTTTAATTTATTCCATTAGTGGTGATGTTAACTCAACCATTTCATTATAGCAGTGTCTACTAGGCTTTTCCATTGTAAAGTTACCTGTGTCTTTTTTTTTAATTTACAACCCATAAAAGTAATTTTATGGGTTTCACCACTTCCATTATTGAAACTCTATTCAAAACTAGCTCAGGGCCTCCCTGGTGGTGCAGGGGTTAGGACGCAACCTATGAAGCAGTCCGCAGCCACTGCACCATGAGTTTGATTACCGGCTGGCCAGGGAGAAACCCAATTGGCGGGACAGACCTCTCCTGTCTCGCCCACTGCTCCCCTTAGCAGTGTACCTCCGTCTGTCTGCCTGTTCTGTTCCCTGCTCTGTCTCTGGTTGGTGCTCTCACCCCCCGCATCTCTGGCCTGTACCCCAATTCTTGTATAAAAATAAATCTTAAAAAAAAAGAGCTCAAATGCCACATTCTTTAAGCTTGCCTAGACTTTTATTTCCTCACTCTCTATTCTTCTAGAGCCTTTTGCACCTTTATCACATTTATTTGTCTTGAATGGCAGTTAACTATACCAATTACCCTCACCAACAACTCTACGCTTTACAAGTAATAAACAAAAGGCCAGAGAATGGGTTAAGGGCTTGGGTTCTGGAGTTGGAAGAACTAGATTTGAATGCTAACTTTGTCACTTAATAACTACAGAACTTCAGGTAAGTTATTTCATCTCTTCAAACCTGTTTCATTTTTTTCCCCACAACTGTTTTAAAATCTTTATTTTAAAATTACTTAATATGCAACCCAAAAAAAGTTAAAATAACTTCAATTTTTATATTTTTACAATAATATCAAAAGAGCCTATGCCTTTGATTCGCACAGCGTCACAAATCAGTTATCTCAATTTTAATAAAAAGTACATATTCATTTGTAGAATATGAAATATGGAAAAGTATTAAACCTGTTTCCTAACAGAAAAAAAAATGGAGTGAATAATCCTCAATGCATAAAAGGTCATGGAAGCAAAATCGTCTGTGTAAAGAGCTTATCACAGCTTATAAATGTTAGCAGGCATCATTTGGGGGGACATTTTTGAATACAGATACCCTATGTTCCTTGTGCTCACCTGCCAGTGTCAGAATCTTGCAACAGAAGGAACTGGATAAATGCTAAATGAATAGAATAGTTCATTTGGGGATACTGATATTTCTTGCATTAGGCACCTTCCACATCCCACAGTGAGACTTGTTGAGTGCTGATTGTAAATAAATAGTGAATTGAGCATTCTGAGGACTAGTAATTTAATGCAAATTACTACAGAAATTTTCATATGCATGTTTTTTTTTTTACTTCCAAAGAGCTATCACATCTGTGCTCACTTCATTCCCCCAAGACCCCATAAAGGGACTGCAGAAATTTGTAGAAGGCTGTTTGAGGAACATGCCTCTTTTCTGCTTCCGGGCCATTGCACTTGTTAATTCTTTCCTGAAATACACTTTCCTTTGGCTATTTATACCGTGTTCCTTCATTTCACTCGCCATTGCACTTGTTAATTCTTTCCTGAAATACACTTTCCTTTGGCTATTTATACCGTGTTCCTTCATTTCACTCAGGTCTTTACTAAAAATGTGTCACTTTCTCTGAGAAGCGTTCCTGCCCCTCTACAAAAGGCCCCCATCACATACACGTTCTCCAGTCACCACAGTTCAATGTTTTATTATCACTAACGTTTATCACCAGTGGACATGCAACTATTCACATGTTTACTGTGCTCTCCCCAACAATTTCAGAAAAGACTTTGTTTACTTAGGACAGCGCCTGGCACAAAACTGGATCTCAACCAGCATTTTCTGAATGGACGACTCCAACAAGACACAGAGAGGAGAAGTCGACTTGCACAGCTGCACACAGCTACTGATTTTCAGGAACATACCTCCCTGCAGCTTACCGCTGTAGCGCAGGCTTTCAAAGGCAGGCAGGATAAGGACAGAGGGAGCTTGGCAGGAAAGAGGTGGAGGTGGCATAGATAGAAGAGGCATGAGAGAGGGAAATGGACTGTTAGAGCACGATCCCTGTCCAGGGAAGGGATTTTATGAATGGACAATATCGAGGGGACCCGGAAACTGAGGCGCGTTGGTGGGGGGGGGGCTTTCATTCCAGCTCCCGCTCCACGTATAGTTTCTTCCAAAGGAAAATTTACTTAATTTTCCACACCAACCGAAGCACCCTTCCCAAGCCGCAGGCCCGCGCCAGCTCACCTCCCGCCTGCTCACTCAAAAGCTCCAAGTCCGCCGCTGAAGACCGCGTTTCCGCTCCACGCCGAGACTCTGTCTGCGCCCGCCGTCTGGAAGGACCCCGCGGACGCCGCGGTCGCGTTTCTGCCCGGAGGACAGCCCTCTGCCTGAGTACCAGATCGGGGGAACGAGGACCGCGGACTCAGGAACCGACAAAGTGAGTCCCTAAACTTAGGCGTGGGCTGCCCCAAAGAGAGCGAGGCCTGAGAAGGCAAGAATTTGATCAGGCGCCTCGGACACCTAGAAAGGGGCCTTCAGTCCGATCACGTGATGTGCTGTTGGCGCAGTTGCTAAGCAACCACAGCTGTTTGGGGACGTCTGTTCTGGCTTTTTAAGGGCTCCCCAAAGAAAACAAGGGAACCGAGGTCTGGGCTGATGGGATGAAGGTCAGGGGTGAAGGTCGTGGGGCGGAAGGGTTAATTGTTCTATTTATTCAGTGCCTGGGGAGGGCTCGGGATTGGACTGAACCCAGGACACTTGAGTTCAAGTTCTTGAACTTTCCTTCTTGGTATTTAGTTTTCCCACGTCGGGGTAGAAGGGACGGGTCTTGGGATTGGTTGCAGATCTCTTACTTGCCTTAGGGCTGTTGATGATGATTCCACCACAAGATCTAGCTCAACGCAGGAGTCCTCAAAGAGATCTCAGCAAGTAAATATAAGAACCAAATCTAGAACTCATACAGATGATCCCACTGCAAAAAAGTCCGATTAACCTCAGCTATGAGGAGCAACAGTTGTTGCCCAAGTACTTAGGTTCCTGTGCACCAGCCCTGGACTGGACAGAGGAATTTAGGGACAGAGATCGTTGAGCCCTTTCCTCTGCCACTTCTGCTTGATTTCCTGCTCAGTCATTGAATCTGATTTGGGCAAAAGCTATGGTTTCCTGTTAAAAACATTTAATAATGGGTGAAATTTTGCCCTTGGACTTATAAGTAGCTAACAATAGTTCAGCTTTTGTGTGAGATCCCCTATCACAACAACCTGTTATAGAGTGAACCCATGTGGAAGAGTGAAGAGACTGAATTCTGAGAATCAAATGCCTCCTCACCCAAAGCACAAAAATAAAAATATTTTCAGAGGCAGAGAACAAAATTACAGGGATCCATACCAAAAGTAGGTTTCTATTCTATTTTCAGTGACAACTCTTAAGCAAGTTCTTGCTTTGCAATTCAGCTTCCCTTCATAGAAAACCAGATTTTTCTAAGAACCCCCCCACCCCTCCCACCCCCCACCCCCCCCACCCCCGCCAAGAGTGCTTTGGGCTTCTTTTGTGGGCTGGCAAAGAATCCAGATGGGCCCTCCTCCTTGATATGAACCCTTCAGCTGATGTCCCATTCCTTGCCTTCCCAGACTCAGACCATGGAAAGGAACAACATCATTGACTTCAAGGCTTTAGAGAAAGAGCTGCAGGCTGCACTCGCTGCTGATGAGAAGTACAAACGGGAGAATGCTGCCAAGTTACGGGCAGTGGAACAGAGGGTGGCTTCCTATGAGGAGTTCAGGTTGACTTAATGCTGTTTTTCTCAGTCCCTCCTGATATGGTGCACTGTAGTGGATAAGAGCATGTGCTTTGAAGTTAGACAATTCTGGCATCAGTCCTGGCCCTACCCTCGCTATCTGTGTGCTCTTTAAAAAAAAAAGATTTATTTATGTATGCATACAAGAGCTGGGGTACAGGCCAGCAGTGTGGGGAGGTGAGAGGATTCACCAGAGACAGAGTGGGGAACAGAACAGGCAGACTGACTGAAATACACCGCTGAGGGGAGCAGCGGGCAAGACAGGAGAGGTCTGCTGTGCCATGTGGGTTGCTCCCTGGCTGGCCAGGGATCAAACTTGTGTTGCAGAGTCTGCGGATTGCTTCATAGTGCAGTGCTTAACCCCTTGCACCGCCAGGGAGGCCCTATTATCATATTGTCCTGAGAAAAGTTTCAGTCTATAAAATGCAAAGTCCAGTCACCTTGAACCCACAGAAAACATTAACCCCATCCTCCAATCTGTGTTTTGCCCACAGGGGAATTGTCCTTGCATCACATCTGAAGCCACTGGAGCGGAAGGACAAGATAGGAGCAACAATGACTGTGCCCTGGAATTGTCACAGTACTCAGGGAAAGACCTCCCAGGATGAGATCACTGAAATCTCCCAGGTAGGTGAATTTCAGCCTTTTCAGCCCAGCAGAACTTTCTGCTCTAAACCTCCAATCCTGACTTCTTACAACACATACTTCTTCCTTACTTCTCACATTAAGCTGCAATCCCAGAAAGAAAAAAAAAGCAGCTGATGGTGAGGCTGAGTTGAACTGGATAGAACAAGTCAGAAAAGTGGGCGAGGCAGATCCCCTTCAGTCAGTCCAGGTCATATTTGGGGTTTTTTTTTGCCTCCAGGTTATATGGAATGATGCTGTGACAATGTTGGGAGGGAGACAAGGCTGTCATACCTTGAACACTCACCTTGGCTTCCTTTCTCTCTTCCTGAGGTTTCTAATCATCCCCTTCACCCTGCTCAGAGTTAAATCTGACTTACCTTTGTAGTACAAGGTTGTGTCCACCTTCAAAAGAAGGAAAATCCTGGTATAACTGAGAATCTCAAATCATGGCCAGAGTTCCTCGGGACCCTCTCTCCCTGTCCCACCCCTAGGTCCCTCATCTAAAAATGAGGCCCAGAGGGATCGTTGCCTTCCCAGTCCTCAGAGAGCAGTACATAGCTGAGATCTTCTCCCCTCAATCTGAACTCCCTCTCCTTCCCTGTGATCCAGGAGAAAACCCTCCTCCAGCCTGAGACCTCGGCAGAGTTCTACCGTGACTGGCGGCGACATTTGCAGAGTGGACCAGAGCGCTACCAGGCCCTGGTACAACTTGGGGGTCCAAAGCTGGGCCGCCTCTTCCAGACAGATGTGGGGTTTGGACTTCTAGGGGAGCTGCTGATGGCCCTGGCAGATCATGTGAAGCCGGCAGACCGATCTGTGGTGCTGGGCATCCTGGACAGTCTGACCACCACGGGGCGCTTCACCCTCAACCTGAGCCTACTGAGCCACATGGAGAGACAGAGCTGCAGAGACTTGTTTCAGAAGCTGCAGGCCATGAGTGTCCCCAGACCTCAGCAAGAGGGGCTCAGTCAGGAGCAGCCTGGTGGACTCCAGGAGGAGGAGAGCCTATTGCAACAGCTGCAAGGGCTATACCAAGTGGATTGACAGGACCAGCTACCTTCAGAGGCCCCCATAGTCACAGGAAGCTTTTTTGGTAGTCTTCTTGGGGCTCTGCAAAACTGTAATGACATACCCATACCTCACTCCCTTCTCAGCCTGAAATTTTCAGAGCCAAAGCAGGAATCAAATCCACCCCCACCCCACTCCAGTTCTGATCTGTGTGGTTCCATGGGGTGGTCAAGAACCCAAGAAGTTGAAAAAGTTTTGCTCCCACCTTTCATCTGCCAGTCCTTTAGCCCACAGCCTGAGCCACGCGTTCTCCCCCACCCCAACACTGGCCATCCCAGTTACAGCGCCGCTCCAAAAAATGAAAAAGCACATTTGTCTTCTATGGTAGACAAATACTGATCTCTGTCACTCTTAATAAGAGTACTTTTTGAAAAAAGAATATTTATAACCCCCAAACAATGGATGGACATGCAACTGACAAATGTTTGAATGCTACCTTGTTTGAGGTGCACTATTTTCCCCCAGGGGTTGAGCTGCTAGGCAGGTTGGGCCTAAGAAAGCCCCAGGCCATCAGCTCAAGTCCAGTCAACCACCAAGTCTTCTTCAGATGTGCAGGTGCAGATGTCATTCCTTCCCTGGTACTCTCAAGGGGAAGAACTTTCCACTGTGCTGGTGAGGCAGGGCCTGCAGCAGGGAGGCAGAGTTCCCTCTCTGAGCACCTGGGCCCTTGCTTCTCATATGGATATCCTGTGAACCATTCTTGGGCAAGTGCCAGTGTTCTAGAAAGGGGAGAGAGAGCCAAGTTCTAGAATGGTTATCCCTCTAGGAACCATAGGTCACATCTGGAACATTAGAAGGGCAGCTTGTACATCAGCTGGGAATAAATTGCTGAATGTTTGACTGTTTGCTACAGGCTGTTGCCTCTTTTCCTGCCTTCTTAATTCCTCCCTCATATAGATGGCTCCTCCTGGCAGTGGTTTCTAGAAGTCCATAGACCCCTAGTTACCTTTCCCTCTTGCCATCATGAACCTGGCCCATACCACCGTGCTCCTGTGGATGTTGGGGACCCTCCAGGCCTTTGAACTCGTGGAGAAGGAGAACATTTTTCAGAGGACGCCCTGCCCAGCTTTCCTGATGTTTGACAATGCAGCCTACCTGGCCGACATGAGCTTCGAGCTTCCCTGCCACTGCAAGCCAGAGGAGGTGCCTGCCGTTGTCTGGTACTACCAAAAGCATGTGGGCAGCAGCCACACCAAAGTGCTGACAGACTTTGATGGACGGGTGCTGACAGAGGCAACCCAGGTGCGTGTGGGCAGCGACATGCTGGTTCGCTTCAGCATCCGCATGTTCAGCCTCTTGGTCTTCCAGGCCCAGCCTGAGGACTCGGGCTTATATTTTTGCGGCTCCAGGAAGGGGGACTACTTTTATGCCTATGATGTGGACATCCAGAGCAGTGAGAGAATGGTGGCCACCTTTAGAGACCAGGGCCAGGAGCCCTTTGAAGATGAGTACCATGGGAAACTCCACATCTTCACCACCTTCTGGGAGTGGACCCCCTGTGACCGCTGTGGGGTACGTGGGGAGCAGTGGCGCATTGGCCTCTGCTATCTGCAGAGCCCAGGCCTCTCCCCGCGCTTCCGTAACACTCTGCCTGAGGTGGTGTCCTGTGGTTCTCGGGCTGTGCCAAGCAAGCTTCAGGCCAAGGTCAAGGACCATCCACCCGAGTTACTGGTTCGGAGCTGCATGGTGCCCTGTGAGAAGACGGAGAAGTTCCAGAAGGGCATAGTGGCTATCTTGAACTATGTGTCCAAAGAGGGCAGCCGGCCCTGGGTGCCGCAGGTACCCATTCAGTTCCACAAACAGGTGCTGGGCCATGGACTCATAATCTCCTGTCCCGGGGCCCGGCCGGAGCACGCCGTGGCCTGGGACAAGGACCAGCAGTACCTCTATCGCACACAGTACCTGAAGGGGGTCAACAGGTCCATGAGGGTGTTCATCGACCATGGCAACCATCTTCACATCCGCTTCGCCCAGCTGACTGACCGGGGCATCTACTATTGCTGGCGGCAGGGGGTGAAGATCGCTGGGTTCCGACTGGGCATGACATCGCGAAGGCGCCACCGAATCTCTCTCTCGGACCCTGAAACTCGCTCTGCCTTGACTCTCACCCTGATAGGCTACCTGGTCATCACGGCTATCTTTGTCACCATCCACCTCTGCCGTTGCGGCTGTTACTTATTTCCCTCTTGTTCTGGCTTTCTCCCTAGGATTTCTCTCCCCTGGCTCTGAAC
This sequence comes from Talpa europaea, assembly GCF_964194135.1. Taxonomy (NCBI): domain Eukaryota; kingdom Metazoa; phylum Chordata; class Mammalia; order Eulipotyphla; family Talpidae; genus Talpa; species Talpa europaea. The sequence continues at coordinate 122,397,865 of NC_140074.1, forward strand.
ACCGGTTGTACTTGAATGTGTTTGTTAAATGATACCCAGGATGCCAGGCTGGGATATGTGGCAATGGGTGTGGACAAGTCTGTTAGTTATCACCTACTTCCCATTTTCATGAACATGTCAGGGATGTGATCGTGACGGTGGAGGAGGCCTGAGGCACATGGGAGGTGGGGAACAGAGGCTGGGATAGACATCCCCATGTGCTCGTGTGTTCTGACCGCTCAGATCGGGGAAGACGTGAACCTCTTCTGTGTTGAATGGCCTGTGTTTGAGATGCTTTATTTTCTTGCCTTTGAGGGTGGGCAAGTAGGTGCTGGTTGAATTGGGGGTATCAGTGAGAAGAAGAAAATCATGGAGGAAGCTTAGGTAAATGTCCTCTTTGTCTTCCCCCGCAGCTTCATCCTGGCACTGCCAGGTAGAAATCACAGGTTTGGGAGTAAAGGTAAAGATGAGACTAGGGGAAATGGCTGGAAAGTGGAAATCATATCGGATTTGGGGCTTTCCTGAGAGATTGCACCCAGGTGAGACTAGGGGTGAGAAGAGGGGGTAAGTTGCAAAGGCCGGTAGGTGGAGGGGTGCCAGGGCTGCCTGGGCAGGTGGGCTCCCAAGGTGATCAATCAGAAGCAGGAAGTTGGGTCTTGTTCAAGGCCACTTTCCACTCTCTTCCCCTGCCCCAGCCTCCCCTGAACAGATCAGAGTCTACTCTAGGGAAGGTTCCAGCAGATGGCTTTATTTTTCCTCAGTGCCTAAAGGCAGTAACTGTATCCTGCAGGCTAGCAGTGGTGGGTGCAGGCAGGAGTGGGAAAGGTACCAAGTCTTGAAAAGAGGGAAGAGCTCTCACTTTCCCTTCCCTCTGGCCTTAGTGGGGAGAGGGAGACCCTGAATGGGCCCTCTCAGCCCTAATGCTCCCCAGTCTTCCCTGGAAAGCAGAGCAGGCGCTCCCCCACCTCCAAGCTGCAGGAACACAACCCAGGGTCTTCACTTGGCTCCTGCCTCAGTTTCCTGAATTAGAAAATAGGGTGCTCCCTAAAACATGGGGGTGCACTTCATGTTTCAGTTAGAAGGGATCCTAGGGGCCCTGGTTTAGGGAAAAGCCGTGGGTCACCTCGGGTTGGAGAGGGTCGGCTGCATGGCAGTGGCTTTACCCAGCGGTACTTGCTGGATTTGGGTGGGGGGAGCAGCAGCTGCTGGGGCTCAGAGGCCTGGGTAAACAGGGATAATGCCATGAGGAAGGGACCTTGAGAACTGTGACAATTGTACCCTGAGCTGTGGACGGCAGCCCTTTCTCTCCTGTTTCAGCATCTTCAAGACGATAAATCACTGTCTTGATGACCCAGAGACCAATGTGTCACCCACACCCCCAGCTCTATGTCCAGGGAGTCACCCCAACTGCCTCCTTTACCCTCTCTCCTTGCCCCACCCCTTCAGTCTGTATGGGGGAGTCCCCCTCGGCTTGACCTCTCTGTGCCCACACCTAGGAGCCACGGCGGTCCCCTTCTCCCTCCCCTTCCCTCTCCACTTACACTACAGCTTCCCCTAAGTGCTGAGCATCAAGCTCCCACATGCCCACCGCATGCCCACAACATGCCCACAGCATGCCACATGGCAGCTCTGTGAGGCTGAGATGCACGAATTATCACTCAGGAGGCTCTTCAGGGATCTGAGCAGGCCAGGAGCTCCGTCTGGTGACTAGCTGGCAGAGTACCCCCACCCACCCACTCTCTGGGCAGGTCAGTCCAGAGCCAGCCTCTGGCCAGGCTACACTGCTTTCCCCTTCCTGTCTCAGAATCTCAGTTTTCCTCCAGCAGCCTGAGGAAGCTCCAAGGTGCAGTTTCTCCAGATGCCCCCAGAGACCCCCAACTCTGGCAACAGTTGCCATGACAACAGGGATTAGGACACAAGAGGGTGGTTTATTAGATCCCCTTGCCTCTCCAACTTCTCTCCCCACTCCCAATTCTAACCCAAGCTGCTGGCCACGCACCTCCAGACCATCCCTTTGGGGAGAGTGTTCTACTAGTTGGAGTTTCTGGGTGCAGTGTGGATACTGTCTGACAGGCCTGATGATGGAACCCGGAACAGAGCTGGCACAGAGATGGAGGGAGCAGGAGAGCAGGCAAGGGGAGGGGATGCAGGGATTAGCTATCAGAGAGGAACAACTATCCTAGCTCCTGCTGCAGGGCCCTCCAGCTGTGGGGCAGGGGCCACTAGGTGGGCCCCCCTCACATCATGTCCTTGTGCTCCTGCTTGGACTCCTTAATGACCTGTAGGGGACAGAGAAGGTGCACAGAGCAACAGCTAAGCACGCACAGTGACCTGGCCCACCACTGCTAGGCTATGTGATGCTGGGTAAGTCCCCAGCCTGGGTCTGTCTTTTCTATAACAATATCAGGAAACACACCGCCCCACCCCATCCCACCCGCCAATGTATCAATCAGAGGGGAAGATGCCACTTGTAAATGCCCAAGATGGGTGAACTGATGGTGTATGATGAGCTAGCACTGTGGCCTGATAGGGGAGGGGTAAGACTGAGTCCCCTCTTTCCAGTCCTCTGGCACATTCCTTTGGTCAAACTGGAAGTTGAAAGTTGGGAAAGGAAACTGCTAACTTTGATTCTCTTTTTTGCTCTCCAAGTCTGGCATTGGGGGAACCTCAATCTGAGCATGAGAAAAGGGAAAGCCCCAGTCAGGACCCCAACCAGGCGCTTAGACACCCAGACTCCCCTTAGAACTGCCGGTGGAGGGGCTGGTGCCTGGTTTCCTTTCCTCTTCCTGAGTCTCCCTGGGGAGCATTTGTGAGTTGTGGGGACCATCTATGTGCCAGCGCCTGGTTTCTTCCAGAGTCTGGTCCCCGAAATAACTGGGGACAGCCAGAACCCAACAGGACCAGAATTCCAGGCCTACCCTCCTCACCTCTCCATCCCGCATCTCCACGGTCTTCACCACGATGTTCCTCTTAAGGTGGCCTTCTGACATGGTCTTGGTGTCCAGGCTGGTTTCTGCAGGCATGAAGAGAGGTGGGCTCCTGTGGGCTCTCAGGCCCTAGACATCCACTCCCACCCCAGCTTCCCTATCAACCACACACCCCAATCATGAGTAAGAAAGGGCTGGAAAGATGCCTGCCCCAAGTGCCCACAGTGCTGGGCAAGCCCTGGCTGCTATGTCCAGTGCCACACCCACTCTCCTGGCCTGGCTGCCTCCCAGCCCCTCCACAAGCTCTCGCCTGGCACCTTTTTGACAGCCCAGCCCCAGGCTCTGAAATCAGGCAGGCCAGAAGTGGAGTCTAGGCCAGTCACTAATCAGCCACATGACTCAGTTTCCTCATCTGCAAAATGGCGGTGATGCTGCCACTTCTCTGGGCCCGACTCTCCCTCTGCTGTGTGGCACTTGACAGTAGTACCTCTACCTGGTCCTCCTGATAACCCTTTTTATGCTGAACTGAGCCCTGGAAAAGCACATCTGCTGTTCCTAAATTTTCTAGCCCAGAAGAATTTTTTTCCTTAGCAAAGAATCACTTAATACATACAAGTAAGAAGGGATTTAGTACCCCCACCACAGAGAAGAATATAACATGCCACACCCACTAATATTTAAAATCAAGAGAAGGGAGCATAAAACTTTATTCACTGCAAGAGCAGCAGTCCAGATGAAAGTAATCCCCTGGGCTGAATCAGCACTGAGCCAAGCAGTGGAGCGTTGCGGGTGGAGAATCAAGCAGTGAGCCTGGCGCTGGGGCTCTCCCAGTGACAGGGACGAGGAGAGGCCGGGGCTGGCATTTTCTTGGAGGCCCCAGAGCACCTCATCTGAGCACCCAAGGACACTTGAGCACTCTGTCAGTTTGACCTACATTTACCCTGTGCCAGGTCCTGAAGGGGGCCCTGAGGGGCTGGGAAAACAACAGACTGTTGGCCCTTTAGGGGAAACGTGGGAGGAGGGAGCCCTGGAGGGCAGGGAAATGGGCCTGGTGAGGCAGACTCCCTGTGAGGCTGAGAAAAGCAGCGCTGTGTTTTTGTTTGAGAGGCAGCCGCTAACCCGAGAGAGCCAGAGCCGGAGGGGCTCCATTTACAATCTGGTGAGCCTGTATTGGTATAACTTGTATTGTGAAGCTTTTGAGATGTCTTGTGACCTTGTGACCTTCCCCTTCTTTGGTGCTTTTGCCCCCTGTAGTGACAAGGAGTTAAAAAAGACAATACATAAAACACTCAGATGGCAGAGATGGCTCCAGGATCTTGGGCTGCGGGCAGGACAGAGGTTGAGACCCTCACCGGGTTCTACAGTGAACAGGGTGCAGGATAGGGGGACACAGGGCGCGGAAGGGCAGGAATGGCTGCTATCCCCACTTGGAGGCCCTGGACTGGTGTGTTCTGACTGGAAGCTCTGCCATGGGCCACAAAGGCCCCCAAGGAGAGCCCGAATCCCTTTGCCTTGGCCCCTGCCCCAGGTCTGAGGGAGGGGGGCAGGGAACCACCACCTTGAGCACCAGGCCCAGCTCCACTGACCTCGGATCTGCAGATTGGAGAAGGTCTGCACAGGAATGGTGATGCTGAAAGACAGCAGAGGCAAAGGGTGACCTGCTGTCCGAGGGTGTCCGGACGCCAAGCTCTGGTTCTGTGTGTTATGGTGACAGCCTTGGGTGCTCTTCCTTGCCAGGAAAAGCCAGCCCCACGGCCTCACTTTCCCCAGCAACCAACATGCTCCCTGGAGTGCCAGGCGTCCACAAGGGACTTGGGTGTTACCTACGAGGGGCCACCTCTGTTCCAAGGAGAGCAGAGGCTTGGGGGACAGCAGAGGGGAGAAAGGTGGTGAAGGAAGTTCCCAGGAGAGCGAAGACATCAGGGGAAAAGAAGGGCAACCTTGGTTGGAAATGGGGAGTGACCCGCTTAGTTCAGGGTGTGGTGTGATGCAAGTCCTTGAAGGTGGGACCTAATCAACATCGGTTAAATCCATTCATTCATCAAATATTTATTGACGGCCGACTGTGTTGCGCAAGCACCGTGCTGGGCGATGGCGTGGGAAGGGTCTGGACACCCCGGGAAGATGCAGCCAGGGAAGGGAGGAGGCAGCCGGGCAGGGCAAGCAGGGAGGTTCCCTAGAGCGGTGGTCAGGACTCACCGGTTCTCCTCGCCCTCCAGCAGTTTCCTGTAGGTGGCGATCTCCATGTCCAGGGCCAGCTTGACGTTGAGTAGGTCCTGGTACTCCTGCAGGTGGCGGGCCATGTCGTCCTTGAGGGTCTGCCCCTCCTCCTCCAGCCGTGTCAGCGCCTCCTGGTAACTCGCAACTTCCCGAGCATGTCGCTCCTCCTGCTCACGCATCTGCCTTTCCAAGGACTCGTTCTGTGGGGTGGAGCCCGCGGTTCCCCCAGCACTGTCAAGCGCCCCACTCCCACTGAGAGAGACTTTGAAGTGTCTTCCTCTTGGCTCCCCGCCCCCCCTCCCCGCCATTGCCGGCCTCTGCCTCTTCCTCTTCCTCTGTACTCCCCATTTCCCCCCAAGCTCTCCCCCACCCCTCCTCTAATTCTGCCCCGTCTTCCTGAGAAAGTTTCCAGAGCCCGCCCCCAGTCCTGGTCTCTACCCCCGGCCCTTTTCCTCTTGCATCTTCCTGGGGTGGCAGGTCAGCTCCCTGACTCCCTGGGTTCACCAACCTCCCTGATCTACCATCCCCCAGCCTCCAATTCTCCCATGCTCACTGTGCCACGCAGGGACTCGAGGTCACAGGTCAAGGCCTGCAGCTGGCGCCTGTAGTCGTTGGCCTCGTGCTTGGCCTGGCGGAGCAGGTCGGCATTACGGGCAGCAGCGTCAGTCAGGTCTGCAAACTAGATGGGAAGAGAGTCCTATGCTAAGGGGGCAACTGTGGCTGCATGTGGGATCACTGTGGGTCCCTGGGAAGGCAGAGCCCTGGGAAATCAGGTTGCTGTCCAGGTGACTCCCAGGACATTGGCCCTGTGTGGGATTGTCCCCTGTGGCCCACGGACGGGGGCACAGAGCCATTGCTATGTCTCTAACACCCAGTACAGCTCTGGGTCAGTACGTGAATGAGTGAACAGTGTTTGCCCCAGAATCCAGAGCTTCCTGCACTGGCAGCTCCATCTTTAGGACTGAACCCTCTTACCCCCGCCACAGACAGTGTGCTCTGGCCAGCAGAGCCCTGGTTCTCAGGGCTGTCTCTCCCCCAACTTGCAGTGTGGTCCCCAGTAGCTCCATCAGGACAAAACCATGCTCAGGGCCATGACTGGCTTCTGCCAATCACACTCTCAGTTCCAAGACCTGGGCAGCCACAGCCTGCCAGTTTGGCCAAGCCCAAATGCCCTTCCTTTCAAGATCTCCTCCTGGTGGTCCTTACACTGCATATAAATTCTGCCCTGCAGTGTTCTCTAGGGGTGCCATGTTTGGGTGCACATCCTATCTCCCTCTGTATCCCATCAGCACCTGGCACACTCTATATTGAGTACAGATACTCAATAACCCAGGACACAGACCACAGAGGCTTCCAGAACGCAGGCCCCCAAGTGAGCTGGCCAGGGCTAGAAATCTAGCATTAGTATTTAGGAGCCATGTGACTTGGGGCAAGTTAGTTAACCTTTTCTGGACTTCAGGTCTCTCGTGTAAGAATAGTACTGACTTGGGCCTCCCTGGTGGCACAAAGGGTTAAGCAACGCACTGTGAAGCAATCCCGAGCCTCTGCAGCATGAGTTCGATCCCCTGCTGGCCAGGGAGAAACCCACATGGCAGAGCAGACCTCTCCTGACTTGCTCACTGCTCCTCTCAGCAGTGTACTTCGGTCAATCTGCCTGTTCTGTTCCCCACTGTCTCTGGTGAGTCCTCTTTCACACACACACCCACATCTCTGGCCTGTACCCCACCTCTTGTATGCATAAAAAAATCTTAAAAAAAAAAAAGAATAGTACTGACTTCATAGTAAGAGAATCCATGCAAAGCACAGCACCTAGTAAACAACAATGGTGGCTAATAATAAGAGTAGCAGTAGCAGTAATAATAAGTACTTATTGGAAGTGAGTGCCCATGTGACCCTGGAGCAAGTTGCTCCACTTCTCACCCAAAGATTATGTTCTCCCAGCTTCCCCCACCCTCCTTCCAAAATTCTTTTATATAGAGCCAGGAGGGCTGCCTGGAAGAGGAAGACTGGCCCACACTTAGGGCTACCTTAGATCGGTACCACTCCTCCGTCTCATGCATGTTGCTGGAGGCCACTGCCTCATACTGCATGCGGATCTCTCTCAGGGCCGCTGTGAGGTCTGGCTTGGCCACATCCAGCTCCACATGGACCTGCTGCCGAGTCAGCTGCTCCTGGAGCTCCTGCATCTCCTGGCCAAGGTGAGAGAAGGGTACCAGGGCTCAGGACCCAGGCTGCCAGTGGGGTTTCCCTGCAGCATCACGCCTCTCCTGCCTGCTCCTCGGACATGGATGTTGGGTAAGGGAAATGGGCAGTTCTTGTTGGAGGAAGTGGTGTGGCGCAGGCAGGGCAGGTAAGCGGGGTAGTTGGAGGCCTCCTGGTGTCTAACTCCCAAGCCCAAACAGGAGCCTGTTCTCAGGGGAGAGTGAGTGAGTCTCTGCGGTGGTGTCCCTGTGGCTCCGATTCCGTGGGGTCATTGATTCTGAATCCATCATCTGAGGTCAGAGTTCAGTGCGATCTTTCTTAAAAGAATGACACTCATTTAAATGAAGACAGGTGATGCGGGTGGGGGGGTTGAGGTCAGAGGGACTTAACTGTGTGACCTCAGCAAGTCCTATAACCTCTCTGGGCCTCAGTGTCCTGTGAAAAGGAGATTAGACTGAAGGTCACTGCTATCACCCGGGTCTGTAGTGAAGACAGAAAGCCCGAGGCAACAAGGCCTGTTGTCATCCCCACAAGTGTGTGTGTGTGTGTGTGTGTGTGTGCGTGCGCGCGTGCGTGCGTGCGCGCACCTGCACAATTTACCAGGTGGGAACTGGGGAAGCTCTCTTGCCTGTCTCCATCTTTGTCTCTGTCTCTTTTGCTGTCTCTGTCAGGCTCTGTTTCTTTCTCTTTGTCTCTGAGTATCTCTCAGTGTCAGTATCTCAGTTTCTGTCGCTCTCTCTTGCAGTCCCGATCTCTATGTTGTCCTTTTCTTTCTCTGCCCCGACCTTACCTCCTCGTGAACCTTCCTCAAGAACTGGATCTCTTCCCCCAGGGACTCAGCCTTCCGCTCCAGATCCAGACGTGCCAGAGTGGCTTCATCTGCCTCCTGGAAAAGGGGCAGGTTGGGGGTGGGGGAGCAAACGGCCACTCTGACCCCAGGCTCCTCCTCCCCATTCCCCAGCTTTGCCTTACCCTTCCTTCTGGAATTGTGGGGAGCAGTAATCTGCTTTGGGGGACTGGGCTTGGGGGCTGTGTTTGGATGTGCTGCCCACAACCCTCTCCTCCCCTTGCCCCTCTCCTCCACTGCCCAGACCTGTCGGTAGGCGGCCAGATTGTTCTCAGCCTCCAGCCTCAGGTTGGTTTCTTCCTGGAGCCTGGAATGGGAGACAAATTCCTGGGTGGAGGTTCTTCTGAGGGCTCTTGGATCCCTGCTCCAGTGTTCCTGGAGGTGGCAGCTAGAATGATCCCCTCCCTCACACCCTTCTCCCCCCATGAATTGTAGCGTGGCAGGAGAGGATCACGGGCGTTCTAGACAGAGGCCTTGCCTAGAGGGTGAGCAGACAAGGGACTTTGGTTTAATTCATTACTGAGGGGTCTTATCAGGGTTGGTGCACCTGCTTCTGCCCGCACAGGCGCGACCCGATGTGCACTCGCTGCAGCGTGTACAAGCACGCAGGCCCTCCTGCACTTGAGGGCACATGCACTTGCCCTGCCAGCTCAGCTCAGTGCCATGCCCCTGGGTTGCCTCTGACCTTTGGAAATGGGTTTTATAAAGATCCCCGCTTCAAAGCTGTGCAGTTGAAGTGCCTTTGCTAGGGTCACATGCTGGTGATAGGCAAGTCCCCTCTGTTCTGAAGCCCGGCCTGCCTGATCGCTCCCCTACTTCCTTACCCAGAGTTTTGTCCTCATGCATGCCAACCTTCTCTTCCATTCCTCACCATAGAGCCCAGGGCTCAGAATAGGTGAGTGCCCTCCCTGTAGTGTGATGAAGCACACAGACCCTGCCTGCTGGGGTCCCTGCTGGGGAGGTGGTGAGAGCACCCAGGCTTCCTGGCAGAGGTTTTTGGGAATGAGATTTCTGAGGCTCTGGGCTTGTGGGTCTGTTCCCTCCCATCATTTGGGGCGCAAACACCACTCTCTTCTCCCAGAACTGGGGAAACTGAGGAACAGGGAGGCAGAGCCTCCTGCCTGAGACCCTGCAGACCTGCAGGCACTTTCTCTTGGGGGCTCAGTCCTCCCTGCTCATGAGGCCCCTCTCCCCTGGCCCTCTCCTCACTTCTGCTTCAGCACTCCCAGGTCCAGCGCCAGGTTGTCCCTCTCCACCTCCAGCCGGGCATTGGTGGCTGTGAGTTGATCGAGCCGCAGCCGCAGCTCCCGCAGCTCAGCCTGGTAGACATCAGCCAGCTTGGTGGGCTCCTTGGCTCGCAGCTGGTTTAGCTCAGCTGCCAGCACCTTGTTCTGCTGCTCCAGGAAGCGCACCTTCTCGATGTAGCTGGCAAAGCGGTCATTGAGCTCCATCATCTCCGCCCGCTCGCTGGCCCGCGTCTCCTTGAAGCCGGCATTGAGTGCCCCAGCCAGGGAGAAGTCTACCCGGGCCGGGAGTGGAGGTGGCGTTCGGGCCAGGGAGAGGCGGGTGGCGGGCCCCAGGCGGCGGCCAGCCGGGCCCCCCACCACCATCTCAGAGGAGATGTAGGAACGACGAGTGGCTGAGGTGACCCGTCTCCTCTCCATCCTGGCCTGGCTCTGCTGGCTCCGGGCGTGTGCGGGCTTTATGGAGGAGTGGGCCAGTCAGATGCTGCCTGGGCTGCCCTGGCAACACCCGCTGGCATAGCCTGAGGGGGTGGGGCTGGGCCGCAGTCCACCCTGGGGCAAACCCGCTCACCCCTCCCGGGTCACTGTGCCCAGAGGCAGGGTCAGCACAGAGGGACAAACAGGCAGGGCCTGGTGCCAGGTGCTTGTTCTGGGGCCCTAACCACTGGGCAAGGAAACCCTTTCTCTCGGAAGGTGGGTCAAGAAAGGGCTAGAACAGATGACCTATGACCTGCCTTCCCACTCTTAGAGACCCTAACCTCGTCTTCGCTCACCAGCAGTCCTTCAAGTGCCTGCTAGATGTTGGTGATTTGGCAAACAACAAACCTCCTGCATCCCCTCAAGGAGCAGCCCATACTACAGTTTCATTCCCACCTGACTCCTGGTGGCCTCCCCTTGGGTCACAGATACCCCACATTCCTGCTTTCTTCCCGTTCCTGCACTTCTGGAATTGGCCCCAGCCCTTTGTCTGGAGGGCCAGCCGGGGCCTCTGTCCAGGGGGAGAGGAGAGAGGGAAGGTGGGCAAGAGGAGGCGGACCCACTTCCTGGGCCACTCACACCCCCACTTCAGTCCCACCAGGCTCCCCCCTTCCTTGCTCAGCCTCACTGCACCCCCTCCCGGAGCTGGCGCCTTGACAGCTCCACAAAGCAGTTACGAATGAGCTGGCTGCCCCAGCACCCATCTTTGTCCTGCAATGCCCTGTTTCCCTGGTCACCCCTCACCTCACTCACTCTGGAGATTTCTCTCTTTTGAGTTCCCACACATTGGGCTGAGAAGATGGGAAAGGCCTCCAGGGTCCGTGGATTTGGGAACCCGGAGTCACCGGGTCCAAACAGGAGCCTGGGTTCTGTTGCCCCTCAAGGCTTCAGATGCGCCCACCCGACCCACAGGTCCAAGCCCGAGCCAGGCCCCTCCTCCTTCTGTGTCCTTGAACTTCTGGGAAAGAGGCTGCCTCCTCTCCCGCCCCCGTGCCCGCTGCCTGTGCTGGGCACTTGCTGAATGGAGCCTTGTTCTCCACCGCCAGTGAGGGCGCCACACTTGAGGCAGCCCACAGAGGGCTGTGCCGTTTCTATCCTAAGATGTCAGCCTATTACGCGGGGTACGGCCCCAGCCCCCTGCTCAAAGAGCTTCTCGGAAAGCATCTGAGGAGGGCTGGGGGGCAGTGGGGAGCAGGCTCTGTGCCCACCTCTGACCATTGTGACTGTGCCAAGGTGAGTCATCCAGTGGGCATGAGGGGAAAGCCCTGGGGTGGCCAGCCCAGCCCCACCGGGTTGGTCTCTAGTGCCCAGACAAGGCCTGGCTGCTCCCCCTTCCCCAGCTCTCAGGGCTCCTGTTTGGGTAGTGCCAGGTTGTGGAGATGCTGTCTCCTTGGGTGTGTCACGGGCTGCTCACCAAGGTTTCTGCTGTGAGTCCCAGCACAGAGAGGAGGGACCCACATCTCTAGCCACGTCTGACCCCTGGAGCCTGAGCCATGGGTTCTCCTTGGGCAAGGGAATCTTGAGGAAGGGATACCCAGTGACTTTTGATCCTGCTATGGGTTGGGGAAGGACAGGGGACATTAAAAGGAGAGCAAGACTGAGGACAAGTCTCAGTTGTCCCAACTCTCACCTACGGCTGGGAGCGGCCTGTGTGGCAAGCAGCAGTGTCCTCTCTCTGTCCAGTTGAAATGGATGCAAAGCAGTTCTGAGGGGAGAGGGTTGGGGAGGGCTTGTGTAGGGGCTGGAAGGGCCAGTGCGGGTTCTCTGTGATCCTATGCAGACCTGTAAAGGAGAGTCCTGGAGCCCTCAGTGGCTTTTCAGGCTTTTATTGACATTTTACTAGGTACATGGCAGGCAGGGGTGCCGGGGCGGGGGGGGGGGGGCAGGAGGCTGGCAGGTCTCCTAGCCCCCTGCAAATCTTCATTCTTTCTGGGCTCTCCGGTGTTCTCTCGTGGTCTCATTCTCTCTCTTCTGCTTGTTCTCCTGGCATCCTCGTGACGCCGCCCTTATAGGTCCAGTTTCAGCCCAGGTGTACCCACCTACGTATGCCCACACCCCACCCCAGGTGCCCGCCATCAGGCATGCATTCAGGACCACAGGGATCTATCATTAATCCTAATGGCGGAAGGGCAGAAAAGCCTGACAATCATTTACCCTACAGCTTGTCAGAGAGGCCCAGAGACTTCCACCCATGTATGTGAGACAAGGCTGGCTTCAGCAGCAGATGGAGAACCCCTGCCCAGCCTTCATCCACCTCCTTAGGCCCCTTGCTCCACCTTCACCCCCACTCTGACTTCAGACACATCCCCACGCTTAGCCCCTAGCCACATAAAGATGTCCAAGGAGAACCAAAGAAGTAGACACATTCGATATCGTGGTTGTTTGCCAAACTTTCATTATTTTTTATTACACATTGTTGAAAAATCAGCAAATGCAGATAAGTAAAACAACAAAAAAATTTAATTAGCCATAATTTTGCCACCTGGAGATAAATACTACCAGATTTTTCCACGCATACAAATTCATTTTTTGGAGAGTGGGCTTATGTTGTACAAATTATTTTGTAATTTGCTTTTTTTTCACTCAATATGTTGTGAACATCTTTCCATATCAATATTTATCAACATCATCATTTTAACAGCTGCATGGTTTTCCACTATAGGCATTAATTTAATCAAGGCCTATAATGGGCTGTTATATATCCTCTCTCCTAGATTGTTCTATGATGCACATCTGCCCCAATAGACACAGCTCCCAACCTCCACTACCACCCGCACCCTCCAGGCCTGGCTGAAGACCCGTGCAATGGGATGCCTCCTCTCCGTCCCCTATCTGAGGGGCTCAACATCAGAAGCCTCTGGCCAACCCTGAGACTGATGCCTGGACTAGCCGGCAGAGGCTGAGGGCCATGGGGAGAGAATGCCTGGATGCTCCTCCACAGGGCTCTCAGCCAGGCCTCACCCCTGCTTCAAGCTGAGGTAGGAACAAGATGCCTTCCCAACCACCTGCCCCTCCCCAAGCATTAGAATTTGCTAGGATGCCCTCCTGCCTGTGGCACTGTAGGGGAAGGAATGGACACGGTGCAGGTTTTCTAGGATCCAGTAGACTGGGTAAAGGAGTTCTGGAGTCCTCAGTGGTTTTTTGCAGGTCTTTTATTGGGATTTACCAGGTACACAGCAGGCAGAGGTGCTGGGGGGCCGGGAGGCTGGCAGTCCTCCCAGCCCCCAGCAAGTCTTCATTCTATCTGGGCTCTCCGGCCTTCTCTCAGCTTCTGCTTCTCTTGCTTCTCTCTCGGCTTCTGCTGGCGTCCCCATGACGCCGCCCTTAAAAGCACAGTCTTAGCCCAGGTGAATCCCATCTACCTATGCCCACACTCCACTCCAGGTGCCCGCCATCAGGCATGCATTCAGGACCTCAAGGATCCATCATCTATCCTGATGGCGGGAGGGCAGAAAAGCCTGACATTTTCTTCACCCTACAGGCACCCAAATGCCTCCTGGGACAGACCAACATCACGTACCTGGCCTCAACCCACACTCAAGGTGCCCAGAGTTTTCTGAACTTGCTAATCTCTAAGACTCGATTCTGTTTCTTGACTGCTGCTTGAACCCCTGCCCCTCTCCTAGTGCATGGCACCATGGTGGTCCCCAAGCTTGGGTGGGATCAGGAGAAGGTAGGTCTCTGGTGCCCACCTGCTGGTGATCTCTGCGTGAGTCCATCCATTTTCCGCCCAGCCCTGAGCAAGGGAGCTGGGTCCTGGTGGCCACTAGATGGCAGTGCTCGGCCACCCAGGTCCCAGCGGCCTGCCGGCCACCGCAGTTCAACTCCGGGAGAAAGCTGTTCTTACAGCTGTAAACTTTCTTAAATGCAAACTCATATCACCTGAGGGGTCACTCCTTTTTGCTCTAAGTTGCCCCTGTCTGCTCTTGTAGTGAGCTCTAGGGGAGAGGACAAGACCCAGGCCCCTCAGTACCCATGCGATCTTAGATGACCTCAGGAACATTCTAGTCTCCATTTTCACATCTGCAAAAGGGGGACTCACCATACTTCCAGGGCAGTTGTGAGAATAAAATCAATGAAAGCTGGACATAGTGGATGCTTGGCAATCATAGCTTCCATTTAACCACCGCAGCCAGGTGTTAGCACCTCTCTACCTGCTAGCATGTGACGCTGGGGCTGAAGGGGTGGCAGCCAGGTCTTCCAGAAGGCTTCGATGGGGGTGGGGCAGGGCAGTGTGTGGGCCATCTCTCCTCTTAAGGGCAGCTACCTGGCGTGTGAATGGGACCCAGGGGGCAGCAGCCAGGGGTGAGGGGGTGGGAGACAGGACCATTTGTCCCCAGATCACCAGCCGTTGGTGGCCTTGGACAGGCCAGGGGCCACATGAGCGTTGTCTCTGGCTGCCCCTAGCACACTCAGAGTAGCTGTTTTCCAGCTGGTTTTCCCTCCCAGACTCCCTGAGTAGGTGCTGCTTCCTCCATCCTGACCTGCCCCAACCCTGGACCGGAGACCTACAGGGCCTTCTGGCTTGAGACACCCTTGGTGGGTCAACTTCTCCCATGGGTGTGCGTGTCTTCTGCCTCTCAGCCTAAAAGGGACTTCTTGATACGGGTCTTCCCATTCGAATGGGCTCTCCCTAAGGGTAGGGTCAGACTAAGGCACCCACAGGACAGAAGCCATCCTCTCCCCTTGCATGGGAACTTCCCGAAGGAGGACCCATGGTTTAGTGTCTGAGAGCAGTTCCTTGAGGACAGGAGTTTCTACCCTGGCAGTTAGAAGTGGCTGCCACAGGCCAGGGCAGTTGTTTCCCCACTCGCAGCCTGTGCCCAGCCAGGCTCTGCTGGTTAGAGCCTCCTTCTGTACTCTGAGAGGGTACAGAAATGTTCCCGGCTGAACCCCCAGACTCCTACCTTTCCTCTTCCCTCTCATGCTGACCCCTCTCAGCATGTCAGTGGAGGCATCAACTCACTCACCTTCATGGACCCAGGGGTCAGGCTGCTGCACTAGGGTTAATAAGCTCAGGCCCTTTCTCTCCCTTCTCCCCTGCAAAGCCAGGGCCCACTCTATCCAGTGCCACCTTCCAGCCTCCAACCCCGAGATCGGTTCTTTAATTGCTTTCCCCCAATCTCCTCTGCTCCCTACCGTCTCCCTTCCTGCTTGTGTCCCTCTGGAAGGGTGAGTGGTGGGGACAAGATGTGTCCCTGGTGGGAGCAGAGAGCTGGTGGGCAGCCAGTTGTCTTCAACCCAGTGTCCTTCAAATGGACAGTATGATCCAGGGAGTGGGGGTGGGAAGGCTGCAGGTGAGCTGAGGGCAGCCCTCGGGGTTATCAGAAAACAAAGCTGTGGTCTCCAGGCCTCTGACAGTGACTTCAGTCCCTTATACCCCCAAAAACTCCATCCCAAGCCCTCTGAGCCATAAGCCAGATTCTCTCTCGGAACCAGGATCCCCCAACTTTGCTAAAAGCCAAAGGGACATTTCCAGGGAAACCTGGGGACAGATGAACAGGGGCCTGAGAGGCAGGACCTCTGAGTTAGTAGTCACCAAGGAGGCTTCCCACGTAGTGATGAAGTCCCCTGAGAGGGATCAAGCTGATGGCAGGGTATAGGGGGACCCAAAGGGGAAAGCCCAGTCCCCTGCCTTGATCAATACTAACACTGATGGAGATTTAGGTCTGCACTTAGGTGATAGGGACAGATGCCATTCTGATTTCCGGCATGAAGGGAACATGTATTATTCTATGTTTGCACCTCCTGGCACTGAGTCTGGCAGGAATTTATACTCCAGGATGGGTTCAGACCTGAGCTGCAGGCCTGAGGTGGGAAAGGAGGGGGTGTAAAGGGTGGGTGGAAGGGAGTACTTCTAAACTCCCAGAAGTGGAATGAGGGCCCCCAAGGTGGAAGGGCAGGGCGAAGCAGGAAGTGGGGCCTTACATCAGGCTGGGCCTGCAGTGGACAGGGAGCCATTGATCTCTTTATTTAGGACAATCCAATCTCAGAGGCTTAGTGGCTCCCCCCAGAGGTCAGCTGGGAGCTGGCTGTCAGCTCTCTGACCCCCTGCAGCCCCTGCCAGCTCCCTGCCAAGCTGGGACCAGCCAAGCGGCCTCCTGGCGAGCAGGATACCAGGCAGCCGGCACTCTCTGCCTGACCTCTCCTGATTGAGGGCAGAGCCACACGTGCTTAACTCCATCGGCAGAGTCTGTGCATTTAACGGGTCACCTGAGAGCACATTTTGCACCACAGAGTCACAAATGTTTGCTAAGCAAATGGCCAGCTGCAACACATCCTTGTCAAGAGTGACCTCTTCCACTTGCAAGCTGCCCCCAGCCCGGGCACATTCCACCCGGTGCCAGGGACCCTGTTGTGTGAAGCTTGCCCTCCTGGCCCTAGTTACCAGCCGCCTTACCGGGTGCTTGCTACCTCTGCCCTTGCAGGGGTGAGGTGGACAATCAAATGAGATAATATATGGGAGGGCCCCAGGAAAGGGGGAATTTATTCAATTTGAATCCACCCAGCACTCAGAGAGGCCTCATGAGGTCAAGGTGCCACGCCAGGCCGCTGGAGGCTACAGATGTGAAGCTGTGCCTGCCGCTGTGGGAATCCTGGCCCACAGGGGAACAGAAACTCATTAAGACTAATTGGAGAGGAGGGAACCCCAGGCACTCGGAAAGAAACGATGCCGGTTTGCTTCTAAAGGGAAGCAGGTTGGTGCAAGGCACACATCCAGACCCTGATTTGAATCCTGGCGCTGCCACTTGCTGGTAACTGGGCACGCTTTGCCAGTCTTCCGGGAGACTATGTCCTCATGACACCTCCTAAGGTTGTGCAGTTTTACGAAGCTGCTGCCTGCAGCCGGGAGGTGCTCCTCTGTGTATTCTCCAAAAAAACAAGTCAGATCTGGATGGGGAGGGGTTAGAGGAGGGGAAGGCTGCTCCCCCAGAACTAGGGACTCAGTTTGAAATTAGCAGCATTATTTACACACTATTCACAATGTGCTAAATACCATTAACATGTTTGTTTTCAGAAACAAGTTAAACAGACTCTGGTAATTTTGTTTACACTATTAATTCATCCAGTCAGCCATGTCTTCCTGGAGAGACAGAGGTAAATCTGTGTTAAACTGTCACAATCCAAAGGAGTGGAGGAAATCATATACAGTGTTGGAAACCAAAGTTACCTTAATTAAAGAAAAAACAAAAAACCCAAGCCAATCTGACCAAGAAACAAATGGAGAGGAAAGCCAGGAACAGGGGAGGGGAGCCTTTCCGGGGCCCTGGGACGAAGATTGCTCTGTGTTCTAGCCAATTGGAACTTGGCCTGGAGACCCCCTAACATCTGGGGACCACTAAGATGTTCCCCCTAACAGGGATCCTATCAATCCCCATCCAAGGTTATACGTGGACAGAACAGGCCTCTCGGAGAAACTGCCTCCTCACTGCTCAGGAGCAGAGGTCCTGCGGGAGGACAGGGCTTCAGGGGAAGGGGCTGGAGGTCCAGAGCTAAGAAGGCAGGAGCCAGGACGAGAAAGTTCTCTAGACTAAAAGTTCCTTGAGATCTTGAAGAATGGGAAGAAGAGAAAGGAGAGGTGTTGCTATCCTACCAAGGTAAAAGACACACACCAAGGTTGGAGAAGGTTGATTCATTATTGTAATAAAAATATTATCTCTATATCTACATATATAGATGCATATATGTACACACACAGAGAGGCCAGCAGTCTATCAGTCCAGGTATCAACAGCTCATATCTAGAGGTTAGCATTAAGGAGGAATTTCCAGTTCTTCACTACACTGCTTTTTGCACTGAGTGTATCCTGTTTTAAACAGTGAAATCAAGAAAGCTACCTTCGTTTAGAAATCAGGGCACCACCACGTCTGTGTCACCACCAGGACAGAGGCCGGGGGCTGGGGCTCCTACTCTAGGCTGGACATATTCCTTTCCCTGAAGCAAGAAGGGCCACACCAGGGCTCCCCACCTCAGCCCCATACCCTCCTCAGCTGAGCATTGGCTGTGACTGCACAGGGTCCTGTGTTAGACTGGAAGGTGGGTTTGGGGACCAAAACCCCCAAGAGTCACCTGCCTCGAGAGAGGGTCTTATAAACTTGGGGAGGTGATGGCAGCGCCCTTTAAAATGGCAACATGTTAACCATCGCAAATGAACACATACACTCCCAGAAGTGAGTATAACAAGAGACTACTGGGGAGAATAGCAGAATGAAAGATTGGGGGTGCTGTGGTAATAATGGAGGGTGTTGGCAATTGCTCAGAGTGAGCAGGTCAGGCCTCCTGGTGCAGGGGCCTCCAGGATCCAGGAGGGACTGGCTGGTCAGGACGCCTTGACAATGCAGTTCCCAGCTGCCAGTGCTCCTCCAACCCCCATCAGTTCCTTCTGGCTCCTCTGGTTGCCTGGGCAGTGGGGACTGGAGGATCCTGGCCAGTTGGATGCAGGAGGCAGGGAGGAAGGAGAAAAGTGAGGCTCTGGCCCACTGTCTCCCCTTCCCACCCCATGGCCTACTTCTTTCAACAGGTTCATCTCAGCACTGCTGAGCTGCTTGGAAAACCCCAGCCCCTCCTCGGGGTCTCCTGGTCTCCCAGCCCCCTCCTCCTCTTTAGCTCTATCTGCTGCTATGGCTAAACCACCCCTATCCCCAGTGCTGGTCACCTGGGATTGTCAGGAGCCCAGTGGGCTTCTTCAAGGTGCTGCTGGGGAGGCGCGCAATGCGGCTGTGGCCTCGGCCTCGGTCCTGGGTGATGCCCAGTGAACGGGAGACTGAGGAGCTAAGGGAGGGGAGGAAGGAAGGAAGGTCACAGTGAGGCCTCAGGATTACGATGGGGGAAGGAGGGTATGACAGAGCTAGACACTAAGACTTAAGGGCAGGGGGAAGCTGAGAACCAACAACAGCTTCCAAGGCCAGATCTGGGGGCAGGAGAGGCAGCGGGGGAAGGAAAGCTAAGTGGGGTTTGGGAGGGCAGCGGAGATGGGCAGTGGGCGGTCCAGCCTCTGGATTAACCAGGGAGTGCTGACTATCCCCTATGCAGAAAGGGGCCAGGGCTGTAACCAAGAAGGGCGATCCCCTTCACCTCTAGTATAATGCTGCGAGAGCAGGGGTCCAGGGGTGCCTGGTAAGAGAACCAGGTGCCAGCTCTTCTCAGACTCTGAGACTGGCTCCCAGGGGCCCAGCTTCACAGCTGGGGTCTGTGGTTGGCTCAGGTGTCCACTGCCCTGGGGAAAGCATTGTCACCCCCTCAGCCTCACCTTACAACACGCCTCTTCTTGCGGGCAGACATCCCAGGGTACGAAGACGTTGGTTTGGGCCCCTTCGTGGTGAACAGGGGCATGGGTCCGCTGAGGGACGGAGGAGAGTGAAAGGAGGCAGATCAGGAGGGAACCAGAAAATGGTGCCAGCCCCCTCTCCTTCCAGCCCCGGCTGGGGTGGAGGGAGGTTAGACAAGATGACCTCTGAGGTTTTTTCCTTCTAAGAGGTGGATTCCACTCCCCACCTCACTCGGCCTGGACTGACAGCTGAGTGACAGGCCTGCTCTGGGAGAACATCCAGATGTCAGTTTCTGGCACGTCCGGAGAATTGGAGTTCAAACAATTTCACCCTTCCACCTGCCCAGCTCTGAGCTGGCTCCTGAGGGGTGGTCCGGGCTGTGGGAAGGGCTGGGGTGCAGTGGGCAGCCTGCTGTCAGGTCAGTCGCCACTTGTTCTTGGCCTTGGACTGTCCTGAACTGGTTGCTACTACTCTACCCTGTCATGTGGGCAGAAGATGGGGGTGAGAACTTCCTCTTCTTGCTGAAAAATTGCTGAATAAAGTTTTTCAAGCTCCCTTCCCAGTTCCAGATGCTGGGCTGGAGAGTAAAGTCCAGGGGTAGAAGTGGCAGAAAAGGCATTTCTCAGAGGGACATGGAACTCAGCCCAGGTCAAAGGGCCCAAGCAAGGAATAGAGAGGGCTGGGCTCCCCTCTTTAATCCTGCTCCCTGCTGGCCCTCTCAGTTGGGGTCCTGTCAGCTACCAGCACAGAGCTGGCAGCTTGGAAGTGCAGGTGGCAGGCCACCTGAGGGAAGAAAGGCCTTCACGGAAACCTTATTTTCTGCCCTCTGAGACTTGGGGAACACAGCTGATCACACCGAAGGGAAAGAAGGGGAACAGCAAGCATCCTTATCTAAGAGTTGGGGTGTCTTCCACTCCTCTTGGAAGCACCACTGCCCCTTGCTGACCCCTAACCTCCTCCTGAGAGGGCTGCTAAAAAGGTGACCCACCTGGGGATGAAGGGCTGATCCAGCCTGTTCAGCTCCTGGGGGACATTCTCCCAGCCCACGCAGTCATGGAAATCCAGCTTTGAGGAGGGTGCCTCAGAAAGATCAAAGGTGGTGTTGAGGTTCCGAGCAGGCAGGGTCAGAGGGGTGGAGCAGTTCTGCATAGCAGAGGGGCCCAGGGGCACCCGGCTTTTAATGACTGTGGCTGGGCAGAAGCGAGGGGAGTGGCAGGGGGAAGAGGCCCTTTTCCCTTTGGGGGTAGTGGGTCCAGATGGAGGCTGAGCCTCAGGCAGGGACCCCCTCCTCAGGCAGGGCAGAAAGGACTGGCGCTGGCGCTTGGTCCCTGGCTTTGGTGCAAGGTGGCTGTCTGACTCCAAGGGGCTCGGTCCCCTCCTCCTCTTCTTCTCCATGGGTCTCGGGGATGTCTGTGCTGGGGTCCGATCAGGCTCAGGTAGGATCCCTAGAGTGTGCATGCGGCCATTCAGTTGCCTTGCCATGGTCCGGGTCACAGGGCCGGAGTATCCTGCAGACTCTAGGCACAGTGAAGGGGGTGCAGAGGGGACATCAGGGCCTGGCCAGATGGAAGGAGAATTTGTAGAATTTGGGCATCCACTGGAGACATGCAGAAGCCCCTACGTCCTCAGGACTGTGTGTGTGTAAAAGTCCATGGTCCCAGGGGCCCCGCCTCCTACTGAAGCATAACCCAGCGCCAGAGGCCCTGGCCACTCAGAGCCACCAGCAGGACCAGGCACCAAGGCAGAGGCAGCCAGGGCTAAGACTCACTTGACTCTGAACACAGCTCCTGAGCTGGAAGCGCCCCTCTGGCTGGGCTTGGCATCCTCGAGGCCTCCACCCCGGGCTCTGCTTTTTCCGATTGCACGAGCTGCTGCAGGGTCTCAAACTCTGCGATCATGTCGGGAGTGAGGAGGTTGGCCGCTTGGAGCAGGGAGTACTGCCGCTCGGCCAGGCACAGCACCCTCAGTGCTAACCTGGAACAGAGGGACGGGATTGCCGCCTCAACTCAGACCTGGCCCAACCGGGGTCCTCCTGCAGTGCACCTGTCCCCATCTCTCCAGGTGTGGTGAGGACCTGGTCTCCTGGGTTCCTCCTGCCTTGTCCCAGACTGGCTGGCCTCATCGCACCCCCAAGCCTCGGCTCCTGCTCTGCCACATCTCAGGGCTGGCGAGATGGCCACAAGTAATGGTGGAGGTTCCACCCACTAACCAAGCCTCAAAACAAAGAAAGTGATCCCCAAACAGGGAAAGAGTGCTAAGTGACCTTGGACTCAGTTCTGCCACCTCCCAGCGCTGTGACTTTGAGTCCATTTACCAGAAGGACAAAGTAAGGTAGATTCAAGCCAGACTGCCAGCTCAGTCCCTGCCCCTGTGCTTCCCCGCTGTATGATGCTGGGTGTATGGCTTAACCGCAGTCTCCGTATCCTTAAAATGGGAATAACAAACGTGCCCACCTTGTGGGGTTGTTGAAATTAAATGAGTACCTAGGGTGCACCGTAAGGATGCTGACCATTGCTTCTGTAAAGTGGCAAACACAGCATCACTGAGTTAGGCTTGGATTAGACAAGATAGGCTATGTGGATCTCGGTTCCAAGAAGCCCCTCAAAAAATGCATTTGGTAGTATGGTTGCGATTGTGAGAGCATGTATGAAGGGACGCGTGCTCTACACGCACAGGGGGCGACTGACAGGAAATTATAAGGGTAATGGGATTACTGGTGCTGTGAATTTAGATTCTAATAAAGCAAATTTTCTTTCTCTAAGGCAACCTATGAGAAAAGAATAAACACAATTATCTCGGTGGGGAATATTCACGGCAAATAATTTATCCTCAGGTAGCACTACCTGCCTGGACATCTCTGAGGCCATTCCTCTGCCCTCGGTGCGCGCTCAAATTCATTTTATAAAGCAGCCTCAAGGTCTTTTTGAAAGGAGGCAGGATAGAAATTAAAGAAGACACAGCAGAAACTCATTCTATATCCGCTTGAGTCACACGTTATAGGAAGATTGGATGACTGAGAAAAGTGGGTGTCTGGGAGAAATGCCTTGGGTGGGATGTAGGATCCTGGGCTGTGTCAGGAGGCCCTCTTGTTGTGTGGCCCCAGGCAAATTGCCTCTGTACCCCATCTGGCAAATGGGGAGTTGGTCTATGTCAGGGTCTATTTCAAGGACCCCATCAGAGGATGGAGCAGCTCTGCTTTATTTATCTGATCTGCATAGCCGACTTCAGCGGTAGATTCCATTTGAAGAAAGGATTTTGCAGCTGAGGGAAATTCTGAAAAACCACCGAACTGGAAAATCTAAGATCTTACTCAGTGGCCTGGTGGTCTCAGATTCCATATTCTAAAGTCAAAGAGAAATTATTTTCGATTATCTGGTTGTTAGGGTGTTTCCAAGTATGGAAATGATCTAGAATGTTCTGCAACCCTTAATACTTGGAATTTTGTCACATTTTAGTAGCGCTTCAGCTCTAAGAAGTAGGGAAAATAAGGGCTGGTATTTCCAAATTATAGCCAAGGTCGAAGTGACTTGTCAGAGGCCACAAAGCCAGAGGCACAGCAGAAAGGAGAACCCTGATGCCCTCTGTCCTCACAATGGGGGACACCAGGCAGAAAGACCCTGAGTCATCAGTGGCTGTTCCCTGGGGGCCGAGGGGACATTCCACTAGTGCATCCCTGCCCTCCCAGGGCCCCAGGGAGTCGGCAGCAGGAGACAGATAATGAGCCGCTGATTATTCAGGCTGCAGCATTTTTGCTGAGTCGGGAACAGACACTCCCCAACAAGAAACAAAATTAAACAGGCCCTTCTGTCCGGAAGCTTTAAATACACTGCCTAGCGTGAAGCATGCTGGGGAGGGAAGAATGGGGTTGGCAGCAGCATGGCTAAGTGGCAGGGGATTTATGTTCTGGGGGCCAAAGGAAAAACACACCAGCGGTGCTCTACAAACAGAAAGAATGGCCCCCAGTGTCTCCTTGGCTTAGGGTGGGGCTGTGTTCACTCCTGAGAAGAAATTGCCACCGTGCATGGATGGAGATACCCGATAAACACCTGACTCGGGGAGGCTGGCCCCCCTCAGCCTCAAGCCCAGCCTCTCCTGGCTGTTCAGTCCCTGCTTGCTGCGGGCGGGTAGCTGGGCCCACAGACTGGAAAGCGGAGCTCTCACCCAGCAGCCCTGCCCTCGCTCGAGGCTTGCCAGCTGTCTGGATGGATTTCAGGGTTTTGCTTCCCCTTCTGTTGAGCTGCCAGTTACTTGGGGGAATAAATAGCTGATGATAAGTAAACAGAATAGGTGATAACATCAAGTTGTTGAAAACAGACCAGGGCAATGTTGGTGAAAAAAGACTTGACTCTTAACTGGAGCAGAACCAGAGCTTCTGGGACATACTTAATGCTAACGCTCAACCCAGGAGGCTGGAACTCATCGCATCCCACCCTGAACCCCAGAGAAGAGCAGGAAGACACCTACTGCTTAAAGCGGTCCCCATCCAGGTTCTGTGGGGAGAGGTGGCCCATGATGGTCCTGGGCTGTGGGGTCTGACCAGGGGACCCTGCCAGCGGGTGTCTGAGGGTCTGCTCCGGCTCCTGGGTTGGAACCTAAGGAAAAGGGCAGTCAGGCAGAGGGCGCGGGGTGGCCTCCTCCCTTCCAGAGTGGTATCTAAAGCCTTTCCCTCCCCCGAGCAGGGAAGACAGCTCCTGGAACAACCAGGTCCTGGCAGAAGCTTTCTCTCACCCAGGCCCCCCTCCCTGCTACTAACACACATGCTCCACACTTGCAGACACCCAGCGGCTGACAGGGTAGTTCTTCCCGCACAGGCCTTGTAATGACTAAGATGTAAGGCACCCAGGTGAGAGCCCAGGGGCTGCCAGTGGGGAGGGCCCCACCTCCCAATGCTCCACCAGCTCCCAGTCATACCTCCTGGACGGGGCTTTCGTCCTTGTCCTCTGGGGGCTGCTCCAGGTCTGATGAGTTTCCGCCCGTGGCCCTCTCCTCCTGGGTCTCTGGCCCCAGGCTCTCCTGTTGAAGGACTGTAGACCCTGGGTGGAGCTCTGGACAACAGGGCTGGCTAGGAAGGCAGGATCGTGAGGGGGACCTGGGAAGACTAAGGGGGAAATAAGGGATTTGAGAGGCAGGAGAGGGGCAGGCAGAGAAAGCAGGGAGGGGGTAAGGTCTCATGGCACCAGGTGGTATAGTGCCCAGAGGGTGGCTGCCGCTGAGGGTGGGAGGAAGACTCGGGAATTTCTGGTTTAGGAAACAATGGTACCCATCCCTCACCTGCACCCTATTTGAATAGCAGAGACTGCTTTTGTGGGCAGGGATGTCATTTACTTATTTAACACAGAGCATTCTAGATGCTAATCGGGGCGCTGGGTGGGAACCCCTAGCCCTGGGTATCAGAACAGAAGGAGCCCTAGCCCTCCAGAGGCTGGAGGAGGGGGACCTTCACTGTTGAGCTGAAAGCTGGGGGGGTCGGGGATGGCGGTATGAGAACTCACAGTTGTTGTGAAGGACCTGATTTGGGGGGTTGCTGGGGGGCGGGGGCTCCTGCCTCATACACGCGGAGCTTCTCCTTCAGGGTGGCCACCTGGAACAGAAGCACCCCAGCCCCTCAGTCCCATGTGAGCACAGGCCATGAGGGGCGGGCACAGAGCCCTGGCCACATCCAAGTGCTCCTGCTTCTTGCTCTCCTGCCCAGGAGGGTGGCCTCCCTGCCGAGCTCCCGGGGCAGCTCCTCACCTCAGCCTGGAGCTGCTGGCAGATGGTGGCGTACTGGCTGATGTGACAGTCCAGACTGATCACATTGCTTTTCAGCTGAGATGGGGGCATAGGAGAGAGATTTGGGTGTTTATTTAAAGCAACGTTAGCAATTACTTCCATAGCCAGGCACTGTGCTAGGCACCTCATATTCCCTGCCTCGCCCTCACGATGGGGTAAACAGAGCAGGCGAGGTCCTGGCTTGGTTGAGATGGCATTAAGAGACAGAGGTTGCCTTTGAATCCCAGCCCCTGACTTCCTGGACCAACACTCTTACCAGGCCAGGGGCTTTTCAGCAGCAGCTGTAGGAGCGCCAGGGCTCCCTGGAGGAGGCAGGGGAAACCGGAGCAACAGCTTTAATCTGGGCTACATATCGGTAACTATGCTGTCTGGCTGAAAACAGGGCCCTGCTGCCACAAACAAGTCACTGGCTGACACTCGTTTTGGAGTCCACCCTGCCTTCCCCAACTGGAGTCTCCCAAGGACCAGGACTGTGTCATTTCTATTACAAAGGATTTCCCTGAAGACTGAAGCTGGGGAGCTCCTTCCCTCTGCCTTGTGGGAATACTTGCTCCAGGGCGTCCTGCCCCTGTCCCCTCCCGGGCTGGGGGCTCCCCCATGCCCAGATTGGCTCTTCTGGGTGGGCACACACCGAGAGTTTGATCTCCTTGGCCCGGTCGGCATACTTGAGGGTGTTGTAAGTGTCCTCGTAGGTCAGGCTGGAGGGGCTGACAGCAGCGATCATCACGGTACGGCAGTTGCCCCCGATGGAGTCCTTGAGCAGGCGGGTCAGCTTGCTGTCCCGGTAGGGCACGTGAGACTTGCGGCCCTGGGGGCAGCGAGTGGGTGGGGGTGAGGAAGCTGTACTAGGTAGACCTGGGACTGGAGGAAGTGAGGGGCCCTGGGATCCTGGGCTTCAGGCACCGGGGTCACTATCCTGGGAGCTCGTGGGGCTGTGCAGCTTTACCTTGGCATCAGCCAGGGCGTTGAGGACATTGATGAGGGCCAGTAGAGAGCGGTTGATGTTGGCACCCTCCCGCAGGCGCTCCCCCTTGGCGTGGGTACTGGATGCCCGCTCTGAGCCAGCCAGGTCAATCAGGCTCATTTTGGCCACTTGAAGGGCTTGGGTCAGGCCTGGAACCCGGTCCTGCTGCTTCACAAAGATCTGGGGACAAACAGCAGGGCTTGAGGGGGCTCTGGGTATCTGGAGGTCCGGCTTCTGCTTGGCTCCGGGACCCATCTCACCTGGAAGATGGCGTGGGAGCGGGAGGAAGTAGCATTGGCATCAGTGGGGTGCTGTGTACGGTTGCGGTTTCCCCTGGTCAGCATCTCCAGCAGCTGCTCAGCTGAGGCTGGCTGCAGAGGGAAGGTCCAGGAAGGGGGCTATAGTCTCCCCAGCTAGAACCTTTCCCCCTGATAGGAAGGCTACTTCCTTGCTATGACATCACCACAAGATACAGGACATCCCCACACTGCCTGGGGAGGGAACCCCAGAAGTTGCTCATCCCCCCAAGCCCGGTTCCACACCTGGTGGAAGGAAAGTCCTTGCACCACTACCCCCTTGTCGGGGTCTTCACGGATGGCCAGAGGCCCCTTGGGCTCCAGGAGGTCATGGATCTGCTCATTGTACACCTGAGGAGAAAGGAAGTGAGGGAGAGGCCTGAGCGACATGGCTGGTCTGGAAGCCTCTCCCCTGCAGGCTAGAGAGGACGGAGGCGCTGGGCAGGGGGTGCTGGGCACTTTGCAGGACAATGATCATTGACCAGAACTGGAGGGCAGGCCCAGTTTGCAAGCAGTCTCTCCCTGAGCTGCGGCTATACCAGCTGGACCTTAACTGGACCCAATCTGCCCACGTCCTAACACCCTCTCTCCCATCTGATCGCCCCACTCCCCTCTTTTCAGGTTCCTGTGACAGAGGGATCGGGAGGGAGCAGCAGCCCTACCTCCTGGTAGCTGATGAGCACCTCGAATTGCTTCTCCTCCCGGTGGGCCTCCAGACGCCTGTACAGCTCCATGGTGGTCAGGTACATGATGCCGGGGTCGCCCTCTCTTCCCAGCATGGTGTGTGTCTTCCCAGCCCCAGTGGCTCCATAAGCAAACACTGCAGGGTAGGGAGTAGGGTGGCGGCAGGGCCAGATTTGCCCTCACTAGGAGCTCCCCAGTGCACTTCCATCCACTCGACACCCCATCTCCCCAAGTCCCTTGCCTTTGGGTCTACAGTTCCTCTGCTCCTACCACTCACATCCCCTATTCACACTGCAGCTTTTGAGTTCTCCCCATCTACATCCTGGCTCCCATGCAGGGAGCCAGGGCAGAGGCCTCCACAGAGGCTCCACAGAGGCTCCGCAGAGGTGGGGGCTGCTCCCTTCCTTAGGACTGGCTTCTCCAGGCTAGGAAGATTCCTCTGTGGAAGGCCCACAAATCTGTCCCTCCTATCACTTCTCTCAGCTTAAAACACACATTGTGGGTGTGATTTTGCGATTAGCGTCTTCCCCCCACCCCACCCCCACTGTAAATACCAAGAGGACAGGAACCATGTCTATCTAAGTTGCTATTTGTACCCAGGGCCCAGTAGAGAATGCAAAGGGCAGAGCCCTCAACAAGTGCCCACTGCAGGCACTGCCAGAAGACCTGGGAAACCCTTAGGAGGAAGCAGGGAGGAAGGCTGTCCCATGAGGGCTCTATCTCCCTGCTGCCCAAGTCCTCACCAGAGCAGTTGTAGCCCTGGAGGAAGCTGTCCAGGATGCTGAGGGTGGTGTGCTGGAACACGTCCTGCTGGGTGGCCTCCTCACCAAAGACCCGGTCGAAGACAAACGTCAGATCTTTGCCCTTCTTCTTGGGGCCATCATGGGTGCTGCCCCATTTCAGGCCAAGGAACCCCCCATCAGACTCCTCTGGGTCAAACACCAGCACCCGCTCATCCACCACTTGAACCACAGGCCGCCGCTGGCTCTCCAGCTCCCGTGGGGTGGGAGGCCGCAGCCGCACAACCACCCGTACCATGCTGTCCTCCACCGCCATCACCATGGCAACACCTGGGGAGAAACAGGATGCAGATGAGACTGGTCCCATCCTAGGTGACCAGGTGCATTCTCAGTCTTGTTTCCAAGGGGTCCTCCCCACCTCCCCTGCCAACATCTGACTTCCACTTCATACCTCAAGAGAATAAGAATACTAGGGCCACCACCAATATTAGTAAATACCTCCTTCTCACTTGTAATACCACCTTTGTCATATCCAAATGACTGCATTATTCCAGAAGTCTATTTCTGGCCTTCCTATTGGGCTCTACTGTCTGCTCCTGTGCCAATACCACACTGCTTCCATTCTGTTCCATCCTGTTCCATTGCTTTCCATTCCATTCCATTCCATTCCAGCATGCTTCCATCTAGTACTGCAAACCTACCCGACTGGTCTTTCTTTTTCATAAACTTCTTGGCTTCTTTTAGGCATTTATGCTCTCTTTGATTTTAAGAAAAATCAATCAATTTCATGTCCAATCCACAACTCACCAACAACCCCCAAAACCCTACTACTATTACACTTGGAATTGTATTAAACTTACTTATTTATTTTATATTAAACCTTCAAGCAAGAACGTGGCTATTGCTCATTTGTTCAGATATTTTTTTATGTCCCTTAATAAGATTTCATAGATCGTCAGAGAGGTTCTGCAATAGTCCTTTCCACATAATTCTCAAGTGATTTATGGACTTAATTGTTCTTATAAATGGGACACCTTTTACCATCCCCATTTCCAGGTGGCAATTGCTAGTATGGAGAAATAGGATTGATTTTTACACATTTGCCTTATATCCACTGCCCTCAAATTCTCTTCTTAATTCTAATTTAATTTTTTTAAATTTTTTTTTATTTTTAAAGATTTATTTATTTATACAAGCACTGGGTACAGACAGAAGCGTGGGAGAGTGAGAGAATTCACCAGAGCCAGAGCGGGGAGCAGAACAGGCAGACTGATGAAGTACACTGCTGAGGGGCGCAGCGGGCGTGGCAGGAGAGGTCTGTCGCTCCACGTGGGACCCTCGCCTGTCAGCCGGGGATCGAACCAGCGCTGCAGAGGCTGCAGGCAGCTTCGCAGCCCAGCGCTCAACCGCTGCGCCACCAGGAGAGGCCCTTAATTCTAATTTTAAAGGGCTTATTGCTATTTTTCTGAGTATACAACTATATATTAGAAAACAATTTTTTTACCTTTTCTTCTCCACATTTATACCAAAGATTTAATTTCCTATCTATTGCATTCTCTAGACTTCCAAAACAACATTGAATAATAATGATAATGGGCATCACTGTTTTGCTCTTGATTTTAAAGAAAATGGCTTTAGCCCTTTACTATTTTGTTTTGGACAAATAGTCATCACAGTATCAATTTATTCTATTTTTTTTAAAGATTTATTTATTTATTATTTATACCAGCACTGGGTACAGTCAGAAGCGCAGGAGGGTGAGAGAATTCACCAGAGCCAGAGCGGGGAGCAGAGCAGGCAGAAGGACTGAAGTACACTGCTGAGTACACTGTGGCCGGCAGGAGAGGTCTGCGCGCCATGTGGGACCCTCCTCCAGTGGCCGGGGAGCGGCCAGGGATCGAACCTGTACTGTAGAGGCTGTGGGAAGCTTCGCAACCCAGTGCTCAACCACTGAGCCACCGGGGAGGCCCTCTATTCTTTTTTTTAAAGATTTATTTATTTATGCATACAAGAGCTGGGGTACAGGCCAGATTCAGGGGTGAGAGGTTTCACCAGAGACAGTGGGGAACAGAACAGGCAGATTGACCGATGTACACTGCTGAGGGGAGCAGCGGACGAGTCAGGAGAGGTCTGCTGTGCCATGTGGGTTGCTCCCTGGCCAGTGGGGGATCGAACTCATGCTGCAGAAGCTGCAGATTGCTTCACAGTGTTGTGCTTAACCTCTTGCGTCACCAGGGAGGCCCCTATTCTATTCTTATTTTACTTAGAGCTGTTAATAGGACCAGCTAGACATTTTATTTAATGCTATTTTAGCATTTCCTAATATATTTATATACTTATTCTCCTTTATTTTGTGGAAGTAATAAATTATTTGATATTATTCCTGGTATCAAACCAACCATGCATTCTTGGAAAAAATTTCACCCTGGCCAGAGTGAAATTTCAATTTCTAAACAGTCAAATATGTCTTTTATGTTTTTATGTCATATTTAAGAAGACATTCCTTCCCCCAAGGTAATATGCACTTTTCTTATTTGTACAGGTAATATTTTTTTCTTTCTTGCATTTAGGTCATTACCCAAATAGAATTTAATTTTTGTGTGAATGATGTGAGGTTTCTAAAGTACCTTTTATTTCTGAATGATAAACAATGATCTCAAGATCATTTATTAAATAGTGCATTCTTTCTCCATTAATTTGAAATGTCATTTAGCATAACTGAATTCTTATATAACCATAACTTTGTTCTGGACTCCCCATTCTGTTCTAATGATGTCTATTCCTTTTCCAGTAACTCAGTTTTATAATCATATAACATATTACCTTGCTGTTCTTTTTCTTAGCTATTCTTGGGCACCTTGTCTATGATTAAAGAATTAACTTAAAAAGTTATATGAAAAATCCTGCTAAGATTTTAATTGGAATTATTTTGAATTTATAGAGTAATATGAGAAGTGGGCTCTTTACAATAATCAAGTCTTCCCATGTAGGAGCACAGTATCTCTTTTCATTATTCACAACTTTATAATCTTCAGTAAAATTTTATAGTTTTCCTCACATGGGGTTTATATATGTGTTGATAGGTTTATTACTAAAAATTGCATAATCTTCATTATAGTGTGAATAGACTGTTTTTAAAATTATATTTTCTAACTCATTTTTGCCAGAATATTTGTAAAAAAGTTACTGCATTTTGTATGCAGATTTTGTATCTGGTCACGTTGCTGAACTCCTTTTATTAGTTCTAATAGACTGTCATTGGTTCCCTTAGATTTTTCAATTAAATGGTGGTATAGTTTGCAAATAACAACAGCTACTTTCTATTTTTAGCTTTTCTGTATTTAGTTCCCCACCCTCTATCCCATTAGGAGTGGGTATAGAATTTTAGCAAATGCTTCTTGGCACTTGCTGAGATGATCACAAGTGTTTCTTCTTCATTCTGTTAATGCAGAAGGTGACATGTCAGACTTCTTAAACACTTATTTGCCTCTTTCCTCTTGTATTCCCCTCAGATCACTCTTGTTATGTTTTTTGTTTGTTTTTTAATTTCTTCTTCATGCCAGCCTACCAAGTTAGGTAAAGATGGAATTTTTGG
The DNA here is from genome assembly GCF_964194135.1 of Talpa europaea. NCBI lineage: Eukaryota > Metazoa > Chordata > Mammalia > Eulipotyphla > Talpidae > Talpa > Talpa europaea. Next base: position 122,429,081 of record NC_140074.1, read on the forward strand.
AATGCAGGACTCACAGATACCCTGGAAAAGTTCAGCCCAATTCTAGGGATATATTAACAGGGGCTGTTCCTGGGGGTGTGCATAGATGAATGCTTTCCCAGTAAAGACTAGGTCCTGCTGATAGGTCACAATTACCAGTCATTCAGCAAAGACAAGTGGGATTACTACCAGATCTCTAGCAAATGACTCATGTTTTTCCTTAGGAATGAGACAGAATTGAAGTCATTGGAAATTCCTATTCCTTACTCCCAAATTTCTTACCCACACAAAACAGGGGAACAAATGTAAAACAAACAAACAAACAAACAAAACAACCAACCAAAAAACTTCTATGTATGTATACTCTGCTCCTGTCTCAGCAACCACTATCATCATACTAAACACAATAACCAAGTGCTAACTGTATCGGGAATGGTTTTAAGCATCTTACTTGCATCATCTCGTTTGCACCACACTCTCACAAGATAGATACTATTATATTCACTTCGCAATGAGAAAATTGAGTGGGGATGGGTAAGGAACTTCCCTAAGGTCCCAATACCAGGTAAATGATGGAGTCTGCTTCCAGCCTAGCAGCCAGACTGCAGAGCCAGCCATGCGGCCTCATAACGACATTATATATTATGCTCCCTTGAAAAGGATGTTGCAATAGTCTCCCTTGTTTATTTAATAACTATAGTTCCTTTAGGTAATCAGTATTCTGTAAGCACCTTCAGATATATGGGCTGCACCTAATTTTAAACACTCAGTTCTTTGTCTCATCCTTGCATTTCCACTCCCAGGGAGCCCCACTCTAGCACCCAGGGAAATGAGGGCAGAGGGTGCCTGGCCCTACTGTCTGGGGTTGCTGCTGGTTGCCTTAATGGCAGTCTCAGCTTCCCATGGGGAGGGTTTTATTGAGGAGCCACAGAGCAGCCTAACATTCTAAGCAGGAAATTAAAAAGGGCACTGGCAACAGAGTGTCCATAACCTTTACAGTTCTCTCCTCTCTGCCTCCTGAGGGCCAGTGAGGCCGACTGTTTGCCTAATGAGATGTTTTTCTTCTTCCTGAGATAGTGCTGCGAGCTCGGGTTGGGAGGGTGGCAGTGACACCTGGCATGGCCATAGCTCAGATACCTAGGTCTTAGGCTCTGCATCTGACCAGTAGGGAGATCTTTCCACCAGCCACATACCGGAAGTCACATCAGCTTCCCGCTTTGAGAGCCAGAAAGAACAGCTACCAATCTGCTCCTGCCCCAGGGGGATGGGGAGATTAATGAGAGAACGTTTGTCAAGTTTGCTTTGATCCTCGGTTGGAAAGAGCATTTCAGCCCAAAAGTACAAGGGAGATGATTCTTTAATAAGATCTTCAGGCTTCTGAGCCAGCCACAGTCACGTCCTGTTTCTAACCCAGAGCAGCTCATTAAAACCCAGAGGCCAGTTCACTGTGGAGCTGAGGCTGGGACCTGGAAGCAAAGATTCAGTTGTTTTCAGGGGAGTTTCTCTGCTCACCTTCACAGGGACAGGCAGAATAAGCCAGAGCTCCTTAGAAGCCCCTGGAGAAGAATATTTAAGGATTTGAGGGGATCCGCCTGCAGATACTGGGAACTAGGGAGGTAGAGAAAGTACCTAGTCCCAAATGTTCTATTTTTATAGGAGCTGTGGTAGTGCCCCTCTTCTCTCCTTTATAACTCACACACTTGTGTTTTTTATCCTTAAACTTCAAGTGAGCATGACCCGCCTTTTGATACAGCCTGTGCAGACCCAGCAAGCAATAGACACTGAATAATATCTATCCTATAAATGAATAAAGGCCAGAGAAGATCAGAGTCTGAATCCAAGTATAAACACTATTATTAACTAGCTAACATTTACTGAGCACTTACTATGTATCAGGCACTATCCTAAGTCCTTTACAAATGGAGTCATTTAGCTTTCACAACAATCTCATTCTGTAATTGTTGATACAATTGTTAAGCCCCTACTCTACAAAGGAAGCAGGCGCAGGAAGGAACTCGTCACCAGCACGGTAGCAAGGCCAGGACTTGGGTCTTGTTCTGTCACCAGAGGCACATTCCTCCCCTATCCTGCCCTACAACTGGGTATTTGCAGCTCCTACAGCCCCTCACCTTAGTATCCATAGAACAAAGATAACTGGTCTTTCTTGGGGTGGTCCTGCAGAGGAAGGAGCTGTGTACTTTGTTCTTTAAGACAACCAGGAGCTGAGCGGCCTCCCTGGTGGCACAAGGGGTTGGGATGCAACCTATGAAGCTGACCGCAGCTTCTGCAGCATGAGTTCTATCCCCGGCCAGGGAGCTACCCACATGGCGCAGCAGACCTCTCCTGGCTCGCCAGCTGTTCCCCTCAGCAATGTATTTCAGTCAGTCTGCCTGTTCTGTTTCCCGCTCTGTCTCTGGTAAATCCTCTCACCCCCCAAAACTCTGGCTTGTACCCTAGTTCTTATATGCATAAATAAATATTAAAAAAAAAAGACAACCAGGAGCTTGATGATAGTTGATAGTAATTGATGATAGTTTTGTTTATTCCTTTCTAATCATATCATCTTATATATTTATTTTTTTGGTCTAGCAATTCTGGCTCCGACTTCCAGTACAATAGTGAATAGAGGCAGCAAGAGTGAGCAATCTTATCTTTTTCCTGACTTTATAGGGAATGCTCCCATTACTCCATTTTTTTATTGGCATAAGGAAATTTGCCTCTATTTTTTTTTTTTTTAAGATTTATTTATTCATGTATACAAGAACTGGGGCAGAGGCCAGAGGTGCGGGGGTGGGGGTGTGTGAGAGGATTCACCAGAGACAGAGTAGGGAACAGAACAGGCAGATCTACTGAAATACACTGCTGAGGGGAGCAGCAGGCGAGACAGGAGAGATCTGCTGCACCATGTGGGTAGCTCCCTGACTGGCCAGGGATCGAACTCGCGCTGTAGAGGCTGCGGATAATTTCATAGTGCTGTGCTTAACCCCTTGCGCCACCAGGGAGGCCTATGAAGGTAGATTTTTTTTTTTTTAAAGTAATCTTTGTTCTGTAGTCTTCTCTGCTGATGGCTTTTGTTTTTTTTATAGAGGCATGTTTTATTTATTTATTTATTTGTTTGTTTGGTTTATACATGCACTGGGTACAGTCAGAAGCGCAGGAGGGTGAAAGAATTCACCAGAGCCAGAGCAGGGAGCAGAGCAGGCAGAAGGACCGAAGTACACTGTTGAGGGGAGCAGCGGGCGGCAGGAGAGGCCTGCGTGCCATGTGGAACCCTCCTCCGGTGGCCGGGGAGCAGCCGGGGATCGAACCGGTGCCGCAGAGGCCGCGGGCAGCTTTGCAACCCAGCGCTCAACCACTGCGCCACCGGGGAGGCCTGAAGGTAGATTTTTAATGAATTCAATTTCTTCACTGATGCTAGGTTTGTTCAAATTTTCATAATTTCCTGAGTCAGTTTTGGTAAGTTATTTTTTTCACTGAAAATTGTCCAAAGGGGTGTTCCATTAAAGTTTCTCTCTTTTAATCTCTCAGCAACTGAAGTCATGTCCCTCTTTTCATTCCTAAGATAATTTTTTCATGTCTCTTTTATTTTTTAATTATATTGCCAGAAGTCTGGCTCTTTTATTAGTCTGTTGAAAGTTATAGCTTTTGGCTATGTTAATCCTCTAGTGTAAGGTAAGAGTCTAGGTAATTAATTTTTCCTCTTAACTTCTATGCAATTCTTCTGTTGTCTTATTCTATCTTATTAATTTGGATATTTGCCTCACTAACTTCAGCTTAAACAAGTTTGAATGTAAGAATTTAAGACTATAAATTACCTGCTAAGCATTGTTTTTACTGCATCCCACAAGTTTCATAAATAGGATTATCACTATTCCATGCTAATTATCTTTAATTACAAATGTGATATCCTATTTGACTGAGTTATATAAGTGTTTTTAAAACCCAAACATGAGTTTGTTTTCATTTCTTTTTCTTTTGTATTTTTAGATTAATTACTTGTAGAAAGAGGATATAGTTTGTAGTATGATAACTGTTCAACTTTGCTTGTGGCCAGATAGAGACAATTTTTATAAGTGCCTCTAAAAACATGTTACCTGTACACTTTGCTCAAACAGGTACAAATGGAGTTGGTTTGGATAATACAAAGAAAGATCAACAAATTAAGACATCTGAAAATCGGGCCTCCCCTGGTGGCAAAGCGGTTGAGCACTGGGCTACGAAGCTGCCCGCAGCCTCTGCAGCCCCGGTTCCATCCCAGCCGCCTGCGAGGGTCCTACATGGCGCTTCAGACCTCTCCTGCCGCCTGCTGCTCCCCTCAGCAATGTATTTTGTCAGTCTGCCTGTTCTGCTCCCCGCTCTGGCTCTGGTGAATTCTCTCACCTCCTACGCTTCTGACTGTAACCAGTGCTTGTATAAATAAATCTTTAAAATAAATTAATTAATAAAAGACATCTTAAAATCACCTCTTCTGAAGGGGGGTGGAATTTAATCATGAAATAAGCAGAAAAGGGCTGGATATAGTTGGCAGCTTTTGAGATGGGAGAAGAAACAGAATAGGGAGGAGATGGGGAAAAGTAATAAAACATTGAAAGGAAGCTCATTAAAAAAAAAATTGTAGACATTCACCTCTGAGCTACCTGTAAATGTAAAAAAATAAGCTTCTATCCCATAGGTTTGTTATGAACACTAAATGAGTTAAGTCAAAGCTGTGCTCAACAAATGTTAGTATTATCAGAATTGATAGGACATACAACAATTTCCCGTGAAGCCAGAACAGCCAATGTCTTCAGTAAAATTCCCCGCGCTTCCCCTGGCACAGATCAGGTTTTACCTTTTTCATGCCACTTTCGGAGCCTTAAAGGGTCAGAGCTAAGAGGAGAGGCATCCGAGGAGCAAAAGCAGAAGGCCTGGTGTTCTGTCATACATGTGCTTTCAAAATTCCCTCCTTTATTAAGATATTTACTGAGTGTCCCAGTACTAAGTTACGATGGCTGGCACAGCTCTGCAATCAGGTCTTCTGTAACAGATGTGCAGGGGCGGTCCCGGCTACTCCACACCCACTCTCCGGGGGTGGCGGGCTTCGGGGGTGCCGGGCTCCGGGGCCCGCGGCAGAAGGGCCCGCACCGCCTCGCGCACGGGCGGGAGTCGAGAGGGAGTCCGGGACCGGGTCTAGGTCCCGGCCAGCGCAGGTCCGGCACAAACGGGCGGGGGTGTCGGATCTCCGCTCCCCGCACCCCCACCACGCTCGGGTCAGACGCGACCGCGCCAGACCCGCCGGTCTCCAGGCCGCACCTTCCCGTTCCGCGCAAAAGAGGCCAGAGCAGCGGGGCCCGCGCTTACCCGTCGGCGGATCCAGCTGCTGGCGTCGCCACGTGCCCCCCGATCTCTCCGCCACGCACAAGGGCCCGAGACCCCAGGCGCGCGCAGCCCACACCCTCCCCGCCGCCGGCCCACCCGCGCCCCGCGCCGCGCGTTCAAATGAGCCGGAGGCCTCGTCCGCGCTTCCCATTGGCCGCCGCGCGGGCCGCTGATTGGTTGTTTCCTAAGTAACTAAGCACCGCGCCCAAGTGGCGGGCGCTGGCGGCAGTGCGCGTGCGCACTGCCCCTTCCGGCCGGCGGAGGTCGGCGGCCGAGACTTCCCAGCTGGACCGCCCCGACCGCCCGGCAGGAGCGAGTTCGCGGTCGGGGTGCGGGTAGAGGGCCGCGGCCCTTCTCAGTCCCTGGAACTGGGTTCATCACCAGTTGTAGCAACCACACGTCAAACATGTTTTCAAGCATGTCGCTTCTGAGAGCAAAATTGGCTTTTTCACTGAAGGGATTTTTAGCTGCTGTCCAGGGCCTCTTCTCGCTCCGCAACCACCTCAAGAATGAACTTCAGGGGCCTCCCTGGTGGTGCAAGGTGTTAAGCACCGCACTATGAGGCTATCTGCAGCTATCCCAGCTGGCCAGGGAGCAACCCACATGGCGCAGCAGACCTCTCCTGACTGGCCTGCTGCTCCCCTCAGCAGTGTATTTCGGTCAGTCTGCCTGTTCTGCTCCCCACTCTGTCTCTGGTGGATCCTCTCAACCCACGCATCTCTGGCCTATACCCCAGCTCTTGTATGCATAAATAAATCTTAAAAACAAAAAACGAACTTCAAGAGCAACTTTGATATAGAAAAGCCGCGGAAGCCCAGAATGATATTCCATCCTATTGGCTTTGACAGTGAATTCATGGCTGAATGTGACAGTCTACCCATGAGACCCTGCTGGGCAGCACTGACTTCATTCCCCTCAGTGGACTGGATTCTCGTGGACCCATGTCACGCTGACCCCCAACACCAAGGCTGTGGAGGTGGAAGAGACAACAGACAACCTTGCACTAGAAGGGAGACTTGATTCCAATCACTAGGGATTTAATCACTAATTAGTGCTGAGACTGAGGAAATCACTTCTGCTCCCTGCGTCAGTTTCCTCAGCTATAAGGTGAGGTGAAAGTACCACCCTTCCTTCTCACTTAGGAGAGTATGGATCTGAAACCCCCAGCATAGGTAAGATGAGCACTTTTGATGACTTTGATTGGGACGAATAGGTGATAGCTGCCAGGAGCCAGTTGCTCTCACAACTTTCACTAAGTGGGTCCATCCCTACACAGACTGTGAGCAGATCTGGGCATGCAAGAAAACAGGAGGCAAAATGGCCAGACCTGCCATCAAGATGGGAGACTTGGCCCAAACACTTTATTCACTTGCCTGAGCCTAAATTGCCATTTAAACTAGCAGTGGCACTACTGGTTTAGTGAGGCTAAAACAAGAAAATTGTGCCATTATTGTAAAGCTGCAAGAAAACCATAAAAATGGCTATTCTTGCCATAAAAATGGCTTCTAGCTCAGGGGTGTTCTTCTGTCACACAGGGATGTGCATTTTAACAGATATCTGGGGTATAGTAGAGAGCTTGGAGTCTCTAGGAGCCACCAGGGAAGCAGGTGTTCCTTGTGTCTAGCAAGTCATGTCTTTCTTGCCCTGGTCCTATTCTGGTTTGCACACTTACCTGGAGAAAGTGAAGTGAGCCAGGGTGAGGCAAGGAGCAGAGACCAGCCCTGCTGTGGACAGTGGGAATGGTACATTTACTTGCTTGAAATTTTGGGGCAAGCCACTAGCCTCTCAGAGGCTCCATTTTTGCAGTTATAAAATAGAGGATGAAATAATTGTTTGTTACAAAGATTTAAAATAATGTAGGCAAAGCACCTTGCAGACCTTCAATGAAATAGTAATGGGTGCTCTTGTATTCAGTCAATAAGTATTTATAATATGAGACAGGTGAACTCAGAAGACAGGGTGGTGAATGATAAACACCCGTCTCCTACCTTCATGGAGCTTTCAGTCTATGGGAGAAATTTCACCATTAAACAAGTATTGACCATGGTATTAGATCTGGGCCTTGGGAAGAATTTGGGGGGAGTCAGAGGGAAGTGGCATGCAAGCTGAGTCTGAAGGAAGAGTGGAGAAGTTTGGCAAAGGTTGCTGTTCCTCGGATCTCAAAAGCCAATGGAAAAGAATTTTGCAGGTGAGAAGACCAACCAAGCCCAGGCTGCTGAGAGGCCTTGGAAGTGTTCAGCCAGGTCCACCTTAGTTGACACAAATGGAAAACCCCTGGGCCCTACACTACAGATGCTGACAAGGGGAGATTGGCCTGGCATTGACCTAAGAATTTCATGGTCTGGAATTCAGATGGGAGGGCTGGATGCAGAATTTTTGCTTTGTAGGGTAGCAGAAAATTTTTCTGAGCTGGATGTGAAAGGCAGTGAGCGAGCTCTGTCTTCTTCTTGGTGGCAAGACCAACTCCAGGTGCTCAAGAAGGCAAAGGGGGGCACATCCCGTTACTTGTATTGCATGGTCTTTGCACTTAGCTGCTTCAGCTATAGATCAATTTGAAAATATCCCCAAACCAAGTCCAAGACATCAGTCTTGCCATCCTTAAGCTCCAGCTAGACTTTAGGGCTTAACACAGAAGCTAAGCACAGTGATGACTGAAAATTATCCACTCAGTTTATGAACAAGGAAGTCATAGGCAACCTTGGCAGGAGCCAGCACCAATGAGATCAGAGTGGGAAGTGAGGAAGTAGTAGCAACTCTTTTAAGGCAATTGCCTGTCAAGGGTTACCGAGAAAGGAGGTAGTAGCTAGAGGGGAGAAGTGAGGTCCAGGGAGGATTTTTAAGGATAGGAGAGATTTAAATGATAATGGGAAGAAGCTGATACAGAGTGAGAAGCTGAAGATTGATAGAGAGGTATGATTATTAAGTAGGTGAAGTGCCCAAGAAGGTGGGAGGAACTGCAATCAACCATCCCAGTTTGCCTGGTTGAGACCAAGGGGATTTAACAGAATGTGGTTTTAAATCCAGGGCACTCCTGGACAAACAAGGAGAGACTGGTCACCCTGGGAGAAGGGCATGGGATGCAGTGCCCAGGTAGTGGCTGGCAAGACAGCTCATCCTTTGGAACAGAAAGGAGGAAGGGGTGGGGGTGTAGATGCTAGGAAATTTGTGAATTTCATGGTAGAAATTGATGGAGTCTTCCTCTTTGACTTCTGACTTCTTTGGGAGGTAGGAGTTCTGATCACCTGTCAGATTCCTTCTCCATCTCCTGCCCTTTGCTACCAGGCAGACTGGACACCTAACAGGTACTCAGTAAGACCCAGTGAAGGAATTAACAAATGAATGATACCTAGCATAGGTGTGGCTAGTTGTGTGCTTTTCCAAGGGACTGAGTTGGAGATCTGCATGCAGGAAGTTTATTGAGGAATGCTCTTGGAATTAATTCCTGTGGGACAGAAGGGAAGGAAGGATTGGGCAAAAAGAGAAATTGAGCTTTGAGTGCTAAAGCTGGGAAGAGTGTTTCTGAGAGTAAGCCCAGTGTTGATCTGTCATTGGAAACAGACTGCCCTGGGAAGGAGGCAGTCCACTGGGCGAGACAGCTTACATGAGAAGGGGCAATCCCCCAAGGGGGCTGGTAGCTGAGAACCATCTGCTGGCAGCCACAGGGGAAGAGATCCCTCAGTATTAAAGGTGACCCAGGCAGTGCATCACAGCATCATCAGGAGAGGCAGATGTTTAAGGGGTGAGAGCAGTTTGTAATAGCTACTGTTATGGCAGAATGGTAACTATGTGGCAGACCTGACATCAGGCAATGAATGGGCCATTGTCCTACTTGGGAGATGCTCTCAGTATAACCTTCAAGGCAGGCAAGCCAGTGCCAGGGAAGTCCAATCTGGGAAGGCTTCATGGAAGAGCAGGCAGTGAACCTGGGCTTTGACATGAGCAAGTGTTCTGCAGGTGGCTGAAGTAGCCCAAAACATAGCTGACCCACCGCTGGCTCTAGGTAGGTAGGGAGAGGCCTGTAACTCTTCTGGCCTAGGCCAGGTTGTCCTAATTTAGGCTGGGGTTCATCACTCAGGGAGCAAAAGGGCCTGTGCCCTGGGGGCCTGAGGAGCCCTTGAGTTTGCTCTTCATGCTTGGTAACCGATTATTTTATTTACCACTCAGAGCTGGAGCTGCCCAGAGAATCAATCCTGGGCTAGCAGAAAAAGTCGGGAGCCTTGCCCCTGCATGAGCTGCCCAGGCTGTAGGCATTGTGGGAAGGGGGCGTCTGGTGACTTTGGGAAGAAGAGATTGCTCTGGCTGGAAGGGAGACTCAACTCTCCAGTCCAGGGAATAGTTAATCAAGAGGGCCCAAAGGGTAAGCAAGATAATTCACCTCTTGGTGCCTTATTTTTCTCATCCCCAAAACAGGTGTGTAATAGTAACTTCCTTGTGGGGTCATTGTAAAGTTTAAATGAAAGAATTTATACAAAAGCCTTAGAACAGTGCAGGGCACACAAGCTACTATTATAACTTAACAGAGCTGAGAGGTCAGAGGTGTGTGTGTGTGTGTGAGAGGATTCACCAGAGACAGAGTGGGGAGCCGAACAGGCAGATTGACTGAAATACACTGCTGAGGGGAGCAGCGGGCGAGACAGGAGAGGTCTGCTGCGCCATGTGGGTCACCTCCCTGGCGGGGCATCGAACTCATGTTGTAGTGGCTGGCGATAGCTTGATAGCATTGTGTCTTTAACCCCTGCACTACCAGGGAGGCCCTATCCAGATCATTTTATAGATGGAAAGACTGAGGCTCAGAGAGGTAAAGTGTTTTCTGAAATACTGATCATGGCCAGGAAGTGAGCCCCGTTCTTCTGTTTTCACTTGCTCTGCGTCTACGGGGTCCTGTTGTCTCTGCTCCCAGCTGTACCCTCAGCCAACCCTAGCCACCTTGGCTTCCACTCTGGGTCTGTTTTTCCATCTGTGTCATGGGAGTTGCCCATTCTGTGCCTTTGATTCTTAATTTTGGTGGATGGAGCAAATGGGGAGCCTGTGGCCAGCATGGGGCGGGGGGTGGTAGATAGCTCCCCGGTTTCCTTTCCCTCCAGCTCCCAGTTGCCACCTCATGGTAACCCTTCCACCCCCTCCCATTTCCAACATGTGTAGACTTTTCACTTCCACTTTATTATCACTTCATTTGTAGCATTTTAAGGTTTGTTACCTGGAAGGGAACGAAGAGCTCACACCTCCAGTTCCGCTTTTCAAATTTACCTTTATCACGTGTGAAAATAACCTTATTAACAGCATCTAACCAGCTACAGCATATGGAGGCACCCAGAAAAATAAATGCAGAAGGAACCAGGGCAGGGAAAACAGCGCAGCCAGCTGGGGTAGTGTAGTCTCTGGACCCTGGGATTTTCTCCCAGCCCTTGGGGGTTCTGGAGCTCTTGTCAAGATCAGCAGAGCTAGGCCCACAATAGCCTTAAGCAACTGGCCATCTTCCATGGTTCCTGGCCTCCTCCCTCCTCCTCTGAAGCACAGAGATGCCCCAGGAAACAGGTCCTGTGCCTCCCCAGCAGCCTTGTCTTCTGGATGCTTGTCCAGGATTGATTCTCTGGGCAGTTCCTGCGCCAAGCAGTAAATGAAATATTGGTTACCAGGAGTGTGGCAGGAGGCAATTAACCCCTGGACCTCACTGTGGCAGATGTGTTTGTAGCACATGAAGCTGAGAGCCGAGCACACCTGCCTGGCCTTCCTGCAAAGTTATCCAATTAGGACAACCCCCAATGGTGGGCTTCCACTGTCCCCTCTGGTACCCATGACCCTAGAAACCAGGGCAGCATCAGCCCCTAGGGCTGGCATTTGCCTGGGCACAGGCTGGCCTGTCACTCCTTGTGTGGGTGAGCTCCAGGGGCACCTCCATCCTCACACACCCTCTCTCCCCCCCCACCAGCAGGGACATTATTTGTTAATTAATCACACATCTTCCTAAAGGAGAGACAGCCTGCGGAGGATTCTTCCTTCCTTCCTCCAGAATGGAACCATCACCAGGCCCTGCCCCATAGAATATTCCTGTGCCGAAAAACCCCTGACTGGGGAATAGAGGAAACATGCTCTGCTTTTGGGGACCCCCAGTGGATGAGGAGACAGGGATGCTTGCCCTCCACTCACTCAAAACCCTGTCTTTGAGGATCCCCAGTCTGATGGAGCAGACACAGGTCTTGCCTTCGGGAAACTTCCTGTGCTGATAGTGGAGACACAGTCCTCACCCTGGGGTGTCCTGCTCTGAGGGGGGAAAAGAGACTTTGCCATGGGTGCCCCTGTCTGATGGGGGAGACATTTCCCCCAACAGGTTCCCTGCAGTTGGGATGCTGCCTGAGTGACAAGCAGCTGGCCCTGCAGGACAGCCCCATGCAACAGAAGAAAAAGTCCTGGGCTTCAGTCCAGGCCCAGTTGTGCCACAAACTTGCTGCAGGACCATGGGCGAGTCACGAATTCTCTTCAGACTATGATTTCCTGAACTGCAAAAATGGGGATTTCAGGCCCATCTCTCAAAATGACAGGAGGATCTTCCAGTCACCAGATAGAAAAGAATGCAAACCAGCCAGGCAGGCACTTCTTACAGGAATGATTAACATGCCTTTTGTCATAGCAGAGGCCCCAGACCAGTCCCTGTGATTGCTGGGGAGGGGTAGAGAGTCCCCCCAGGAATGGTGCCCATTAAAAATGTTATAGGGGGGCTGTGGGTGGTACTGAGGGTAGGGAGGGGAGAGGGAGTATCAGCTAATCTAATCACTCTTCCCAAGGAGCTCTCATTCCAGCCAGACCTGCCAGGGGTTTTATTGGGTTTGTGGGGACCCGCAGATTTCAATCTTCATACCCCACAGGGAAGGAACAAGCATTAAGCTAATTTTATTAAATGGCCACAGCTGGCAGTAGGGGGAAGTAGGGGAGAGAAGGGAGGACAAAGAAAGTCATTCAGGTTTGCCAACCATGACAAGGGTCCATACATGGGGCCTGCCTTGGAGGGAGGCCACCCTCCTTCCTGTCTCTCCAGCTGAGCCAGCCTGGGGAGGGGAGGCCAGATGGGACCTTTCCTCAATGTAGAGCCTTGGGATTCTCCAAGAGCTACCCCAAGGCTGCTGCCCAGGGCAGATGCTTGTAAATCCGTGAAGCCTCTGCAGGGTGGGGGTGGGAGAGCAGGAGTGGAAGGACTGGTCTCAGATGGGAAGGAGGCTTAGCTCCCTAATGCCATCAATCCTCATTTCTGCTTTGGTGATCCCAAATCTTTATGAAATATGGTATGCTGGCTAAGAGCACAGTCTTTGCTTCAAATAATGGCATTTGCCTCTCATAGCTCTGTGGCCTTAGCAAATTTATTTTAACCTCTCTGAGCCTCAGTTTCCTCATCTACAATGGATAAAGTAATAGCAGCCAAGTTGAAGGGCATGTGAGCATTTCCTGCCAACCCAACCCCATCCCACTCGTAGATCCATGAGCTAATATTTGTAAAGTTCTTACATGGCATCTCACCCAGAGTGGATGCCCTCTAAATATTAGCCGTTATGATTTAGGAGTGCCCTAACCGTGTGATAGTCAGGGGAGAGATCAGTGGCAGGATAGGAAGACGGTGTGCCGTCTCCAAGGACCCAGAGCTTCTGGGATGCAAGTGTAATCACAGAACTTAGGGACTATGTCATTTTTAAAAAGTGGTTTAAGCTCCCAGGAAGAAGAATAAAATCAACTCATCCAATCTCCCAGGGCTCTTGGGAGACTTGAGTGAGATGAAATATCTGAAAGCATTTTACGAACTTTAAAGTGATATATAAATAATAAAAGCTGTGTTTATTGAGCATATACATTATACATCTTTAATCCTCAGTTGGATGAGGTAGTCTCATCACCTGCATCTTATAGATGAGAAAAGTGAGGCCCAGAAGTGAAGTGGTTGGCTCAAGGTCAACCAGCTTTTAGCTAGAAGTTTATTCCTCTCACTGCTGTCGATAAGTAAAAATTGAGTCAGAAAGGAGTGACTTGCCCAAGGGGCACCAGATCAGGACCCAGGGTCTCCCAGTTTAAACCTTGTTATGCTTTTGAGATACTGATGCCACTTTCAAGAACCAAAAAAACAAGTTTCCACCAGGGAAGATGAAGATGTAACTCAGTTGCTTCCCACTGCAGATGCCCAGGCCCACTTGGGTGATGGTGGGCACCTCCACCTGGAATAGCTCTGACTCTGGCTTTCCCCCATATCTAGGGGGCGCTTCCTGCAAATCCTTCCGCAGCTTGGAGGAAGCAGGGTTCATGGTGCCCCTCCTGCAACTCCTCTCCAGGGCATAGACTGAAAGCCGGCAGGGTGAACTGTTTTTATTGTAGCTTTGGTCAGACTGGGGCAGGAGCTTTAGGGGGTGCTGGGAAGCTATCCCAGCCCACCCCCCACCATCCCCCCAGGCGGTGCCACCCGGGAGCGGGAGGACAGCGCTTCCGAGCTCGGGACCGTCCCGGCTGAGATCTGTCCCAAGGCTAGGGCTGGCGAGCGGAGGAGGGCAGTCAACAGTCCTATTGTACAAACATACAGCGCGGGCCGGGGCAGGGGCGGTCAGCATTGCCTCCCCGGGTCTGCACGCAGCGCGCTGGGCCCGGCTCTGCAGCGAGTCAGCGCGAGGACCTAACTGCAGCCGGGCGCGTGGAGAGGGGGGCCTGGGGCGTCATAGCCGGGAGGACTGGCAGCTGGGGATGGGCGGGAGATGGATCCTCCTTTGCTCCTCCTTCCCCCCTCAAGGGGGATCCCAGGGATAGGGTGGAGGCGTGGAGGGGGCGCGGGATGCTCAGTCCGAGTAGATGATGAAGCCGGAGAACGTGCTGTATTTGTTGCTGTTGCCGCCGTGCGCTTTGCCTCCGTCGAGCTTGATGAAGACCTCGTCGCCCGCGTCCAGGTGCAGGATCACGCTGTTGCTGGCGTAATCGTAGTTTTGATCTGCGTCCTGGGCGATGGCGCTGGCCCGAACCTGCGGGAGAGGCATAGGGGAGAGCAGGTGTGCGTGAGAGGGCAGGGAGGCGGTGGGGAGAGGCGGGGTGGGGAGAGAGGGGTGTCAGAGGTAAGGCAGCCACTCCCGCAGAATCTGGAGGCCCTAAAAGCCCAGCCTGCAGCCCCCCCCCCCCCCAGGAGACTCAGCCCTCCTCTCTGCATCCTCCCCCTCCCTTGCCAACTGCAACCTGTGTGTTTGGGAGGCGGTTGTGGAGGAGACTGGGTGATCTCGGTGTGAACTCGGAGTCAGGGTGAACTCTGCCTCTATAACAGCCGGAGGTCTTACTGTCTGCTCTTCTGAGGCCTCAACAATGCCTCCAGGAAGTCCTGGACTGGAACTCTGTCTTTGCAGAGAGGAGTTTTCTGGACATTTCTTCCTCTCTGCTTTAATTGTAATAATGATGCCTTACCTTTCAGCCACCTCCACCCCTTCTTATGTCTGTGGATGGACATGAGGGTATACCTTGGTCAGGGGGTTGGACCAATGTCAGCCTGCTACAAAGCAGGCACCCTAGTACCAGGACCCCATTTTTTACTCCATCCATGCTGCAGTATTTCACATGAAAGTAGTGAGCTGGAAGGCCTAGTAGTTAATTCCACTCCCAAGCTCAGACTGGGTCTGCAGGCTGGCCCCCAAAGATCTATAGCTATACCTGTGTTAATTATCCCACTCCAAGGGGGTAGGTGAAAGGAAGTGGGTGAAAGGAAGGGAATCCAGGCCCTCCATCCCTCTGTGACCTTGTCTCATATCCTTGCTGGTCCTTGTTTTGATGGGGGAGGGAAGAATCAGGTAGGAGAGTGGGACAAGGGAGGCTACTAGAGTGACTCTTGTGGGTTCTCACTAATAGTAAAATATCAAGGATATTTGGTAGTGGACAAATTCATTCCTGGCTTTTCTGTTTCAACAGATGAGGCAATGCAAGGTCTGAGCCTTAGGATCTGGGGCCTCTCCAGGACATCCTGAGTGCAGAATGGGGAGAAAGGAAACTTCTCCAAGGTTCTGGCTTGTGTTGGGGTGGTGTGGAGGGGTAAGCATTGAGTGGGGTTTCCTCAGCCAGGCTCCTCAACATCCCTATCCCTTCAGTGATGGCAGCTCCCCCAAGGGCAGCTGACTGGGGACCAGACCAAGTCAAATGAGGGGAGGGGCCCATCCTCTCTCCTGGGTGGGAGGCTGAACTGCAGGTCAGCCAGGTCAAAGCTGCTGACTCAGCAGCAGCTCCTCCCGGGAGGACCCAACAGATTTGCATGCAGTCTTCCATCAAAAGCCCAGATCCTTCCAGCTCCTACTATCCCTTCAACCTCTTCTTCCCCAGCTTGGGAAGGAACTGTTTAATTTTTTTTTTTAATGTTTAAATTTCCCAACATTTAGCTGAGAAAATTAAAGGTGGCCCAGCTAAAGGTTGGAGGAAATGAAATGAGGGGAGACTTTGTCAAGGGGTTCAGTTTCTGTTTAGAAAATAGATGAAAAGATCCTGCTTCACCCACTGCCACTTTTGTACAAGCCTTTTGATGGTAAAGAAAAATATTGTAATCTTGATGGGGCTGAGTTGCTAGGAAAGAGCTGAAAGCAAGCAGCCAACTTCTATATTGTTCCCTGGGCCCCAATCCCAGTAGTATTTATTATTACACATGCATTTCATTATCTTTGCTAATAAATTACTACTAATAACAATTATTTTTATTACCCAGATTAATTTAGCTTTAACTCATTAAAACAGTGTGCTGCTTAATAGCTAAATCCATTAGAATACAGTCATCTGTCATCAGGAATCTCCTGGTGATGTGACAGGCATCAGAACAGTTATGCTTATGTTTATTATTTATTCATCACCATGATTGTTGCTGTGATTATCCTAATTATCCATGGAGGTAGGGAGAACGTATGCTCTTCCATCCCGAGACAGTGGGGAATCCAGTAACAGAACCCAGGGGTCCTGAGTCTAGGCCCACGACAGGAACTGGCTGAGGCATCCAACTCCTCCTGGGGGCCAAAAGGAAGTTTGGGGATTTAAGGTTGCCTTGGAAGCAGGAAAGCAAGCCTGGGGCTTGTCACGAGGGGGCGCTGGAGAATCACCTCTTCAGGGGTGGCCAGGAAGGGAAACCGAGGCAGCCATCTGACCAGGGGCCTGGAAAGGAGGGTGAGGGCAGAATTTGGGAAAAGTACCTCTGTCCCCAGATCTGTGCTGGGGTCTTAGATGAGCAGGTGTGATTGCAACAGTCAGCCAGCCTGGTCCACAGGGGACACTAGGGTGTTCCCACATTTATGGGGTCCCTGGACAGTGCCAGGGACTGTGCTCTGTGCTATGAAAGGTATTATAGGCCAGAGAGGCTGCTGGGGGCCCCTCTTCCACCATCAGGAGAAAGATCCATCTGCAGTTAGGTTTTTATACCCTCAGTGTATACCCCCATCACCCTTACCTCACTCAGACTCTGCTGTCCAAGCCCCTGACATCTGTAGCACCTTTCCACTGCCCTCTTCCCTGGAGGAGGGAGCTAAGGGCACCCTGGCTACAGGCCCTGGCCCATCCCCGCACAGCCTCTTCTCTCTTAGCCCAGTTTATGAATTCCATATCCTCCCAGACCCATCTGAACTATGGACCTTAGAGGCAGCTGCAGGGAACTCACCTCACCCAGGGTAGTTCCCCCAACTTAGAGTCCCTTCCTCAGCCTTCTGAGGTTCTCCTATGCTGATGACAGGGCTTAGTGCCATTAGGCTGCTTAGCATCAAAGCCACCCCCAGGGAGCAGGGCTGGTGGGCCTCACACAGGGCAGAGAGGGGACCTCATCACCAGGCAGGAAGATGTGACTCCTTCCATGCCCAGTCTTGCCCACAGAAGGCCAGGGCCGACGCTCTGCTCTGCCTTCCTGATAAAATTCTGGAAACATCTTTACAGGCAGGAAGCCAGGAAGGAAAAGCACAGAGCCCAGGGTTGCCCATGGTCTTGAAGGCAGGGGAGGAGCGAGCGCCTCTTCCATCCACTGTGCAGCCCATCGTTTTTTTCCCTGCTCACTTGAATGTCCTCTTCCACCTCTAAGCCAGTCTTTCCCTACACTTGACCTTTTTTATTTTCTCCCTAGAAGGGTGGCTCCTCACTCAGGCACCTCGGTTCAACATCCTCTCCCCCAACCAGGTTGGTCTGAGCGGGGGCAGGTCCCACTGAATCACTCTTTCCAGACAATACAATACAGGGATTTCTGGGGGTGTATTATGGGGCAGTTACTACCACACAACAGTAGTTACCCTGCACACACAGCACCAGGTCCAGGAGAGCAAGATGTCTGAGCCCCTGGTACCAAGCCCCAAATCTAACTCCTAGTAAGGGCTCAAAAGTAACATGTGGAAAGGCGAGCGAGATTCAACGAGTCTCTTGAGCAATCTGGAAGGAGAAGTCATAAAGGATTGGGGGTAGGCACTGTTCCTCTTGTCTGTTTTAGAGGTGGGACAAGGGAATGGTGGGAACAATTGTTAAAATGCCAGGTCTTGGAATGCCTAGTTAAAGCCACATCCTCTTTTTTCTACTAGCCAGTCCCTCTTCGAGTAAGCACCTTCTTGCCAGGCTCTGCCAATGCGCTGCCCTCATGGAGGGGAAGAAGAGTCTTTTGAGGTAGTTTCACTCCCATGGACTGAAGCAAGTGCCCCTTCCTCAAGCACACACCATCTTTGGACCTCCTCTCTGAGGTGCTGAGGTGGTGAGGGTTGAGGACCCACAGGTGCCCTGGTGACTGCCTCCCTATCCAGGCCAGCCAGGTCTTCAGCCTCCTGAAACCTCAGCTTGGGGCCAGTCCAAACTTTTTTTGGGAAAGGAAGACATTCCACGGGTGAAGGTGACATTGCTGCCTCCCTTATTGGTGATTAATAAGAGGAATCGTGGGGCTGTCTGCAGAGTGAGTCCTGGCTGGATAATGGGGCCTCGCCTTAGGTCGGGAACCAAGGACAAAGAGGGAGACACAAGAGAGAGACACTCCAGGGATGGAGAAGATGGGATTAAACTCAAGAGGGTTAGTGGGTGGGGTGGGGTGGGGAGATAAATAGACAGAAAGAGAGGGGGGTACAGGAAGGGGCAGAAATCAGAGAGAGAACAGAGAGAAGCAGGTAGGGGAGAGAGAACAGGGCACAGGCTTAAACCATCTGGTAGAGTTTTTGCTGGCTCCCCACGCTGGTGCTTGCTTCCACCCCAAAGCCAGGGTCTACTTTAGGGCAGTGCTGCAGTGGGAGGGGTTCCCACAGGGTCTTAGTCTCAGGGGATTCCTTCTCAACTCCCACTAATCTAGCTTTAGCTCTAACTCAGGGAAGGTCCCCGTCTTCCCCCAGAATGAGGGCCCAGAGGGGAGTGGGGTGAAGGGTGCCGCTGGGCCAGTCCTCTGGAAACACTGGAAAAGGAAGCAGTAACAAAAGGCGAAGGAGCTGCGCAAAACTGGCCCTGGGGCAGGGTTAGGTCCACTTGGCCCCGGCAGCAATTTCAGGGAGAGCCGGTGCCCTGGGACGGGGTGTTAGAGACGCCCCTGCTTGGCGGCCTCGGCTCTGGTCTCTAGGATGGGGGTGAGGAGGGAAGGGAAAGGGGCCTTCCACACTCCCGGAGTCTGGAGTTGCCGCTGGGAAACACAGGAGGGGAGTTTCCACCTCTTTGCCCCGCCTCGGGAGGAAAAACTTTTCCCCCCAGGCCGCCTGTAGGTGCAGGCTGCTCTGACACCATGGAAAGCGGCCGCGCGGACCCGGGTCTCTCCTAGCGTCCGAGAGGCCGAGTGGTCCCTTCCCAAGGGCGGGTGATGGATTGCAGGATGGCTGTGCGGCTTTGCTGTGCGGCTTTGCGCGCCGGGCTCCCTTTGCCTTTGTGCCCAAAACATCTCCCGCGGCTCGCTGTCTCCGATTGCGCGCAAAGCCCTGCGCCCCGGCACCCGCGGGCGCGCCGGCTGCCTTTCCGCAGAGCCCGTTCTCACCCTCCCCTTGGCACCCGCTGTTATGAACCAGAATCCCGGCTCTCACACGCCACTTCCAAAGGGCCAAGCCCCCAGAGCCAGTCCGCACGCCTGGAAGCGCTGCGCTCTGATTTGGATTTGTCTCCTGGATTTCCATGCCACGCGCCCCCGGCAGCTGAGGAGTAAGGGAGAACCGCCGGCCCCGACCATCTCTGCATGCGCTGCCTAAGGGGGGCCGCGGTAGGCTCCCCACCTGCACCCGCCGACTCGCACCGATTACCCATAAGCCCCGGGCCCCCTGGGGGCCCTGCTCCCGGGACAGCCCCCCGCCCCGCCGGGCCCACCTGGCCGTTCTTGCAGAGGTCCGCCCACATGCTGGTGCCGTCGCCGCCGCGCATGAGGACGTGGTAGGTGAAAAAGTAGGTGCCGGGAATGTTGCACGTAAACTTGCCGCTGGTCGCGTCGTAGTTGTTGCCTAGGTTGGTGACCACGTCGTCGAACTTGAGCACCTCATAACCCTCGTGCGGGTTCTTGAGGCCGGCATAAAAGGCCACGCGTGGCACCGTGGTGTAGGTGGCCGTGCTGATGGCGCCGCTGCCCCCCGCGCCAGGCAGCCCGGGAGGGCCGGTCTTGCCCGGCTCCCCCTTCTCCCCGGGTGGCCCCACAGGGCCGGGAGGGCCCGGGTCCCCGGGGGGCCCCGGGGGTCCGGGTTTGCCGGTACGGCCCGGCTTCCCCTGGGGGCCCTGCACCAGCGTGGAGGGCGGGGGCGCGCCACTCTGCTCGCTCAGGGCGTCGCCGCCGTCGGGCCGCGCGCCGGCGCCGGGGCCCCGCGCGGGGTAAGGGTCGCACACCATGCGGCAGGTGCCCAGCATCTCATAGTGGCCGTCCGGGCCGCCCGAGCTCACCAGCACGGGGATCAGCACCACCAGCACCAGCAGCATCACCACGCCCGCGGCGGCCGCCAGCAGTGTTTTCCGGCCGGCGCGGAGCCTCGGGAGCGCCGGGCCGCCCGGCCGCGCCGTCGGGGCAATGGTGCCGGAGGGCCGGGGCGCGGGCGAGGCGCCCGCGCTCAGGAGCGGTCCGGCGGGGCTGCGGGCATGGGGCCGGGCACCGGGCGCCGCGCTGCGCAGGATGCGCTGCCGAGCCCAGTCGCCCGCTCCTGCCTCGCGCCTCCCTCCCGCGGCGCTGCCGGACTGAGCGCTGCGGCCGCGCCTCCCGCCTCGCTCCTCCCGCTCCCCGCGCTGGGGCCGCCGCCCCCTTCGCCCCGCCCCGCCCCGCCCCGCCCCCCCGAGCCGCGCGCCCCGGCGCCCTGAGGGGGTGGGGTTATGGGCGGGGCCTGCTCCTCATTGGGCCACAGGCGGCGGGGCTCCGCCCACACCGCGAGGGGCGGGGTCGCGGGGTGGGGCCTCGGAGACCCCGGCCAGAGCCGGGGCACCGAGGAAACTAAGGGAGCCCGACGCAGACACAGACTCGGGAATGGGGCGGGGGCTGGAGTCTGAGAAAAGGGAGAGGTTCCCACAAGAGTAGGGACCAAAGAGCGAACGGAAGAGGGTCACAGGGGAGCAAGAGAATGCCGAGGGGCGTTGGGAGGGGAGCAATCCCTCCCCATGGGAGGAGGGTCCCTTTGGAGAAAAGCGGAGAGGGATAGTGAGGGGCCAGGGGCCAGGAGTGGGGCGTGATCAGGGCGTCAGGAGACAGTGTTTGAGGGCAGGATGCAGCAGGGAACACGGAGGGCTTGGAAGAGGGTTATGACGGGGAAGGCAGAAGGAGGCCGAGAAGGCCATCAAGTACTTAGACCCTGCAGGCCACTGTCCAGAGACCCAGGGGTCATTAGACTGTCAGGGTTCCCAACCAGATCCCCAGTACTGGGAGCAGCCGCCCACTTCTCTTCTGGCTCCTGGGTGTTCCGGGGACCTGGCTTCCCCTGGAGCGGCAGGGTCTCCTAACCACACCTGTTCCTTCAAGAGCTCCAGACCAAACCAGGCTGCTTTTTCCTGGGAAGGAGGACCTTCCTCCATCATCCTCTGATCACGCCCCTATCTCTGCTTCTAGACAAGGGAGAAATGAGGATTCCCCCCCCCACACACACACACCTATAATATGTCTCCATTTTTACGTGTGCAAATATGTCCATCGGTGGTGCTGTGCCTCCCCCACCCCACCTGCCTTTGGTCTCCAAGAGGCTTTGATCTTGCCCAACTCCTTTGCTTCTCCTCCCTGGTCTCCTCAGCAGCCCCCTTTATTCTTTTCTCTAGCAGGTCCTATGAGGCAACCCTCTTCTTCAAGTGCAGGAAAATGTTTAGGTAGCATAAACTGAAATGTGTCTGCTTCCATCAAAATAGTTGTCACATTGAGGCCCAGCTCGTGCTGCTCCATTGTTCTTCTTCACCCTGCTTTGTCCAGCGCACCAGGGAGGGTCTGTCATGGAGAGGATGGCCCTCTCGCCTCTTTTCTCCAAAGAGTCCCCTCCCAACTCACACTATCCCCCTAATCCTTGCCATTCTCTGGCTTTCCCTGCCCAAGGTTGAGATTGAGGCTCCTCCCAGGATTGGGAGGAGAGAAGCTATCAAGTGGGAGACTGTGCGAGAGCACCTGCCTGGCACTGACTGCTGTGGCCTGGTGAGAGTGACCACCCCCACCCCCCCACCCCGGCCAAGAGGGAGCTGAAAAATTCCCTAAATAGCATTTATCCAGGGTTTTCCATGTGCCAGGCTCTGTGTTGAATGCTTTACAGACCCGATCACACTTGATCTTCTCACTCATCCATGGCGCTTTAAAGTGCATCATTATTCTCATTTTACACATAGAGAACTGAGAGACGCTGCAAGTTAGGAGATTTGCCCAAAGTCATACAACCACAACTAACAAATGGTAGCGCCAGGATTCAAACGGATAGCCTGACTCCCGGCCCTTTCAACCTAGACGTAATGGGGTCTCTCAGTGCTATTAGCTGCGCAGAGGGTGTTAAACGCAGGCATCTGGGGGTTGCAGGTTGCAAAGACCTCCCCAGGCTCAGGAAGAGCGGTTCCTGCGGCTGTCAGTCCAGCCTCCTGAACCCACGCGATCTCTCCCAGGAGGACTCCCCCCAAGAGCGACTGTGCATGACCCGAGGGACGAACTCGCGGTCACTCGTGCAGGGGAGGCACCCCGCCCCGCCCCGCCCCGCCTCGCCCCCCGTCCTCGCGCGCGGGGCTCTCCGCTGGCTGCTGGGGCTTGTCCGCCGCTCGCATCCTGGGGCTTGTCCGCCGCTCGCATCCCTGCCAGAGCCGCGGAGGATGGCGCGCCGGCCGCGGAGGCCGAGAAGGGGGCGGGAGCACCTCTGCACCCCCACCCCGGTGCTCGCCCGGCAGCCGAAAGGCGCGCTCAGCGGGCAAGGCGCCCCGCCCCCCCGCCCCCAAAGAGCGCCCGCTCCCCCGGCGCAGCGTGGCGTCTCTGTCAGCCCAGCCGGATTCTCCCCGCTTCGCTGGAGTGGAAAATAACGGCTTCAAACTTTGCGGAGAGGAGCTGGTGCCAGCACTTTAATTAACAGCCATCTTGGCCTGTGAGCCGGGGCCACCCGCTCAGCGTCTCCCCCAGGCTCGCCAGGCCCCGCCCTGGCCCCCAAGGAAGAGGCCCCCCTCCTCCCTTCCCCGCCGCTGCGCTCCCGGCACCTTCACCCCTTCACCACTTCCACGCACCTGAAAGCCTGCCTGACGTGGGGGGCTGGTGCTGCCCCAGGAGGTGGCTTCCCAGCTTAATACCCGAAGACCCCCAGCCCTCCCGGACACCCCAAATTCTTTAAGGCCTGGCGCCGGAAGATTCTGGAATGAGGGATTTGCCTGCCAATCTCTGCTAGTGCTTTGGGGCTAGTCGCCTGATCTGCAAGGCCTCAGTATCCTCTTCTGTAAAGCGGGTTTTTGTGAGGATTGGATGACATGGACTGCATGTAGAGCCCTGGGCTTGGTGTCTGGCCCTTATTATGCACCCTGTAAACAGTGGCTAATCTAGTGAAGCCCCTTCCAATACCCCAGGCCTTGGGTCTCCTCCTCCTTCCTCCTATGGAGTGCAGTGCTTGCCACTAGCAGACAGTGGGCCTCGGCTTCCAGGGTTTTCGGAGCCTGAAGTAGGTAAATGAAGACGGAACCTTGGAGTCCCAGCCCCCAGGCCTCCTCTTCAACCACCTGCCAAGACCAGGAACCCAGGTTTTCAGAAGGGGAAAAGGGGACCCCCTGGGAGTGAGAGGGAGGGCAGCACCACCTAGCTGAGCTGCCTCAGGTGCTGGGGGCTGAAGGTCTGGCTTAGCTTTCCCTCCTAAGTGGGAGCGCTCTCACTACCTCAGTCCCACTTTATTCCAGGGGTGGGGAGGAGGTGTGGGGCCCTGGGGGCATGTGAGGAGGGTGCAAGAAGGTAGGTACAGAAATTTATTTATGTATGACTAACTTGAGGAAACTGCATGGCTGGTTGGTGGTATTTTGGGGTTCTTTGAATGAAAGTGAGTGGGAGTGAATATATACGAGACTGTGTGTCAGTGTGTGTCTAGGTTTGTGAGTGATGAAAGCAGGTGCCTTGCCCTGACTCACCAGCTGGCAAATCTGCCATTATTTGTTCATTTATTCATTCCATAAACATTTACTGAAAACATCTAGCTTGGCATTGCCAGGTGGCAGCACTCGTGTGTCCAAAACCAAGTGGGACTTAAGCAATACCCCTGAAAAGCTCACTGTGTAGCTGGACACCACCATAGGAAGAAATGATAAATGCTATGATAATTATTTAGTTAACATGTTTTAAGCACTAAGTGTAGACATGTAGATTAGCTCACTTAAATTTAACAACCTATCATCATGGATTTAACACTATATCATGGGTTATATCATTCAATAACAATAGCTCCATGAGGTAGATACTATTTTTTTTCAAGATTTATCTATTTATGCATACAAGAGCTGGGGTACAGGCCAGAGGTGCAGGGGTGGGGTGGGGTGAGAGGATTCACCAGAGACAGAGTGGGGAACAGAACAGGCAGATTGGCCAAAGTACACTGCTGAGGGGAGCAGCGGGCAAGACAGGAGAGGTCTGCTGTACTGTGTGGGTTGCTCCCTGGCCGGCCAAGGGATAGAACTCATGCTACAGAGACTGTGGACAGCTTCATAGGTTGCGTCCTAACCCCTTGTGCCACCAGAGAGGCCCAGATACTATTATTTTCCATATTTTGTAGCTGAGAAAATGACAACTTGGGTAGAGGTTAGTACGAGGTGTTATGAAGTTCAGATGAAGAGGACTCCGGGAAGGCGTCACAGAGGGGGTGTCACTTTTTCATTCCATCTATCCAGTCACTCATCCATTCTCCATCCTCTGTCCATTCTATATACCTGTATCAACTGACATGCCACCACATCTATTAATATTACAGGTCACAGTGCTGAGCATGAAAAGGCTCTGATTTCATGTAGTTCACAGGAACCTGGATATATCAGGAACCTGGACAATTAAACAAGCAACTGCTATCTACGATAGTTTGACATGTAAGCTGCCTGGGACTGGTGTGGCAGGTGCTATAGGAACACATGGTAGTGGCACCTAATTGTATCTGGTGGCAGGGAATCATGGGAAGCTTCCTGGAAGAAGTGAAGTTGGTAAGGTGAAGAGGCTGACCCTAGAGATGGAGGACAAAGAGAAGGGGGAGGGAAGGAAGGGTATTTCAGGTAGTGGGAACAGCATGTGCTAAGACCCATTTGCAGGGCCTTGTGGGCTGTGATTAAGAGTATATCATTTATTCTAAGAGCAATTAGAAACTACTAATGGGAGTTAAGTGAGTGATATAGATTGTCCAGATTAGAATGACTCGGGCTATGGTCAGGGGGGCTGAAAATTGAATAAGAGTGTCATCGGGAGATTGGGCAGGAGGCAGTTGCCTGGTCCAGATGAGAGCTGACAGCTACTTGGGAAGGCAGGGGGCAGAATTAGCTGAATTGATGACAGATTGGATGGGGTGGAAGGATGGGATTGGGAGGTGGGAGTAGGAGACTTCCAGGTTTCTGAAAGGATCTTGACATGTTTATAAAATGAATGAAGGCTTTCATCTGAGTACCCAGTACTTTGCATGCTCATTTCATTTAATCCTCACTGCATTATGCTTACAGAATGATTATGTTTAAGGAATAAGCATTAGCATCTCCAGGCTGGAGATCAGGATGCTGAGGCTCAGAGAGGTTAAGTGATATACCTGGCTAAGAGGGAGAGTCAGGAGTAGAACTCAGGTGTATTGACCTCCAGGAGGAGCAGGAAGGGGGCTCTTGACCCCCTGGCCCAGCAGGCACATACTGGTAAGGAAGGCAAGAAGAGGCCCTTTAGGAAAAAAGAACAACTTGGGTCAAGGTGCAGAAGTATAAAAGGGGTGTGTGTGTGTATATATATAGTGTATAAAAGGTGTATATATATATATATATATATTTTTTTTTTTTACAGCAATCACTGGTCTATAGCAGGGGGGGGGGGCAGCATGGGGAGCTGGGCACCAAAAGGCAGAGAAGAACTTTATAGGTCCAGTTAGGTTTCCAACTTGCCATGTGTGTTTGGGGTGATTGCATCATACTTTAGGGCTTTCATTTCTTTCTCTGGGTTGGACAATTGTCCAGGGAAGCTCCAAGAGGTAGCGGTTCTCATGTTAAAGGAAACTCCCCATTGGCACCCATTAAAATATTTTAAATCCCTTCATGACATTTTAACCCAGATAATTCTAGATCCTTTAGGGAGGAGGCATTGGTGAGAAAGTGTGAGAGTGGAAGCTGAGTTGTGGTTCGGGGTGTGAGGCGTGGGATATAGCTCTATGGGCTGAACCTGGCTTGGGCTCAGAACCCCTGAGTCTGACTGGATCTCAGAAGCAGGTGAGGGACGTCCTTCAGGGGCCCAGCCCCAGCCCCTTATTCGGAGGTGAGAGCAGGATTAAGAGGGCAGAGCCCAAGCAGCCAGGTCACAGGCAGGTTTTCCCATGTTCCCTCACCAGAGAGCCATGACCTTGTGGTTGGGGGTTCCAGGTAGCTGCGCAGCCCTGGGCCTCCCCTTCTCTGACTAGCGGCCGGCCATTTGCATCCAACCCATCCAGCTCCAGAGAGGTAGCTCAGAAAAGGCTCCAGCTGAGGGAGGGGAGACAAAATCGGAGGGGCTATCTCCCCTCAGCCCAGCTGCATCTCTCAGCTGCATGTATAAGTAATGAGGCTGTGCAGCCCCAACAGGAACCAATATAATGGCGGGTGCGCAGGGTCAGCCTGAGAGACAGATAGCAGGACGCAGGAGTGACAGGCAGTGCAATTATGCTGAGCCTCCTGCAAAGGCAGCAGAGAGAAGGGCCTGCGTGGCCAGCATGGTCCACATGCTCTGCCTGCTCCCCACCCCCTCCCACAGGCCTCATTTTCCAGCCCCACAAGCCCCTGGTCCCAGGTGGAGGGATGCAGGGGGAGGTGTAGGGGGGAGATGGTAGCAGAGGAGTTGGTGCTGGTGGGCAGCAGCTGGTTTTCCTGTGTCCTGGGGAAGACAATCCAGGTTCTGAGGACGGGGCATCAGAGAGAGAGCCTCCTGTTCTCTAGAATAACTGGGAAAGGGAGGCTTTTTCCAAGGAAGCCCTGATCCTTCTAGGAAAAACCTTCCTTGCATCCCCACTCCAGAAGGCCTGGAACTTTAGGCCTGGAAGGATCCTGGAGACTTCCCTTTTGATAAAACAGGGAAACTGAGGCTCAAGGGGGGAAATAGCAGACCCAAGGTCGTAGGGCCAATTTGAGGCAGAGCCAGATGGGAGCCTGGGGCTCCTTTTCAGGTGGGGGTTCAAGGGCAAAGTGAGGAGGGACTGATTGCTGACCTCCACATTAGAAGATTGCCACAGACCCCCTGCATGGTAGTAGAGAGTGGGGCTCAGAGACCTCTGACAACCGGATGTGGGCTTGGAGCTGTGATGTAGCAGTATCCTTGGAAAGCCCAAATCCTCCAAGGGGGGTGGCCCCATGCCCTGGCCATTTTCAGAGAGGGGTTTAAAGCCTTCATCTCCACACATTTAAGGACAGGGGTGACTGAGAGGGGGCGTCTGAGTGGCAGAACCAGTAGAACAGTGGGTATTTAGTAAATGTCCATTAAACCAAACTCCCAAACAGGGCCCGTTTCATGGACACGCACACTGTGCAGAGGCAAAGGCCGCACATTCAGAAGGGACCTGCGCTTGGTTTCATGCTCTGCTGTCACTGCCTTGAAATTCTTGACAAGGGGCTCCACATTTTCATTTCACCCTGGGCCCCATAAATTATGTAGCCAGTGTTGCCCCTGAAACAGAGATGTGGTTTGTTCTGGGAGGGGCTTCCCAGATCCCTTCCTGAGCCAACCTGCCTCTAAGAAGCCCCAGAAGAGGCTGGCGTTTGCTGGGCTTCCTGGGTGTGCCCTCTGCAATTGCTGGCCATGTGTGTTTGGGGTGGGAGAACTTGGCTGCTCTGGCTTCTGGCCTCTGTCTCGTCCATAGCCTGCTTTTTGCCTGTCTGTCCATCTGTGTGCCCATCACTGACCCAGGCCAGGGGTGTGCACAGAGGGGATGCTGGGTCACAGGGTCCTGGTACCAGCTGGAGTTCCCTGTCACCTGGGGAGACATGGCTCCTCTGCTTCCTCCCCCCTGCCCCCACCACCCTTCTAGGGCAGGAGGGACTGGAAATGGGTAGGGGGAGGCTTAATTAGCAGCCTGAGCCAGGCAGCAGGCGGTGGGCTCAGAGCAGGCTGACTTTTCCTGCTATAGATCTGCTCTCCAGGAGAGGCACTAGCCGGCTGGCTTAGGCTCTGGCTGGGCTATTTTAGGAATATTCTTAACTCTTCCTGTGCCACTGCCATCACTGGACCTCTCTGGCTGAGCACTTGCCTGCTCCAAGCTGTCCTCCTCTTGCTCCCTCTTCCCCAGTCCCTGCTCTTCACCTCTGGCAGATGAGAACACTGCACTTTTCCCTGGGGAGTGGGGCCAGTTGACTTTGGCCAAGGAAAGCTCCCATCTCTGACCTTTAAGCCCAATTTTTTGTCCTGTGTCTTCCCCCCTCCACCGCATCACAGCTCTGGCCTAAGGAGATTGGCAGATCTCAGCACCACCCAGCCTTTTCTTCTCATCTTATGAAACTAGGGGAGTTGGGCTCCCCACCCTCATGAAAACAGTCAATGGGAGAAAGATGGGAAGCCACAGTCCTGGCCTCTGGCAGAACAGCAGTCCCAGGCCAGCCTGACTCTGGTAGTGCCTTGGGGCCAGGCTTCCAAGTGGGTGTCCTAGATAAGCAGCCAGAGCCCCACCTGTGATGGGGTTCATGCGCCCTATCTTCTCCCACTCCTGTGTCTGATTTCTTGCCTAGGCCAGGATCTAGGCAATACCCAGTCAAGGCCAAGGTGGGGGTTCCCCTAGGGCCTGGTAGGGTCCAGAATGAGTAAATCTGAAATTCCAGCTAAGTCAGGGAAGAGATCTCAGCCAACACAATGTCAAGGGCTTTCGTGTCTGTGCTGGGGCTGCCCGAGTCTGGGACACCCTGGAGGGGGTGCCATCCCTCAGGCACATGCCTCTGGGACTAGAAGTTGGAAGCTGCCACCAAGTGCTGTTGGGTAAACTTGACTTGGAAATCTATGACACCACACAGGTGCCCTAGGGTACAGAGGATAATCAGTCTCTGCCTGGGAAGGGATACTGTCTTGGGCCAGGGACAATATCACAGGGTGTCTGACCAGTCTAGACCACAGGTGTTGAAGAGCCAGGGCAAGTGAGCCGTCCCCACAGGGCCCCCTAAATCCCTCTCCTCCAGGCTCCCAGCACCAGCCCTGCTCCAGAAGTGACTGGGGCTGGGTGATGGAGCCAGGTGAAATGCTTTAGGCTCCCAAGGGGCTGTAGAAGGAGCTCTTGCATGGGGTCACTGAGCTACAAGCCTTCCAACCTCCA
The DNA here is from genome assembly GCF_964194135.1 of Talpa europaea. Taxonomy (NCBI): domain Eukaryota; kingdom Metazoa; phylum Chordata; class Mammalia; order Eulipotyphla; family Talpidae; genus Talpa; species Talpa europaea. The sequence continues at coordinate 122,458,258 of NC_140074.1, forward strand.
ATTTAGAAAGGTCCAGATAGATTTATCAAACTGTCCTGGGGAAAATTTTGAGTTCAGAGGGACAGTACCCTCCAGAGAATCAGAGAGATCTACTTTCAAAAAGTAGGAAGACCCCTCCCATTACCCCTAATTGAGAGAGAACAGGAGGTCGGAGGTTGGCTGTACAGGGGGTTGGGCTGACCCCCCACCCTCAGGTAGGGGTGTGTATGGTAAAGAAAATGTCAGGCTTTTCTGCCCTTCCGCCATCAGGAGAGATGATGGATCCTTGTCCTGAATGCATGCCTGATGGCAGGCACCTGGAATAGGGTGTGGGCATAGGTAGATGGGATTCAGCTGAGCTAAGACTGTGCTTTTAAGGGCGGCGTCACGGGGGGACGCCAGCAGCACCAGTAGCAGCAGTAGTAGAAGCCGAAAGAGAAGCCGAGAAGCAGCAGAACGAACGCTAGAGAGCCCAGATAGAGTGAAGACTTGCTGGGGGCTGGGAGGCCTGCAGGCCTCCCAGCCCCCCAGCCTCCCAGCCAGCACCCCTGCCTGCCATATGCCTGGTGAACCCCAAATAAAAAACCTGCAAAACTACTGAGGACTCTGACTCCTCCTTTACCCGGTCTGCATGGGGTCAGAAAACCTGCACTGTGGCCTGTCCGGCCTTTACAGGGTGGTGCAGACTTCCTGAGACAGAGGCATGGAGATGTCTGGCTCCTGTTGAAGGGTCCTGCTGAGGACACACTGGGGCACACAGGCCAACCTTTGCCAAAACTAGCAGCTGAACCCCAGAATTCTGGCCATGGCCTCTCCAGTGCTCCTGCCTTTCCCTCCCCCGTGTCCCCTCCCATCAGCTTCCAGGCTGGGAGCCCCAGCTGGCGGAGGATGTCTTGCTCCTCAGCAGCTGGGATTTGTAAATATTTATAGGAACATGGAACAGATCAGTGGCTGACAGGCCCAAGGAGCAGGCACGGGCCCTGCCTGGAGCCCAGCAGCTTTACTCCCTCTTCCCCACACCCTGACCTGATTTGAGGGAGCCCAAGATGACAGAAATGGGGGTGATTAAGCAAGGCAAGGGGCTCACAGCCTCCACAGGCAGAAGCACAGGCTCAGAGGCTGCACGTGCCCGTCTGCCTGGGTTCTGCTGCATCTTCAATGCTTGCCTCCTTCTCCCCTCACCCAACCCACACCACACACACCCACCGCCACACCAACCCCACCTCATGTTCTTCCAACACTCATACATCCGCGCTCACACTCACGTGAGTACACACATGCTTTCCGACCCCCACACCCTTGCCAGTGCCCACGCTCACGCACACACCAGTTACACTCACACAGCCTCTGGAGTCCCAGATCGCAGCCCCTCCCCATTGGTTTTAATCACAGGTCCTGAGAGGGAACCACCTTCTGTCTGAGGTGGTGTGTGTGTGTGTGCTTTTTTGCACAGGGAGCAAGAGAGAATAGGCTCTGAAATCAGGGGGTGAGGAAGAGGGAGGACGAATTGGATAGAGGTGTGGGCCAAGATCAATTTAGAGCTGATGTCAACCCTGAACAGAAGCAAGACAGAGAAAGCCAAGGAAATGGGGACTGACAAGGGCCAAGGCACTGGGGGCAGAGATGAGGACAGAGGCCCTCTCCCATGAGAAGCTGTCACGTTGCTGCTCCAGTGGCCTGTGAGACCAGCACCACCACCCCCGCTGGAGCCTCTCCCCTCTGGATCTTGTCACTGTGGCTTTGCTTAGCTGGTTGGGTAGCCGGGAGTGGTGACGAGCAGGGAAGACAGTGCCCAGGGCAGCCGGCTGTGCCACTCCAGCCCGGCTGCCAACTCACCCATCAGTGCCCATCTTATCACCCACAGCATCTCAGATGAGACCAGTGACTGGTCCAGCTGCCCTGACTTCCTGGGGCCACAGTGGGGGAAGAAGGTAACTGGACCCCCTCCCCCAAAGGTGGGCAGTGCCAACCAGACCTTACCACTGAAGCAGGGCTTGGGATCATGGTGGGTTCCCAGGACCCACCAGCCAGAGACAGGAACCTTTGCAGGAGGCTGGGGCTTGAGGAGGGAGTCAGAGAAGAAAGCCGTTCTGAGGAAGCACCGGTGTTTTGGGCTTACACTTTTTGTTACATTTGCTTGACCACGCATGAGAATGGTCTCCCCACCCACTGTATCCTTGGGTGCGGGTGCTAAATAACTGTCCTTCCCACCTCCAGTCTGTCTCAGTCAGTTTGCTCTGCAATCTGGGAACAACCATTCCTATAAAATTAGAAGGCAAAAATAAAATGAAAAGCAAGGGAAGCTGCATTGACTGCTGCTTCCCTGTTTTGAATCATCAGTGCAGCTTTCTACCTCGGTTTTGACGTCCTGATTGATTCATGCTTTCCCAGGTTCATTCATGTAGTCACTCAACCACCATTACTCATCCAGGTGCTGGGCTCTGGGCTGCATCCTGGGAACCAGGCAAAAGCCAAAGAGGGGTCTTGCTTGCATGGTGTTTAGAGACAGAGGACGACCCCAAACAGATGTGCAACGGGTGTCCAGCCTGGGGACTCAGGTGACCTGCTCGTCCAGCTGAAAACTTGAGAGAATGACCCAGAATTTCCAGGATTAGTATCTCCTCATCCCTTTCTTACCTTGGCAGACCTGCCTGCACAGGCAGCCAGGCCCTCTGAGAATGGTGGAAAGAATGTATAAGTGTGAGACTGAATCTCAGTTTGGACACTCAGTGGCTGGATCTCCTCAGGCAAATCATTCATCTCTCTGAGCTGCAGTTTCCTTCTTTGTTCAACCCCAGTAACTGATACCCATCACAGGGGTGCCACCAGCCGCAAAGACAAGTATATAAAGCACCAAAGTTGGTGTCTTCACAGCTGCCCCCATGCTGGCCCTTCCCTTGCCCCTTTGCCAGTGCATTACTCCTCACTGGCCAGGGACAGGGGAAGCTTACGGGGGCTTGGGGGTGGAGGAGGACCCAGCAGTCCATGCCCCAGAATCTATGCTTTGTGCCATCCTTCCAGGAAGTCTGGTCTGCTTGAGGGGAGCCTCTCATTTGGGGTCAGGGGGTGGAGAGGCCAGGCTTTGCCTCCTGGACCATCTGGGTTAGGATGGTCTTTTTTCACCCCATTTTCCCTCTCTCTGGTTCTCAAGTGTAAAAAAGCATTATGGTGCGTGTGTTGGTGGATGTGGTGATGGTGCTGGAGGGGGGGAGGTGATAGCTCATTTCTGAGTCCTGTATTTAGATTGGAGGGCGAGAAGAGAGCAGAATTCCTGCTAATCCATTGAGGGCCTACTATGTGCCTGGCTGAGTGGCTCACTTCATTTTCATGACCACGCATGGAAACTGCTGTCTCCTTTTGCAGATAAGGGTACTGAGACCGAGACTGACATAACAGGTGACTGGGCAAAGCCACCCAGCTAAGACATAGGAGGTATTTAAACCTGGGGTTCTTTGACTCCCAGCCTCCTTTCTTCCCCATACCATTGGGACACCATCCCCCATTTTACAGGTGGGGAAATAGAGATCCAGGGAGCTTCATTGATTTGTCTAGGTCTTGCAGCAGTTAGAAGCAGAACTTCTAGGTCTCAGCAGCCTTCCCCTGGCTGGGGTCCAGGGTCTGGCTGAGGGGGACCAGCATATTCCCCTCATGGCCTTGACAGAGTCCCAGAGCCCAGACCGCCTCAGGCCCCGGGGCAGGCTCTGCATCTTCTGTCCTTCCCGCGCACTGTCTGGTCTCCATGTCAGAGCCACAGGCGCCCAGCTGCTGCCTGACCCCTTACACTTGACACCCCACCCCCAAATGTGGCTTGGGCCTCTTTTGTCTGGGCACCGTGTTGCAGCAGCTCTGACTGGCACTGAGATGGAGGGACGGGGACTGGCACCCCTCTACCCTCACATCTATCCCAGGCCAGAGTCTTGACCCCGTTCTCTAGTCTGCCTCCTGGCCAGCGCTCTGTACATAGAAGAGTGCGGTGGGTGGGTGGGTGGTGGGTGGGGTGGTTCCACGGCAGGATTTGGGGGGCCAGGTGGTGCTATTCTATCTTCCTACTTCACCTGCCTCAGGAGCGCTGACAATGGAGGTGGTGATCATGGACACAGAGGAGGGCTGGGTTGTACCAGCTGGTGGCCACCGAATTGGCACACGGCGGGACTTTGCTTGGCTTCTGCCAGACAGCTCACTCCAGCGTCTGGCTAGGGCTCCTGCCCTCGGCCTCGGAGCTCCATCCTGCTGGTCTCCCTCCCTCCCAGGATCTCATTATATCCCTAAGAGAAACTGACAGCCTCAATATCTTACTTTGCAAATATAGTTTATTCCTTCAATAAAGCCGCCTGCGCAGGGGAATGTTTAAGCCCCGCTCTCCCCGGAGAGCTTCATTTGAATTTCTAAAGTCTTTAGCTCCTCCAATGGGGCAGCTGGGTAATGAAAACGCAGTCGCTTAGAGGGGATTCATTTCCTGTCCGGTCTGGACAGGACCGATGGAGGAGCTGACCTGACCAAAGGGAGGACAGTTGGCTACTTGGATGTTGGGGGGCAGAGCAGGGAGGACTTGGCATGGGCCTGATCACCCAGAGACCCTCTACAGGGACTGTAGACCCAGGGACCCCCAAAAGCATCTCTTAGGCTAGGGTGCCCCATTCCCCAGGCACAGTCTATGGGCCTCTGGGGATGAGGCCACCTCACTGGTTAGACCCCTTACTTGGGGCAGCCCCAACCCCAGGCCCCCAGGGGAGTCTCTAATTAAAGGACCGGCACGCCCCTCGGGGGCTCATTAGGCCCGCTGTGCAGAGAACATTTAATCATTGCTCAGAGCATCGATTGGAAAATCAATTTCTTTGTCTCTCTGCACGCAGAGCTGGAGAAGTGTGGGGGAGCGCTGACCTCCTTCTGCTGCCATGTAAAGTGCTGCACATTTAATCAGGGAACAGAAATCAATTAGCCACTTACGAGGTTGGCTTTAGTTACCGAATCGGCAGGGCCTGTGCCACAGCTCAGCGCTGACAGAGGCGAATCTGGCCTCTCCCATGTGTCCCGCCAGCTCTCCCGGGTCCCCTTCTCACGCTGGGTACCTGTCATCTAGGAAAATACCCAAAGAAGTTCTGGGAAGTCTCCCCTGACCTCCAGCCCAAGCCGCAGCCTCCCTCCCTGACCACTAACCCCGACCCCACAGACCCTACCGCGCTAGGCAGAGGCCCATTCACAGCCCTTCCGCGGGCTGCTGTGGCATCAGGGAAGTTTCTCAACCCCTCTGAGTCTCAGCTGCCTCCCGAGCATTTTACTCATGAAAGAAATAATAATAGTCCCTCACCAGACTGAAAACTCACTGAGACCATGAGGAGCACCTACCAGAGAGTTGTAGCTCGAGGGAGACACCTGTGCTCCTGCATAAGTGGGGCAGTGTCCCAGCAGCCAGGTCAGACAAGGCTCGGTGGGCATGAGTTGGGGGCCTCTGGCCACAGCTCCCCTTCCCTTCCAGACAAGGCAGGTGGCCCCGTGGCCCCCATCCCCGTCCCGTTTCCCCTTGACTGCTGGGGGCTGGACTCCGAATCCCCCAGCACATTCTCCCACTCCTACGCGTGCACCCCTCTCAGCCACACATCCTGGCTGCTCCGGTACCTGTGATGGCGTGCCCAGCCCACAGCCCTGGGAACCAGCTTTCCAGCGATGTCTCACGCACCCAGAGTTACACACACCCAATTACACAGAGTGTATACGGTGCGCACGCCCCATTACACACAGCTCTGCCACTGTCTCCCAGTTACAGTCCCAGGGCGCCGACCTCGCTTGAGGTTGCCCACACAGCCACCCCCTGCTGCTCACACCCACAGCACCCTCGCCCTGTCACACACACAGGGCCTCACCGGCACCCCAACCTGCAGAGTTGCACACCCATAGCACTCAGGCTCACACACACACGTGCGTGCTCACACGCGCTCCATAATAATATTAGACATGCCATTTCTTTTGCATGACAGTTCCAGTGGAGATGCTCAGAGCTGTCACTTGGATGAAAAATAATGCATAATCCTCGTCTTCCTTCCTTCCCTTCCCTTTCTTTCTTCCCTGTTTAATGAGCTCCTAAAAATATTCCTTGCTGTCTCGCCGAGGCTGTGGGCTAAGTGTGAGTCAAGACTCCCTACCCCCTCCCCATCCCCTGTTCCCTCAGCCTCCCACGGACTGGAGGATGGAGGGTCGTGGCCAGTCTCACTGCCTGGTCACTTCGATGTCAGACGGAAGGGCTCCCTCCCAGGCCTCCGCAGACCTCTGACTCCCCCATCGTGCCCACCTAACTTGGGGAAGAGAGAGGTGGGTGAAAGGAGAGTGGGAGCAGGGAGAAAAGCAGAAGCCCCCCTCTGGTATGTGATCCCCCCCAGCAGCCCTCTGTAGTCCCCAACCAGTCTCACAGCCACCACCTACACTTCATCCCTCCTGCCTCAGGGGGAACAGGGCTGCGTGTAATCAGGTTTCCTTCCCTTCCTACCTCCTCGCACCCCTGCTTCATTCTCATTCCAAAAACTCAAGAGGAGAAAGGAGGAAGCACTTCCCTGGGCCCCCAGCTTCTGCTGGTACCTGAGTCTGGCTCCGCTGGGAAAAGTACAATTGTCACAGCTTCCTCCAATTCATCCTTCAAGCCCCAGATCAAAGTCACCTCCTCCCTGAAGCCTTCCTGACTCATGCAGAGGAGCTATGTATTCACTGTACATACTGACACTTTGAAAATAATGTATTTACTGAGAAGCAATTGCCTGCTGTGCCGCTGGGAACTTGTCTCTCTGTGGGACTCTCTCCAGGCTGCCTTTTGTATCCTCCTGTACATGTGTTGCTCCCCCCATGTCTGAGCTCCTTCAGATTGGGGACCTGGCTTGTCAGCTTGGATGGTGGATGAATGGAAGATGGAGGGGCAGAGGGGGGCGTGTGTGGACTGATGGACGGGTGAGTGGGTGATGGGTGCGAGGTGATATAGAGGGAAGAGCTCAGAGTCCCAGGGCAGGTGCCTGCATTTCACCCTGCTCCTGTGGACATTCCCTGCGTCCTCGGGAAAGGAAAAGCCTCTTTGGGCCTCTGCTTCCCATCTGTAAAGTGGGAGAGCTGGGGTCTCTTGCGGCTCTGCCCATCCTCATTCCTCTCGTCTCACAGAGTGAGATGTCCGGTGACGTGAGCCTGTGGCTTTAACAGCCCACCCTCTTGTGCCCCGGCCTCCTGGGCTGCCGAGATGAAGCAGCAGCAGCTCTCGCACAGGTCTCTGGGACCTTCTCTTCCCGCCTTCCCTCTGCCTTCCCCTCTGCCAGGCCAATTTCTTTGTGCCAATCTCTGGATTCCACTTCCGTGGCTGCTTTTCATTCTCTGTCCTTTTCCTTTTCCTTGCCTCGTCTGGGCCTCTGCCCTACCCAAGAGCAGCTCGGAGCAAGGCCCCCTTCCCACTTCCCCTCCTCTGTCTTCCCTCCCCCAGTCTCACCTGCTTTAGAGCCCCTCCCCCCCCCCAGCGGTCCCAACAGCTCCAGTCCCGAAAGGTTAAGCTAATAGCAGCTCCTTTCCCATCAGCTGCTCTTGTTTGCTCTACATAATTGCAGGAGAGGGGGCTGGAGGGGCCCTCTGAGTTGTGGCTGGTGTACAGGGAGGGGCTGTGCAGCCTCGTCCCAGGGAAGAGGGGTGGAGGGAGGTGGCCCAGGCAGAAGTGGACAGAAGGCTGGGTGCGAACCCGCTGTGTGGGACAGGAATGGGCAGAGGGCCCCGCTGAGGCAGAGCTGCCTGGAGAGAGGGCCTGGGGTCAAGAAGGGCTGCCAAGGTCCTTCCAACTCTGGGAGGGAAATCACGGCGCAGTTGCCGTAAGTGGCGTGTATCGGGCATGTATGTCGTGGGCACTGTGCTCAATTTTTACAACTCCAGGAAGCAGGTTTAGCTCTCATGCCCATTTTTTTCCCTCGTACCTATTTTGCAGAAAATTGAGGCTCCAGTGAAATCCTTGCCTGTGGCCTCATGGTGCTAAGTGCTCGAGCCTTTAGCAGACGCTGCTCTTCATCGTTCCTCCTGCTCAGGGTCAGGGCGTGCAGGGGCCTGGGAGACCATTAAGTCCAACCCACTCTTTGTCCAGAGGGACAGAGGAATTGGGGTGTGCCCAAGAGCACATTGCTGCCACAACTGGCCTGAGGGTTCAGATCTGCCACAGAGGAGGAGGCTCCCCTCTGGGCCTGAGGCCCCTTGGAGACTTCCTGTGGATGGGGTGCTTGGGTGAGGGGTGACGAGGCAGACAGGCAGCCTCCCTGGAGCAGGGAGCTGGAGCGGCGGTGGTGGGAGGCTCATCTGGAGAAGGCCCCTCTGTCAGGGAGCAGCAGCCCTGGCTTCCTGCTGGCTTGAGTATCATCAATAATTCACCAGGGACAGAGTGGAGCCGGAACAGCGAGCAGAAGATGGGGAGGGGGTGTCACAGCCAGTGGCGGTAGAAAGTTGGAGACAGGAAGTCAGCATGCCTGGGTCGTCGGCCCAAGCCTTCCCAGAGCACACTTCCAGCCAGGCTGGCCTCCACATTCCTGCCCATCCGCCCCCACCTGCCTCTTGTCCCACAGGCATGAATACTTCAGGGCAGGTACTGTCTCCCACTTTGGACTTAAGTGTCCCCAAAGCAGAGACTGCTTCTCTCTCTCTCATCATCCTGGGATCCAGGGCAGGAACTAAGGCTCCGCCATCAGACGACATTCACCGAAGGTGGAGAGTGTGTCCCCCGTCTTCCGTCACTTCTTCCTCCGCCTCCCACCCCTCCCACGCCTATTTCCTTGCCCTCCTCTGTGAGCTGATGGTCCCAGCGGCTCTAGCATTAGCTCCATCCTGTCCCTGCCCCCAGCCCAACGCACAGCAGGAGTTATCCTGTCCCTTCCTGGCTTCTGTCTGGGTCCCTGCAAGACAGATGGATGTAGCTCTGAACAAGTTGGCACCTTCCTTCTGCCCAGCCCCTTAGCAATGGTCACGTAGCAAGCACCCCCTTCACCCTGTGGTAAGCATCCCTGTGCCCTTGGCTGGTCATGGCCCCTTCCCGCCATTCATGCCACTAAAGGGACCCCTCAAGGCATATGGGGGCAGGGTTGGGGGGGACTCAGAGGCCATCTTTCTTGAGAGGGGGTTTTCCAAACTCTGCTTGGACACTTCCAGCCCAGGGCCCACATGGCCTCTAGAAAGAGGGACGCTCTCTTGTGGAGAAACATCTGCTCTCTGGGGTAGCCGTCCTCCCTGGAAGCCAAAATCCGCCTCCTCGGGGCTGCCCCATGCACACCCTATGCGCCCTGCGTGTCTGCCTGCACGTCTAGCTCGCCCAGAGCCGGGGAGCGCCAGGCAAGATCTCCAGCCCACTGTCTCCCCGGGGCCCCCCATGCCCACCACTGCAGCGCGTCGGCTGCCAGCGTGCACACCCCGGCTTTTCCTCAACTGTGGGGGGCAGCTGTGAAGGACCAGGTGAGCACATGGGCTCATTCGTATTCTGAGTGGCAAGGATTTCTCTGTGAGAACCCCATGGCTCCCCCAGCTCCATCTTTCGAAATATCTCCAAGCAGCATCAGTAATGGGAATCAATTCGTCAATGAGCATCCTAGCCTTGAGGCCCGCAGCCCGTGGAGCTTTGCTGCATCCCTAAGCACCTGAGCTCCCTGCCCACTCCATCCCATGCCCCTTGCGTCCCTTCCAGGGACCTGGCTCTGCCCGCCCGTCTGCCCAAGAGACCAAGCCCCACCTCAGCTCCAGGCCAGCTTTGTCTTGACTGAGACAGGCATGCAGTCTGTGGCTAGAGAGCCCTGGGCCAGGGACCAGGCTGGGCTCGGTGCAGCTGGAGTCTCATCAGGCACTATGCAGAGTATGAGAAGGGGGTACTATGCCTTCGGGGTGTGGGAACCACTTTATCCCAGCCTCCAAATACTGAGTACTAAACATTCACCTCTTAACACTGACTCGCCACGCGGCCATCTCCGGCAGGACTGACCACCCTCACCCAGCCCTACCTGCCAACTCTGGGGGGCCGTGCCCCACCCACTACCTAGTGTCTGCCAGTCATCACTGACCAGTGACTCCTGATGCACAAAACCAAGGTGATAACACATCCGCTTAACGCCGGCCACCCATCGCCAACACCTCACCACAGCATCCGCGCAAATACAGACCCCAGCTCAGGTCTCCCCAAATTGACCACTGCAAATTAATCACCCAAACCACTTGCCATCTGAGCATCTACCCAACAAAGACCCCTGGCTCCGGTCACCGACTATCGCCAGACTCTGTGTTTCTGCCGGACTCTCTGCTTTAACCCACCACTCCCCAGAGGTCTGCTGGACATGGCTGGACGGCCCTGACCTGACTGGACACTCATCTGACCTTTCCCCAGTTCCAGGGGCCTGTTCATCAGCCAGTGGCAGAACTATGGCGTCCCTAGGCGTGTCCCTTTCCATCAGAAGGGATTGGAGAGGCCCTGGTGACTCCTCCCGGATACTCGTCAGCTGTAGTGAGTGTGACTTGGAAGAGCTTTTCCTGCTGTTGCGAGGCTGCCCTCAGAGAATGCTGCCTGCCACTTGCTGGTGTCACCAGTGTCCCTGCCCACCTCCTAGTTGTTCGAAGTGAGCCTGGGGTGGGTCATGACTCGGGGCTGGGCTGATCTCAGGGGGAAAGCCCCAAGATTGCTGCTCATGATGGGAGCTGTAGGTGGAAGGAGGCATCTCTCTCTACCCACTCTCCTCCCAGAGCCGGGTGAGGGGTGAGGGGTGAGGGTGTGGGTTTATGGAGGAGTGCGGAGGGGGAGCTGAGGACAGGGTGGGCTGGAGGTGAGAGAGGAAGTGGAGGAGACCAGTCTGGGCAGGGGACCTGGACAAGGAGCAGAGAGAAAGGAGGGTGAGGGTGGGGTGCAGTCCCTGCCTGGCGGCCCTACCTGCTCCAGACACTCCTGGCTGCCCCTGCTTAATGGAAAGCTCCAGGGAGGCTCATGCAGAGCGACTGCCTGTGATCCCCCTTCATCAAGGAATCGGAACCAGGGCTATTAATTAGATGAGGGAGCAGCTGCTCTGGGCCCAGGGGCCGAGTGACAGGAAATCACTCTGTCCCTGGAAGCTCTGGCCCAGCGCTGGTCTTGGGATTGGGAGGCTGTCTGTCACCGTCATCCTCTGTGAGGCCCATCCAGGCACCTGCATGTGCCAACTGCTCCCCTGCCTGCTGCCAGCGGTGGAGGCAGGGCCCAGGAGCCCCAACCCCCAGGAGGGAAACTGGCTCCTGGATTTGACTCTGCCATGTAAAGCCGCCATCACATCCTGCGCCTCCCCAGACCTCTGTTTCCCCTGGCTCCGCCGAGGAGGCTGCTGCTCCTGGGAGGAATGCTGCTGACCGGCAGGAGCTGGCTCCTCGCCTTGCTCTCCTGGGCCCTGCCATGGGCAGTAGCTTGTCTGGAGCTGAAACAAACCCGAGCCCCTTGGGAATTTCTCCTGGCTCCTGGATCCTTTTTCGGCACACTAGCCCCACCTTGGGGATCGGAGGCGCGTCACCGGAGGGTGGGAGGCCCCTCACGCCACAGGGGGCCAAGGGAGGGAGGCTCAGGAGCTGGAAAGCTGCCCTGGGCCCACTGATCCCGACAGAGGGCGATCCCATGAACCAAAAGGGAATTTGGGAACAGAAGGAACTGGAGAGTGAGGAGAAGGAAGGCGGACCAGAAGCCACCTCTTCTACCTGGCACTGCCAGGGGATGGGGCAGAAAGGTCTAGAGAGATGCAAGTAATGCCCTCACACTAGAGCTTTCCGAGCAGGTGGGAAGGAGTCACGATGCCACTATGGTTCCTTCTAGCTGCAGGAGGGTGCCAAGCTGTGAACATCAGGCTGGCCAGGCAGAACGGAGCACTGTGCTGTGCTGTCTGCCATGGGGGTGCGGACGATGGCCGGGCCCTGACCGCCCAGTGGAGGAGATGGGACTCTTGCCCAAGAAAGCACATGAGTGCAGCGTTCACTGAGCCCCACGTGTAGATGTGCACACACGTACCCTGTCAAAGGAGACGGCAGGTGCAGGGTAAGGGGAAAAGTATCAGGCTTTTCTGCCCTCCCACCATTAGGATTGATGATGATCCTTGCGGTCCTGAATACATGCCCGATGGCGGGCACCTGGAGTAGGGTGTGGCGTGCATAAGTGGGTACACCTGGGCTGAGATACTGGGTTTGTAAGGGCGGCGTCACGGGGACGCCAGGAGAACCACGGGAGGAGGAGCAGAGAACAAGGCCACGAGAGAACACTGGAGAGCCCAGAGTGAAGATTTGCTGGGGGCTGGGAGGCCTGCCAGCCTCCCGGCCCCCCAGCACCCCTACCTGCCATGTACCCGGTAAATCCCAATAAAAGCTTGTAAAAGCCACTGAGGGCTCCAGGACTCTCTCCTCCGTTACCCTGTCTGCTTGGGTCATAGAAAACCTGCACTGTGCCCATTCCTGCCCCCTACAGCAGGAGTGGGTGACAGACCACAGGTCAAAGAAGGAAGACCCACAGGAGACTGCCACAGCCAGGGAGGTTTCAGTGGGAGGCAGGGGTCTTCGGGATGGCACAGGATGTGAAACGGTGGAGAGTGGGTAGAGAGGGCCTTCCAGCAGAGGGAACAGCCTGTGCAAAGACATGACGGGACTGGTGGGGGGAGGGGAAATGGAACCCATCCCCAAGGAGTCTGAGAGCAGACAGGATGGGGAAGAAGCTGAGCCAGGGGCTAGGGGGGCATCTTACATGTCCTTCCAAAGCATGAAGTTTATTTTCTGACCCCGGGGTCTGAGCACTGGGTGTGACTGGTTGTGTGTGCTTATGTCCCCAATGGGGCAGGGTGTTTGAAACATGGGTCATCCTGGAAAAGCCGTTATTTTTTGGCAGTGGAAACTTCTTGTGTGTTTTCTTCATTCCCTCCGCAGTTGCAGGTCATATAGTTAGATTCTGGGGCTACCCCAGGGGTAGATGGAGGTGGGGGTGCCACTTCCCGGGACCACAGCCAAGGCTCTGGTGCCTCTGAGGTATAGGGGCCCTGCTCTGCTGCCTCCTGACTCTCCCACCTGCCCTAAGCTAGCTGCCCTTTCTACTTCTGTAGTTAAAACCCAATCCCACTCCTGCTGGTCCCAGGGCTCCCCCCAACAGGACAGAAATCAATGAACAATTTGCTGCTATTTGTAGAGCTCCTCTCCCTGCTGGCCCCCAACCCCAGATGGTCTGGACTAAGTTCGGCCCTGCCTCCTCTTCAGTCTGAGGAACCGGTGCTGCACCCAGCCTGTGCCCAGCGCCTGGGGGATCCATAACCCTGAGGTCTCTGCAGGGGGCAGGCTGATCCTTTTCCCTGGTAAACATGTGAGAATCTAGAGGAAAATAAAGACAAATCAAAGTGTGGATCCAGGAAGGGGAACCTGTATTTTAAAAAAGACTCCAAGAGATTCAAATGAGGCTGGTGCAAGTCTTGCCGGGAAATGAACCACCCCTGCTAGCTGGCCTTACCTGCTCTGTCTCTGCATTCTCATCTGTAAAATGAGCGCAATGGTAGCTTCTAGTTCCTAGGGTTGTCCAGAGCATTCAAAGAGAAATGCAGGCATGGGGTTTAACTCCAAATCTAGCACTTAATAGGCGTTCAATAAATGGTGGATAATAATAGCAAGTGGGACGGAGGGCTCTGAGCGCCGGCCCTACCCCTGCCCTGCACTGGACCTGGCACCAGTTCCCTGGGTAGGTGGGGGAGTGGGAGGCCTCTCAGGGCCATGAGCAGGGGTAAGCTGGACCCCCTAGGTTCCTGACCGCCCCCCATCAGTTTGAGGAAGCTGTGAGATGCCTCCTGTTGGAGGAGTTAGGGAAGGAGCCTAAGGGGAGTCCAGACACCCCCAGAGAGCCAGTTCCCTCAGCATCCTGGTGGGGGCAAGCAATTTTAGAACCACAGCTCTTCCTCTTCCTCCAAGGGGCTTCAGGTGCCCACTTCTCGCCTGCCAGAGACACAGGCCCTAATAGTTACAGGTGCGGACTTAAGCTCAGCTTACCTTGCTTCCTTTTTTTGACTTTATTGAAGTATAATTTACATACAATAAAATGCACGTATTTTTCCAAGTTTAATGTGATGACTTTTGACAAATTTATATGCACATGTGACCACCACTACAATCAGGACAGAGAACATTTTCATCATCCCTAAAATCTCCCTCGAGCCCCTTCCCAGTCCATCCCCCCCAGCCCCCAGCCCCAGGCAACCACTCATCTGCTTTCTGTCACTATAGATTAGATTGGTTTTTCCGGCATTTCATATAAATGGAATTATGTAATATGTACTCTTGGTGTCTGACTGCTTTTCACTTTTCATAATGTTTATGAGATTTATCTGTTGTTGCTCTGTCGCCAGTTTACAGTGCCTGTGGCAGAGCAGGGTCGGGCGCATGAAGGCATGGCTGCTGTGGGGGAGCTGGCGTGGCTGCTGTGGGCGGAGCTGGCGTGGCTCCTGTGGGCGGAGTTGCATGCACATGGGTGTGCAAAGGTCTTTGCGTGAACATGGGTTTTCATTCTTCTTGGGTAAAAACCGGGCGCTGTGGTAATTATATGTTTAACTTTTGCAGAAACTGACACTTTTCATATGTAGCTGCACCATCCTGCGTTTCTACTGTCAGTGTGCGAGCGTCCAAGCTACCCCATAGCTTCAGCTACGCTTAGCTCACCCGGTCTTCTCATGGGGTGTGGGAGTATCTCATTGTGGTTTTTTTTAAAGACTTATTTATTTACACATACAAGAACTGGGGTGCAGACCAAAGGTGCAGGGGGTGAGAGGATTCACCAGAGACAGAGTGGGGAGCAGAAGAGGCAAATCTGTAGAAATACACTGCTGAGGGGAGCAGCGGGCGAGTCAGGAGAGGTCTGCTGCACCAAGTGGGCTGCTCCTGGCTGGCGGGGGATTGAACACGCAGTGGCTGGGTGCTGCAGTGGTTGGCAGGAGCTTGATAGTGCTGTCTTGAACCCCTGCGCCACCAGGGAGGCTCCTCATTGTGGTTTTGACTGGCATTTCTCCCCATAACGAATGTCAAATATCCCTTTCATGTGCCTATTGGACATTGTCTATCTATCTTCTTAAGTTAGATCATCTTATTGTTGAGTTGTAAGAGTTCCCTGGATATGAGCCCCTTGTTAGATATAGGCATTGCAAATATTTTCTCCTGTTATTTTTGAGTGGTCTAAATCTTGATCTCCTGGTTCCATGCATGCAAATGTTCAATCCTGAGCACGTTACTTGGTATTTCTGGTCCTTAGTTTCTTCATCCGCAAAATGGAAAAAAATATGAACTGCACAGAGGTGCTGGAATTTTATTTAATGTTTATTTATTTTGTAGATGAACTGGGGAGTAGGCCAGAGGTAGGCGGTGGCAGGATCCATCAGAGACAGAGTGGGGAGCAGAACAGGCAGATCTGCTGAAATACACTGCTGAGGGGAGCAGCAAGCGAGACAGGAGAGGGCTGCTGCCCTATATGTGGGTCAGCTCCCTGGCCGGGGATTGATTTCAGGCCTTACCAGTGAAAGCACAGAGAGCTAACCCCTAGGCCACCCCGGGAT
Source organism: Talpa europaea (assembly GCF_964194135.1). Taxonomy (NCBI): domain Eukaryota; kingdom Metazoa; phylum Chordata; class Mammalia; order Eulipotyphla; family Talpidae; genus Talpa; species Talpa europaea. The sequence continues at coordinate 122,473,788 of NC_140074.1, forward strand.
TTTTAAAATCAGTTCATGTATGGAAAGTGCCTGAAGCCAGAGAAGGTCCTTTATTCAAAGTCACCATTACTGCTGTTATTCTCAGGACTTAATGGCCTCACCTATTCTGGATCTGTTCTAATGGGGTAATAGCTCTTCTAGTCCACCTGGCCTCTGAGGAACCCACAGGCAGGGGCAGAACAGGAGCAGGATGTGGCATTACCTGCATGAAGCTGGGCCTCCCAGTCATTCAGGCTCTTGGCCAGACACACAAATTGGGCACCACAGAGTACTGGGCCCAGTGGCCTACCATCCTGGAGCGTCAGAGACAGAAAAAATATCTTTGGTACCCATGGGCCCATATTGTTTATTCACACTCGCAATCCTTTAGTCACATAATTACACAAGTACATGCACGTGAGCCCATCACGTTCCACCCGGCACCTGAACGAACTCAAACACCTCTACTAAAACCCCCACTGCCACTGATCAGGAGCCGCGGACTCCCTGGCCAGACCATATATAATTCAGGGGTTTGGCCTGAAATAATTCTATTCAGTCTCCGCTCTTGGGAGGGAGGGAGGGGGAGCAGGAACAGCCAAGGAGTGGAGATAGGCCCTCTCCCCTGGAGAAAACTCTGGAGTTTGCCTTCCATCCTGCTTCCGGGGCAGAGCCTGAGGGAAAGGGAGGTTTTAAAGAGCTGCCTTCAGGACTCCCTTCCCAAATTGAGAGGCCCTTTCCCGCCCCCAACTCACATCCCAAATCCTCCAACCTGGGAGACAAGATTCCCCCAGGGGAGAACACATGGGCTGCACTGCCCCCTTGGGGTCATTCATACCTGCTGGGGCCTGGAGTCCCCACCTGCCTGTCACCAGCTGCCTGACAACCACCACCCCCTCCCCTCCCCCCAGGGTGAGAGGGACACTGCTCTGTGCTCGGGCGTCTTTGTCCCAGGCCTCCTGTCTTCACCTCACCAATCAATAGTTGATAAGTCCACAAATATTTGCTGAGCCCTCGCTTGGGCGAGACTGGGTCCTAGGACATCAGAGGGCGCCCGGCTGAGCACGGAGAAGCTCACAATTGCAGAGAAGGCAGGAATTTTAAAGAAAGGACAAGGACCAGGTCAGGGAGGGCCAGGGGACGGGAAGCCTCCCAACGGAAGTTCAGACTGGAATGAGGCCTGCCCGGAGGTTGCAGGACTGGGGAGATGGAAAGGCTGGAGGAAGTAGTGTGAGCTGGATGAGGGCGCTGTGAGGAACAGACTGGATGTCAAGACCGGCCGATGGAACTGGGGTGCTGTAAGAAGTTGCGGGGCTGGCCTGGTGTGGTCTCCTTCACCCTCACATAGTGCAGTAGGAGACTGCTCCCCGTACACTCCCCTGGGGCTTCCGCCAAGATTCTGTCAACGTGATATTAAGCACTTTGTTTGGGGTCAGCCCACTTGGGTTCAAATCCCAACATGGCTACCTCTTTGCTCCATGACCTTGGGCAGGTGACTTAACTGCACTGTTTCCTCACCTACTACGCAGGTGTAACGCTAATCCCCATCTCATGGCCTGTTGGATAAATGAGAAATGCATGCGTGGCGTGTCTCCTCGCAGCCATCCTGCCTTGTGCCTCGTTCTCCTCGCCTGAGCAGAGTTCAAGCCCCAGTGCTGTGCTGACCAGGACAGGGAGAGGGGAGGGAGATGGTGCAGCTAGAGAGAAAGCAGGAGGGCTTCTGGACAGAGGAGGCCTCCAGCTGTGACTTGAGACCTGACTCCAGAACACCTATAGGTCAAGGAGACTGGGGCCCAGAGTTATAGGGGTGTAGGGAAAAATTGAATTAAATGAGGCTTTCCCGCATCCTCTGCACCACCACCCCCCACCACCACCACCACCGCCCTCCTGCGGCCAGCCTCTACAGCCGCCACCACCTGCAGCCTTGCTCACCTCCCGGGTTGCATTACCTGCACGAGATACCACGCTGATGCAGAAAGCGCTTGGGAGCTGGAGCATGGGCATGCGCACCCTTGACTGGTGTAGGGGCAGGAATGGCCACAGTGCAGGTTTTCTGATCCCATGCAGACCGGGTAAAGGAGGAGTCAGAGTCCTTAGTGGGTTTTTGCAGGTCTTTTATTGGGGTTCACCAGGCATATGGCAGGCAGGGGTGCTGGCTGGGAGGCTGGCAGGCCTCCCAGCCCCCAGCAAGTCTTTACTCTATCTGGGCTCTCTAGCGTTCGTTCTGCTGCTTCTCGGCTTCTCTTTCGGCTTCTACTACTGCTGCTACTGGTGCTGCTGGCGTCCCCCCGTGACGCCGCCCTTAAAAGCACAGTCTTAGCTCAGCTGAATCCCATCTACCTATGCCCACACCCTATTCCAGGTGCCCGCCATCAGGCATGCATTCAGGACGAGGATCCATCATCTATCCTGATGGCGGAAGGGCAGAAAAGCCTGACATTTTCTTTACCCTACAACTGGGGACACTCGGGCTGAGGGCAGGTTATGTGCATATGAAAATATGGACACCTGGGCCAGGAGTAAGGCGCAGCGGATAAAGGGGAGATTCCCAGTGGGCCAGGTTGCTGCCTGCCTGCCTCCCTGCTGGTCTGCCTCTGAGTCCAGCCCCCGCACCCCCACCCCCCCGCACCCCAGATTCAGCACTAAGGGATATGTTAGCAATACCTGAGGCTTCAAAATTCTCTTTTGTCTTCCCGAATCAGCAATGAACCTGCCTGGTCTGGAATGGTGGCACAACGGGTTATGTGCCCCTGGGACCCCACACTTCCTGTGACACCATGGGAGAGCACTGGGCCTTCGGGTTTGGCTTGGCTGTGTTCTCCCCCTCGACAAAGTCATCTTGGGGTTAAATGAGGCTTCTTTGCCCGGCCTTCTCTGCAAGTTGTGAGCTTCTCCATGCTCAGCCGGGCACCCTCTGATGTCCTAGGACCCAGTCTCGCCCAATAGGGCTCATTTAACCCCAAATGGGGTTTCTTTGTCCCTGGGTTCTCAAGTTTCCTCCTTCCCTCCTCAGTCTCCATCTACCTGTGCGGCCTCTGGTTTGGCCCGTCCACCACTCTCCACCCCCACCTTGGTATTTTTGTCTTTTCCTGAGTCTCAGCCTCTCCTTTGTTCCAAGTTCTTCCCCAGGCTCTGAGTCCATCTTCCCTACCTCTCCTTCGCTCTCTGGTTTCTCCAGGGACCTCCCTCAAACGCCGCACTCTTTCTGGGACTGCAGGCAGCTGGGGAGTGGGAAGGGGGTCCCCACCTCTGAGGGGCTCACCCAAGGCACAGCCCTATCGATTAGGACTTTCTTTGAGACATCAATGACTGCTACAAGCCTCGCCAGCGCTGCTAATATTAGCCCAGGAAGGCAGCTCACTGATGGATTAGGAGAAATTAAGAATTCAAATTCTGTAATTTGAATTGGAGGGCCGCTGCTTGCTGACAGCTAATACTTCCCCTGAAATTAATGAGTGAAGGAGGATGGCAGTGCTGGTTTTCCTCTTTGACAATATAATTTTCCCCTGTGATCTGTGCCTTTGAAACCCCCATCCCCAAGCAGCCGCTCCCCTGGAGGGCTGGGGTCCTATTGTCATGGATCTTATTCCCAGGATCCTTGTGGAGTCCATAAGTTCAATGGTCTCCTAATTCCCAACAGAGTCCTGGGCTTCTGTCCACTGGCATTCCCAGCAAAGGCCAGGCTGGGGGGCACAGAGAGGCCTTGCTTTCACTCCTGGTGGATGTGGCTCCAGCAAGTGTCTGAATTTCAGGACTTAGTCTGTAAAATGAACATTAATAATTGTCCCTTCTAGGGGTTGGGGTGGGTTGTGAGCCCCAAGATACAAACGTCTTCCTTCTCTCTTCCTCTCTGCCTCTTCTCCCTGTGCATGTGAGCTATGCGGTCCTGCAGAATGCCCACCAACACCCACCTCCCACCTCTGCCCCACCATCAAACTGCACCCATACCTCCTTCCTATACGAAGCCCATCTGGCTTCATCCTATTGAGACAATAGTTCATGTGGACTCAGACCCCATTCTTTTCTGCCAAGTCTCCAAAGTCCCAGGTTATTCTGGGAAGGGGGTTTCTGTGTCCCTGACCAAATCACCAGCTTCCCGGAGTTGGCACTGACCCTGTGCCTGGCAACCAACAGGTGCCCAAGAACCCGATGAATGAATTTAACTTTCTAGTCCCTTTATCCCTGGCTCACTGTCCCTCTACCCAAGCCCACCAAATGTCCAGTAAATGCTTGCTGATGATGGCTAGATGCAGGGGTCTGCCAGGGCCTGGCCAGTCCTCCCTCAGCCCCAAAGCCCGTGTCTTGGTGGGGTATCGGTAGCTCCCTAGAACAGGTTCTCCAAAATGACAGCTTTTAAGCAGCTTTTTAAAAGGATGTTGACGTGGTGTTTGCTAAGGTGATGGAGAAAAGCAGTTAGAGGAAGCCCCAGTCCCAGGCTAACTCTCTCCACCTGACACCTGGCTGAGCTCAGGTGTGGGGAAGAACATCCTTACCTGCCAGAGCAGACAGATCCTGCTTGGAGCCTACAGGTTCCCCATGGGATTGGCCCCTAGAGAATTGGGCCTGTACTGCTCCAGCCCCTTGGAGAATGGCGACACCTGCAGACTCAGCCAGCACCGCTTCCTTCTGAGCTGTGAGGGGCCTTAGGGTCCCCTAGGAACAGCTTCCTCTTTGACAGACGGGGAAACTGAGGCTTAGTCTGTGGTTAAATTCCAATTATCTGTTCAATAGGGAGAAAGCTAAAGGGCGATCCCCAGTGCAGAAATCTCAATTCCCTGTAGAGAGCTCTGTTCTATTCAATTGTTCTTTCCCTCCAGCTAGTATTTGAGCAAAAGTTTACTCCCCAAGGTGGCTGGGGCTGGAGGCAGAGAAGGGAGATATGTGTAAAAGCAGTTTTCTAAGTGGCTGATGGCTGTTTGGGGGAGGAAACAGGGCTGCTGGAATGCTGTCTCCGCCCCACACATACACTGCCACCCCACGAAGCCTCTCTTTCCAACCTGCTTGCCTGGAAAGCACCCACTACTACCACCACCAAATTTCTCTCTTCTGCTGAGACTCAGGCGCGATCCAGGATTGAAAATCAGGGACAGGGTAGGTGTCTGGGGGAAGTAGCTTAGAAGAATAAAGTCCCTCAAAGCTCAGAGGCTGCCAGCTCCCGCCTGACATTCCCAGGCCGCTCCTGCCCCCGCAAGGCCCCTCAAAGCCCAAATCGCCTTTTCCCAGATCCAATTAAAATGGTGTTTGGAGCAAGATTGAAATAATCACATAATCATTTTCTCCAGTAAAGTTACTGGCTGGAGTCCGATTTGAAAGTCAAGTTGGTAATTGAATCTGAGGGATGGCAATGGGGGGTGGGGGGAGAATGATGGGGTGCTTCATGGGGATCAGAGGCTCCGGCTGTGATCGCCCCTCCCACCGCAGGCAGCAGGGGTTTTCCAAAGCCCACTCCTCTGTCCATCGCCGTCTCTCTGGTCACAGATGTCTCTTGGGGCCGTAGGGCTCCAGGCTACCAGAGGATAATAGGCCAGGGCTCATGTCATCAGACTTTCTCAATTCACAGGTCAGACGGCAGAGTCCACACACCCAGAGTCACCCAGGGGCGCTGGGCAAAACCAGGAGTCCAGCTGTTCCAGAGCCCCTGGTCCTTCTTTATGTTATTGTGTTAAACTGGCCCTTGTTTATTACCTCCCTGCTGTTGAAACTTAACTGGGATGTGCTTCCCCTAAGGCTGGACGAGAATGGGGCCAGGAGAGACCAGGTGAAGCCCCTGCGGGTGTTTAAAGGTCCTGATATCCTGCTTCCAAAACCTGGACCAGACTGCCCCTGCTACCCACCCTGGCGATCAAACCACAAAATCAGGACCTCTCCCCCCCACCCCCACCCCCACCACTTTGCTCTTAACTCAGGAGGCTAGCTCAGAACACACATGCAGGAATCCTGCACACCCAGGGCTGAAAGGCCCACCTGGGCTGCCTGGCCCTGGGCCTCAAAGCGTCCCTCCTCCAGTGCTAGAATGGGGATCAGAAAACCTGCCACTTGCGGTGGTATATTCATTTCTTCCTTCCTGGCTTCAGCGAATATTCGAATATTCGTTATGTCCCTACCAAGCGAGAGGGCTTGAGCAGGATACCAGGGATGAACAAGGAAGAAATGGCAGCTGTCCTCACGGCCCAGTGGCAGCTCTGAGCAAATTAACAAGTGCAGCACCATAGGAGACCCTTACTGCTGCTGGGGAGAAGGGGCTGCCAGGCTGAAGTGACCTCTAAGCTGAGGAGGAGGTTTGTTTTCCCGAGAAGATTGCTAAGACTGGGAAGTAGGGGGGAGAAAACAGGTGTTCATCTTGGGCAAGTTGAGGCCTCAGTTTCCTCTTCTCCAGAGTGGACTCTGCCTCTCAGGACCCTGGAGAAGAATGGATAGGAACATACCCCAGACACCACCACGGAAAATTGCGTTGAACTGATTATGCAGTTAATAGAAGGCATTTGCCCCTCCCCCAGGCCAGGGACAGCATCTGGGGGAGGGGTGAGTCAATGGTCAGGGCTGGTGGGGAGAGCGGGGAGCTTAGGACTTGCTCTGCAGAGCCCTTGTGGTTACTGGGGTTGGGAGTCAGGGAAGTGCTTGACCCGGAGGATGGGAGTTTCAGGGCTGGCGAAGGTGTGGAGCTGGTGCTGCTGCAGGGCTGAGCCTGGCCTCCACAGTCAGTGCCCGGTTCCACATAGCCAGTACTTCTGGGCCTTTGGCCCTCCAGGCCCAGGGCAGCAAGGTGAAAGTTTCTAGGAGCATCTAATAACCTCCTCATCCCTCTCAGCTGCTCAATAGCTGCCTTCAGCAGGGTTCGTGCAAGACGTGCCATTCTGGAACTGGCTGGGGGGCCAAGGGAGTGACCCCACAGAACCTCTGCCCTCACGAAGGTGCTAGAAGAGACCAAGCCATGGGTGAGCCTTGTGCTTCCCTCATCAGCTGACCAGCCCCTGAGTTCTCTGCCCTGTGGGCCCTCCTAAGCATGTGCCTATGGCCCCAGTGCCCTTCCTGGCACGGTTGGCCTCCTGGTCAGCTGCTGCAGGGGTGAGTCACAGCTCTCATTAGAGCTTAATTAATCAATTGAGTTAATCAGACAGCTGGGATGTGCTGTGGTTGCAGATGGGGGCAGACAAGAGAAAGAGCCAGAGCACGAAGGGCCGGTCAGGTGAGCTGGGGCTGGCAGTGGAGCCTGGCAGGTTCCAAGGGAGGGGGGCGCTGGCCAAGCCTGCACCTGAGGTCCCCGAGAAGAAGGATGAATAGGCTCAGCAAAGGCCCATGATGGGCCGCGCTGAAAGGTGCCCTTTGCTGGTGCCAGAGACAGAGCCTGGGGAAGGAGAATGGAGGGCCTCTCCCACCCCTGGCTTCCACTCTCATTTTTTATCTTGTCACGTGTGTCTCTGAAAGCTGTTTGAAATCCTTGTTTGAATAAAATGGGATCGGGAACAAAAGAAAGAATTTAAAAAGGTTGGTCCTCTCATCCTCTGATCCCCGCCTGATGGGGGAGACCAGAGTCTACTGGGGACACAGACAGAGACCCAGACTCAGAGATAAAGAGACACAACATTAGTTGAGCCGCTCAGGCTCTGGACATCTGGACTGGGGGGGGTGAGAAGGGACCGCGGGGACCAGAGCCAAGGGCGGGCAGGAGTCCAGGAAGAATTCGGGAGTGGAGTTTACATTGTGATTTGTAAAATGTTGTTTCATCTATTTTTTCTCATCCGACCTTGGTATTACCTTGGAGGGTGGGGTGGGGAGCAGGACAAAGTATGAAGATGAGAAATGATTTCAAAGAGATCTTAGAACAGCCCGACAGACCCCGGCTTCTAGGGGTGTGGTGTTTCCATGGGGCCAATGGGCTGAGGGCAGTGTCCAGGGACCAGAGTCTGAGACTGGGAGAGGCCAGAGTCCAAGGCCTGGGGACAGGTAAGGGACAATGGGAGATGGATTTGAGGGGGGCAGGCACAGGTGGGACTGCAGTGAGCAGGAGAGTGGAGAGGCCTGAGGTTGCAGGAGGGGAAAACTGCCCCCCCCCCAACAAAGGGAGTCTGGCCACAGGGGCTGGATTGGTTAGTCCTGCAAGGGGCCTGGGAATGAGGTTCCTGAATGCCAGAAAGAAAGGGTTTTATGCTGGAGGGTTCTAGAATGACAAACCACGGAGTTTGAAACTGAGTTTAATAAGCACTGGGAATCACTGGAAGCCTCAAACTGGGAAGAACAGACTTAAAGCAGTTTTGGAGAAAGCGAGTCTCGTGTGTGTGTGTGTGTGTGTGTGTGTGTGTGTGTGTGTGTACATGTGTGAGCGTGTCTAGAGCAGTGGTTCTTACTCTTTTTCATGAGTCAGAGGGTGCCTCTAAGTCTTGACAAAGCTTCGCCGCTCACCTTAGGAGACACCCATACTCACAAGTTTTCGCCTTCGACGCCAACGACGAGGGCCGGGAGGCAGATCCACAGACCTCTGGAAGCCCATTTGCTGGACCGCCCAGGGCTTAGATCTCCTGGAATCCCTAAAATCTGCTCCCCATTAGCTGTAGAGTCTGTGAAAGATATAATTGTAACCTAGGGCCCCCCAAGGCTCTTGGACCCTGCGGGTTTGCCAGGCTTCTGGGCAGCCTGGTGCCTCTCCCACACCTTCCCCTCGCGGGATTCCTTTTTTTTTTTAAAAGATTTATTTATTTATTTATACAAGAACCAAGGTACAGGCCAGATGTGCAGGAGGGTGAGAGGATTCACCGGAGACAGAGCGGGGAACAGAACAGGTAAACTGACAAAATACACTGCTGAGGGGAGCAGCGGGCAAGACAGGAGAGGTCTGCAGCGCCATGTGGGACCCGCGCCATCCGGCCGGACCCAGTGCTGCAGAGGCTGCGGACAGCTTTACAGCGCTGTGCTCAACCGCCTGCGCCACCAGGGGCCGCCCACCCCCACGGGATTCTATAGCCAGGGCAGGGAGGACTGGTAGGCAAGTAGGGCTGAGGGCACTTGGGCACAGGCTAGCTGGCCTGGGTGTGAGAGCTCCAGGCTACCAGGCCCCATTCCTGGCTCCCGACATCAGCAGAAAATGTCAGGCTAGACCCAGGAGGTCTGCCTCCCTGCCAGCGCTTAGTGCCCTTTGCATTACCCAGAAGCAGCCTCGCTCACTCCTCCCCGCACACGCTAGCGCTGAGAGCAGCAGAGAAGAGGGACTCTGAGTCCTGGCTCCAAGTCCCGAGCTCCAGTGAAAACGTTTCTGGGTTTGCTGTGTGACTCCTGGAAATCATAATCTTCCTGGGGCTCCTCTCCTGCTCTTTCCTGCTAGCTGGGACACCCGCACCCCCCCACCCCCCAGCAGGGTGGCCCCTGTAGGACCTGCCCAGCAATGGCGGCCTTGGAGGAGGCTCCCCCTCTCCCTCCTCACTTTCTCTTTTCCTTGCATTTGCTCACAACTCCCCAAACATGTAAACTTTGTAAAAACTCAGGGCCTCCCTGGTGGCGCAGGCAGTTGAGCGCAGCGCTGTGAAGCTGTCTGCAGCCTCTGCAGTGCCGGTTCAATCCTGGCCAGCTGGGGAGATACCCACATGGCGCTGCAGACCTCTCTTGTCTTGCCCACTGCTCCCCCCAGCAGTGTATTTCCGTCCTCCTGCCTGTTCTGCTCCCTGCTCTGTCTCTGGTGAATCCTCTCACCCTCCCCCGCCTCTGGCCTGTACCCAGTGCTTGTAAAAATAAATAAAATAGGGCCTCCCCGGTGGCGCAGCGTTTGAGCGCTGGGTTGCAAAGCTGCCCGCGGCCTCTGCAGCGCCGGTTCGATCCCCGGCTGCTCCCCGGCCACCAGAGGAGGGTCCCACATGGCGCGCAGACCTCTCCTGCCGCCCGCTGCTCCCCTCAGCAGTGTACTTCGGTCCTTCTGCCTGCTCTGCTCCCCGCTCTGGCTCTGGTGGATTCTCTCACCCTCCCGCGCTTCTGACTGTACCCAGTGCATGTGTAAACAGAACAAACAAATAAATAAATAAATAAACATGCCTCTAAAAAAAAATAATAATAAATAAATAAATAAAATAAACCTTAAAAAAATAAGATTTAAATTAATTTTGCCTGTTTCTTTGTGCTTTGTCAATGTGGCCACTGGAACACTGAAATGCACAGAAGTGGTTTGCAGGTGATTTTTACAGCTCAGAGCAGCTCCAGGTAGCCTCCCCCCTCATCCCTATGCAGGGCTTGGAATAATCTCACTAAAAACTCTGTGAGATGAGAGGGGTATGGGGGTCACCTACCTCCAGGCTGCAGATCAGGAGGGTGAGAATTTGAGGTCAAATGACAAGGTCAAGGTCACATAGCCAGGAGAGGTGTGGCCAGAGAGGAGCCCAGGTTTTCCTGACTGTAGAAGGGAGGCCCACTTTCCAGAACCATCCAGAAATATGCCCCTTTCTCCCTGTTGCTGCTAACCCACCCTGAACAGCTCCCACCTCCCCATCCCTGCTGAAGCTGCTCTCCCCTCTCCAGCAGGAACTTCCTGCTAGAGGCAGCCTCCTGACAACCCCTCAGAACTAATGTCCCAGGCGCACATTGAAGACAGAGTCTGATCTCACATTAGACAGCATGGCCTATGTCCCTCCCCCCATCAAAGGGGTGCCATTGCCCTGACACTAGAGCCCTGGCTCCTTCATCCCCGTGGCCATTCATGTAGTGTCCCCAGGGCTGGAGACGCAATGGCCACCACACCCACTTTCCCCCCACCGCGACCCCCCTCCCGGGAGAGGAGCACAGTCAACAGCAAGGGGACTGTTTCTTTAATTTCCCCCCTGTCTGTCCGTCCCTGGAACGTGATAAAAATACCCAGCATTGATCTTTTTTTCTTCCCCTTCTGCCAGGATAATGTTTACCCAGGTGTCAATCAGGAGAAGAATTTGGCTTCCTAATTTCTCTTCTCCTCCCTGGGGGCCTCGCATCTCCCCGCCTCACATGGACACCGAGCTGGAATCAAGGTTGCTAATAATCCCCCAGCACACACAGACACCGAGAGCACATATATTAAAGTCACATATTGATTTATATTTTCGGGTCCCTCTGCCTTTCTGCCCAGTCTCAGCCTTTCTCTCTGCCAAGGAGAAAAAAGAATTACACAGCTATATTTATCGCCAAGATGTTTAGTGTAAAGAGCATTGCGTCCGAAGGCAATTCCCACCCCCCACTCTCTTTGGGGTTATTTTTTAAAAATAGTGTGACACCGCCTGTCCATAAGTATTCATCTTTTGTTGTTCATTCTTTAACTTTCCCCTGAAGGAAGTAGTGAGAGATTTAAGGTAGACTGCCAGAAGGACTTCCTGCCTGACAAATGGTGGCTGCCATCCCGGAGGGAGCTGGTGAGGTTGTCTTGGCAACAGACCATCCTTATGCACGTGGGGTAGGGGAGAGAAGGAATCTGTGTAGAAGGTGGAGCAATGGACTTAGCAACTTGGAGAGGTCACCCCCCCCCCCATCCAAAGAGCACCTCCTGACTAGTGACTCCCCATCTACAGTTCTAGTCCACGGTTGGGAAACCAAGAGGCTGAGGCTGAGTTTACTTCCTACTGTGTGGCCTAGACCAAGTCCTCCAGGCAGTTGACTCCTGCCCTGGGACAGGAGGCGGGTTCTGGCTGTGGGGAGGTGCAGGTGGAAGCGAGGAGGAGGAAGACGGTGTGCAGATTCGCCCAGCGATGAAACAGGGAAGGAAGGGTCAGTCCCTAGACACAAAGCCGGGACCCTCAGCCTTCCCCGACGCCCGACATCGCTCCTCCCACACAGAATGCCTGTCTCTCTGGCCTAGCAGCCATTTTAAAAATTCCTATTTGGCTCCAGTTCCCTCAAGGAACTCTGGAAGCTGCGCTGGGCCTGGGAACACTCACACAGTCTCAGCACCATCTTCCTAATGCCTGTGGGTGTGCTGTCCCTCTCACACTCCTGCTCTCCTTTTTCCTTTACACACCCTCTGGGGGACCTCCCTGGTGGTGCAGGGGTTAAAGACAGCATTATCAAGCTATTCCCAGCCACTGCAGCATGAGTTCGATCCTCTGGCCAGGGCGCTGACCCACATGGCACAGCAGACCTCTCCTGCCTGCCCGCTGCTCCCCTCAGCAATGTATTTCAGTAGATCCACCTGTTCTGCTGCCCACTCTCTCTGGTGAATTCTCTCAACACCCCCACCTCTGGCTTACACCCCACTTCTTGTATGCATAAATAAATAAATAAATCTTTAAAGAACAATGCTCTGGGAGGCTGAGGGTGACTGCCCTGTTTGACATAGGGGAAAACAGGTTAAATAACTTGCCCACACTGCGCACCCAGGAGGCGGCCAGCCTCCACAACAGCCCAGCTTCCTGATTCAAGGGCACGCCTCCCCCCTGCCTGGGCATAGCCCCAGGTACTCAGGCTCTGGTGACCTTCAGAACCCTCCAGCCCCCTCCTTGCCTTGGGGTCAAGGCTCTCTTTGCTCACCCCCAGGCCCAGCTAAGTCTCCATCCTCAGCGCTGAGAAGCAGCCGCTCTTCTGGTGTTGCCCAGATGCACCTGGGCTGGGGGGCAAAACTTTCTCAGACGGAGGCTGACCTGCGCCCGTATCTGCCTGGCTTCTACCAGGGACTCTGGGGGGCCGGCTGCCCCCTGTTTTCCCCTTGGATTTTCCGGTAACTTGTGTTCATGCCACCCCACTGTCCCTTATTTCATTCCTGAGCCTATTTACCCCGAGGGCAAATATCTAGGCGGAGCCAGTGCGGACCTGGCCAGGGCAGGGCGCTGCGCCTCTGCCCTGTGGACGCCCACAGCAACCTTGCCAGGTGGCGATGGACCCCCACCTTACAGACGTGGGTGGGGGCTGAGGCTCAGGGAGCTTCTGCTCAGCTCAGCTTTTACTCAGAGGGTCAGAAGGTTCCTGGAGTCGGGTCAAGTCCGGGTGACCCAAAGTCCTCGCTTGGGAGCTCAGCCGCAGCGCACCCCGAGGCCGTCGCGGCCTGGCGAGCGCGGGCAGCGCCAGACAGCGCAGGGCGCAGCGGGAATCCGCCACGACGACCCTCCCGGGGAACTTTCCCCATTGAAAATCTGCTCCCCTCGCGGACACGGGTGATGTATGGCTGGAGCTGATGAGAAACGTGCGGCGCGGAGGAGGCGGGCGGCGCGGGCGGCCGGGGCGGGGGCGGCGCGGCATTGAGATTCCGCGGGGCGCGGGGGGCGGCGCGGCCCTGACACGGGCCGGGTAATTGATCTGGAGGTGCCAATTTGCAGCAACTAAATATTTGGTTTCTGCCTCTGCCCGCTCCGCTCTCTGCTCAAACAAACTTCAATTAAAAGCGAAAAGCGGGGGGTGGGGGGAGCGGGGCGGGGGGAGGCGCCCAGGTCCCCGCGGCCGGATCGATGCTGGGGAGCAGCCGCGCGAGCGCCGCGCCTCGGGCTGGGGACCCAGAGGACGCGGCGGGGCGGGCGCCCCCTTCCGCGTCGCTGAGCGCCGGGCCGAGGAGGGGTCCGGGGGGGGGGGGGCGCCCTCCAACCCGCGGCCTAGGCTCCAGCTCCCTGCTCGTGGGAGTGGAGGGCGCCCACGATGTGCCAAGCGGCAGACTCAAATAGGGCCGGCCCGGGCACCCCCATACCGACGTCCAGGCCTGTGTACTTGGGGGCAGGGACCCCGGGAAGGAGAGGCCGCGGGCCCCACTCCCCACTCCCACTCAGGCTCGCCTGAGTGCGGCTCACAAGCCCAGCTCCTGTCCCCTCTGGCCGTCTGCCCACACTTGAGTTGGCCAAAGGGCTAAGGGGGAGCCAACCCAGGCCCTGGGGTGGGTTGGCCACAGCCTGGAGCGGGAGAGGGGAGCACAGCGCTGCCTTTGAGGAGGTCAAGACTGTAATCACTCACTGTGCAGACGCCAGTTCCTGCCCCTCAAGGATCTCCCAGGACTTGCAGAGACCTCAAGGCTGGGAGGGGGAGCTGCGCATTGGCGGCAGGAAGCAGGTCCCCAGAGTGGGCCAGCCTGGAGGGGAGGGCTTTAAGGCCATTCTGGAATGGCGTGAGGAAGCATGGGGGTAAGCGTGGGAAGAGGAGAATCGGGGTTATTTCATCTGAGGTGGAAGGCCGGCAGGAGTGCTGGGAAGGAGCCCCTTCCCCTCCCACATTTCTGTGCCCCACGCCCTGGGTAAAAGATTGGCCTGGCGACTTCCCTGGTTCACCAGTGAGGCTGCTGCGGGTCCATTCAAGCTGCAAGCTGCAGCCTTTTTCTCCCTTCCTTTCCTTTCCCTCTCCCTGGCCCCCCAGGAATCCTGGGGTGGGGGGTGGAAAGCACAGGCCCCGCCTCATGAGCCCCAGCTTACAGGCCCTCAGAGGGCCCTGCAGGGCTCCTGAGTCAGGGAGGCCTGGGTGCCTCCCCATTTCCAAACCTCCTCAATGCCTGGGCTCTGGGAGAGACTGGTCTCCCCCCTCTGTCCCTCTTCTACTCCAAGCAGATGCTCCTGGACCACCACCCCCCCCCCCCCCCATGGGCTCTTAGCACACCCAGTTCTCTCTTTGTGGCTCGGGGCACAGAGCTCATCACAGAGGAGTTGGATCCAGAGCTCTGTGAAGCTGAGGAGGAATCCCGTTGGCCCCCCCCCCCAGAAACCTCCCATTCTCCCCCACTTTCCCACCCCAGCTCCTCTCAGGGACTATAGAATTCCTGCCTGAAGCAAAAGCCCCAAGCCCCTTTCCAGCCTGCAAGCCGGTTGCCTGCTCCCTCCCATGCCCCCCCTCCCTCCCTCCTCACTCTCCCTGGGCGCTGAGCTGTGGAGCAGAATGATTTCCTGTAATTGGCCAGCAATCCGGCTGCCCGACTTGTTCTATCGACATGCTGGTTAGCTGGAAATTGTATTGGAATCTGAGCGACAGGGAGGGGAGAGTGGGGAGCCCGGAGAGGAGCTCTTTGGGTCCCAGCTGGGTGCACCTCCGCCCTGCAGGCAGGGTAGAGGAGCCACCTGCTACCCTTCCCAGAGGGCGCTGGAAGGCAACCAGCCCATGCACCTCACCTCCGGCCTCACTTGACTCCTCCCTGCCCACCTCTATGTACCCCCATGGCCTTGGGTCAACAATGCACCCTGTTCCCTCTCTGCTCCCCACTCCTTCCTCCTGACCCAGAGTGCCTTTGTGTCTCTCCCTCTCCCACCCCAGCCGGGGTGCCCCACACCTCCCCCTGGCCCTCCCCCAAGGAGAGGGGGATTGAACGCCTGAAGAAGAGTTGACTCAGCTCCCAGGGAGCAAAGGTGTGGGGCGGTGCAGGGAGCGGGCGGGGCACTGAACTGGGATTCTGGAAGCCTGGGGATCCTGTCTGTTGGCTACCTGGATCCCCTGAGCCTCTGTCAAATTCTAGCCCTGCCACCTTCACGCCTGCGCACCTGAGAAGCTGCGAGGGGGTAACTTCACGGTTGTGCTCCCCAAGCTCTGAGGGTTACCCCAGGGCCAGCCCCAGCCTGAATAGGCGGTTAGGGCCGCGGGGTCGCTGCGCCGGTGTCTTCCCGGCTCTGCGCGGGATGGCCGGGCCCAAGCGGGGATGGAGCGCAGGGCGCCCGCGGGGGTGGGAGTCCAGGGTGGTGCGCGCCGCCCTCGCGGGCGTGGACGTGTCCATTGCTGCGCCCGTCCCGTCCCGTCCCGAGCCGTCCCGAGCGCCCGCGGCTGCAGCCCAGGGGACGCGGAGCACAGCTCTTCCACTAGCTCCAGGGTCAAGCCGCCACTAGGCACCCCCGGCCCGCGCCCCCACCGCGGCCGCTCGGCGGGGGTCCTGAGACCGTCCTCCGCCTCGGGGGGCGGCGGGGAGGCGAGAACGCGACCGAGAGAAAGTTAGAAACGGCGGCTGAGGCCCGACCCCTGCCTGGGCGAGTGCTGCCACCTGCCGGCCAGAGGGGAGGCCGCGCCGCGAGCACCGGCTGAGGCTCGGTGACGCCCTGCAGCCCTGCAGCTCTGGAGGGCACAGCCCCAGCAGCCGAGCCATGAAGGCCCGCTGGGAGAACGTGGGCCTGCTGAGGCGTCTCTGGCCACCAAGCCTGGGGAAGGAGCCTGTGAGGATCGGCAGTGGGATCCTTAGTGGGAATAATCGATGTGATGTTCCCCCGGGGTGTCTCTACCAGCATGGCCAGCAAACCACAGGCCCCCAAGAGGGCTTTACTGTCTGATGGGGGGGGGGGGCGGGGTAACAGCACTGTGAGGGGTCCGTGCTTTTCCTCCTTTCCCCCTCCTACCAGGCACCCCCAGAAGGCAGCTGCCTTCTGCCAGCCCCAGGCTGCCCTGGGCCCCACCTTGCATCTTGCTGCCTCCTCGTCCAGCCTTGTTTTGCCTGTTGGGGTTTGCAGTGATTTACTGAGCTGGTCTCTGAGGTAGAAGCAGCTCTGGGAAAGTGGGGGCTCTAAATATGACCACCACAGCATTCACATTTGTCACGCTCATTTCTGGCCTTAATAGGCTGCTGGCCGCAGGAGCAACACATCAGCGGGCCTGCTGGCTTTGGCAAGGGGAAGCTCATGTCTACGCTGGCCTAATTTGCACGGGGAGGAAGATGGAGGAAGTGGGTGTGCGGAACATCTGGGCCTGGCTGCATCCCGATGCTCTGGGGGAAGATAGAGAGCTTCTATGCCTTCTGGGGTCTGGCAAAGCAGCGTAACCCCAAATGCTGCCAACCACATCTGGGAACCTTGGTCGGCAGGGGTGCTGGGGGAGAGCGACAGCGCAGCACATTCCAGATCCACACACTTTATTAAGCACCGCTGGGGGAGGATCACAGAGATAGTAAGACACAGCCCCCGCCTCAGAGGGCTTACAGTCTAGGAGGGAGACCAGCTAGCTTTTGGCTGATCACTACATGACAGATTAAGGTAGATGCGGCAGGGTGGTATCCCAGAGCGCCTAACTCAGTTTCAGGCTCCAGGTGGTGCCTACACTGGGAGCTAGCCAGCTCTAGAGGAAAAGGTATTCCGGGTAGGGAAGCAGCATGGACAGGCAAA
This sequence comes from Talpa europaea, assembly GCF_964194135.1. Taxonomy (NCBI): domain Eukaryota; kingdom Metazoa; phylum Chordata; class Mammalia; order Eulipotyphla; family Talpidae; genus Talpa; species Talpa europaea. The sequence goes on from NC_140074.1 coordinate 122,490,743, forward strand.
GGCAGAGAGTCCAGAAATAGCCAGGGGCTTGTGGACCACCCAGAATTCAGGGCTAGGGGAGCATGGAGCGGGAGGGAGGGGGTGGGAGGTGAAAAGCATGGTGTGGGGAATGCTGGAGAGTATCAAGGCAGGATGGTGGGTCATTCCAGAAGAGACCCACCTCAGGCTGGCTACAGCATTTCCTCCAGGGAGCTCTCACTGCATCCTGGTCCCGGGTTTCACCCAGGGAGGTCCTGTTTGAAGGTGGCAGTGTCTGGTCCAAGCTGATATCCCATGGTCCACGAGGAGGTTTTGGCCATGACAGGGCATGTGCTTGGGGAGTTCAGGGAAGCTCCCAGCTTTCAACACTGGTCAGGCCACAGACAGCACCCACCCCAAGAAACAGGTCTCTCATGGCTGCTTTCACACCCCGGCATGGACACTGTTCTGTTGGCTCCTGGGAAGGGAGGGCAGGAGATCTACTGACAGACACTGTTCTTTGCCTTGGATGGACTCCAGAGGGTGGTGGGCCGACTCCTCCATAGAGTGTGTGTGTTGAAGGTTGGCCTGTGCCTTCCTGCCTGGGAAGCCCAGCTAGAGAGAAGGCAGGAGGTAGCGGATGAGGAGGTAGAGGAGACTGGCAACGCCGGCCAGACCCGTGAGGACGCTGAGCCTCAGTGGCAGGTACTCCAGGGAGCGCTCCAGCTCGGCGTGCAGGAGGATGACCTGGCGTCTGGTGAGGCTCCACTCGCCCGAGTTGTCCAGTACGTGACGGGCCATTCGGACTTTGTCCTTCAGGGGCAGCTGGGCGTTGATTCGGGCCTCTGCATCCTGGCGGTTCAGGTTGTTCCGCTGCATCAGCCGTGCCAGCTGCGTGTCCCGGTCACTAAGGACAGAGCAAGAGGGGCCTGGCATTGGCAGACCCAGCCTCCTCCCACTGGCGAGCTACAGGGATGGGGGCAGTCCCTTGCCTTGAATCTACCTAGGGTTGCATAGCCAAGATGGAGGCCTGGCACTGGCTTCCCCCACCTCACCCCATGCTTTGTGAGGACCCCCGAAATACTATGGGCTCCCTAAGCCCCTTAATAGAAAAGAGGAGGAGAAAGGACTGTGGCAGCTGTTTCTGCCCCTGGGGGTTCTGACTCTGCCATTAGGCCTGAGACTCTCCAGTTTTAAGATGGAAGGATTTGATCACTTGTAATCAGCCTCAGCCTGTGTTCCGGGATGAGTGACCTTTATTGAAAGGCCTGTCTTGCAGCTGGTCACACACTCTGCCCCCCACCCCCACCCCTCAGCCTCTGTGCCAGAAACAGCTTCCCGGGCTGCCACAGGGACCCTTCCTTGGCTTCCCGCCCCCCATGTTTAGACCAAAAGGACGGCACTGAGCTGGTGGCTGCTGTGCTGATGTCACTGAGAAAGAGTGACAGGCAGCCCTGAGGGGTTTCTAATGGGAGCAAGGGCTGGAGAATTGGACCCTCAGCCTTGAGGCGGGACTAAACGTTACGGTCAAGCCCAGGACACCCGGACTCCCAGAAGAATTCGAAGACTACCCCTTGCCCACCATGACATACCATCTAGGTCCTTCCCCAGGAAACTCCCTGTCCTCCCTTCGGCTATGCAGCAACTACTGGGCTGTCCTCTGGAATGGGGTCACGTCCAACACCTATCCAGCCCCAGGCAGGAAGATGGGCTGCAGAGTCTGTTTTCTGCTACCTGGTCTCTCTGCTTTACCACTAGGCCTCCTTTTTCCCAGTTATGAAACAGGAGGAGCATTATCCCCACACTGGGGAGGCCGAGACTGGAGGCAGCACCTCCCACGGCCCCTCCTGGAGCTGAGAAGCATCCCAGATGGGGAGCTGAAAAACCGATCATGCTATTTTGTGACAATGGGCTTTTCACCCGAACACTTACTCCACAACTGGCAAACTCCTTAAAAATGTGAATGACCACATTCTGGTAAATGCCCCATATTATTTCAAGTATGCCAGGGGCCGTTTGCCAGTTAAAGGAATTCACCGGGATATCCCTATTTCTATAAAGTATAGGTCCCTTTTATGAAAAGCAAACCATCGCTCGTTCCCATCCCTTGGCATCTCTCGAGTCGTACGCCCCCATGTGCAGAAGTGGGGTGTGAAGGGCACCAAGGGCTCCTGTGCTGGTGAGTGGGGCTGGAGGGCCCCCTGGGAAGCAGTCAGAATCTATAAAGCCCCACTTGGCTGTCATAAGCCACAGCTGCCTCTGTTCTCAGCCAACACACTGGCCTCAAAGGGAGCCCAGGGAGGGGCCGGGCAGGGGCAGTGGAGATGTAACCAGCCCCGTTCTGCTTCCTCACCTACGCTCTCCAATCTTTTTTTTTTTAAGCCCTTGGTACAAAGTTCTAATTATGTTAGACTCCAAGGCAGAGAATTGCAAGTGTTCATGAAGTTTGGCCTCAGCTGATAGTTTTTCACAAACAGGGAACAGAGAACCCAGACAGGTCGCAGATTTGTATGGGGCAACACGGGTCATTGGGGGAGCTAAGAGGGTGTGTGAGCTCCATGCCAGGCTCGCAGGATTCAGACTGGGCTTTAAAGGAGTGGGGTGGGGTGGGGTGAGGCTGAGGGCGCCGAGCACTCCAGGCCCCACCCCCAGTGTGCTAGGCGCTTCCCACACGTTAGTCTCTTGAGAACCACTCTGTTCCCAAAATACCCACAAAGCCAAGTGCCCACTTCTGTGTCTGCCGTACTGGTGGGCGGCATCCAGGAAGTCTCTGGGAGGCAGAGACACCCTCACTGACTCTCTCACCCCTCTGGGACTGACTCATTTTCTCTGACAGTTTGATCCTCCTCCTGTTGCCAAGCCTGCATTCTAGTTTGCTTCCTGTCCCGGGGGACTCTGAGAACAAATCCTCAGCTGGGCTCTGAAGGCCCCCTCCCTGCAACTCTCTGTTCATCGGTGTTGCCAGTGGGTGACCCTGGACAAATTCTCTAACTCCCCCCTTGAGTTTTCTGTTCTCTAACTCAGAAGTATCCTGTCTGGTTACCTCATGGTGAAAGGTGAACCGAACAAAGTAATAAATGTGGGAGCTGTTTGGAAAGTTGAAAAGTGCTACAGAAGAGAACTGGGATCCAGTGAGTAACAACATGGTAGCCTAGGGAAAGGCCTGGCATCTGGGCCAAAGTGTCTCAAGAGCCAGCAGGGGGAGCCCTTCCCAAGCACTAGAGAAAAGAGAGAGAGAGAGAGAGAGATGGGGGGGGGGTGGTGGTGGTGGAGAGTGTGTGTGTGTTTTATCTTTTCTCTCTCTTCCCACACCCATCTCCAGGCATATCGGGGTCAGGCACAGAAGTTAGGCACAGAGTTTGGTGTCTACAGGCTCTAGGTACTGCTGCCAACCCCCTGTGCTTCCTGGCTGTCCCACGGGGAAAGGGTAAAGTGATGTGTGTCATTCCTTAGGTACATGTCTTCCCCCAAGGATGCTCCTTTCTAGCCTGTCTGCTGGGCCACGGCACACACTTACCAGTAGACCACGACTGTATGCTTCAGGTACTTGAGCAACTTCTTGGTCTCAAACAGCAGGGGGATATCCAGAATCACATAGCGGTATCCTGGGGAGAGGCCAGGAAGCCCACGAGCTCAGTTCTACAAGCATGCACTGAGGACTGGCTGTGTGCCAGATGTGGGAACAGAGCCGAGGAGGCCTCTGTCCCCTGTGGTGAGGAGTCCCCCAACAGAGAGGGAGACCTTCCGAGGAGAGGACTAACCTGAACTAGTCAGTTCCAGTGCCACGCAGAACAGAATGCTGCAGAAAGTCATTTCTAGCTGGCTAATCTGGGAAGAGCTCCTAGAAAGGATGCATTTGTACTGGCCTTGAAAATCAGGTAGGGGGCCTCCCCGGTGGCGCAGCGGTTGAGCGCTGGGTTGCGAAGCTGCCCGCGGCCTCTGCGGCGCCAGTTCGATCCCCGGCTGCAACCCGGCCACCGGAGGAGGGTCCCACATGGCGCGCAGACCTCTCCTGCCGCCCGCTGCTCCCCTCAGCAGTGTACTTCGGTCCTTCTGCCTGTTCTGCTCCCCGCTCTGGCTCTGGTGAATTCTCTCACCCTCCCGCGCTTCTGACTGTACCCAGTGCATGTATAAGCAAAACAAACAAACAAACAAATAAATAAAACATGCCTCTATAAATAAAAAATTAAAAAAAAAAAAAAAAAAAAAAGAAAATCAGGTAGGGCTTCCCAAATTTGAAAGTGAGCAGATGGGGTGGCGGACTCAAGGACAGCAGAAAAGCAAAGCACTAGGAGCAACAAGTTCTACTGCCCTGGCTGAGCCAGAGGACTCGGCAGCTGGTGAGGAGAAGCAGGTGAGGTGGCAGGGAAGGCACACAGGGCTCGGTCCACCTCGGTCTTGAACCCAAACAATTGTTATTTGTGACACAGCCAGAGTTATAGAACCCAGGGTAGTTTCCAGGAGTGATGGGGTCCTTTTTGCCTCTACTTCATCCAACCTTTGCTAAAAAAACTCTTCCCCAAGAGCCAGACCCAAGCCTGGCCCCCCACTGAAGAGCCCCACCTGAATCTCTCCACCAGCTCTCCATATGGAAGTGGCAGCAGCCCCCAAAGGAAGCAGCAGCTTCCAGGCATCAGAGGCCGACCTCCAGCCAGGGATTACCAGACTTGGCTGGAGTGAGCTGGTGGTTATGACTAGCACTGCGTAACCAACGCCAGTGGGCAAAGGTGCTGGCTGATCCTCTCTCTGGGCGACTACAAGCCAAGGCTAGTATAGGGTGGCGCCCTCACACACTGAATGGGCATGTCCCTGGGCAGCCAACTCAGAAACACCCTCCTGGGCCTCCCTGGTGGCTCCAGGGGTTATATCTAAGCACTGTGAAGCTAGTGGCAGCCACTGCAGCATGAGTTCGATGCTTGAGTTTACTCCCCGGCCATGGAGCTGACCCACGTGGTGCAGCAGCCCTCTCCTGTCTCGCCCGCTGCTCCCCTCAGGAGTGTGTTTCAGTCAATCGGCCTGTTCTGCTCCCCACTCTGTCTCTGGTGAATCCTTTCATCTCCCCGCACCTCTGGCCTACACCCCAGCTCTTGCATGCATAAATACATAAATCTTAAAAAAAAAAAAAAAAGAAAGAAACACACTCCTGGTTCACTTTATGCCTGTGACCCTGTGCGTATGTGAAAAAGTTAGCTGGGGTCCAGGAGCAGTGAGGGGAAGGGACAGGCTCCGCTTCTGCCCAGAGCCCAACACGCAGCCTGGGGAGTCCTGTTCCCCAGGACCTGCTGCTCAGGAAGCCCAAGGGGAACCTCAGGTGAAAGAAGGGATTAAACCACTCGGCACCCACCCTGCACCTCCACAGGCCCTCATCAAGTGCTCCAGGGATGAGGGTTATGATGACGATCGATCGATAGGTCCTGGAGGAGGGAGGCCAGCTCCCGTGCCCCTCCCATCTCCGAGCAGAAGCCAAGGCCAGGTCCTCTTATCTCCCTCTCCTGCCGCTCCCTTCGCCTCCGCTCCCCTCACTGTCCTTTCTCCTTGGCCCCTCTCGGGAGCCTTAGGGCAGCTTTTTTGGTTCACCGGCAAAGGGCTGAAGAGCTGTCACAGCCCTCCTGCTTGATAAGCTCTGCAAACTATCCCGACTCTATTAAGACATCGTCTGCCTACACAGAGACCTCCCCAACAGCTGGTGATCTTATCTGACGTTTGATTATACCAACTTTGACAGTTGTATTTGTTATACTCATCAGGGAAAAACTGGGACTGTGGAAGCCACAGCTGTCGTCCCCATTTTTCACCTTATCGAGCTGAAAAGAGCTTTCTGGCTTTTATTTAAGTGGTGGTGGCGGGGGGGGGGGCGGGTGGATGACACAGTGGGCCAACTTTGGAGCGGGTGACATTATCCGATGCTTCATTTCAGAAGGAGAGAGCCGCGGCCGCCTCAGAGCCCTGCAGATGTACTGCAGCCGGCCTGGGAGCCAGCGAAAGGGCAGGCGCGAGAGGCAGAGGCTTCGCTCCTGCGGGAGGGGGCTGGCATGGACAAAAGGCAGGACAAAGGCAGGGAGTCCAGAGACTCTCCTTGGAGGAGGAGGAAGGGAAGGAGGCCTGCAGCGAGGTACTGAGATGCAGCAAGAGCCAAAGCCGGCGGCAGGGCGATGCCTAGCACCAGCTCCCCCCAGGAGGGGAGGGGGCGGGAGGGTCCATAGCGTGATGTCTGACAAGTCATCCTTTCCAGAGGGGAAGCGGGGGTGGGAGGGCACTCTGTGCATGCAGACTGGACACGTGAGAGAATAAAGGGTCTGGCACTGTGAGAGCCAGGACTTTACTCAGGCCTCATGACTCCATTTTCATCTGCTATTATTATCCCCACCCCCACTAGAAAAATCAACTTACTTCTTAGGGATCATGACTCAAAAGTCTCAAGTGTCTCTTCTCATTAAATTGTCAATCTCCTTAAGAGCTGAGGGACATGTGCCTCTTTCCTCTGGGGCTGGTACAGGGCTCTGCCTGGGGGGTGGGTGCCAATAAATAGCTTGAACTCAATAGCCTGGGTACCCAGTTCCCCCCACCCTGGCCAACCTTTCCCCAGAGAAGGGCCCCACCCCAGGCCTAGGCCTTACCCCGGAGGAAGTACTTGAAAGTCTCCTTCATCATTTCCTTTTGGATCTCAGGGTGGGTGATGGTGTTGAGCAGATGCCGCCGGTCGGGCTGGTTGAAGATCAGGTCTCCCAGGACCTTGCGATCGATGTCGCCATTCTCCAGCAAGACCTCGGTGCCAAAGGCCTCCACGATGCGCCGGTGGGCGGGGCATCCCGGCTGGACCACTGTGCCATGAAGAGGAGGCTGGGTCACCCTGCCAGCCTCCAGGCCAACCAGGGGACCCCAAGGGACTGGAGGCAAAATGATGGGGGAGCCCAGGGGTGCTTCCTTCAGTTGGAGCAAAAACAAAACAAGGGCAGGGAAAGCAGTTAAGGAAGAGAGTAGGCGCTCTTGCTCTTCCTAAGTGAAGGGGAAAGAAGACAACAGAACAGCAGAGAAGGCAAGCATGGGGCAGGGAGCAGGAATCAGGACAGGGCCGACAGGAAAGCCTTCCTCCCTTGAGGCCTGGAGAGCACTTTTAGAAGGAAGGGAGCCAGGGGTGCTGTTGCAGACGATCCTGCAACCAGGCCCTCCACTCACCCTGGCGGGCAATGACGTCAACATCGATGACCGCACACCCCAGCTGCTGGAACACCTGGATCACCGAGCTCTTGCCCGAGGCAATGCCTCCAGTCAGGCCTACCAGGAACATCTTCCCAGGGAACAGGGAGTCAGAGAGGCTGCAGAATGGGGAGCCCGGGAGTCACGGAGCAGGGAAGGTCCAGCCAAGTGGGATGGTCCAGGAAGGCCAGAAGAAACTGTCTGTTGGACAAAGCAGGCCTGGTCAGTGTTGGGAGGGGACAGAGGGAAGGAAGGAAGGCACAACCCGGCTGGGCAGTCAAGCCTGAGCTTGGCGAGCCCTGAGTCCTTTGAGGGATAGAAAACTCTTTCAGGAAAGGACTTTGGAATTCTTTAAAAATACTCATGAAGAAGGCAAGCTCACGGTATAAATTTAGCAATTAAAATGCTGAGTAGGCAGAGCAAGGTCAGGAGCTGCTAAGCAGAGAGTGCTTTCTGGAGGCAAACTTCCCACAGGCAGGGGGTCACCTGCCTCTCTGGTGAACCCCAGGTACTTTCCAGAGACCCACAGATACCCCCAGCTCTGCTCCCGCCTCCATTTTCTAGTTTGGGACACAGGCTCACAGAGACATGGGCTGCCAGCCTGCGGGCCCCAGCACCAGGACCGCCTGGGTGGCTGGTGGACTGAGGAATAATCCCTCCTCCTTGACCAAGGAGTGGTCCAGGTGGGGAACTCAGCACCTGCTAAGCCTGAGGTTTAGAGAAGTATGCATCCTGCCAAGAAGGAATGTAAGGGAAGAAAGGCAGGCTGGGGGGAATGCCCGAGCCTGGTGTGGGGGCTGAGAGGCCTGTGGGACTAAGCAGCAGCAGCACAGCATGGAGGCCAAGAGCTCAAAGCTCCTCAAACCCACCTTTTCCACTCACACGATTTGCAACTCCGGGCAAGTCACTTGCCTTTCTGAACCTCCATAAAATGGGGTTACCAGAAGCTGCCTGCTAAGGCTGCCGTGCAGTGACAATCCCTCGTGCCTGGTATAGTGCCTGGTGTGGAGCAAATGCCCAGTGAACAAAATGGGCCTGAGGTGCAGGGGGTGATGGGGGGGGTTAGTCATATTGCAAGTCACAGAATGGAAAACAAGACTTTCATGAAGTTTATATCCATGCAACCTTGGGCTATCTCGCAGTAGATTTTTTTTTTTTTTTGAGGCATGTTTTATTTTATTTATTTATTTGTTTGTTTGTTTTGTTTATACATGCACTGGGTACAGTCAGAAGCGCGGGAGGGTGAGAGAATTCACCAGAGCCAGAGCGGGGAGCAGAGCAGGCAGCAGGACCGAAGTACACTGCTGGGGGGAGCAGCGGGCGGCAGGAGAGGTCTGCGCGCCATGTGGGACCCTCCTCCCGTGGCCGGGGAGCAGCCGGGAATCGAACCGGCGCTGCAGAGGCTGCGCACAGCTTCGCAACCCAGCGCTCAACCGCTGCGCCACCGGGGAGGCCCCATCTTGCAGTAGATTTTTGTTAAAAAGTCACTGTTGCATTTTCTGGAGTAAACAGGGTTACCACATCCTGAGTATTGTTCCCAGGCTGGAAGAGATCAAATTGAAGGCCAGCTCTCACCTATCTTCCCACAGCCTCAAATCACTTTTCCAGGACCTTGAAATCTGTCATAGGACTTTTTTTTTTTTTTTTGGTTAAACAGCAGATCTGCTGTCCTAATTACACTTTGTGCTTGTAATGAAATGAGTCTGTCTCCCTTGAGGACACATCAAATGACGGGGGGAGGCAGTCACTCAGAGGTGGGTTGTGTGGGTGGGTGGCTTGGGGCGACAGTGGCCCAACTTAGCAGTTTAACTCTACCCTGGCTCATCCTCACCAGGGAAACCAGGGGTGGAGTGAGTGTTTCTCCTCCATTTCTAGGATCGGAGTTACCCCCCCAGGTGACCTCCCTCCAGCTTACAAGGAAGGAAGTTAAAGACAGGGTTCATCTGTCAAAAAAAAAAAAAAGTTTAAAGCTTTGAAACAGAAAATCTAGCCATGGCATTTTGAATCCCAACCCTGTCCTGTTCTCTCTAAAGCAACAAGTTGGTTTCTCGTGTGCCAATGAGCAACCTGGAGAAATGTAAGTGTGGCTCGGGAAGAGGGCATGGCCGAGAGCAGCTCTCCACGGGGGCCCAATCCCACATCGGTGACAAGCCAGGCTCACCTGGTCACCCAACATTGCCAGACTGGGCTGAAGGGTCCTGGAAGCACCACCCCCCCCAACATCCGCAGGACCGGGACACCTTCTGAGAGCTCCTGAGCCCGCTCTCTGCGGTGCCCGGCAGGTGCGCTATGCAGCACCGCTTGGGACCAACTGTCGCTCTTCATTTGTTGTGGCAGACTAAGGACTAGAGAGAGGAAAGGACTGACCCAGGGCCGAGGGTATTAGCAGAGCCTGGATGGAGTTCTGGACCCCTGCCTTAATGTCCTCAGGAAATGAGAAATGAATTTACCATTGGGCCAAGTGAGATGAAATAAAGGCAGCGAATCTGACGACCAGCAAACAGACTCAATCAAAGAAAAATGATTTATTGATGCTCACACTGGTGTTTGTGCGCCGCAGAATTAGGGGTGGGCTCTGAGGGACAGCAACCAGGGCACAGCTCTGTCGCCGGCTCCCGCAGTAACCTTGTGAATACCATCCCTTCTCGGTGCCATAGGTGACCCTTTGTGGAAACAGACCAACAGCTGCTTGGCCTCTGTCAGGAAGGCCGAGGGGACGGAGGAGCATGTGTCCAGGAGCCCCTGCCTGAACAAGTAGCAGCCGTGGCCACCCAGGAAGCCCCTCATAACTCACTCCTTCACCAAGGCAGCCGAGCTCCTCTCCAGGAACCAGCGGGCAACCGACGGAAAACGCAGGTCTTGCCCTCAACTGGACAGACAGACAAAAATGGATCCTGCAGGAACACAGCAGAAGGAAAGCAGGAGTCTGAGCTACTCTGCCTGGCCAGGTCTGTGAGGACCTGGTGTTCACAGCTCTGCTGGTAGATCTCCTGAAGGGCAAAAGCCCAGCCTCCCTTGAGGCTCAAGAGGAGGTGCGAAGCTGCCTGCAAGTCCTGTCCAGGCAGGTCCCCTCAGGCCCCCCTGGGGAAGCAGCCACCTGGGCTCAGAAGCCACCCCAGCCTCACCTCATTCCACTGCTGTTTACCCCGACCCTCGCAGCACCTCTTAACCCAGCAGTGAGCTGAAAGCCCTGATGCTTAAGAAACTGGCACAGAACCCAGGCTCCGCCCAGCCCAGAGTCCCACCTAGGCCAGGACCCTGCGCCCCAGCCAGTTGACACCAGAACCACTGCTAAGCAGGAAGCTGTGGACTGGAAGCTGAGGCCTGGGTCTTGGCCTCTAAACCCTGCCCAGACACAGGGTGTGACTACAACAGCTGCCCAGGGTGGCCCCAGTTCTACTGAAGTGGGGGCATGTGACATGCTAAGCTCACAATCTGTATAGTGGCACTAAGTGGGGGAGCATATCAAGGGCAATGGGGGTGGTTGCTTTAAATGAGGAGCCCGGGAGGTTTCCCTGAAGCGCACCTGACAGCAGTGAGGGGGCAGGTCTCACAGTTCCTCTCAGAGCTTCCTCACCAAGCCAGGCCCCGACACCCACTGCTCCCTCCTTCCCTGTACCCCCATGCTTTCACTTTTCTTTACTTGAGTGACTATTTTCCATGCATTAGAGAAAATAAGCTCCATGAAGCCATGAGCCAGGTCGTTTTTATTTAGCCTTTTGTCTCCAGCATCAGGCAGTGTCCCACATCGGTCTGAGACGTTACCCATTCTTCAACTCAAGTTGAGGTGAAGAGTAAATGAGCTCATAAATGTAGTGTTTAGAATAAAGCCTGGCTGGTACAAAGCAATAACCAATGTTTCCCATTGCTTTTTAGTTACAGTTGCTGCCCTAGAACTATCTATAGAATGAATGACTGAATGACTCTATGAACAGAAAGGAGGGGGTATACTGGGGGTCACGTTCTCCAGTCAGTGCAAAGGGAGGCTGGAAACGACCTCCCAGTCTGCTCCTTTTAGCCATCAGAACAAGCTGCTTGTTGCTAGTAAATCCCTCCTAGAAAGAAATGGAAATTAAAAAAAAAAAAATACCCAATGGGTTAAAAAGAATAAGGAACTAATATGGCTGCCCTTGAATGGACACTCTTCTTCTGTGGGCGAGCTCAGGACATAAGTGGAAGCAAGTTCTATTGCTTCGCCATCGCCCAATCAACAGCCCCAAAGGGGCTTGTGCTGGAGCCAGCCCCTGGTTCCCTCATTAGCTTGCAGCTTTGTTCCTTTCTCCTCTTGCAATCTCACAGAATTTCACACTGGGCATGCCTGACCAGCTAGAAGCTTCTCCTTTGAATTGCTTTCCAAAGGGGATGTATCCATTTTGCTCCAATGATCAATATAATCATTCATGAAAACGAGTCATTCCCTGCCTTGGGACCCAATTATTTTCTCGTGGAACCAGTGGTTGCAAAAATATATTGTTTTCCAGTTAACTAGTAAGTGCTATTTTTATCTGTGGTTTTCTCACTCCTAATCTTTCATTATTGGTGAGGGTTGCTGTTTAAACCAAAGTCCAAGCCCTTTTCTCTGCCTGGCTATTAAGTCACCACCTCCTCCAGGCTGCCAATTACCTGGAGGGAGCTACAGAGAAGGTGCCCAGGGTCAGTCTCCCTCTCCCTCCTCCCGCTGCCAACACTAGGGAAGGGAGGGAACGAGTCTCTCGTTCCAGTACTCTCCAGGCAAACAACCATCACCCCTAAGGGGGCTTATGGATGGGCAGGAGTTTGTTTGAACAGGACTACTATTCAGCATTTATGCTGAAATAGGATCATGGGGAGAGCCGACTCTCAGGGGCTTCGGGGTGACAGGAGCCTGAGCTGGGATCTCGCTTTCCCCCTTAACCGGCCATGTGATCTTGGGCAACTGACTACAGCATGGCTTGTTGCTTTGCATATAAAATGAAATTAATGATGACTGTTCACAGGGTTTTGTCAAGATTAAATGAGGTGACATATATCACTGTCACCATATCTTCCCCAACTCTGGGATACACTCCAGTCCCCAGAACGGCACCTCTGTCCTTTCTGTGCTCAGGCTAACCTTGGAGTCCTGCTGGTCCCTCACAGTCTACATCCAGCCCACCAGCGCCCCCTACCAGCTCTCCTCCACCTTCACCAACCATGTAGATATACACATATATAAATATATATATAAATAAACTTATATATATTGTACCAACTAATTAATTATATATCATATACACACACGTCATCGGGTCCTGATGGCTGCAGTAGGCTCTGAGGGTGACCTCCTTGTTCGCTCCCCAACTGTCTACTTGTAACACAGCAGCCAGATGAGTCATAAAAATGCAAGTCCAATCATGTCACCCCTCTGGTCAAAACCCTCGACACTTGCCAGCCCACTCAGAGTACAAGTCCTTACAGGGCCTGTACCCCCGTTCTTCTACTAAATAAATGTTTGGGGGGCAGTTAGAACTTATCTGTCCCGGAAACCCCACCATGAGAATCACAAAATCTTTTCCACATCACTTCTGACCCCCACATTCCTGGGCTGACAAGGTCTAGGGCTCCCAGATGAGGCAGGTATAGGGTGGCAAGCGTGCCTTGATCCCATGTGATCAGCACAACCACCCAGGAATTCAGGTCTTTGATTTATTCCCATTGCAATGGTGAGGAAATGGAAGTCAAACAAAGTCAGGTGTGTATATGATAGTTCTAGAGGGTCTTCACACTGGGGAATGAGAACCCCTAAGGGATGTGGACGATTTTCCAAGGGACACAAAGTCACAGTTTAAGTGGAATGAATGTCCAAGTCAATTTCCACAGCGTCTACCTTTGGGAACTGATCAGCCTGGGAACCAGTTGCAGCGTCGCCTCCCCCAAGGCTCCATTCACTCACCCATCTTCCATGTTTCAAGGAAAGGCTAACCACCTGTCCTTGCCAGATCTCACTAAGGTGCACATCCCACAATGCAATGCTCCCCTGGCACCACAAGGGGGCAATTAAAATGATATTCAGGCTGACACTGACATTCAGGCCTAGAGTGACTAACAAATCCTCCTGCTGAGTCTGATGGTCTCCACCCTCTTTGCCTTCAATAAAGTGAGAGGATCTAAAAGAACTGTTGGCTTACAGGTCATTAATAATTGAGTCCAATGATTGATCACTGTGATTTTTTTTAGTCTATAATTCACAAAGTGTTCAAAGAATTCAGTAATGTTGCCACAACAAATACCTTCAACTCCTGTGTATTTATTTAGATGAACCAACTCTTTCAGTGCTTACATACAGCCCTTAAAACAAAAACCTAAAAGCTCTGCTCATTCTAACAAACATATATCAAAACTAGTGATATATTTGGTCTTTTAATCATGTATTTTATTTTTAAAGATTTATTTTTATTTATTTATACAAGCACTGGGTACAGTCAGAAGCGCGGGAGGGTGAGAGAATCCACCAGAGCCAGAGCGGGGAGCAGAGCAGGCAGAAGGACCGAAGTACACTGCTGAGGGGAGCAGCGGGCGGCAGGAGAGGTCCGCGCGCCATGTGGGACCCTCCTCCGGTGGCCGGGGAGCAGCCGGGGATCGAACTGGCGCTGCAGAGGCTGCGGGCAGCTTCGCAACCCAGCGCTCAACCGCTGCGCCACCGGGGAGGCCCTAATCATGTATTTTATGACTGTTATGACTCAGTCCAAAAAAAATGCTTAATATTATGACAATATTTTCAAAAATGTTTTAACTTTATTGTGTGGCAGAGAAGTAGGACGACAAATGAAAGGCCTTCAAGCATAAACTGTATAATTATACTAGAAAAAAATCTGGGGGGAGAATGAAATGGAAATTCAAGGAGGGAAAAGGACAATGTGAAACTTCAACTGTAAAACAAAAACTGGCTCAGGTTGTTTTTCAAAGGATGAGGGAAAGCAAATCATTATGATATTTAGAGTCCACTGCACAGATTTAAAGCCCTGATGTTAACAGTGCTATTTTTAAAAATGTCAATATTTCCAATTAACCAGAAATCATAATCCTTTGCAACTACTGAAACTTTCAGAGAAAAATTTTAACTACCTAAAAATGTGCCAGTGGGTAGTTTTCGAAACAAAGCTAAACTCAGGGCTGGCCTGTGTTCAGTACCAGCCCTAATCTTTTGTTCTTAAGGCACAGACACCAAGAGAGTTCTGACCCTCTGAAACATTATCCAGAAGGACAGATTCAGCCCTTCCTCAAGATTGGAGATCTATCAGGTGGGAATTCAGGGCCCAGCAAAAAAAAAAAAAAAAAAAAAAAAAAAATACAACATCCCAACTGGCCTGTTCACTTTCTGTTATTCACCAGCCACGAGAACTTACTGTGAACTTCTGGGACCCCCCCCCCACACACACACACACCCTCCCCCACACCTTCCTGGTCTAGCAGGCAAAGGAGCAAAGTCATCCGCATGGGTTTAAAGTCAGATGTTTCACCCAGTTCTGTAAAGTAGCCCCAAGCAGGAATCTGGTGCCTGTGGGAGAGTCAGCCTTTCACCCTCACTGAAAATCAAGGAGCTACTAAAGCTTTAAACGATGGATACCTAGCCTTTGTCTCTCCGCAGTGCATTCTGCAGAAGTCAGGAAATGATTAAACGCCAGCATTTGCCCTCCTCTCAGCATAGACGGAGTCCACATGTCTTTAGGTCAAGGTAACGTTAGGTCAAGAAAGATCTAAACCTGCAGATGAAAACCAGAAACCCCCTGTCAAGAATAATTATTTTTAAAGTCAATGACTCCCTGTTCCCTTCTTTTTTCTGCAGGTAGGCTACTCTGTAACAAGGGATATAAACGTAACTCAACTTGGAGCAGTTCAGTCGTTAGAGCAGTTCTCAGAGAAAAATCTGTCACACTGTTTCCAAGTTGGAATCCTCACTTCTGTTATCTAATAACCTCGATCACTGAGATTTTTATCTCAGGCAACAGCTACATCTCTCTGTAGCATTTCACCTATTTCCCCAGGTTTCTGTCTGCACCGTGCACCCACCTCCCTCATATTCAAAAGCTTCCATTTCCTCGACTTGAAATTACATCCCACTGGTAATTTCCTCTAACTAAAGGGGAGAGAGAAATCTTTGAAAACTTCATAAGCAAACTCCACGCCGAAGGTGTCAGGGCTTCCATTTGGAAAGCTGAAAGGCCGCCCTCTGCAGGTTAACGCGTGGGAACGCCACCTTGCGGCGCGCTCCTCCAGGGGGCGGGGCGGGGCGGGGGTGACGGTCCTCGCTAAAACTTACAACCCTAGGGGAGAGGGAAGCCAGGTCTAAAAAGCAGAGATCGATCACTCAGCTACCCAGCAAGGCACCTTCCATCCACCCTATGCGATAGAGCTCATTCTTCACAGATGTGCGAACCGCGAGTCGGGAAGGCGCCCGAGGTCACACAACCGCAGTGGCGGACTGGATTCAACAGCCCAGTTCTGCAGCGTGTTGGCCTTGGACAGTCTCCAGGTTTGAATCCAATTTCCGCCGCTTTCTAGTTGGAAACCTTTCTCCAACTCACAGCTGTCAACCAGGACAGTAACACCTGGCGTAGCAGGGGGCGGTCAAGACAAAGGCCAAGAGCTCAAAGCATCTGACCCAGAATCAAAAGTTTGTGTTCAATAAATTGTGACCGAGGAAGGGAAAAAAGGCGCGCGCTCTGCCGCCCACCCTGAGCACGACCGGCGCACCCCAGCGCGGCCGGACAGCGGACCCAGCCCGCCGGACCGGGCGCCCCAGCCGCCTCGGGGCCCGGGCGGCACCGGAGCGCCGCCGCCCGACCCGCTCCCTCCCCGGGCCGGCGGCTCTGCCGCCCGCGCGCCGCGCTACGTACCGGGCCTCTGACCCGACCCGGGCCGCCTCTGCTCGCCCAATCTCAGAGGCGCTTACTGGGCGGCTGCGGGCGGCCAGGCGGGGCCTCCGGATCGCGCGCACGCGGACCCGACGCCCAGTCAACGGAAGGGGCGGGCCCGGGGCGAGGGGGGCGGGCCCGGGGCGAGGGGGGCGGGCCCGGGGCGAGGGGGGCGGGCCCGGGGCGAGGGGGGTTGGGTTCATGAGAACCCGAGCCTTCCTATGCTGGCGGGGGTGGGGGGAGTGGGGGTGCGGAAACCACAGGGAGCCCTAGCTTCAAACTCAGACCTGACCATCACTAGCTGTGCAGCCTCTGGCAATAGAAATGCTGGCTAGCTCCGGCAGATAACTGAGCGATTGCATGCCCAGCTCCCAAGAGCACTCTAGAGGCATTATCTCTTTGAATCTTCAGTCCTTGAGGTGGATACAGTCACCATGCCCATTTTACACAAGAGGAAACTGATGTTTAGAGGTTAATCAATTTGCCCTCTTTTAGAAAGTCAATTAGCGGCAGCGCCCTATTTCTGTTCTTCAAGCCTAGCAAGTAACTTAGCCTCTCATCCTGTCTTCCCATTCAAGCGCCACTTGTTGAAAGAATTGGAAATAGATAAAAGCGTGTAATGATGCCACACATACAGGTGGTCCTTCATTAACTCCTACCCTGTCTCCTTTCCCTCTCTCTCTCTCGACTGTATCTCTGCTTCCTTTATGGTAGAAATCTTGTTTATCTTCCCGACTAACATACCCAGTTACTTACAACAGTGTCCAGCAGACTAGGGATCCATTACATCAAAGAATGAAGTAATCTGACATCTTTCGCTGATCACTCCAGTCCCTGAAACCTTTCTCCTGGACATCAACGGTACTGTGGATAAACAGGATTTCCCTTCTTGACCAAAAGGACCATTTGGTCCAAGCACCCTTCCAGTGCTTGAATCTCCTCTACATCACCACTGTCTACACCTGGCCATGGCTAGTCCAGGAAACTCAGTGGCTTTTGAGACAGTTTCCAGTCATGGCAAATTCTTCCTTAGAAAATATCTCTCTGGTTCTAATTCATTGTAGAAGTAATTCTTATTTCACAGAGTCAGATCTCATGTTCCAGACCCTTCATGACCTGAACAAATTACAGATAACTTAGGTTTGTGGCTCTTAGCCTTTCCCTACTCCTGATACACCAGAGAGATGCCCAGAATCTCATCAGTTCCCTGGCCAAGGCAGAGTCAGGAATAGGAACATGCCTGTCCCTCCCCCGTATTATCAGGTTGTTTCTAGAATAAATGGGGCCTTGCCTTCTAAGTAGGCTTTCTTGTGGCCCAACCTGCTAAGAGCAGCTGCATCACCGCTCCAGGACAAGCCCAGAGAAAAGGCTGAAGGGCTGCTACAGGGGCTTCAATGAAGGCACCTCCTCAGAATTAAAGCTTAAGCTTTGCGGTGTTAAGAGGGTTTTAAGCTCAAACACACATTCTCCATTATTCAGGAAGGCAGTCACAAACTTTGAGTATGCTCTAGCAGCTTACATAATCTCACTTCACCCTGACAATGATCTGCATCTCAATCACCTCTGTGTCTTCCGCACCTAGCATGCCACCTGGGTTATAGTGCTGCTTCAAGTTGTCTTTGAGAAACCACCCTCTGAGTCCAACAGACGACTCCTTTGACTCCTGGGTCTTTTACTCTAGGTTCTTAAAATTAAACTTATTTTGCGTATGTTTATTTAAAATAAATATTAATATGCAATTAAATTCATACCATACTTCACAAATACCATTAATATTTATCCTTTATTATAGAGCTCAAGGAAAAAAAAAAGCCACCTCCCATAGGTTGACATCAAACTCCTAAGAAGCCCAAACTCCTAAGCCTGACACTTAAGGACTTCTGTGACTTGCCCCTTGATCACCGCTCCAGGCTCCAGACACATGTCTCACCATATGCTCCTCCCGGGAGAGGCAAAGGAATAAGGTAATTTTGTTATTACACCAGACGCTATTAAAACACCAGGTTCAAGTCTGAACTCATATTCAATAGTTGTGAAACTTTGAACAAATCATTGAACCTTTTGTTTTCTCATAGTAAAACAGGACTAACACCTGCCTTCTTTTTTTTTTTTTTTAAGATTTATTTATTTATGCATACAAGAGCTGGGGCACAGGCCAGAGATGCGGGGGTGAGAGGATTCTCCAGAGACAGAGTGAGGAACAGAACAGGCAGACTGACCGAAATACACTGCTGAGGGCAGAAGTGGACAAGACAGGAGGGTTACTGTGGGTTACTCCCATGTGGGTTACTCCCTAGCCAGCCGGGGATCGAACTGAATTCGTGTTGCAGAGGCTGAGGATTGCTTCATAGTGTGGTGCTTAACCCTTTACGCCACCAGGGATGCCCCACACCTGCCTTCTTCATTGCAGAGTGAAACAAGGCAGTTGATGGTGGGGATGGTGGGGATCAAACGAGATAGTGTGTTAGTGCATCTGTGAGCACTTTAGTAGCACCTGCTAAAGTTGGAAAGCTAGAGAAGATTGACATGGCCCCTGTCAAGACGACGTGAGCAGTAGCACCACTGGTGCTACCGCTAGGCAGAGGATGCCAGGCACACCTTCTTAACCCCCACAGCCCCAAGCAGAAGGCTGAGCCCCCTGTGCTCCAAACCCATGTGTCAAAGGGCTGTCTTAAGAAGGAAGGGTACCTGTCCTGTGAAAGTGAGCTCTAGGGGAGATAGGAAGCTGCTTAAGGGCATCCCCTTTCCTGTACATCACAATTCAATACACTAGCCCTGTTCTTCAGAGAAAAATTCTCCCCTAGACCAGTCAGGCTGCTGGTTGTATCTTTCTCCAAAATCTGGATGCATTGTCTCATCTTACAGATGAGACTCAGAGGCTCACAGAGGTTCAGTGACTTGCGTAAGATCACTCACTGGCAGAGGCAGAGGCAGGATTTAGAACCTAGAAGTATGACTCTGGAGTCTGTTTGCTTAACTACTTAACCACAATATCCTACTGTCTCCAGGAACACCTGTGGAAGGATAATGCGGGTACCTACACTAGAAGCGAATTCTGGAATCTGCAGAGCTTCACAGGCTCATCCCTGAGCCACCATCTGGGACTTGCTGTACTGTACTTTCTGCCAAAACGGGTGGTTAGGAAAAGCCAGAAGGGCTAAATGGGAGAATCCTGTAATTCCAGTGTGATGAGGCACTCAGAAAGCTGGGAATGTTCACCTTGTAAAAAAGAATTTCAGGAAACCACATATTAATTGTAGAACATGTAACAACTTCCACAAAATTTTAATTTAACAATAGAAATCATGGATCCATGGGAAATCACGGATCCTAGAAAATCTAAGGACAGTAACTTGGAAAAGCCTGAGAGAGAGAATAAGTGCTTCTCAGGTCCCTTTTGACCTGAAATGCTCAGATACACTGGATTCCAGAACTTTGGACTCGTACATACATTCTGAACTTGGTTGGGACAGTGACATTGCCTGCCTACCTTCCAGAAAGACACTCCGCTAAGCAAAACTGTTCAGTTTGCAGTAAAATACAAAGCAGAGAATCTTACTTAAGCTTTGATCTGCAAGAAGGCAGAGTCCCTTCATTTCCTATAATCACTCTTCCTCAGTCATGTTTTATTAGCTTTATCCAGCCTCTGCATATCGGTGAGAAAAGAAAATACAGTATTGGGAATTAGCATACCACATGTGGTTTCCCTCAAGCTCTGCAACTATGTGTCAAAGTGATGTTTTTTTCCCAAGCACAATTTTCTTCAAGTCTCCTTCCCAACCTACTTCACAAGGTCACATGTACTACAATAGGTGTAGAAAAGTTAAATTCCTCTAACATATGTAAGACTTCGTTATTAACATATCTGACTTCCTCCCCTTGTCCTAAAGCTGTATTTATATACATGGCAGTGTGTTCACAGCAGTCTTGACCCTGGAGAGAGGAGTGTGGGTGACAGCCCTCAGCTTGAGTTTGGCTTTGACTCCCTTCCAAAGTCAAATATAAATGGTTGGGAATTATCTGCTGTTTGGGATATTTACTTCTGTTCTTGGCAATGATATAAAATGGGAGAGTTGACTATAGTTAGCTTTGTTTTGCTGTTTTCGTAAGTCAGATGGGAAGTGTTTTTTCCTCATCTCAAGTTGAGAGTTTCCCTTTTTGGACATGGAGGATTCCCATTATAAGAATTTGTCCTTCCAGGCCTCCCCAGTGGCGCAGCAGTTGAGCACTGGGCTGTGAAGCTGCCTGCGGCCTCGGCAGCCGCCTCGGCAGCACCGGTTTGATCCCCATGTGCCCACGAGGGTCCCACATGGCACGCAGACCTCTCCTGCCGCCCGCTGCTCCCCTCAGCAGTGTATTTCGTCGGTCTGCCTGTTCTGTTCCCCACTCTGGCTCTGGTGGATTCTCCCACCCTCCCGCGCTTCTGACTGTACCCAGTGCTTGCATAAATAAATAAATAAATAAATAAAAATCTTAAAAAAAAAAAAAAAAGAATTTGTCCTTCCCTCACCAACCACCAGTACCAAATGGAATGGGAAATCTTTAAGAATGGGAACCAGGTCTTGAGGCACTCTCTCAAGACTAAGGCGAGATTACCCAAAAACAGAGATGTGACCCAAGGTGTTGAAGCATTCAGGCAAGGCTAAAAATTGATTTAAGATACCCCCATTACTTTCTAATCACTGATTCCCTTGCGTAGATGTATCAGACAATGGGGCTTTGATAGCTATACAACGATTTTGCCACTTATCAGCTACGGGACTTGCAATTTACTAACCTACCTGGGCCACATGTCTCATCTGTGGAAAAAAAAAAAAAACACCTACAGGCTGAGAGGATTAAATGAGATGTGTGAAACGCCTTACCACAGCGCCTGGCATATAAATACTTATTGAAAAGTAGTTGTGGAGGGTTTCTGTGGAGAACGAGAGGGCAATGTGCGCAAAAGAGCTTAGTGGAGACTAGTATTGGGGGGCGGGGGGAGGGGGGGCAATTAGTGGCAAGGCCTGATCTAGCAGTGAGGTCTCCTGGTGCAAGATAAGAGCTCTGCACACCACGATCTACCGCTTCTTTTGAGGCCTCGAACTATCAACGAGCAGGAGTCGCCCAGAGTTCCAAGTAAGGAAGGCGGTCAGGAATTAATCTAACTTCTGGC
Organism: Talpa europaea; assembly: GCF_964194135.1. Lineage (NCBI taxonomy): Eukaryota > Metazoa > Chordata > Mammalia > Eulipotyphla > Talpidae > Talpa > Talpa europaea. The sequence continues at coordinate 122,511,926 of NC_140074.1, forward strand.
AGGAAGAATCCCTCCGAGAAGGCCCGACGCATTCAGCCCCCCAGTGGGTCGCACCGGCGGGCCTCAAGGCCCTCTTACTCACCCGGGAGTGGTAACGGTCCTTAACGGCAGCCAGTAACGGCTCACCTGCGGGCCCGGGCACTCGTAAGGGCAGGCTGAAATTAAACCTTGGATTTTGGACTCCCCACGTCCGAAAGCCTAAACCAGCCCGAACTACAATTCCCAACATGCCATGCGGCCGCCCGGGCCTTAGAGGGTCGGCCGGACCAACCTTGCGGTCCTTCTTTAACCAAAGCGCTGCCGAACCGCCCAGGTCTTCCGGGTAGTGCTGGCTCCCGCCCAGGACAGCCTCCTCTCATGATTTCTGGGTATTGTAGTCCATTTGTTCCAATTTCCCGGGAAGGAGCCTCTCCTAGTTACGGCTCCTTTAGCCATAAAAACTACGAAACCCAGAATATAGCGCAAGCTTCCCTCGTCCAATGGGAAGCCCCCATGTAGCGAGGCGCGGAGGCCGGCTCTCGCAACTCAAGATGGCGGACGAGAGTGAGACAGCAGTGAAGCCGCTGGCACCTCCGCTGCCACAGATGATGGAAGGGAACGGAAACGGCCATGAGCACTGCAGCGACTGCGAGAACGAGGCGGACAACAGCTACAACCGGGGGTAACGATGTCCTCGGAGTCCATTTCCCGTTCAGTCTCCCACAACCTGGGTCTTTGGGGTGCGGGGAAGTCACCGGGAGCTTAGTGTGACCCCACCCCCGTACTCTTATTGGCTGAGACATTGGGATCCTGCCTGTCGATTGGTTGCTGTCTTTGTCTTTTAGCCGGGGTGGGTGCTCAGTGTATTAATGGCCGGAGACATTCAATACTTTTATTATATAAAAGTTCTTCTGTGTAATATTTCACTCGTGTGCTTCAGGCGCGTCCGAGGAGACGATGGTTTTAGATGGCACCACACGAGTCAATTGATAGCAGTACAGCTCAAAGGGGATGTTACTTGTAGAAGAGTGTGGACATCGTGATTAGCAATAAACGAATAATCGCTGCAGTTCGTCTTCAACAAGTTAATCAAGCTACAGAAACCATAATTATGTTGTAAAATATCACTACCAAAGAATCCCAAAATGTAAACTCACCTTATAAACCCCACGTAATTACTGTATGATGGATGTTTTGATGTATATCGTGTACATCATTTCCGTTGCTCCACATAATCCATAAGTTCTCCGAACATGTAATTAGATCTTCCAGCATCTTTGCTTTGTTAACTTTGCTAAGTCGCCTCAAGCTTCAAGAGTTGAGTAGTGGTTATTGGATAGTGTTTGGAGGTGGGATTAATACTGCAACTCCTGTATTCACTACTGGGACTCATTTAGAGTCTTGATACTAGTAGCTATTTGTTTCTCTGGAAGAAGAAATGCATCAGGTGATTGAGTGTTGAGTTCTTTTCCCAAGTAACTTTTTACTCTTCTAAGCCACACTCTATCATTCCTCTTTCTTCACCTTGTTACAATAACTGGAACTGAAGTTTACTCTCCCTGCCTATCTATATTTACATATATGTTTTCAATGGAAAGTCTTGAGAGATATTTTAGATGAGTCTGTGGTTGCCTGATTTTCATAGCCATCCTCTCATTTGCAGTATTGGCAGGAGTCCTGGAAGTAAGGGTTGAAGGTTGAAGTTGTTGGATAAGCCTTTTTTTTTTAAATTCTGGTATCTTGTAGAAATGAGAGAACAAAGCATGACTTCAGTAGTTTCTTACTCTGCTTGTGATGATTCCTTCTGTTAAAAGTTCTAATCTTTAAGTTCTTCCATCAGCATTGAAAATAACAGAGGAATATAGAAGAAAAGAAAGTAAGCCCGATTTTATTTTGCACACAGTTCTAGTGTAGTGAACACCTTATCTTGGTTTGAGATTCCTAAGAATACAGGAGCTGAGAAAGAGGAAATAGGAACAGCAATAAGGGAAAGCGCAGCCTTTCTAAGTAGAGCTCCCCATCATAGATAAGAACTGTGCAATTCGAAAGTCATTTCAGAAGTGAAAACACAGCTTTTTCTTTGCTTTGTGTGGTTGCTTTTCTTTCAGTCTGCTCAACTGTTCCCTGACTACTGTCTGTAGCTCTTAATTGGTTTTCTTCCCCATAATCTCCGAATCACTTTGCAAAACAGTTTGGCAGCAAGCTCTCTGTTTTAGCTATAGGAAAACCCAAAAACTTTGGAGGTGTCTTCTTGTTCTTTTTGTAAATGGCTATGATCTGGATGAACAAATGAAGTTTATTAACATCCTGAATCTAGAAGTTTGTATAAATGAGTTTGAAGGTGAAAAGTAAAGGACCCAGCCTAGAGGACAGAATCTAGTTCTGTCACTTAGAATCTTTGCTGCAATCAACATTTTCCAATTAATTGTCAAAGGAAACAGCTTTGGGGAGAGCATGTGTGTCACAGTGGGTAAAAAGTAGACTTTGGAGTCATTCATAGCTGGATTCAAAGCCTAGTTCTGATACATATTAGTCCTGTGATTTGGGGAAAGTTATTTAATCTCTACTTGTAGGAATTAAATGAGGTAACATCTAGAATGCACCCTTCACCCTTCCTCTTTTTTCAAGTCTTCCCTGTCCTTGCCCTCCCCACTCTTATCACATACTATATATTTTGTAATTTTTATCATGATAAGAACTTTTGTGTCTAGTCTCTGCCTCACCTGCCTGGGGCTTGGTGGTTGCTGAATGAGTGAATGGCAAATGTCAAAGTTCATAGCACAATGTTAGTGGAATTTAATTTCTCTTCGCTTTAGGGGAAGGATGTCCGATTTTTTTCACATACACACTTCCCTCTCTCCCAAGTAAGTCTCATTGTAATTACAATTGTTACGAAATGCCCACAGAAGTAGAAGAAGGGGGGGCCTCCCTGGTGGCACAGCGGTTAAAGTCTCAGCACTATCAAGCTATCAGCAGCCATTGCAGCACGAGTTTGATTCCCCGGCCCACATGACGCAGCAGACCTCTCCTGTCTCACCCACTGCTCCCCTCAGCAGTGTATATCAGTAGATCTGCCTGTTCTACTTCCCACCCTGTCTCTGGTGAATCCTCTCACACGCCCCCACCCCTTCCTCCTTTTTTCAAGTCTTTCCTGTAAAACTATAGACAGATACACACATAATACACACATACATTAGACACACGTGTGCACAAGTGTGTTTATAGGTATATATGAAGTTTATGCTCACTAATACTATGGAAGAAACCTCTGGTCTACACTCCAGTTCTTTTATGCATAAATAAATAAAATAAATCTTTTTAAAAGAAAAAGACGTAGAAGAATCCTTTAGTTGTGGATGCTTACCACTATTTTTTTGGCTTCTTGAGATTTTTCTTGTCTTAATATTATTTAAAATGTTTTCAGAAGTGGTAGAAGAACTGAAGTAGATCATCCACTAATGCTATTGATGCTGTAATACACAACAGCAGTTAATATGGTTCAGGCTAAACTGAATATAGTCTCTCTTTTTTTTTTTTTTTAAATAGAGGCATGTTTTATTTATTTGTTTGTTTGTTTATACATGCACTGGGTACAGTCAGAAGCGTGGGAGGGTGAGAGAATTCACCAGAGGCAGAGCGGGGAGCAGAGCAGGCAGAAGGACCGAAGTACACTGCTGAGGGGAGCAGCGGGCGGCAGGAGAGATCTGCGCGCCATGTGGGACCCTCCTCTGGTGGCCGGGGAGCAAACCTGGGGAGCAAACCTGCGTCGCAGAGGCCGCGGGCAGCTTCGTAACCCAGCGCTCAACCGCTGCGCCACCGGGGAGGCCTCTAAATATAGTCTCTTAAGCCTTTCATTCAGGATGGGCTCATCGTGCGTTATAGCAGTGAAATGAGCCACATTCATGCGCTGAAGTAATAGAAAATGCAGTTGTACTAATTTCTTTTTTTTTTTTTCAAAGATTTATTTATTTATTCATACAAGCACTGGGTACAGTCAGAAGCGTGGAAGGGTGAGAGAATTCACCAGAGCCAGAGTGGGGAACAGAACAGGCAGACTGACGAAATACACTGCTGAGGGGAGCAGTGAGCACGGCAGGAGAGGTCTGCGTGCCATGTGGGACCCTCGCTGGTGGCTGGGGATCGAACGGGCGCTGCAGAGGCTGCGGGCAGCGCTGCAGAGGCTGCGGGCAGTGCTGCAGAGGCTGCGGGCAGCTTCCCAGCCCAGCGCTCAACCGCTGCGCCACCAGGGGAGGCCCAGTTGTGCTAATTTCTTATATCCTTTGTGTGTAATTTCAGTTCTTGACTTCTCTAGTCATGTGTTTCTTCCATAGTATTAGTGAGCATAAACTTCATATATACATATAAACACACATGTGCACACGTGTGTTTAATGTGTGTGTATATTATGTGTGCATCTGTCTATAGTTTTACTGTCAGCTCTTTTTAAAAAAAAGTCCACTCAATGGAGGAAAAGAGGCAGCAGTTTCCCCCCAGTTACTTTTCTGACATGATACCCTGAGCAACTGTCAGATTAAGACCATCTTTATGCTGCTTCCCCCTGCACTTAATGATTCATCTATGGTTTAATATGCTTCTTTGCTTTTAGTAAAAAACTTTCCAGCAAGCACTAAAGAATGAACCTTATCAGCTGGCAGTAGATTTTAATTTGGGGTTAATGTACTAGTAAAGTTTGTCGGGTGTTTGAGAACAAAAAAGAACTTTTTTTTTTTTTTTTTTTTTTTTTTTTTTTTTGGTGGGACCCTCGCCAGCGGCCGGGGAACGAACCCGCTCTGCAGAGGCTGCGGGCAGCCTCGCAGCCCAGCGCTCAACCGCTGCGCCACCAGGGGAAGCCCCAGAAAAGAATTTTTAAGACTATTTTGTTTCCAGGATTCTTTTTTTTTTTTTTTATAGAGGCATGTTTTATTTATTTATTTGTTTGTTTGTTTTTGTTTTTTATACATGCACTGGGTACAGTCAGAAGCGCGGGAGGGTGAGAGAATTCACCAGAGCCAGAGCGGGGAGCAGAGCAGGCAGAGGGACCGAAGTACACTGCTGAGGGGAGCAGCGGGCGGCAGGAGAGGTCTGCGCGCCATGTGGGACCCTCCTCTGGTGGCCGGGGAGCAGCTGGGGATTGAACCAGCGCCGCAGAGGCGGCTGGCAGCTTCGCAACCCAGCGCTCAACCGCTGCGCCGCCACCGGGGAGGCCCTGTTTCCAGGATTCTTTTGGAATTTATTTTGCGGTGTCATCAATGCCATTGAGATGCTGGTAAACCTCTTATCAAGGACCTTTAAGAACGGTCCCTCCTGCTGTGCTTCCCCCCCCCCCCCAACTCCCTTACTTTATGGGGACAGGTTAAGATGGATTCTTATGTTTGCTTCACTGCCTAAGCATGAGATATTCGCCCTTATGAAGAAACTTAAGAGAAAAGAAAGGGCTTTTTGAACAAAAATTCCATAAAGCCTATCCTTACTAGCTTTTGTTTTATTCTTCAGATTCACCAAGAGTAGTTCCACATTTAATGGCTTATAACTGCATCTAGCTCTTGGAGAGAAGAAATCTTTTTGGCCCTTTTTTCCTAATTTCTCCCTTCAGCTTTTGGCTTTTCAAAACTAGATCAAACAAGAAATGAGAAGAGTAACCTCATCACTGATATCAAATAAGTGTTCTAATTTTATTTCCCAATTAAGTGGCAATTAAAAAGAAACTAATCAAGAGCTGCTTCAAAGAGAAGAGACTAGAAAGCAGAAGAAATGAAAAGTAAATGAGCCTATTTCAGGGAGACTTCTGCTATAGCAAACCAGTTTTGCTGATTTTTCACATTGTTTAACTAATGTGCTCACTCTAAAATTTCCCAGCTTTACTTAGTCTGCAGTTAACCCTTTCCTTGCATGTCCATAGATATTTGAACCATAGAATTAGTAAGTTTGGAGGATGCTTCTTTGGCCCTTTTTCTGACCTTGTATCTGAACTTTCTACCCTATATACTTCCCTTCGAATTTCTCAAAGAAAGTACTCATATGATTGTTGCTTGTAAGACACACAAAACATAGGATTCTCTCCTGAGAGCGCCAGAAAGGAGAGGCAGCTGAGAACGTGCTGTTACCTGTTGCTTTTGATGCTGTGTGCTGGGCGCTGTGCACAACCCTCTACAAGCTGCTGAGTTAGCTTTGCAGAGAGATTTGGGGTTTGTATTTCTACCTCTCCCTTGACACCCCAGAGGATCCACCTGAACTTGCTGCATTTCCTTCCCCTGCAGCATTGACTTCTGCATTCCAAATGCAGCAGTGTGAGTCCTGTTTTCAGATCCATTCAGTAACCCATGAACTTGCCCAAACAACGGAACCAGTTGCTGATAGAGATGACTGGCCCCTTTAAACTCTCCTTGACAGACCAGTATCTTTTGCAGAGATCATTCTAGTGGGTGAAATTGCAGCCAGCATTGAGTCATTGCGCAGAAAATTACTGAAAATGGTCTCTGTACAGTATTTGACTTGACCTTGGAGTTGCCAGGTTACAGTCTAGCTTACCAAACCAACCCAGAGGATGTGGAATTTACATTTCTGTCTCATTCCCAATTTAAACCATTTATCAGACCTCTTGCGGCCCCTGAAAAAAAACCAAAAAACCAGTTATCCTTGACAGGAGGCTTGTTTACCCTCAGAATTCTGGCTGACTCTCCTAGGGAGGGCAGTGGGTGGCAGCCAATGCAATTTTTGGTAACCTCTTCCCACAACCTGCTGTTCCTTTCACAGGCCTCCTAGGTTACCTTGATGGCAGCGCTGACATGTTTTTATTTTTCCTATCACTTGGGATTCACAAGCAATTTTATGTATAAATAACTGGTTGGTGAGAGTTTTCGGGGCTTGGGGTGCTGCGTTAGGTGACCCTTCTGTCACAGCAGTGCAGAGATAGACAGCTGTTTTGTGCCATGTGGTTTCCACCTGGCTGTTTTGTAAATGCCACTTCATTCACTCTCTGGGCTTTCTGAGCACTAATAGGATTACCGGTGAGCACGTCATACCTCGTGAGTAACTGATTTGCTGAAGGATTTCCTAATATCTAGAAGTGGAATCAAAAAGGATATTAAAAGCTAGGGTTTATTTAGTTTCTTTGGAAAAATTTGAATTTTTTAAATATTTATTTATGCATACAAGAACTGGGGTACAGACCAGAAGTGTGGGAGTGAGAGGATTTACCAGAGACAGAGCAGGGAACAGAACAGGCAGATTGAGTGAAATACACTGCTGAGGGGAGCAGCAGGCGAGACAGGATAGGGTCTGCTGCGCCATGTGGGTCGCTCCCTGGCCAGGGATTGAACTCAAGCTGCAGTGACTGCAGATAGCTTCATAGGTTGCGTCTTAACCCCTTGCACCACCAGGAGGGCCCCAAAATTTGAATTTTTTAGCTGAAATAATTAACTTCCAGTTTTGAGGGGTAGAAAACAAGTGACTGAATTACTTTCTCAATTTTTCTTTTGTTCTCCTTATCCAAACTAAACCTGTAGTCTGTGTTTAAGACATTGAAACCATTTGAAATAGTTACAGTGAAGCTTTTGTTTTAACTCCTGTGTGAATAGGGCAGGCCCTAAGGAGAGAGAAGACAAGCAATAAGAAAGGATAATTTCTTGATAATTGAAAATCTCAACCTCTGGTCCAAAAGAGCACAGCATCTCCATTGCTTTCACAGAATATTAACACAGCCACCCCGGGGAAATGTTTTAAAGATGTTTTGCTGACTCTCTGATGGGCTCTAGCTTTTCAAGGTTTTATTTTAGTACTTTCTGCCTGGAAAGTGTCAGTGAGGCCCACATTTGGTGAACTCTGACTGTGTGCTTAGCGTGTGCAGCGGTGCTGTGGTGTTCAGCTGGATGAGGTGTGGTTCCTCTGCTCAGGACATTTTTTTATCTCATTGGGAAGCCAGGAAGCAACACATTACTGTATACAAAGTATTAAGTTGCTGGGAAGATCATAATGTTAAAACACACAGATCTGGCTGAGAGGCTGAGAGCCAGAGAAGTAGGAGGAGGCTTTCCGGAGAAAACAAGGCCCGCTCTCCTCTGCTTCTCTGGTGCCCAAAAACCTTGTGATAAAGCAGTGTTCTGTTGGCTTTGGCGGTTTCTCAGATAAATTCTCTTCAGGATCTCTGTAGAGTTTGGGGAGAAATGGTCCAAGCCTCTAGAGACTAGACTGGCTGCTTGTCCCTGGGTACTGGTGGCTGGTTGATGACCAGCCTGCCTCAGGGTCTCTGGGCCTTGGTGTCCTCTTCTTTAAACAGCACGTTCAGCCAGATGGCCCGAAGGTGCCTTCAGTGTTGGTGGCCTAGCTCATACTTCCCACAAGAATAGCTTTCTGTTCCTCAGCCGCACACCTTTGAGATTTTTCACCCAGTGGGACTGAGAGGAGGCCTGTGTAATAGACCCTCACTACATGTGGTTTTGTCTGGAGGGTCTCTGCTCATGCTGCTCATCTGTCAACTTGCCCTTCTCTCCTGCCCACTCATACACCCTGGCGCTGCATTCATGTTCTAGAAATAAGTAGTGAGGTTCATTTTCCAACTCCTCCCCCAGCCCTGACTTTGTACCAGAACATCCATAGGATTTTTTATATGTTTGAACTAAGAAATTTTAGCCTTCATTAAAAAATGGCATTTTTTTATTGCTTTTCTTCTCTCTTCTTGGAGCTGTCATTCTGCTGATTCACTCTACATTCACTAAGCTGGTCATTAATGAACTGAGTTGATCAGCTTTACTTTAGAATGTAAATTTCAAAATTTTATGTGAGCTCCCATCTCCCTTTCATTGCAGGTACACTTTCCCTACCCCCCCCCCAAAAAAAAAAGCACATTTCATGAATTATTTACTTGTTATATTGTAATCTAATGAATCAAAGTTGGCCTTTGATGTGCTGTATTCCAAGGTTCTAGCCAGTCTCTTTGGGATATATTAAGGTGACTGGTAGACTTGAGAGATGGCTCTTTCAATGTGCAGAAGCCCAGCATGTGTTGGGATACTCCTCAGTGATTGTGGACTTTGGGTCCTTTTGAAAACAGTGCTGAATTCTCAGAGGAAAACTGGCATGGCTTCGCCAGGGTCCTCTGGTTTGGTTCTTCCCAAATACAAATTAAGGCCATTTTTCTGTGACATGGTTTTGGCTTCCTGGAATACTACTTGAAGACCTACTCTCGGGGCCTCTGAACTTGATTTATTGATAATTAAGATTGTCATCGTCACCTTGAAAGCTAACCCTATGGGCTCCTTGGAAGTCTGTCCTCTGAGTCTGTCGTCTTCCTTTTTGGGGTGTAGACAGTAAGACCAGGGTGAGCTCATAATGTGTTCTCATGGATGTGGTTTGATACCTGGCAGCTCAGTGAAAATTTTTTTTTACTTCCCTTTGTTTTTCAGCTGTCTGTGCTTGATGTACAAGTTGAAACAGGATTGTTGCTCAGTAGCTTTATGTGCAAATTTAAAACAATACAAAGAAAAATTAGCTCTCTGGTTTTAGTTTAGATTTTGGAGCTTGCCAGGCCCTTGTATTTTTAATGTATAAAATAGAACAAGCATTCAGGCCAAGGTCCTTGCACAAAAATGGGATCTCTGAGGCAATAGCTCCATGGAAATCTCCACTAAATAGTAAGAGCCAAGGCAGAATGGTAGTATTACAGTGACTGTACACCGAAGTTGGGGGCAAGTAATTTCTTCTGTTTTCCCTATGTAAAGTTGGGTTTAGTAAGTATTCAGTTGGTTAATATGCAGCAATTTTTCACGTTCATCCCTTTTTTGCTTCTTTTTTCCATGAGATTATAAAAAACGATTCTTAGGGACATTGATATACAGGAACCAGATGATCCATCCATAAGCTGAATTTACAAGTTGTATCAACAATGGGGTGCTGCACTGTCTTCCGCCCACTGTTTTTTAAGCCACATAATGCTGTATCTATTGATAATTCTGAGACTGAAGGGAGACTATCTCTGGAATATGAAAATCACATATATTTCTCATAGATGCAAATGGACCTGTGTGTGATAACAAAATTGAGTCACTAAGAGGAAAAATTATCTTCTGGCCATAAGTAACTTTATGGTTCCTGTTTTTTACCATGACCTTGGGAATTGAGCTGAGTATCTGGTTTTAAGACGTTTACTTCCCTCGGACATTTATTGGTCTCCCTTCCATGTATGTCGTCTGTGTCCCATTAATGTAGTTCCTAGGAAGTACACTTGCTGCAGAGCTGATGACCTTCCACTTGGACTGAGGTAACCTCCAGCTTTTACTGAATCTTGCTGACTTCACAGTTTTTCTGCATCAGGGGCCGGATGAGGGGTCTGGCCAAATACAGACACAGTTATTGCAGGCACGGAGTTAAAGGTGGATGAGCTAGAGGGAGCCGGCCTGGGGAAAGTCTGGGCTTGGTACCTTCCAAGTTAAGCTGCTCTCACTATGGACTTTCAAGCTCAGAAGGGACACACTTGGAAAGCCTTTTTGCAGAGGTGAATCCCACAACTGTTTTAGAGGTTATTAGCTGGGTGTGGAAAGATTGTAAAGTCACGGGGATAAAGTAAACACGGAGGTCACTTTAATCCAAGTGTAAGGTCATAAAGTCTGAATGTGAGCACAGGAACAGGAAGAGATAAGTCTGAAGACATTCTAGACAGGAAATGGCACCACATGGTTAGAGTACCTTTACCTTACAGAGTGTGACTTGCTATGAGAGGGTAATATTCACAATAACCCTAAGACATTTTAAGACTTTGAGGGCTTGCTTTCTGAATTAGAAATCTTAAATGGCATTTACCATAATGGCATGGAGAAAGGTATTTCACACTATTTTAATTCTTTGAAAGTTGGTTATCTAGAATATACAATACCCTATGCTCAGCTGATCTGCAGAATAGAATTCACTGTATTCTCAGGCTGGACTCCTAACTGTAGCTTTCCAGGAAAGGGAAAATGGCAAAGGGACTTCAGGTATTGCGCCCGGATTGACGACGTCAAAATCAGTTTAGATGTGGCAGAAGCCACCCACAATGGCCATTAAGAAAGCAAGCTGCAAGGTGAACCTTAAAATTCAAAACTGTTACCCTAAAATTAACAAGAATCCAGAGAAAACACTTGGGAGCAAATGAATGAAAAATGTCAAACACGTGTATGATTTGTGCTTCAGTTAAGCTATTGAGAGAGGATACAGAAAATACCCATTAAACTCTTGAGTGGTGCAGTGGATGTGTCCTACAGAGGGAAGGTGATGTGAGCACGTACATTCCTGTTAACACCTTCACACCTTCCTGCATTTCACGTGATCTCTTCATTGCAGGAGTTGTTTCCCATGTGCCTGAGGGCTTTGCCTGGGTTCAGTCTGTAGTGATCACCAGCCTGAGCCTGCAGACTGCTGTTCTCCATCCTGCAGGACTGATTTAACCATTTCTTAGGATTGTTTGACTGGCTGGACACAGACTGCAACACTGCCTTTTTCCTTATCTTGCTTCCCTTTCCACTACTGTCATCAGGAGGGTGGGAGTTGGGGTGCGGAAGGTTTTCTTAAAAGATCGTTTTTGGCTGTCATCCTTTAAAATTCAGGACTCTAAGCAGACACTGGTGATATGAACGTCCTGTTAAACACCATTTGGCTTTGGTGCCAGCAAACTGGCAATCTAAAGAAATAGGCATATAAAATAAAAGCAGAACAAAAAAGTTCTTTTCAAACAAACAGGGCATTCCTCGCACAGCATCCCTTCCTGGGGGCTGGTGACAGTGAGGAGGAGAGTAGTGTTGGTGTCCTCCAAGTGCCCCTTCTGGGACCTGGATCCTCAAGTCTACTTCTGAAGCCAAAGGCTTGACTAAGGAAGAGTTTGTCTCCACAGAGACCTCTTTGTCAGTGTGGCTCAAAACAGATGGTTTTTCATCTTTTTCCCTTTTCTCTCTTCCCCTTCACTTCCCAAAACTCAGCGCCTGGATGATTTTTTAAAAACCCTTCATCACTCTTTACTTTGTCTTCTAGTGGTTTGAGTCCAGCCAATGACACTGGAGCCAAAAAGAAGAAAAAGAAACAAAAGAAGAAGAAAGAGAAAAGCAACGAGATGGATTCAGCCCAGGACCAGCCTGTGAAGGTAACAAGGAGCCTCTGTTTTCTTGTGACTGAGAGTGACTTTTTCAGATGAGAAAGTTTTGGGGTAAATGTATAGGAACAATTTAGATTGACAATCTCCACTGGTATTACTTCAAGATGGAGGAGTTGGAGCCCACTGCTGCCCTCTGCTGCCCTAGACCTAGGTGATGAAACTGCTATCCTACCTTAAAAGACACAGCAGGTTAGCCATTGACTCCCACGCATGGCCCCTCAGAGTTGACAGGTGCCTAACTGCATGTGGTGCTGTGCCAGGGGCCGCTGTGATGGCCCTGCTGCCTAGAGCAGTGGTTCTCAGCCTTCACGTCTCCAGCCCACTGCTGTGGGTATGAAGGCCTGTCCTTTTCTACGCAGACCTTTATATATTCCTAGCGTTCTCTCAATGCCATCGCCTTTCTGACGAAAACCGGGAGTCCCACAGAGTCCTTTTCTAAGCTCCACCAGTTGAGAACCACTGGCCTAGAGCTCGCAACCTCAGACTGACACACTCATGAGACCCAGAGGTCTGGGGAGGATGGTTTTGTCTCTTTAATCAAATAAAGAAAATCTTTCATTTCAGGTAAGTGCTGTCCTCTTCAAAGTAGGCCATAGGGGAGGCTCAAAATATGGCCGCTCCTCCTCTAGATTTGTGCCCCTGAAACAATTTACAGGCCTCACAAGAGATCTGCTCTCGTTGCAGTATACCCACACTTTGCTTTACGCAGCACACAGTGCGCTCCAACTTGAGTCTCTTGCCTTACTGAGACGTGGCTTCAAGTAATTTATTTGCTATTATCAATATCAAATCCACTGTTAAAAAAAACCACTATCACTGACCACCATGCTGGCTAGGATCTTGCCAGACACTTCATTTAAATTAACCCCAAACCTTCTTTAAGGTAGGTGTATTGGGGGTGGGGATTCTTCCCATTTTAAGGAGGAGAGGGGTGACTTACCCAAGTCTTTCAGTCAGGAACTCTAGCCCTAGCCTGTGCCTTGGCTTTGGGGGGTTTTGTTTGTTTGTTTGTTTGTCTGTCTGTCTGTCTGGAGGGTGTTTGGATGACTCCAAAGGAATTTGAGCTCAAGCCCCTAACAAAATGGTTCACTTTGTGTTTACATAGCCCTGTTTTCCTCTTTGTGAGAATAATGCAGCTCATTAGAGAATTTAGAGTAAGGAAAAAAAAAGAGGAAAACTGAAATGATATATAGTCTTACTCCCTGGGAGTGACGGTTAAACCTGTTGATTTATAGTCTTCCTTTCCTTCACAATTTAAATTGGAGGAGAAAAGAAATAGTAAAGTTAATATAAGAAATCCTGGATATTTCTATAATCTTAAACCTGACATAAGACTCAGAAGCCATAAAGAAACATTGACAATTTTAAAACTTCTCTGTGAATGTTAAGATAAGTAAACTAGTGAAAAGATATTTGTAATACGTGAATCAGTCAATTTAAAATAATGAAGTGTGCATGCAATTCACAAAGAAAATATAAAAAAAAATGTCCAGTGTATGAAAAGATGGTTAACCTGACAAGGAAAGACATGAAAATTGAAGCAATATCTTTTTTCTCCTTGATTGGCAAAGATTAAGATTTGAAAAGTGTGATGATGACAGTCTGGAGAAACACATGACATTGTTCATCGTGTTATTAATTAAATTCTCTTTTTGGAGAGCAGGTTGATATTACATATTATAATTTTAAATATGCACATCCTTTGACCCACCAAGCCTCTTTCCAAGAGTTTATCCTGCAGAAATATATTTGTCAGTGAACAAGGTAGACATACAAGAAAGTTCATTACTGCATTTATAAAACTGAGGAACGAAACCACCAAGACACTCACGGTGGGGCTTGACTACACTGTAGTCCATGCACACAACTGGCTCAGCTATTTCGCTGGACAGGTCTGTGTGTCCCCACGGAAAGGTCTCTAAGACATAACATTTAAGGAAGAGCAGTTTGTGGAATACTCTGTGATCCAACTTTAGTTTTTGAAAAGCGTGTGTGTGTTTGGAACTTGCATGCAAAAATCTGAAGTTACATTTGCCTCCTCTTCTCACCCTTCTCACCCTCTTCTACCTCCCAAATTAAGACTGTTGATGACAAGGATTATATTTGAGGGGTGGGATTGTTGGGATTTTACTTTCTATATGTATCATCCCTTTCTGCATTGTTTGAAATTGTACCTTGAGCATGTATTACTTTGCCATCAAACATCACAAGACTAAGCCCTGTAGGAAGCTCCCACTCATCCTGCAGCTTATCGTCACCCCAATCCCCAGTTGTCATACAACACATGACCTATGGGGTTAGGACAGAGGACATTCCTTCTTTGAGTTGTACCCCTTCATTCCCAAACTTCTAATTAACCTAAAGTGCTTATTAACATAATGGGCCTTTTTCTCCCTGACTTTGTCTTGTCCAGATGAACTCTTTGCCAGCAGAGAGGATCCAGGAAATACAGAAGGCCATCGAGCTGTTCTCCGTGGGTCAAGGACCTGCCAAAACCATGGAGGAGGCGAGCAAGCGAAGCTATCAGTTCTGGGACACGCAGCCCGTTCCCAAGCTGGGTATGTCAGCTCTTTCTTCCCTAGTTGAGGGCGAGAGGCTTGTTCCATGCTGAATTGGTGAGGGAAGACAGTAGAGTCCTAGAGTGACTTGGTGGTTATTTTTAAAGGGTAGTCTTTAAAATGCAGTGTTTAAAAAAAAAAAAGGCTGTTATTCAGGGACCTCATCATTTCACGGTAGCACACATGGAGAACAAATGGTTCTTTTACCCCTCATCCTCCAGTGTAGATCTACAACGAAAACAGTCACTGTCACACGATGAGTTGGGGTTGTGCTCAGGGGTCTTTCTTTCTGCACAGATTGTATAGAGAACATTAAACAGCTCTGGGCAGCTGTTAATCGGGAATGGGTCGAGTCCCCAGCCTCTTCACCCTCGTCTCTCAGCCAGTGCATGCTTATTAGATGGAAAGTAATTTGACACTTTGCTCACCAGTGGTGGTTTGACATCTGGAACAGCATGTGCAGGTTTGGTTAGCACCTCTTTTTTTTTTTTTTTTAAGATTTATTTATTTACGCATACAAGAGCTGGGGTACAGGTCAGAGATGCGGGGGGGTGAGAGGATTCACCAGAAACAGAGTGGGGAACAGAACAGGCAGACTGATTGAAATACACTGCTGAGGGGAACAACAGGTGAGTCAGGAGAGGTCTGCTGTGCCATGTGGGTAGAAACCTGGCCGGGGATCGAACTCATGCTGCAGTGGCTGCGGACAGCTTCATAGGTTGCATCTTAACTCCTTGTACCACCAGGGAGGCCCAGATACCATGCATCTTGGCCCAGTTTTCAGATGGGGGTTTGGTTTGATTTGATTTTGCATTGGGAATTTGCACAGAATGGGCCTGATGAAGAAACAAATTGGGGTTAATGAGCTCTGTCAGACCTGTCATGCTGTTTGCTTCCTTTCTCCACTTGTAAATGTACAAAGTATCCAGTTTTCTTCTCGGGAAGTTCAGGAGAAAGCACAGTGCTGCTTGTAGGGCCCAGGAGGGAGGAGACCCAGTTCTGTCCCTCTGGACAGCGAGTGGCTGGGGCTCTGTACATCTGACTGGTCTGCCTTTCGGGTCCACGGTCAGTGGGCCCACATGAAGCCTCCCTTTGTTTTCCAGAGTCAGCCTGTGGGACATGCCCAATCACAGGTTTCACTTGGTCTTCGTGGCTGGGGTGTCCCCTTAGTTCTTCCTTGGAATATCCTTGGGGTTGTGTGATTTACAGCTTCTTACCTTATTTTTTTCCACTTTAATAGGACTAACAATTGTAAAACTTGTGCATATCAAGTGAACTGTGTTTATAGCATCCCCCCCTTGTTGATAATTAGATTGTATTCTAAAGGGACCTAGAATTCTTTAGAAGTTTTAAAAGCTCACCATCAAAAGGCCTTCTAAGCAGTGTTTTAGACTGTGTAACAATTCTGTGTTCCAAATAAACTTTTGGTCCCTTTTCATGTCATTCCCTTTTTATAAGTCACCATTTTCCTAGACTAGTTGAGGGGAACAGAATCCTTTTTTGGCCTTACTTCAGTGGGCCAGACTCTAACCGCTTTTAGATGAGTGAAAAGGGGAGCATTGCACTTGGTTGCTCTGGGCTCTCAGAAAACTACCCCCGCCCCTCTCCAGTTCTGCTCCCTTGGTTCAAAGTCTCCCAAATATCAGATGTTCTTTTTGCCCTAGACCCTCACAGTTGCACCGCACTGCTTAGTTTTGGATCTCAGATGGCAGAGAGAATTTGGGAGAAGAATGAATGTATAGAAAGAAACCCATTGAAAGTCCAGGATTTACTTTTGCAGCCCAGTGTCCTTGGTTGTTTACTGGCTGAGGTGGCCTGGAAGTAATTAGCTGCTTCCTGCACCTGCTCAGCAGGAGGTGCTGGGAAGCCACTAGGCGGCGGGGGACAGGCCCTCCCCACAGACCAGGACAGCCTGACCCCATGTGGGGTGTTGTGGGAGACTGTGCAGGGGCCTTGGGCGGCTTCTCACCTCCAGTGACACCCCAGCCTGCAAGTCTACAAAGTACCGTCTGCTTTCTCAGTGTTTTCTCTAACTGCTTCCTCAGCCTGGAGATAACCTATGAGAACTCGTTTGTTAAAAAGTAGATAAAGACTATGAATCTCTAGAAAAGTTCACTCAATAATGTCACTTGATAGATACTTAACTATTGAATGCTCTTTTCAGAATGTGAGTCTAAAGATATCTCTCCTCCTCCCCTGCCCCTTTAGAGCCCGCAGAGGATCTGACCTAGCCTTGAGGGTCAAACCCAGCCTCTGGTCACTCATAGAGCGCTCCAGCATCCCCAGACCTTGACCCAGACG
This sequence comes from Talpa europaea, assembly GCF_964194135.1. Lineage (NCBI taxonomy): Eukaryota > Metazoa > Chordata > Mammalia > Eulipotyphla > Talpidae > Talpa > Talpa europaea. The sequence goes on from NC_140074.1 coordinate 122,528,882, forward strand.
CCTCCTCAGATAGGGGTTTGGTTTGATTTGATTTTACATTGGGAATTTGCACAGAATGGGCCTGATGAAGGGCACACCCCCTCCCTGGCCTGTGCCCCCACCCACCTTACATACTTCCCCTGCCCCTGAAGGGCCCTCACACCCCTACTCACTCCAGTGGCTCTGGGGCATGCTGGGGGGCAGGTGCCTGCTACTTACCTGCTTGCCTCCATCCATTTCATTCCCACTCCTGCCACAGAACTGGTGCCTTCCATGGGGTGAAGGAGTAAATCTAAATGTTCGTTGCGTGCAGAATCTTGTAATCAGCCTCCATGGAAAGATTGGGCCTTGATTATTATAATATCATGAGAAAGATCACCAGTGCCTGGTCAGTAGAAAGCAGTTAGGAAAAAAATAATTTTTAAACAGGATCTGAAGTTAAATGTATTTTGGAAAACTAAATTCAGTACAAGATGGGGAAAATTAACCATCACCTAGACAAGAACCAAGTAGAAATTCTTGGTGCTTTCCAAGGGTCTTGGCCCTTGGCTTTGTAGGCTCAAAAAAATTTTTTTTAAATACATGGTGGTAAACTGGAAGTGGATTAATTTATATTAAGCTAATTAATAAAGGCTAATTTATGAAAAAAATCAAAAGGCCAATTTCTAAACTAGGGACAAAAACTATAACCTCTCCCCTAGCGGACCTGTTGGGGAGCCAGATGCTTCCTGCCACGTGTCCCTAATGTTTGTTCCCTGTGCTCTCCAGTTTGTGATTTTCAACATCTTGGGGTATCGTCTTATTCCTTGGCTATCTCCCCAGATGCTAATATTTCTTGTGGCAAGAGGGCATGCCTTTCCCCGTGTTCCTGTGCACAGTGCCTTGTGCGGGTTGGCATCCAGGGAACGTGAAGGAGGTGGTCCATCCAGACAGCACTGTCCTTGGCTATGGGTCAACGACCCTGCCACCGACCCTGTCCGTGGCTGGGAGGGTTGAGAGCTGCCAGTCACACATTGGACAATGTATTGGGCCGAGAGTCTGAAAGTCAGGAGAAATACAAATTAAGTGCTTGGTGTGTACAGAGCAGTAGACTGAGTGAGTCTCTTTTGAAGACTTGATTTTCAAGCATAACGCACATTGCATTCTTCCAAGCGTGAGCATGACTAAGCTTTGAATTGTAGAAACTAATTCCAAGGGCCAAAACTAAGTGATTGATTTACCCAAGTTTATCAGATAAACAATTTGGTGGCGGGTGGGAACTGGAGCCCTGTCTTCTGACCTCCCCTCGCACTCCCACACCCTCCACAGACGTGGTGTCTGTCCAGGGTGGGCGTGGTACCCGAGGATGGCTCGGTGGCAGCATCATGGGGATGCAGTGATTCAGCTTAATGACGCTCGAAGGACTTTTTTTTTTTTTTTTTTAGATTTATTTATTTATTTATACAAGCACTGGGTACAGTCACAAGTGCAGGAAGGTGAGAGAATTCACCAGAGCGGGAAATAGAACAGGCAGAGTGACGAAATACACTGCTGAGGGGAGCAGTGGGTGCAGCAGGAGAGGTCTGCGTGCCATGTGGGACCCTCGCCGGTGGCCAGGGATCAAACCAGCACTGCAGAGGCTGCCAGCAGCTTCGCAGCCCAGCGCTCAACTGCTGCGGAGGCCCTCGTAGGACTTCTTAAACAAGGGCCTGCATTGGTTGCAGCCCTTAATTGGCCCGTGCTGTTGAAAGCCAGGGCTGGCAGGGCCAGGATTTAGCCTGGCGCCTAGATGCCATCATCTGGTTCATGAATGGCCTGGGACATTGTTGCCAGTGATACAAAAGCAGCTTTGTTGTGACTCCTGCTAAATCCAGCCAGGTCAATGCCCTTGGCCTGGGCCATGACAGTATTCTCTACACCAGCCAGGAGGCAGGAAGCCAAATTAGTCAAGATAAATGTATGTCCTTCAGTAACCAAAGGGAAATTTAAAAAGAGCTCTAAAAAAAACCAACCACCTTAGATTCCCAGCGATTGTTCTAAAGTTTGGCCGTGAATTGGTCCTCAGGGGTCATGGGTAGCTGGAGCAATAGATGATCTCAGTTGCCAAGCACAGAGTGTTCTTCAGATGGGCGCTCCAAGGGACAGGGTGACTTAGCTTGGGTCCGTTTCTGAGCAGAGCCTCTTCCCTCCCCCAGCAGGCAGAGGGCAAGGCTCATGGCTGTGCTCTTCTTCCAGGAGAAGTGGTGAACACCCATGGTCCCGTGGAGCCTGACAAAGACAACATCCGCCAGGAGCCCTACACCCTGCCCCAGGACTTCACCTGGGATGCCTTGGACCTGGGGGACCGTGGTGTGGTGAGTAGATATGGGCAGCTTGCTTCGTGAACCCCGCAGTCTTCAGGACACCTGCTACTCAGGCCTTCCTTGAGGACTCTCTTGAGAGCTGAGCCAGGCAGGTCTGAGAAGAACCCCCCTAGGCCCAGCTCAGGCTCCACCTCAGTAGTACTGGCAGGCTAGCTGGCAGCTTGACAGTCAACCTCTGTAGCCTTCCCAGGTGGTACCCCTTTTTTCATGCTTTTTTTTTTTTTTAATTCCACTTTTTTAAAAAAGATTTATTTATGAATACAAGAACTGGGGTGTAGGCCAGAGGTACAGTAGGTGGGGGAAGGATTCACCAGGGACATAACAGGTGGATCTACTGAAATACACTGCTGAGGGGAGCAGCGAGTGAGACAGGAGAGGTCTGCTGCGCCATGTGGGTCAGCTCTCTGGCCGGGGATCGAACTCAGGCCACTGGTGACGGCTTGATAGTGCTGAGACTTTAACCCCTGCACCACCAGGGAGGCCCCATGCTTCATTCTTGTTCATCCATTCGTTCATTCCCATGTCCAAGCTGCAGTGGCAGGTTAGCGGATGGCAATCTTGGCCTGCCACTTTATGTACTTAGGTCTGTCTCTCTGCCCTGTGGTGGCTCGTTCTCCAATTACAACTAGGGTGCTTGTTTCAAAATACTCCCAGCCGTGCTTGCAACGAAACGGTTTGTGAGATTAAATGTAGTTTTTGGTAGTTTGCCTTGTTCTTCTGAAAAGCTTGGAGTGGCCCCTTGGATTTTGGAGTTGGTCCCCCATCTGGTAGAATACCTCTAAGCCAACCCCTTATTTCTCCACAGCTGAAAGAACTATACACCCTCCTGAATGAGAATTATGTGGAAGATGATGACAACATGTTCCGATTTGATTATTCCCCAGAGTTTCTGTTATGGTGAGTTGTGAAGGCTTTCTCATGGTTAACGGGACAAGGCACTGAGCAGGACTATCACCAGGCATCCCTGCTACTAGCCAACCTTTGAACGAGTAAATTATTGTATAACTTTTGAGTTCCTGCAGCTGAAGGGGACTTGCTTCCTTGGAGCTTAGAATTGAAACTTTGCTTAAGACAGAATGACTGTGAGGGAGATCTGTGTGGAACTGGTACCTGGAAGACAAGACCACCTGTTGTATGGTGCCCTTATATAATAAGAGAGGGAGGGACAGGACCTCCTGTGAGAGTGCCAGCAGGGAGCTGGAGACCAGAGCTCCAGGGGCTCCTTGGTCAACTCCCAACCATGGGACCCACTGGACTTGCAGCCAGAGAGGCCAGTCCTCTGCTTCAGCCATCAGAATGCATGAGCGCAAAGAAATTGGATCAGATGGGAAGTCCTCAGTATGGTAGCCTTGGATTGAGGGAGTAAGTAGGCCAAGGGGGCTAAGGGCCAGAAAGGTCTGTGGTCCCATGCCCAGGAGGACTTGGCCCTAAAGGAAGTCTAGCTGTTAACCCCAGGGAGGTATCTCACGAGTTTAGAACCTGATGGGACTGTGCAGCCCAAAGAGACCCAAAGGCCCACTGGCAAGCAGCACCAGCCGCAGCCCCTGTCTCTCTTGCAGGGCTCTCCGGCCGCCTGGCTGGCTCCCCCAGTGGCACTGTGGGGTTCGAGTGGTCTCAAGTCGGAAACTGGTCGGGTTCATCAGTGCCATCCCAGCAAACATCCACATCTATGACACGTAAGCCCCAGGGCCACCCCCACAACTTCCCATTGTACTTGGTCTGGGAGGGAGGGGAGAAAAAGCAGTAATACACTTACCTTCTACAAAAGAAAGAGGGCAGGTCCTGGGAATAGAAGTTCATAATAGGAACTGTCTGTTTTGCTCTGAATTGTGGCTGGGTCCCTTGTCTGTGAGCAGGCTGAAAGGGCCGCCCACCTCTCGGGCATGCTCTGGCTGCACTGGAGCTCTGTGCTTGCACTTGCACCTGCCACATGGTGGTACACTCGAGCAGCTTGGGAAACAGGAGCCACTGGGCTTCCCATCCTCGTAGTCACTGGGCCTTGAGCTCTGCTTTCACTTGCCCTGGGGATCAACCACCTGCCTGTCTTCTGGGCTTTTAGGCTGGGAATGCCTATGGGAGTCTTTGAAAAAATACTTTACTTACTCTGTGTTCCTGCCTGCTAAAAGGCAGACTCCTCTGCCCTGCTATTAAGGATTCATCAGGGACATGCTGGTGGCGTCTGCAAAGAAAAGGGTTTGCTCAAGTCCCCCATACCTTTGGAAGAAGCATGGGTGTGGCTGGGGCAGAAGGCAGGCCTGTGTGGAAGGCCAGGCCTTGCAGGGGTGGGTCCATGAGTGTAAGAGAGTTTCCTGCCCTGTTAAAGGCCTTGTCACTGGGCTTTTTCTTCCCTTTCCAGAGAGAAAAAGATGGTGGAGATCAACTTCCTCTGTGTCCACAAGAAACTGCGCTCCAAGAGGGTGGCTCCAGTCCTGATCCGAGAGATAACCCGGCGGGTTCACCTGGAGGGCATTTTCCAAGCTGTTTACACTGCCGGGGTGGTGTTACCAAAGCCTGTTGGCACCTGCAGGTAAACATCTCTTCTCCTGAGGTCTTAGAGTGGCGTGGCCACCATAGTTCAGCTCTCAGGCCACCCTGAGAGCTGCGCCTTGGCCCCTTGGCTTGGTGTGTCCCAGGGCATCTGGCTTCTCCAGGGCCTGATAAGATGGTGGTAGGTGCCCACTGGAGCCAGGAAGGCAGCATGGAGGGGGCGCTATAGGAAGAGTAGGCGGCAAGTGCATGCCCTGTCTGAAGGGGTTAGCTCCCCTGACTCCTGCCATTTGGAAAGGTGGGGTCAGTCAGCTGGGGTTTTTAGTTGTAAAGGGTGAGCCCAAGTCCTGATTTTTATGGTCAAGTTCCTAAAGTTTTAAATGGTTGGCTCAGTTTGCTTTGAGTATTGTGGGGGCCAGAGGGAGCATATCTGACTCCTGTGTCACCCAGGGACCCCTGCTGCCTGATAAAGTAGTTTGAAACAAGTGAGCAGTCTGTCTCGAGCACGAGCTCGAGCTCGGAAGCTCCAGGAGAGGCAGAAGAGGGAGGAGGGTAAACACTCAGAGAACTATGGATCTTTTCCATTAACTTGATTCCAGGAGGGAGGGTTGCTTTTCCCGGAATTTCTGTAACAAAGGAATGGCTTTTGAAATTGAGAAGGAAAGATAGAGAGAACAAAAATAGGAAGGGCTGTGGCAGCTAGCATTCAGTGGGGGAGGTTAGAGACCAGGGAGGCCTGATGTGTGTCTCGCGCCACCTGCTGGCTGTCTGGAGACCTCCATACCATTGTCTGGACTTGGCAGAATGCTCTGAGGACAGGACATTTGTGTCCCCACAGGTACTGGCATCGGTCCCTAAACCCACGGAAGCTGATTGAAGTGAAGTTTTCCCACCTGAGCAGAAATATGACCATGCAGCGTACCATGAAGCTCTACCGACTGCCAGAGGCCAGTGCTCCAGGGTGATGGGCAGGGGAGAGAGAGGCCAGGAGAGCCTGGCCCTGAGCAGGAAAGAGCAAGGCTTCCGGTGCAGGACAGGACGGGGAGCTGGGTCAGAAGAGTAACCCAACACAATTTCCAGATTCCGAGACTTTCCATTTCTGTTCTGTTATCTATAGCAAGGGTTGTCTGTATTTTAGTTCGGCTTTCTCAGTTCTTCTGAGCCTGCTCCTGGGCTAGCTTCCCTGCCATCTGTTCCTGAGCTGAGAGCACCTATTCTCCAAGTTTGGCATGAGCAAAGCTAGGAGGATGCACGCACTCACTGAAGTCCTAAACTCCCCAGAACAAGGAGCCAGAGAGTGTCTGTTGCCCCTCTGGCCAAGGCTGAGCTTGCAAGGGAAGCCCAGATTTCTAATCCCAACCCCCCATCCAGATTCTGCCACTGAAGGGCTAAGCAGCCTGGAGTGAACTGGTTTTCTGGTTTTGGTCTTGATTTGCCTAGTTTCCCCAAGAAACAACTGCTCTTTGTGTCCCAGTTGTGTCTGGCTTTGGATCCTGGTGGGTCTTAAAATAGCTTTTCTTCCCTCAGGGCTCGTCCAGCCAGTGCTTGCACAGCTCCTGCGGCCACCGGGCTACCTGCCGAGATTCATCAGCCACCAAACTGGATTAATCACCCTGGGAGTGGGCTAACCCACCTTGGGGTTGGGACCATTGGTGTCCCATTTTGATAGCCACTTCCCCAAAAAGACTAGGCATGGGGGCCATGACGGGTGTCTTCTTTCTCTTATTTGCCAGATGTGCCCTGTGTCTCGGCAGGCAGAGAGTGTTCTTAAATTGGTCAGTGCCAGAAAGGGTATTGCTGGTTCTCCCCCCACGCCATGGTTGAGAATCCCAGCATGGCTTCTTTTTCAGAACAGGGATTGAGGTGTCATTGTGGGCGCTGGCTTGTAAAAGTAAGGTCCCTAAGTGTTCCCTGGAGACAGCAGGCATAACAAGGAATTTTGGCAGCAAAGGGCCTGGAAGGGCACTTTTAAAAGCAGTTCCTCTACTGGGAAGCAGCTGCATCAGCCATGACTGAGGTATATAAACTCTAATTCCACCGTTTTCAGATTTGACTGGCCCCACCTTTGTGTATTTAAGCCTTTGGAGGTTTTATCAGCCCCCGAATTTGCTTCAGGGCATCACTTAGCTTTATTCCAGTGAAGCAGTTTCTAAGAAAATGGGGTGGGATTCTGGTTTGAGGTTAAATCCCAGGAGCTTGGTGCTTTTCTTCTGATTTAACTTGCAGCAATGTGCTACTAGGGCACTGCTGAGGACAGGCAGGGTGCATTTCCTCTGTAGACACTGCTGGGCCTGGGAGTTCCATGTGCCTGCACCTGGGAGCCTGTCTGGAGGGTAGATACCAGCACAGGAAGAGATGTGTTCCAGCTCAGTGGGAGGAGGTGTGGGGACTTTGAGGAGGGGATCCAGGAGAGGCTTCGTGGAGTAATGCTGGGCTGGGCCTACTTCAGCACTTCTATGTGGCCTTCAGGGTGCTCTCGGTCGCTGACATTTTGGGCTTTAGGGACCTGTATTGAGGGACTGACTTAAGCATTGTAGGGTATTGAGTAGCATCCCAGGCTTCTACCAGGGTGCCACTAGCTTCCTCTCCTGAGTTGCGACAACCAAAAATATCTCTGAGTATTGTCAAATGGCCCACACTGAAGAACACTGGGTGGGAGGGACAGAAGACACAGCCAGAGCAGCCAGCTGGTCCAGAGGGTAGTGTGTCCTGAGCTACGTATTAGGGAATTTGGAAAAGAGAGGGCCTGATGGGTAGTATTTTGTGGGGCGTGTGGGTAAGAGGTTGAAGCCATGGCCTTAACCAGGGGCAAGAATAACAGCTTTAATGAGGAGGGGAAAGGCCAACAGATGCCAAGGAGGTAGGACATGTGCCCAACTGGATATGGACAGTGGGTGAGAGGCAGTAGCCCAGGATTCTCTCCTGAGGGTCTGGGTGGATAGACCCTGCGTTGGGGAGGAAGGGAGACAACATGACATTTGTGGTGTTTTAAGGGCTTGTGAGGGACCAGGATGCTCATAGTCAGCATGTCTGATGCTGAGTCTTCGGTCTTCCTTGTAGACTCCCAAGACAGCTGGACTGCGACCAATGGAAAAAAAGGACATTCCAGTAGTGCACCAGCTCCTCACTAGGTACCTGAAGCAGTTCCACCTCACCCCGGTCATGAGCCAGGAGGAGGTGGAGCACTGGTTCTACCCCCAGGAGAACATCATCGACACATTTGTGGTGGAGGTGAGTGGGGAGCAGTGTTCTGGGGTTCTGACCCATTCGCAGAGAGGTGTCCCCTTCAGTTCCTGGGGTGCCCAGGCTTGGTGACTGAGGAGCCATTTGATGGGAATGGTACCATCCTAGTCTTCCTTGACCATTCGTGCTTGGTCCTCCCTAAGACAGATGGGTGTGGCTTGCTCGCCCCACACCTGGTGACCCAGTGGCGAGAGAACTGACCCCTCTTAGTCAGGTAAGCCTCGATTCCCTGCCTGTCTCAGCTCAAGCTAGTGCCAGACACACCTGGGGACACAGCCTGGGGAATGTGAGACATCAGAAGAGGTCACTGGTGACATGCAGGCAGGTGCCACAGGTTCCACCCACGGTCCAGCATGGATCTGCCTCCTGCTCTGTCTTCAGGTGCCTTTGACCAGTGCATTTTTCCCTCCTTGCATATCCCGTTTCAGTTTCCACCCATCCCTTGGGAGGGCAGTGCTGCTTGAGGGGGTGTGTGAGAGCGTGGCTGAAGTTGCCATTACTGTCTTCCTTCAGAATGCCAGCGGAGAGGTGACAGACTTCCTGAGCTTTTATACACTTCCCTCCACCATCATGAACCATCCAACCCACAAGAGTCTAAAAGCTGCTTATTCTTTCTACAACGTTCACACCCAGACCCCTCTCTTAGACCTCATGAGCGACGCCCTTGTGCTTGCCAAAACGGTGAGGAGCCGCCAGGAGGTCTGGAGCTCTGGGGAAGGGGCAGTGGTGAGCTGCCCACGCCGGGGGTGGGCCTTCCTTACCTGCCTGCTCTGCTTAGGGAGGGCTTGGTAGTTGTATGCCAGTAGCTCAAAACTAGGAGGGAGTGGGAACATCCACATGAGATGAAGGCCTTGAACTCCTCCTGATTTATTTCAGTGAGTTTCATTCTCACAGGAGGCACTGCCAAGGAGCCTGAATAGCCAGGCCTGCTCGAGGAGTAAAGGGGTTCTCCTCATGACTTCCCTAGCATGGGAATGGGGAGATTGGTCTCTGTCGTGGTGAGTCATTGGAGTGGCTGACAGCAGAGCACAGGGGTTGGGGTCTAGGGTTGTCAAAACATCAGCCCTTAATCGGGGGTTCTGCCTGCACCAGGCCCAGCCACTGTGAGCCTGCCGAGCTATGGGCAGTCTGGCTCGCTGCCCTGTGAGGACTTCTGGCCTATTTGGGGAGAATTAGGAGGTGGCTTTGGGATGTCCAGGGACTGAAGGAGCAGGGCAAATGGTCAGTCACTGATAGGAGCCAGTTTCTCAGAGCATGGGGTTCGGGGCTTGGTCACCAGAGAGGGCCATGGAATTTCCTGGAGTTTGAGGGAGGTGTAACAGAATAATGGGAGCAGCAGCTTGGACTCTGAGTACATGGTGTGTGCCTAGTGGGACACTGAGGAGAGGCCAGGTGGGGTAGCGCTGAGTGTTGTGAGAGCCCCACTGGAGAGCGGGGTACTGGCTGGAGTTTGGATTCAACAAGGACACAGCCACAGCTTCTGTCAGCCACCTAGGGGTGGTGGATGTGATGGAACAGGTCGGACAGGTGAGGCAGCTTTCACCTGTGTTCACCTGTTCCCATTCCCCCCTGTGCCGTGCAGAAAGGGTTCGACGTGTTCAATGCACTGGATCTCATGGAGAACAAAACCTTCCTGGAGAAGCTTAAATTTGGCATAGGGGACGGCAACCTGCAGTATTATCTCTACAATTGGAAGTGCCCCAGCATGGGGGCAGAGAAGGTACGTCTGTGCTATGTGCAGCCTCCTGCCAAGGCCCCAGCTGGAGGGTGGCCGGCCCTGGTCAGGGAATTGGTGTCTCCAGCAGAAACTGGGCCATGGGTCTGGGATCCAGCATCAGTCTGGGTCCCTGAAAGGTCTCCTCCCTCTGAAGCCAGGCTTGCAGCTGGTGTGAGGGTGGTGGAGGGCCAGGCCCTTAGCCCTTCCTCCCCCAGCTCCACAGGGCAGCCTACGGCTGTGGGTTTCATCAGCATTTACAGAATAACAGATGGATGACCTGTGTTCCTCTTGCTCTCTGAGAAGGATCATGGCTGTGTAAGGCCTGGCGTGGTGGTTGAGTGAGGCTGCCCCACTGCACAGCGGTGCTCTGGGGCTCCGTCACTGGGAGCATGAGGACTGGGTGGGAAGCGGGTCTTGGGACAGCTGTCAACTCAACCCCGCCTCTTCCCGCTGGCTCTCCTAGGTTGGGCTGGTGTTACAGTAACCAGTCGCCAGTGAAATTCTGGATAAAGCCACTGAGAATTCAAACCAGGAAACGGAACCCCACCACTTGTTGGTCCAGTTTTCACAAACGTGAGAATCCTTGGCAAAGGGAGCAGAATTGAACCGGCTTTACCAAACCGCCAATGAACTTGACGATTGCATTGCAATGGCGTAGGCTGCGTGACGTCACCTCTGGCCGTGTCTCTGGTCTCCCTGTTTTCCAATTAATTACATCCTTTTGCAGCCGTGATCAAGGGAATGTAACTGCTGAAAACTAGCTCGTGATTGGTATACTATGGAGTTAACGGGTGAATAATAAAAGTATATATATTATATATATATATAAATATTTTAAATATCTTTCATGTTCCAAATGTGCAAGGATGTCTGGTCTCTGATGAAAAACTGAATCCAGATCATTCCTCAGAATTAGAATCCAAGGACAGTGCAGACAAACACATATTGGTACAGTGGATTGTTTGCTTCTGAAGCAGGCTTGACTATTCTTGGGAGAGCAGGAAGAAGAAGTCTCCTGCAGTGGGGAGTCTTCTCCAGTTCCTCTTCTGAATCAACTAGAGTGATTGGCTTCGAGAAGGCAGGGTGAGGTGGGGGGCTGACCCAAGGCAGAGGCTTTCCCCGAAGGGGCCAGGCCTTTTCCGCATCCTGGAACGGGGCGGCAGAGATGATGCTTGGAAGCAGATTTCGTTCATTGAGCCCCTCCTTCCGCCCTCCTGGCCTGCTTCCTCTAGGAAGTCATCCTGCCACCTGGCTTGAAAGGGCTCTTTAGCCAGCTGTTGTCAACCTTATAAGGACAAGTTCCCTGTGCAATTGTGTTTCTCTGCTGCCTGGGATGACTGGCAGTGTGAAGGGGACCCGGGACCTCCTTGTAGCATCTGGGACCTGTGGAGACCCCATCAGTGCAAGCCCTGCTTGGCTCATATTGGAGCAAAGAGCCAGTGTCCTTCCACCCCCAGGGTGGCTGGGCAAGTGTGGCGTGGGGTTGATAACTAGACCCCTTCAGCCAGCAGCCCCTGGCCTGTGCCTTCCAACCTGTTAGCCGTCCTTTTGCGCTCCTGTCAAAGACAGAGCCCACGAGGACTGGTGGCTAGATCCGATCTCGACTTGGCAACAGAGATGATTTCAGGTCGCCATTGTCTGAGTCTGATTTTCGCTGATGATGTTTTGTGGACTTCTGTGATGGTGGTGTGATACGGAAGCCGCCGGCTTTCCCCCCAAAGGAATGGTGCCTCTGGGCACGCGGCTGTCCTTGCAGGCTTTCCTCACTTGTGCTCAGCCTAGTGGCCTGGGCAGGACTGCACTGTGGAATTGTTGGCACCCCTCACCCCACAGGCTTGTGTGTAGCTTTTGCTCTGGGAGAAAATAAATGGGTGACTGGCATGTGTGCGGTGGGGGTTCCTGGCTGCTTTCACCTCTCGGCTACTTGCAGGGGGAAGAGAGCCTTAGGCTCAGCCTAGTCCCGCTGACTGAAGCCACGGTCTGCAGGCCAATAGGGCTGCATTTCAGGTGGTAGGTCTGGGTGAGCCTTGCCAGAGGCTAATTTTTCTGAATCCCCAAAGTTGGATGGAGGAAGTGCTTGGGATGGGGGCCACGCCACTGGCGGCATGTGCCACCCTCTGCAGACTGCTTCTGGCGCCAGCAGCGCCACTGTGCTGGATTTTCATCAGAAGCTTCTGGGCGCCTCCCTTCTCCTTGCTGTTCCTGTGCTCAAACTGCAGGCCCTAGCGTCATGGCTGACCTTTGACTCCTTGACTCCAAGATACCCAGACCAAAGAAGCTGCTGTTCTCAGCAAGATGCGCACTGCATTCCGCAGCCAGAGGAGTCGGGAAAGGGGCTTTTACCCTTACAGCCTCACAGCCATCAGACTCACAGCCCCCAAGTCTCTGGGCAGCTTTTGCGGATATCGGAGAACAAAGCGTCCAGTTCCTTCCGAACTTGCATGGGGCCTGGAGTGTGGAAAGGCCTATGACCAGGAGGTCATAGGCTTGGTTGGCTCTGGACCAGGTCCCTGAGCTGCCTCTGAGATTTTGGGTGCACACAGGCCCTGTAGTATGCTTTGCTTGGATTGCCCAGGTCATGGAATGGAAACTGTGAGGCCCCAGTGACTGCTCTAGAAGAAAAAGATTTCCTGGAGAGATCCCAGTGTCTCCTTCCATAACCACATGGCCCGCCGCTTAGACTCTGCTGGCGTCTCCTGCCCAGGTTTGCAGGATTCAGCTGGGTGGCTGCCGTCAATCTCCTTTCTGTCCTCTGGTTCTTCCAAGGCTTCAGGTCAGAGAGAACCATGGCTTGGGGTTGAGGGCCTCCCCACAAGGAGCCTTGCAGAATGCAGGAGCCAGGGTTGGCTTGAACCAAACGAGGGAAGAACCAGGGGCCTCCGAGCTCATCCCCTGGGGCCTGCCTCAGATGGCAGCGGTGTCGCCAGCATTCCTCTCTGGCCCTGGGCTCTGGACTCCGTATTTCCAAGATACTCTGCCTTTGTATTGACTCTGTTTGTCCCCTGACTCCACGGCATGCCCCTGTCGCCTCTGGTCTCTGTGTAGGGAGAGAGCTGGCTAGAAAGGAGGTCTCAGCTCTAGATTGAGATCTACACAGGGGCTGTTTTCCCTCTCATGCCTGCTTCCAAAGAGGCTGATGTCTGGCTTGAAGGCCGGCCCACACCAAGCCACTTAACACCTCGGTATATGAAAAACTTAAGGTCTTGTCTACAGCTCCCCTCTAGCTCCCGCCCTCCTCACTTGCTGGCCAGTGAGGCCCAGAGATGGGTGTCCCTGTGGTCTTGAATTCTTTGCCCAAAGATGACCAGCATTTAACCAACCTAAGGGATGGCCTCAGAGACCTGTAGCATTACGGAGCTGCAGTCTGGGAAGGGGGAGGGCTGACCGGAGGGGTGGGGCCTGGCCCACCTGCTGCTAAGGGAGGGCAGGCCTGCAGACCCATCCCTGGGGAGGCTGTGTAAGGGCAGTTACACTCAGTGGATGCAGGTGCCGCACCTGGGACTAGGGAAGGAGGAAGCTTCACCTTTTTGTCTTGGCTTTTCTCTGAACTGTGGGAGGGGCATCCATTTCCAGGGTGGGGGAGGAAATACCAAATGTGATGTTGTTCCCCTGGAGACTGCTCACTTGTTTCTAATAAAGCAGCTGAACAAAACCCTCCCGCCCTCTTCGTATTCCTCGGGGCAGCCGGTGGACAGTGGGTTAGAGCGCCCTCTCCCCGAGGCCCGCGGGGCCCTGCAGGAAGGCCCTCAAGGCCGCGGTGTGGGGCGCCTTCTGCAGCCTTCTCTTTGGCGCGGCTTCCCTTTAAGGCAAACTTGGCTCTTCTCCCAGCCTCTGCCACCTGCCAGCACGGAGCTGGTACTGACCCAGCTCACCGTGTAGGAGGAGCAGCCGGGCTCTGGAACAGCACTGGGACACCTTGGCTGAGCTGCCCCCGCTGTCCGGATCAGCGGACACCTCTGTGTCCAGAGGCCACACCTCCCCTCTTAGGCCGGAGTCGGGGTTCTGTGGAGCATCTCAGGCCCACTGCTCTTCCTGAACCCCTTCTGGTGTCTCACTACCTCCAGGATGCTGGCCCCTGAGCACTCGGGCCTTCATCCCTGCCCTTAGTTTGGGGCTGGGAGAACCCAACCCTGTGGGTGGTCTCCACCCAGGGGCCACCTTCCCAACTTGGGGTTCTTATCCTAGCAGTAAACCCTTCATTACACCAAACCAAAGAAAAGAGAATGGAGGGGAGAGAGCTAAGCCCTGGGGCCAGTGCTCACCTGAATACCCCACGCCCTGGCCCAGGCCAACAGTGCTGGTGCAGGGGGACTGGACCCCGCCTTGCCCTGCCTCCCACCCCAGGGCGGCCAGCCCAGGCCTTCATGGCTGCTGCACAGGGAGGCTCCTGGACCCTTCAGCAACTGCTTGTGCTCTCGGGCACACGATTCTATGGCGTGACCTGAGCAGGGTGAGGTGGTCACTTCCTGCATCAGGTCACGGATGCAGGAAAGTGGAGGCAGCCCAACTCAGGGTTCTGTGGCCTTTTCCCAGGCCACCTCCCCCCAGGAACTGCGTCACGGGGCCTTTGTTTAGCAGTGGAACCCAGAGTGCCAGGGCTCCACATTTAACCCCAGAAAGCCGCCTTTCTGCCTGGTCTCTGGATGCTCTGCAGGGTGCCCTCTCCCAGCCTCTCGAGAGGTAGCCAGGAGCAGCCACCGCTTTCTGGGCCTGTCTAAAAGGTGGAAGGAGAACCTCGAGTCCCAGGGATTTATGAAACCCAGTTGAGCCTGGAAAGCGGTCTGAGTGAGGCCCCTCAGTCCTGTGCTCACCCCCTTGAAGGCCCCACAGTTCTGCCCGCTGCCCGTTCCAGGCCGCCCTCACTCTTCTGTTGGGGGGTGGTATGTGAATAGGTGTCCTCAGCCATGCGATGCAGCAGCAGCAGCTTTGAGCCAGAGGAGGGGGTCAGGGCTATTTCATGCCGCGATGCCTTCAACACCCCTGGCAGTCTTTGACAGATGCCAGCCCTGCTGGGGGAAGAGGCCCAAAGGGCGCTCCTGCCTCTGTCTCTCCTAGGGGTGTGGCCTCAGAGTACTAAGGGGGTGTCAGTGATAAAATAAATTTGCTTCTTTATTTTTTTTTAAATAGTCTTGCTCCGCTGTCCTCTCCAGGGCTTTTAGGACACAAGTTAAACACCTACTCCCAGGTTTCCTTAGGTCCTCAGCCTCGGCTCTCCCTTCTTGCTTTGAGTAAGGGAGTTCAAGTTCAAGAGCTGGAGTCCAGGAGAGGGAGGTGCTCTCATGGGGGCTAATGCCTGGGGTGGACGCAAGGGTGGGGGCTGGGCTCTTGGGGGAAGGAGGCTGGGGTGGCGCCACTTTGGGGTAGAGACAGGTTGAGGGCTCTGGTGTGCTGCCCACATCCACCCCTTCACCCCTACCCTCTGGTCTCCTGGTCCAGCAGGCTGGGCTTTCCAGAAACCATGAGGGGTGGGCTGAGGACCCAGGCGCCGGGCGTTTCAAGGCTCCGCAGTTGCAGGGAAAAGGTCAACCACCTGTTCTTCACGGGGGGCCAAGGCAGCCTTTGGCATCCAGTTGAGAGGAGAGCCTGACTGGCAAGCAGGCAAGGTGGGCAGGCTGGCAGAGCGTCTCTCCCTCCGCCCCTCCACTGCAAGGGAGAGCGCCTGACCCCGCAGGCCCCGGGGCATATCAGCCGGGGTCAGGAGTTCTGGATGCTGATGTGGATGAAGAGCGTGGCCGGTGACAATGAGGCCCCGTCCTTGGAAAGC
Organism: Talpa europaea; assembly: GCF_964194135.1. Classification (NCBI taxonomy): domain Eukaryota; kingdom Metazoa; phylum Chordata; class Mammalia; order Eulipotyphla; family Talpidae; genus Talpa; species Talpa europaea. The sequence goes on from NC_140074.1 coordinate 122,544,414, forward strand.
AGGTGGATGTGGCGGTACCCTGAGGGGAGGGCCGTTGGGCGTTAGGCCTCTGCCCACCGCCCAGGTCTGTTGTCCGTCCCGCGCCACCACCCCTCCACCCACTAACCTTGCTTCAGGCTGTAGAGAGGCAGCGTGAACTGGCCCACGAAGTCATTGGGGGACATGGTGTCGTAATCCTCCACCACAAACCGCACCAGCACCAGCTCCGGAGCCCGCAGCTGGAACTGCAGGGTCTTTTTCCAGCTGGGGTTGAAGCCTAGGGCACAGCAGGGCGGTCAGAGACAGCCCGGACCTCCCCGCTGCCACCCTGTCCTCTGCGCGCCCCATGTGCCCCCACAGGGCCCCACCGTTGTTGAGCACGTAAGGGGTCTCCCTCCGATCACAGTCTTCGGGCACCCCATGGATCTCAACGCGCACCAGGGGGTCCACGATGGAGCTTGGCTTCTCAGCATTCAGCTTGGGCAGCTGCTGTGCCGTCAGCACCTGGGGAGACAAAGAGGAGTTTCAGGGCAGCCCCCTGCTGGGGCCCACACCCGCCTGCCTGCTGCTCGCCTCCAAGCGCGGCCCGAGACCTCCCTGCAGTCTCGGACCCCCCACTCCAGAGCTAGCGCTGACCCCAGAGAGGGGCTGGCCAGGCCGCTGACCTGGATGGTGAGAGTTGTTCTGGGGGGGCCGGGGTACTCGGGGTCAAACGTTGTGTTGGGCTGCCGCAGGCAGGCAGGTTTCAGGATGTAGCCGCACTGCCCATTGACGAGGAAGCGCCCGGTATTGAGGTCCATCTCGTAGCCTGGCGTCTGGAAGTTCAGGGCCACTGTGGACAGGGTCAGGGCAGGGGACCTTAGTGGCCCTCCCCTCGTGGCTCCATTTCAGGGGTGTCACTGCCCTTCCCCCAGACAGACCAGTGGGGGAGGACTCAGTTCTCTACAGAGTGTGGGCTCCCACCCCCACCGTGGCAGCCAGGGCTCCCACTGTCATGGTACCATCTCCCTGGTATTTTGCAAGGTGCCAGGGTAGGCATGCGGGGAGGCCCAGCCTCAGGTCAGACCTAGGGGTTTCCATCCCTATCCCTAAAGGGGCCTTATCCCTCCCTGGGTGGTGCTCAGCGCCCTCCAGAGCCTACCCTTGTCACAGACTTAGTGGGACCGCTGGGGGGCGGGGGATGTTGGGGGCACATGGGAAAAGACGTTTTTAATTTCGCCCTTCATAAAAAAAATGATGCGTTGCCCCACCTCCCTTGCTGACAATTTTTTTTTATTCTTGCCAACAAGATGTCTCCACCTTCTGGAAAGCTGTGGGGCCCCATCACTGCTGGGGCCTCTCAAGATTCCCAGAGGCCACCTCCACCCAGCAGCACCCTGTCTTCTCCCTGCTCCCGCTGCCCACTCACCCAGCTGGCAGCCCGAGTTCCACATCCCCTGGGGGTTGTAGTTGGCCGAGTTCACCCGAAGCCCGCGCGGGTAGACACGGGTCAGTTGGCAGGTGTTGTGCCTGACGAAGCTGTTCCCTGGGGGAGGGAAGGGCTGTAATGGGCCCCTGGGGTGTCCCTCATCCAGTGCCAGCGCCACGGGGAACAGAGGATGAACTCCCACCCCCAGCTCCCCCTGCCCCACTGGGTCTCGCTGACCCCTGGCATCTCACAGAGGAGACTGCTGACACCCAGAACTCCAGAGAGGGGCAGGGAACCCCTCCCATGGCCTGCCACTGCACCCCTACCCCAAACACCCACATTCCTGGCTCAGTGCATCAGACACCTGGCTGCAGACTGACATCCCTTCTCTACACTCAGCCCACGCTCACTCTTCCAGCCACGTTGGGGTTCCTGGAACCCTCCCTGCATATCATGCTCCAGGCCTCGAAAGACCTGCTCCTCCCGTCTGGAAATCCCTCCCCCTGCACCTGTTGCTTCCTCCTCATCCTTCAGGCCAGGTGTCCTCAGGTGTCACCTGCTCAGGAATCCTTCCCTGACTAATCTCACCCTCTTCTGCTGGACCTCCCCAGCCCCATCGCGGCCTGGCTGATCTCCCCACACCATAATTCTCTCCATGTCTGCACCCCCACTGGCTATGAACCGCTGTGGAGGGCCCAGCCTCCCACCTCCCCAACCTCTTCCTTCCATCCATATCAGCGGGTGCTGAACAGGTGCTGGGCACTCAGTCCCGGAGCCCTGTCTCTCCGCAACTCTGACTTCTTGACTGCCCGCACCCCTCTCAATCTCTATCCCACACCAACCTCAGGGCACCCTCCCCACTAGGGGCCTGCAGGCCCCCACTGCCCTCCTGCCTCCAGATGCCCATGTCCCTGCTCCTACCTGCCTCTCGGATGAACTTCTTGGCCTTGCGCTCGCCAAGGGAGCTGACCAGGCAGGGCTGTGCCAGGGCGGGGGTGGGGCGCAGGGCCCGCAGGTGGGTGGCACGGCAGTACACAACCAGGTCGGACAGCTCCGGGGAGACCTGCTTGGCCTGGGAGACAAGCCTCAGGGGGTCTGCCGGCTCCAGCACGCTGACAAGCCTCAGGGGGTCTGCGGGCTCCAGCATGCTGCCTCTCCAACCTTCCTGTCACCACCCGCCCCGGCCCAGCCCGGGCTGTGGCCCTGCCCAGCCCACTCACCAGCTGCTTCTGATCTGTCAGCTCTGCCTCCGATCCTTCCTCCTCTTCCTCCTCCCAGCCTGACAGAATGTGCGTGCCTTCCCTCCTGGCGGCAGGCAGCTTCTTCCCCTTCACCAGGACCCTGCCCTTCAGCTGCTACAGAGGCCAACAGGGAAGGATTAAGCCCCCTCGGCCCTTCGTCAGCTGGTTCTCATTCAATCAACACTGTGTGTATGTGGCGGGGATGGGGGCGGGGGGCGCGAGGGGATAGGAACACAAAAATGAATGACTTTTCTGAAGTAAATAAACGATGCCTGCGGCCACCGCACATCAGAACATTGCACGGCAGCCGTGAACAGGAACCAGGCAGCTCAGGAACCCATTTCAAGAGATCTCACACCAAAGAAGTGGGTGCAGGACATGAAATCATGTGACTTTCATGTGCAACATTTGCCAGAGAGGTAACGGTGCACATAGGGCTGTGCACAGGAGAAATCTGATGGACACACGAGAAACGGTTCAAGATGGCGACTTCTTGTCCAACAGGACGGGGGGTGAGCCTGAGGGAGGAACACCCGTTCTCACTGTATACCCGTCTGTGCAGCTCGATTTTTTTTTTTTTACTATGTGTATGTTACCTTCATGCTAATAAAAAGAAATCAAATCACACACATATACACAAACGTGAACTGATATTCTCAGCAGATGTGGGATTGGGAGCCCATTTTTTTCTCAAAAAAAAAAAAAAAAAAGAGAGAGAGAGAAAGAGAGATAGGGCCTCCCTGGTGGCGCAAGGGGTTAAGACGCAACCTATGAAGCAATCCGCAGCCTCTGCAGCATAAGTTCGAATTCCCGGCTGGCCAGGGAGCTACCCACATGGCGCAGCAGACCTCTCCTGACTCACCCGCTGCTCCCCTTAGCAGTGTATTTGGTCAGTCTGCCTGTTCTGCTCCCCACTCTGTCTCTGGTGAATCCCCTCATGTCCCCCGCATCTCTGGCCTGTACCCCAGCTCTTGTATGCATAAATAAATCTTAAAAAAAAAAAAAGGATAAATGTCCCGAGGGGTGGGTAGAGGCTCCGGGGCGTGGGAACAGAGGAGGAAGAACTCCCTCTGGCCCCAGGAAGCTGACAAGGCCACGGGAAGAGGCGGTGTAAGCGGAGCTATAATTCTAAGCAGGTGGCGCTGGACAAGCACAGATGGCGGGAGGGAGCCCCAGGCCGAGGAGACAGGTCAACCAAGGCTGCCAGATGGGGATGGCTGAGCTTGCAGGGACACCGAGGGCAGGGAGGCAGCGCAGGGAGGTCAGGGCCAGCAGGGAAAGCCTGGAACGCAGGGTGAAGGGAAGGGTGGTCTCATCAAGAATGTGGGGCAGAAGTGACAAGACCACAGGGCCAGGTGTCAGGGGAGCAGGGAAAGGGTAAGGCAGAGAGCGGCGAGGGGTTTTGAACCCGGGAGGTGGCATGAGCCAGGTGGGTGGATGGCAGGCGGCAGTCAGACCCTCTGGCCACCCAGGCGTGGCCCTGGGAGCATCACCTCTGGAGACGGCAGCTTTTCCGGGTTCTTGGGGTCCAGTGGCTGCGTCACCAGCATGTCCCCCAGGATGGTGCGGAGGTGGCGGGCCATGGTCGCCTGCTGCTCCAAGCCGCAGTGGTTCTCAAGGGACAGGATGACGGGATAAGGGGACACCTGGTCGGGAGGGCAGGAGCTCAGAGCCGCTCACTCTTCCTCCCCACCGCAACCCTACTACACCTGGTCCCCAACCTCCTTTGGGACAGGCAGACAAAGACAGGACTCAGGAGAACCCACTCTGGGGACACCTGAGCTGGTGGGGTGCAGACCCCGCTAGAGGGCAGAGGGCAGATCTAGGGGCTTGGGAAGCAGGTGGACTAAGTGGGAGGCTGAGGCGGCTCAGAAAAGGTTTTCTTTTATGAATGTTATTTAGACCTCTCCTGTCTCGCCCGCTGCTCCCCTCACTAGTGCGTTAGGTCCGTCTGCCTGTTCTGCTCCCCACTCTGTCTCTGGTGAATCCTCTCACCCCCCCACACACCTCTGGCCTGCACCTCAGCTCTTGTATGCATAAATAAATAAATCTTTAAAAAAAATTCTCTTTCTATGTGAAGGCTATTGACTGTCACTAACATTGCAAATTCATCTGTTGCTGTTACGGTTTGGAGAGTTTGGCAGAAGTTGTGATTTTCAGATGCCATGTTGAGCTTCTCTTCTATGACTTTCTCTTTGAAAGTCCTGATTAAAATGTCCTCTACCCCCAAGGTTTTCTTCTGGGAATTTTGCATTTTAATACATTTACTAAACATGAGGTGGGAGGTGGGAACCTCACACTCAGCTCTGCAAACCCCATGGGCCAGTTTTCCCAGCAGCACTTGGAAAATGAGTGATTTGCTTTGGAAGGTCTGAGGGTGGTAGGCATGGGAATGGGGGCAAGGGTGTCCTAGAAAGATTCTGGGGCTGGGTTGGGGTGCCGGGGGCTCACTGTGAAGGCATAGTCTCGCACGGCCTGGATCACGTCCCGGAAGAGGATCTTGGAGGTGAATGTGTGGCCGTGGTAGATGACAGGCTCCCCTCCCGGCCCCTCCCAGCAATCCAGCTCCACACAGCGGCATCCCTGGGCAAAGGCCCTGCAGACAGATGGAATGGACAGGCACAGGGTTGTGTGGCACCCCAGACAGGGCAATGCTCTGAGCTCAGTAGGCCCCAGAAAGCCTGCATGTAGAAGCTGAGCCTCATATCCCCCCAGGCAGACATGCACAGCCCCACCAGCCCCCACCAATGTACCTAACATAGGCCTCGGTGCTGCTGGCCCCCTCAATCTGAGAGGTGGTCAGATAGGTATTGTGGGAGGAGGAGATGAAGTAGTGGGCCAGGGGCTGGTGCATGTCCTGGAACACTCTCGTGTGGGCCGGGTCCAGGGCCGCCCCCTCAGGTGACAGCAGGTACATCATGAAGCCATCCAGCGTCATCAGCTCATGCTGCTTGGCTGCAGGGATGCGCAGGAGAGAGTGTTAGGTCACATGGGGGACTCCCATGTTGAGCCCCACATGCCCCCAGTGTTCACTCCTCTTAGTAGTCAAGAGCACCTCTCTACTAAATAGACTCGACATCAGTCTTGTCATTTAATCTCCAACCACACACGATACGTGGCCTTTTACAGAAGTGGTGGCTGAGTTTCAAAGAGGTGAGTTAACCTGCCCGAGATGGCAGCAGCACTGGAAGCAGAGCCCATGCAGCTGGGAAGCCAGACCCATCAGAGGCCAGACCCGGGCCCCAACCCTGTCTCCCAGGGCCCCCACCTATCTCGTTGAGCTCGTAGGTCTGGATGAGCTGCTCGGCGTGGGCCAGAGTGGCCCCGTCCTCGCCCTGGTCCGCCAGGAAGTCCAGCAGCTCAGGGGCGCTCAGCAGCTGGTCCTCGCCCGAGTACCGATGGAAGAGCTCCTCCAGCTCGGGGCGCTTCAGCAGCCGCCGCAGAAAATCCTCAATCTCGGACCCCTCCAGCCGCTCGTTGTTGGAGTGGTCACACTCCTGGAGAGCAGGGAGCAGGAATTCAGGGGACCCCATGGGGAAGCTACCTGCACCAACACACCCATTGTCTCCCATGTCCTCTCCCCGGGAAGGTGGATGCCCCTTCACAGGCTGGGAGACAGCCGGCCAGGCTCCGGACTCCCTCACGGCCACACAGCCAGGAAGGTACAGGCCTGGTCTCAGCTTCGGTGCCTGTCCCTGTCCACCCGAGAACAGATGTGTAGGAGGAAATCCAGGGCCCGAGGCTGGACAGAGCGCCTGTGCCAAAATCCCCCTCCCTGTGTGTGCACGTTACCACCCCTGCACTCGCACCTGGGGCCACGCGCCACTGTGAGTTCACGTGGCCGGATGCCAGGTGGAGCACAGGCCGGCCGCACAGCCAAGAGGGGCCTGCATGTGCTCCCATTGGGCCATGGACTCCTCCCACCTGTCTGTCGGTGTTCCCATGCACCGGGTGTACACAGTCACATGTGGAGGGGCCACCATCCATGCCCCCATGGTGTGGGGCGCGCACAGGTGCCAGTGAGCTGACGCCTGCCTACACGCCCAGTGCCAGCCACACAGGGTCACATGTGCAAACAGTGTCTATAGACTAGACCACAGGGGAGGGGAGACCACAGGTCCTAGTTACCCTTGGGCTCCGCGTGCGGGTGGGAAAGGAAGTTCCGGGCCAGTGGCCTCAGCAGAGGGGGAAAGCAGCAGCTATTCCCTTTTTTCTATGCAAAAAAAGGTGTCATGATTTTTCCGACAATCCAATAGCATGGGGTCTTTCTGAGGGAGAGGCCGCTCCCTCCAGGAAAGCTGGGCGGGGGGCTCAGATGGCCAGGGAGGCAGAGAGCAGAGGTCGGCGTGGCGGCGAGCACCCACCTTGAAGAGGCTGTAGGCATACATGTCGTTCATGTCCACGTTGACCATTCGGAGCAGGCTCTTGATCTCCTTGAAGCTCATCTTGCTGTCCTGGTCCGAGTCCGCCCGCTGCAGGTAGGAGTAGATCCAGGTGTGGACGCTCAGGAAACACCAGTTTCAAAAAATGGAATGAACAGGCCCAAAATGGGGTCCTTCTTGCCAGGCCCCTACCTGGATTGATACCTAATCTCACTGCAGTTTCCATCTCTCCTAAACCAGCCAGTCTGGGGTTTCCCCATCAGCACCAGCGAGGTCACCTGCATAAGACCCGGGTCCTCCCCACCCCTTTCCGTGGAGGTGAGATGGTTGCACCTGAAATAGTCTTTCCTTTGCTAATAACCTTGCACTCCCCCGCATAAATACCTCCATTTTGTTCACCCCTATCCAGGCCGGGTGCTGCGGGGTTCATGAGTTATTAATAAAGTGGATTGATGTCTAAATTTGCAGATTTTGGTTTTTTTATCACCATCAATTGGCTGACAGGTAACTAACAGGTGCCTGACTCTGGCCTCCTGTTGCCTCCCCCATGCAGGACGAGTCCTCAGTCTGCAGGCTTCCCAGCGCAGTCGCCTGTGTTTCCAGCCCCCCCCACACCCCCCAGGCCCAAGACGGGGGCGGGGCTTCTCAGCCACAGACGGTTGGGCAGGGCCATGCCTCCCCTCAGCCTGGGGCGTCGCGGCCAGGCCCAGCCCTCCCTCCCCGCCAGGATATTGGTCAGGATATTGGTCGAGGCGCTCGAGCTGGCTCATGGTGCTGAGGCTGGCGCGCAGCTTGGCCAGGCCGCGCACCCAGCACTGCGCCTCCTCCGCCGTGGGCGCCACCAGGTCCAGGTTCTTGCGACGGCCCTTGAAGGCGATGGTGAGGCAGCGCTCCGGCTCGTAGGCGCCCCCGTAGCGCCGCAGGCCCTCGGACTGGTGGCCCTGGCGGACGTCCTCGATGTGCTGCAGGTAGACTGCGGGAGGTTGGGCGGGGCGGGTCAGGGCGGCCTGGGCCCCGCGCGGCGCCCCCACGCGGCCCCTCCGCGCCGCCCGCCCCCCCCGCCCCCCCCCTCGGCTCACAGACGTGCTGCGATGGCGCGCGCGGGAAGCCCCGCTGGAACCACACGCTCAGGCCGTCCTCCTGCAGCCGGTACAGCCGCTCTTTGTGCCACCGCCGCGAGCGGATCTTGCAGAGCCGGGAGCCCCGCAGCATGGTGCGCACATCCTCGTCCTCTATCAGGCCTGCGGGGGCAGGAGGAGTGGGGTGTCAGGGCCTGGCCCTAACCGAAGCTCCTTCCACTCTCCTCCCAGATAATAGCCGGGGCCTAGGCATCTCCAAGCCTCACATCCTCTCCTTACTGTAACATGCCCCAAACCTGGGTCGACTTTCAGCTTTTCTACCTTGGCCAGGGCTTGGTGTGCCCCATCCAGGTTTCCCTGGGACAGGTGCCAGTAACAGGCCCTCCACTGGCTCTGCTAGACAGTTGCCTCTGGAGGCCCTCAGAGCACAGCACCCTCTCAGGCCACACCTGGGACCCAGCCCTCCCCGAAGGTCAGTCACCCTTTCTACTGTCCATCACAGGCTCCAACTTTGAAGCTTAGAATCTGCCTTCAACAGCCTCTTCCCAGGGCCTCCCTGGTGGCACAGGGGTTACAGCCTCAGTGCTATCAAGCTATCACCGGCCACTGTGATAGCTGTGAGTTCGATCCCCAGCCAGGGAGCTACCCACATGGTGCAGCAGACCTCTCCTGTCTCACCCGCTGCTCCCCTCAGCAGTGTACTTCAGTGGATCCTCCTGTTCTGCTCCCCACTCTGTCTCTGGTGAATCCTCTCGCCACCATGCATCTCTGACCGGTACCCCCAGTTCTTGTATGCATAAATAAATAAATCTTAAAAAAGCCGCTATCTCACTGTTTACCCCCACACCTCTCTTGCTGCAATCCAAGCGCCTCACTTCTTCTTTCCCAAAGACAAGAGGCAGAGCAGTGGCCACTCTGGATCCAGGGTCACTGGCAAACCCTGCGGGCCCACTTGAGGCTGACCTCAGGAGTCCTCCTTGTGCCTGGTGGGCCCAGCGGAAAGCATGGTCTCCTGTGACATCTGACACACCACTCTGCCCAGCACTTGTCATAACCTCATGTAACCCAGCGGCCCATGGGAACTCGGAGTGACAATGTCCACCTTCTTTATTAAGAGAATGTTCACAAAGCACCTGCACAGTGCCAGGTCCTGCCCATGTATAACACACAAGAAAAGAGCACAGAGAAGCTTAAGCAGCTCGCCAGAAATCCAGGGCAAGGACATGATGGAGGCAGCTCCAAACTCCCGTGTCAGGCTCCAGTACCTTTGGTCACTCCAGTGTCCTTGGTCACTACACTAATCGCCTTGCCCCTGCTTCTCTCTTCCTCCCTCTGCCCTCCCTGCTGCCACCTTGGCCAGGGAACAGGGGTGTTAGAAAGAATTTAAATTTAGGGGTCTGGGGCATCAAATCTCAACTCTGTCACTTTCCGGTTACATGGCCTTGGTGGCACTAATCTGTGACAGTGCTAAGCTTCATGGTGTCTGTGCCAAAAATGGAGACCACGCAGTACCAGCTGCAAAGCCCAAAATTCAGCCGGATGCTGCCCATCTGGAGCACACCCTGCTGGGACATGCCTCAGCAGGGGTCAACACCAGGCTTCCAGCAACAATGGAAGGGTGAGAACTATGTAAACGCGCCCTTCCAAAGAAAGGCGATAACCAGGAGTGGATGAGGGCCCAGAGTTTCCGGAGAGACAGGATCTGGATTTGTGTGTGACGCCTCTAGATTTTTACAATGTTGGCAACTAAATCAAATTGAAAGACACCCCCCCCCCAAAAAAAAAACACAAAACACCACCACTGAGGGTCAAACAAAGTAAGATGTAGGTCTCTCAAAATAAAATGTGGGTCTCTCTTCCTCCAAATATTTTAACAAGACCCCAGTACAGGGATTCACTTTAGGTTTTGTGTCCCCAAGGTTAGCCTACTTGCAAACTCTGTTCCAAGGAATCTAGTTTAAATCCCTGGACTTTCTTCTCTCACTCTCTTTTAGAAACTTTATAGGATCATTTAAGCTTATACCAGAGTCCTTCAAGGACCCGCTTAGATACTCCCTCCTCCAGGAAGCCTTCCTTGATTGGTCCTCAAATGGGCAGTCTCCCTCCTTGACGACCAATAGAATATTCCACTTTAATTAATACTAACAAACATCCCATCTATAAGTATTCATTTCAGTGAACTTAAATAATCCCAAGAATAGGGATATGGTCGTACATGCTCGAAGCCAGTTTTTACTGAAAGGGGAAGCAGATGGGTGGACAGCTGGGGGACTAAGTGCATGCTACAACCTGTCCTATCCCATCTGCCCCTAATTCAAGGTAGAAACCTGTGCTGACTAAACATCAGAACTTCCTGGAGGAGGGTTGCAAAACTCACAGTCCTGAGATTCTCATGCAGCAGGGGTTACAGTAGGGCTTGGGTATCTGTATGTTTGGGGCTTGGGTATCTGTATTTAAAACCCATGTTTAAAATCTGTATTTAAAATCTATGTTTAAAACCTACCTTGTGAGGGCCTCCCTAGTGGTGCAAGGGTTAAGACGCAAACTGTTAAGCAATCTGCAGCATGAGTTAGACTCCTGGCCAGCCAGGGAGCAACCCACATGGCACAGCAGACCTCTTCTGTCTCACCCACTGCTCCCCTCAGCAGTGTATTTCAGTCAATCCACCTGTTTTGCTCCCCACTCTGTCTCTGGTGAATCCTCTCACCCCCCACACTTCTGGCATGTACCCCAGCTCTTGTATGCATAAATAAATAAATCTTTAAATAAAATAAAACAAAACCTACCCTGTGAAGGGGAGGGACTGTGATAGAGAATCAGTGTCTCAGGGCCAGGAGAAGAATCCTGCCTTGCCATCCTTCTTGGGAATGGCCTTTGGCCCTAATGGCTCCAAGGGACCAGAGAGTTTAGACTATAGCACTTTGGAAGGGTGTCCACTCAGTGCCCCCTGGCCAGGAAGGAGAGCTAGAATGTGGCTTGGGCCAGGCCATGAGATTCACCAGACCCTCAGACCCCCAAGCTCTGAAGTCTCTATCCTGAGAAACAAACAGGAGTGGGTCAGGACAGTGTTCCCGCAGGTCATTTCCATGACAGACTCTGCAGTTGGAGCCACCTCCTCTGACCCAGCTCTCTGATGCCAAGCCCATAGTTGGGAGGGAGGGGTAGAGTAGAGGGGGCTGGTAATGACTAAGGCCAGAAAAGGAGGTGAGTCACTGAGGGCTTGATTTATCCAGTTTTCTGCAAACAGTAATTGAGACAGGCAGCCTGAACTCCTGACCCGACCCCCACTGGGACAGGTTCCCATGTTGAGGCCCCCACACCTGCTCCCAATCCTTAACCCCAGCTCTCGAGGAGCCTGCTGGGGGTAGAGGTGACTTTGTACCCTTGGACCACACTGCCTCCCAACCACACCCCCAAAACCAAACAGAATGAGGGTGCAGCTCCTGGATGGGTCAGATGCTGAGTCCCTGGGTGGGTATCTCTATTTCCCCATTGCTTAAACTCCTGAACCCTGAAGTAGTGAGGGGACAGGTGACAGGTGGGGAGGACTAAGCCAACAGAGATAAGGAGGTGACAGCAGGAGGAGAGCCTGCTGTCAGGGAGGCTGGGAGGAGCCTGATTCTCTACCCAGATACCCAACAACACTTATATGTCCAACCCACAGATGATTCTTTTTTTCTTTTTTTTTTTTTAAATATTTATTTATTTATTTATACAAGAACTGGGGTACAGGCCAGATGCACGGGAGGGTGAGAGGATTCACCAGAGACAGAGCGGGGAACAGAACAGGCTGACTGACGAAATACACTGCTGAGGGGAGCAGCGGGCAAGACAGGAGAGGTCTGCTGTGCCATGTGGGATTCTCCCCGGCCGACTGGGAATTGATCCGGTGCTGCAGAGGCTGCAGACAGCTTCACAGAGCTGCGCTCAACCACCTGTGCCACCAGGGGAGGCCCACAGATGATTCTTTAAGCTCATTCCTACCTGCCTGGAGCAGGTGCACAAGCTGCCCGCCGCCTGTGGTTTCTGGGCCTCTCTCTCTAGCCATCTCTGCTTTAAACCTGAAGCTGGACTGGGCCAGGGCCAAGGCCACCTCGACCAAGCAGGGGTCAGTCATGAAATAAGAGCAGTAAAAATGAAGATGAACAATAGCCAAAAAGGTGGAAACCACCCAAACGTCCGCCAGCTGGATGGGTGGGCGTGTGTGGCCCCGCCACACAGTGGAGAACCATGAGGTGGGAGATGTGATCCACGCTCTGACACAGGAGAACATGGAAAAATTACTCAGTGAAGAAAGCCAGGCCCCAAATGGCCAATATTATAGGATCCCCTTCCTAGGAGGTAGCTAGAAGAGATAAATCAGAAAGACAGAAGAGGCTTAGAGGCTGCCGGGGCGGGAGAAGGGCGGCCTGGCTATCACCGCCTGAAGGTTCCAGGGTTTGTGTTTTGGAAATTGCACCACGTCGTGAGTGCACATCATGACTGTCATTCATACCCCGGAACTGGCCATTTAAGATGGATAAAATGACCAACTTTATAAAGTTATATATTTACCACAATTTAAAAAATGGACTATGCCAGAAGACATCACACACTTCAAATGGGTGAACTGAATGCTTTGTGAATGGTTCCCCATAAAGTGATAAGGAGGCACAGAGCAACTGCCGCACTTGTCCAGGGTTACCAGGTGGCTAAGTGGGGGGGCTGCAATGTAGTGAGAGTTGGGGCAGGCTTCGAAGGGGTAACCCCCAAAGATGTGTGTGGCTTGAAGGAGCTGAAACACAAAGTGCTGGATGTAGGGCCGGGCCTAAGGGGAGGACTCAGTAAATAATAATAAAGCAGGAAACAGCCAGTGCCAGGAGGAGGAGGAGCCAGGCTTGCCCACACATCTGCCCTCCTCAGCCGGGGCCTCTAGCAGCCCCTCCTCCCCGCCAGGGCTGTGGCCTCTTGCCCAGTTCAGTGTTGTCAGCGGGAGCTGAGACACCTTCCCTGAGCTGACTGCTTATCTCACCCCCAGAGCAGGGCAGGGCCAGGAGGTGGTGAGGAACGGGCAGGCCCAACTTCCCAGCCTGGGCTCTCTGGAGAGTGTGGCCTGCCACCGATGAAGTCCTGTCTCGAGTGCCTCCCCAGTATCGGGGAGCCGGGAGGGCCGGCCCACCTCTGACCTTCAAATCCTATGGGTCACTGAAGCCGTGTATGCTGACAACAGTGGGGGTCACCAAGGCAGGGATGGGGCAGGGCTGTGTAGGGCAGGGTCAGGTTGGGGGTGGAGAGAGGGAGTAAGGAGGGGGTGGGGTGCCCTGGGGTTATGGGGGTGTAGTCCGGAGGAGTAGTCTGCACAGCAGGGTGTATAAGGAGTGGTAGGTGTCCGGTGAGGGTGTGCAGAGGGTGGTGTGTGGCTATGGGGGGTGTGTAAGAGAGAGAAAGGGGGCATGCTCAGGAAGGGCACACAGGTTCCAGCAGGAATGCAAGACACGCAGGGCATAGACAGACTCAGCTTCAAGCCAAGAGGGGAGGAGGCAGCAGCTTTTCCTGGAAGCTGGGCCCTGAGGCCTGGGAGAGGCTACACTTCATCAAGGGCTCCCAAATACCTTCCTACCTTCCAAATACCAAAACTCCTGCCAGCAGGCAGCCCCTGCCCCTGGGTCTCAAGCCTGTCTCTGTCCCCCTTCCACGCCAGCTGCCACACCCAGGCCTGGAGCCCAGCAGAGCTCAGGGCCAGAGCCCATTATAACATTCCTCGTAGAATCAACAGTCAGAAAAGACAGGCTGTTTCTCTTGCTCCTGGCCAGCAGAGAGGAAGGGGGCAGCACCTTCCCAGGGGGGCAGGGGAGCTAAGAAGTCTGTTTGGGAGCAGATGTCATAGGGGGGCTCCCCAGAGCTGAAGAAGTTGGAGAGGTGAGGGGTACCACAAGGCTTGGCAGAGTCAGCCTCATAGTGCTGCCAGGCGTTCCCCTGACTGGCCAGGGGGCCTGCCTAACCACCAGATCAGGCACCTGCCAGGACTGGGGGCTGGTCTGAAGATGCCCCCTGCTAACCCCACTGACCCTGCAGGAGACAGTCCAGTAGGCCAAGGAGAGCCTCTTGCCTGGTCCCTGGCAGTGCATGCAGGCTGGGGGCGGGGGAGCAGGATTCTGCGCATTCAGGGTTCTGTCCACTGGGAGAATTAGGGGCAAGCGGGGCCTTGGGCACAGGGTCGCCAGGTAAAATCCAGGACAGCTAGTTGAATTAAAATTTCAGATAAGGGCCTCCCCGGTGGCGCAGCGGTTGAGCGCTGGGTTGCGAAACTGCGCGCAGCCTCTGCGGCGCCGGTTCGATCCCCGGCTGCTCCCCGGCCACCAGAGGAGGGTCCCACATGGCGTGCAGACCTCTCCTGCCGCCCGCTGCTCCCCTCAGCAGTGTACTTCGGTCCTTCTGCCTGCTCTGCTCCCCGCTCTGGCTCTGGTGAATTCTCTCACCCTCCCGCGCTTCTGACTGTACCCAGTGCATGTATAAACAAAATAAACAAACAAACCAGCAAACAAATAAATAAAAGCATGCCTCTATAAAAAAAAAAAAAAATTTCAGATAAACTGGGCCTTCCCGGTGGTGCAGCGGTTGAGCGCTGGGTTGCGAAGCTACCCACGGCCTCTGCAGCGCCGGTTCGATCCCCGGTTGCTCCCCGGCCACCGGAGGAGGGTCCCACATGGCACGCGGACCTCTCCTGCCGCCCGCTGCTCCCCTCAGCAGTGTACTTCGGTCCTTCTGCCTGCTCTGCTCCCCGCTCTGGCTCTGGTGAATTCTCTCACCCTCCTGCACTTCTGACTGTACCCAGTGCTTGTATAAAAAAATAATAATAAATAATAAATAAATAAATAAATCTTCTAAAAAAATTAAAAAAAAAATTTCAGATAAACAACAAATAATACTTTTGTATAAGTATGTCCCGCATTACTCATTGTTTATCTGAAAATCACATTTAACCGGGCATCCTGTGTTTTAGTTGGCAAGCCCAGGAGGACACCCTGGGGGCTGGCAAGGCCACTGGGGGGGAGGCGAGTCCCAGGCCCTCTCCAAGTTTAAATCATTCATTCATTCATTGTGTTAGGAACCTGACCCTGGGCCAGACTGTCTGGGTTCTGAACCTCTCGGCCACTTTCCGGGTCCCACCTTCTCTGAACCTGTTTTCTCATTTAGAAGGTGAAGCTAATGGAACCCACTGCCTCCTATGGTGCTGGCCATTAGCGAGCTAATATGTGTTATAAAGGCATTAATTAGCCTTCATTAGTCCTGCAGGTAAAGAGCCATCATTGAAAACTGGGCTTTGGCGCCTCTGGCCAGGGGTCTTGGGGTGGCACCCGGGACCTCCACCTCCCAAGGTTCTCGACAGTCAGGTAGGAGAGCAGCGGCTCCTTCCCAGCAGCAGCGCAGCAGACTAAGGGGTCTGGGCAGACGCACTGGCCCTGTGTGTGGGCCCCT
Source organism: Talpa europaea (assembly GCF_964194135.1). Taxonomy (NCBI): domain Eukaryota; kingdom Metazoa; phylum Chordata; class Mammalia; order Eulipotyphla; family Talpidae; genus Talpa; species Talpa europaea. The sequence goes on from NC_140074.1 coordinate 122,559,961, forward strand.
TGGCTCCTCTTCAGCCATTCCCTGGCTCCCTGGGGCGGGCCCAGCGCAGCAACCCGGGGAAGGGACCCACTCCAGATGGGGTGGCTGTTCCTCCCTCCTCCTTGCTCCTGGTTCTCCCAGGATGCCCCTAAAGCCTCTTTCTCCTTGGTCCCTTTGAGGAACCTATGACCTTGAGCTGCTCCCTACCCTCATCCCTTGGTGAACCCGATCTAAAATAAAACCTGTTCTCTGTTAGCGTAAGAGGTGTGGCGATGGAGGTGACCTGCCACAGCAAGAGCCATCTGAGGAAAGGCAGCTGCTAGTGGAAGCCACTTGGGTGGCAGGCCAAGGCCTAGGCTGGGTCTGAGGGCTGGGCCCAGGTCACCCGTGTTTCATGTCCACTCGGTATGCCCGGGGGTGCATTCTCAGAGACTGGACATTCCTTTGTTAGCAGTCATGCCGCAAGATAGGGCAGTGTGTGTGTGTGTGTGGGGGGGGTGGACAGCCCAGATGACATTTGGACACCTACACAGCTCCCAATAGTGTCATTGTGATAGGTGCCAGAGGTCCCGTGCACCCTTACTCAGCGACAGGTGCTGAGTCCTGGGCTCAGCTATAATTATTTGTCTACAGTGTCTCCTGCCACCAAGTGATGCATTCCCCAAGGGCAAGGTGATGCACTGCTTGTCTCCGGAACCCCGACCCGGCACCCTGACCCATGGATGGGGTGTGGCAAATGTGTATGGAATGAAGAGGCAGACAGGTATGCAGGGGCATCACCTCAGTCCTCCTTTGGCATCCCTAACCCCTGCGGCTTGTGGATCCAGAGCTGTACCTCAACTCCCACAGCCATTCTCCTCCCCTCGAAACCATTCTCTGCTACTTAAGCCAGAGTAACCTTTCCCAGAGGTGTCCCAGAGACACCTTTCCAATCCCACAACTGTAACATCTAAGCCCACCCTTAGATGGTTCCGGAATCCATCTAGGCCACCATCTCTCATCCAACTGCCTTCTCAGCCTCCACCTGATGGGTCTCCCTGCTTCACCCCTGCCTTCATCCCTGCACCCCTACTCTAAATAACTTGCCCAAAGCCTTCGGGGACTCAGGCTGACCTTCAGAGAAATCACAGGACCCCGTAAGGAGGGTCCTTGAGAATGTGGCCCCCACGTGTCCCTCTCTTTTTGTCTTATTCCAGTCTCACTCTGGCTCAGCGGTGCAGCCAGGGCCCGCTCTGCTCCCTGACATCTCAGCGGTGCCTCCCTTCACAGTCTCATTTCTGTTTCATGTCCTGACCTCCTTGCTGATGCTTCTGCTCTCTAGAGGCCAGGACTGTCTGTCTTGTTCTCATTGCAGAATCCCTGGGGCCAGGCCTCCCAGGTGGCCTAGCGTTAAGTCTCAGAGCTGCCATTGCTCCGGCCTGAGTTCGATCCCCAGCCAGGGAGCTGACCTACACGGTGCGGCAGACCTCTCCTGTTTCGCCTGCTGCTCCCCTCAGCAGCATATCTCAGTCTATCTGCCTGTTCTGCACCCCACTCTCTCTGGTGAATCCTCTGGTGAATCCACCTCTGGCCTACACCCCAGTTCTATGCAGAAATAAAATCTTAAAAAAAAAAAAAGAACCTCCAGGGCTGAGCATGCTACGGCACAGCACACTACAGGCACTCAAGTGCCAGCTGAATGCACCCAGCACTGCTGGAGGGCACGCCGAGACCACAGCTCAGAGCAGGGTGCCGGCCCCGTGTGCAGAACAAAGTCAGCTCTCAGCAAACTCAGAATGAGTGAGAGGAAGTAGAAGCAAGAACAAAGGGGACAGTGGCACATAGGAGGCAGGACTGGCAGCCGGGCCCCCTGAATTCTCCCCTAAGGGTCACACAGGTCTCCTGGGCAGCCCTGCCCGCTGTTCCCGCAGCGCCACTCTCAAGCTCCCTACCAGCACTTCAGTTTTACAGCCCTTGGTAGCTTCCATTTCACCAAATACTCACACATACACCCCTTTATCCAAAGTCCTCAATGACCAGCCAGTCCCACTTTGCCCAGCTCCCGAGAGGGTCCCCGAGCTCCGGGCAATCTGTGCAGTCACAAACTCCTTGACCTCTCTGAGTCATTTTCCTCCCCTGCAAGATGGAATTACACCACTAGCTGTCAGGACGGTGCAGAGACCACACTGTCGCCACCAGCCCGCCTGGGTCTGGTAGGCATCTTAAGAAGCCAGTTACATTCCTTCCCCAAAGTGGCTTCCCCCGGGTCAGAGCCTGGAACTCGGGGCAGTGTCCTCACCAGTCAGACCAGTTCCACCCGCACCCCACCGTGTTGCTGCTGGGGGCGCTGGCCAGGAAGCCCAGCCTCTTCCCAAACCTTCCTGCCCTCCCAAGGCCGCCAGAACCCAGGAAGGCCTGGGGCACCCGCAAACCTTAGAAGGCAGATGCGTTGGGGAGGCAGGCGAGGGACACGCAGCTCGGGGTTGTCAGGGACCCCAATATGCCCCCGGCCCAGACTCGCGCCGCCGCATGCCCTGCGGGCAACTCTGGTGAGACCCGCTCAGCCCCGAGTCTCGGGAGCCCCAGGTGCGCCCCGCGGCCGGAGGAGCGCCGCATGCCACCCGCCCCGCCCCCCCGAGACCCACGCAGCCCGGCGGGCCCACGAATGGCTCTCGGAACCCGGGCCCCCCGCGGCTGCGCCCCGGGGACAGTCGGCGCCCACCCGAGCGCCCTGCCCGTCACTGACCCATCTTCTTCAGCGCCCGCAGCCGGGGCCTCTTGGCGCCGCCGTCGGGGGTCGGGGTCGAGACGGGCGCCGCGACCTGGGCCCGCACCCGGCCGTCCGCGGGCGGCCGGCGGCAGCTCCCCCAGCGGACGCACGGCATGGCTCGCTGGGCCGGGGCCGGGCCCGGGGTCCGCACGCGGGGCAGGTCAGCGCTCCGGCCCGGCCCCGGCTCTGCGCGCCGTCGCGAGCGAGGAAACTCCGCGGCGGCCGGAGGGAGTCGCGAGCGGGAGGCGGCGGCGGAGCAAAAGACGGACGCGGGGCCGGGAGGGCGGGAGGCAGGGGCGGGGCGCGGCGGCGCGGGGGAGGCGCAGGCCCGGGCGGGGCAGGGGCGGGGACCCCAGGCCCCGAGCTGCGCCCGCCCGAGGCGTGGCCGCGGCCCCCGGTCTGCGCCTTCGCCTGCTGGCGAGCGCGCGCCCCCATCCTCCGGGCGACCGCGGGTCCCCGGCTCCTGCGTGGCCAGAGCCCCCCATGGTGGGGGGCCCCGGAGAGGGGGGCGGCCCTCCGGAGCAGACACCCCCTCCTCTCAGGGCTCCGACTCCGCGCACTCGGGGCCGCGCCGCCCGGGCCTTTCCCGTCCGGCCGGGCTGGGGCCGGCACCTGCGGGGCGCCTGGCCCTGGGCCAAAGGTCCTGGGGCCCCGAAAGCCGACAGAAATCCGGGCGCTGCGCGGGGAAGGGGCGCGGGGAGCGGCGGGGGAGCGGGGAATGCTCCGGCGTGACGTCATGGGGTTAACTCGCTCGGGGCCGGCGCGTGGCCCCCGCCGAGCCAGGCGTGGCGAGGGTGGGGTGGCGCCAAGTCTGGAGTCCCGGCAGAACCCCGATTCCGGACTTGGAGACTGGACGGGCTGGCACCCCGCGGGGTTCCGTCGCCCCGGGACGGCCTCGGCGCTGCGCAGACGCCCCGGGCATCCCCGGCGGGTTCCGGCGACCGCGCCGCGTGTGCTCCCAGCTGTGTGCAAGCCCGCGAGCGCGTCCGCGCGCGGGCCGGGGGGGCCGGGGCCGGCGCGCGCCCGTCGGGTCCCCGGGAGCCGGGCAGACACCGCCTCTCCGCGGCGGCCGGGGGCGCGGCAGCCCCGCGCAACCCTCGGTTTTCCAGGACCAGATTTGCCGCCCGCTGCTCCACCCGGTTCTCAGACATCCCGGGCCCGGGCTCCGCCCACTGGCGTGGGTGCGCACCCCTCGGGATGTGCTTTCGGAAAGTGGGGTCTCGGTCGCTGCACTCCTGCCCCTGTGATTCCTCTCCTGCAGGCACGCCTCCTCGCTCCCCTGTCCTCTTCGGTCTTCCCAACCTCAGCTCCAAGGCCCTCCTCCTCCTCCAGAGCCCCTGACCCCAGGGCATGACTCTCACCGCAACGCCCGCGAGTGTGGAGAGCTGAGCCCCGACTCGGCGCCCTGCGGGACCCGCCGCCCGGCACCCGCGCCGGCTTCCGCCCGGGCGCGCGAGGACGCCGCGCCCGTCACTGTGTCCACCAGGGGGCGCCCGCCCGCCCCCGCCGGCCCGGACCGGGGAGCCGACCGGTGCCTTCGCCGGCCTGATTGGGAGAAGCAGCGCTCATTTGTTTGCATAATCTTGAAAGGGCCGCGCTGAGTGGCTGGAGTATAGAAGGCGAATCTGAAACGGGCCCTCTCATTGGCTCGAGTTTCCCCCCTCGCTCGGCGTTCGCATCCCGGCCAGACGGGGCCGGGAGGTCGGTCGGAAGCCTCGGGCTGGTGGCGACGGCGGACCCAGGGGTCCGGGCAGTGGGCGCCGCGGGGTGAGTGCCGAGCAGCCGGGCCGGGGTGCGAGGGCCAGGGTGGGAGGCGGCCCGCCGCGCCCTGACTCCTCTCCTCTTGCTCATTCGCCCGTGTAGGAGTTGGAGGCGCCATCCAGAGGCCCTGCGACCCTGGCCACCCGCCCGGCCGCCCCCGCGCCCAGGTGCCTCTGCACCCACCCACGCTGATTTTGCGGTAGGGAAAGGGGTCTCTCGGCGGCAGCTTCTGGCATCCCGGGCCACCGCACTCCGGCCTCTGAAGAGCTTAGTTTGCCTCTCCGGAGAGTGGATCAGTGGCTGCCTTTGGAGCGGGCGGGTGGGCCCGAGGCGCGCCCAGTCGGAGGCTTGTTGTTGCAGAGTCGTTCCAAAGCAGGGTCCCAGGGCTCCGAGCGGCTGGGTATGGGCACCGAGAGTGAGCGCCCAGAACCAGACTGCCAGCAACAATTCCAGGCTGCTGTCAGCGTCATTCAGAACCTTCCTAAGAATGGTGAGGGCTGGGGCGCCCGCACTGTGGGGGGGGCAGGACGGCTGGGGTCAGCCTCCCAGGAGGCTCTGATTCCGACGGCTTTTGCAGACACGTCCCTACCTGCCTTCTCCCGAGGGCCCTGTCCAGCCGTCCTGGGTGGGACCCCAGCCATCAGGGACCTCTCCAAGAGTGGATCTCCCCCACCCCGTCCTCTTGGAGCTGGGGGTGATGCTCTGCCCTCCACTTCCCAATTCCTGCTCAGGCTCATACCGCCCTTCCTACGAGGAGATGCTGCGATTCTACAGCTACTACAAGCAGGCCACCATGGGACCCTGCCTAGTCCCCCGGCCTGGCTTCTGGGATCCCATTGGACGATATAAGTGGTGAGCTCCCCACCAGCGGGGCAATCAAGACTCAGCTGTCAGCTTGCCCCCTCACAGCTCCCTGTCCCCTAGGGATGCCTGGAACAGCCTTGGCAAGATGAGCAGAGAGGAGGCCATGTCCGCCTATATCACTGAGATGAAGCTGGTGGCACAGAAGGTAGGGAGAGGCTGGGTGCTCCCAGCCAGGTGGCCTAACCCTTCCATTGCTGACCCCCATATGTCTCCTGCATCTTGACACTCCTGTGGGAATTACCACCTTCCTGCTATCCCCCCAACTCTGTCTGTCTGTGGTTCCAGACTGGACAGGAGCAGGTCGGAGGGTGCCCAGGTGAAGGGGATAGGAGGGTAGTTGGGGTAGGGGCCAACCTCTCCCCCAAAAGACACCCTCCCCCACAGGTGATCGACACAGTGCCCCTGGGCGAGGTGGCGGAGGACATGTTTGGTTACTTCGAGCCCCTGTACCAGGTGATCCCTGACATGCCGAGGCCCCCGGAATCCTTCCTGAGAAGGGTCACAGGTCAGGTCCCCAGGTCGGGAACTCCACAGGTGCTGAGTGAACTACCTTAGGTCCAGGCTGAGGAAGCTGGAGGGGGGGGCTGGGGGTTCCAGCTGATGTTCTTGTAAGCACCCCCAGTGCGCCTGATAGGGCAGGGGTTCAGGCGGAGTTCATGGCTAACTAACAGGGAGCAGGGACCAACCTCTTCCCAGCTCCACCTCTGGTGCCGTCTTTCTGCAGGTTGTAAAGAGCAGGTACTGAATGGAGATGCTGGGGCTGCCCCAGAGCCTCCCTACCTCCCCAAAGAACCAGCGCCCCCAAACCCAGGTCAGTGCCTGGGCAAGAGGGACAGTGCCAGAGGTGGGGGCACCTCCAGGTGGAGTAGAGGGGAGCAGGCTAGATGCCCTGCTGCGCCTGTCACCTCAGCCCTCCTGTGCTTCCAGAGTCCCTGGGGCAGGGGTGGGGGAGGTTCTGGGATCCCTGGGCAAGGGCCTTACTTCTGGGTGCCAGCCGTGCTTCGGTGGCAGTATCTCTAGTGCCCCCTGAGATGCCTAGTTGTACACCCCTCCCCTCCCTGTCTAGCCTCCCCTTGTCACTAACCCTGCCTGCCCCTCCTCAGAGTCTCCGACAGCCAGAGACCTGGACTCTGAGGTCTTCTGTGACTCCCTGGAGCAGCTGGAGCCTGAGTTGGTGAGAGCAGCCCCCTTGCTCCTTCCCCACAGCACTGCCCTGGCTGCACCCTCCACCCTCAGACCTGGTGGCTCCTCTCTGCAGGTTTGGGCAGAGCAGAAGGGCGCCCCCGGAGGAGAGCCTGAAGCCAGATACAGCTCCAGCCCCGAGCCTCTCACAGAGAAAGGTGAACTCCTGCCCAATCCTTCACCTCCTCTGCCCTTCCTTGTGGTTCTGGTGCCCCAGCCTTCCCCTGACTGCCCTCTTGGGGCAGAGGTGAAAGTCCAGCTCTGGGCACGGGAGTGAACAGTCTCTCTCCAAGAATGGTTGCCAAACAGCCAGATACTAGGCTGGATGGGCAAAGTCCCTGCCGGGCACCTCTGGATGAGGCCGCCACCGGGAGTCTGTGCCCCGGGCTGGGGCTGAGTCAGGGCCGCCGGGGTAGGGCTCCCGGCCCAACTCTGTCGCTGCAGCTTTGCGGCCTTGGGACTCTTCCTCTCATCGGGCACTTTCAAAGGATGATCATAAGCTCTGCCTTGGCTCCCTCTAGATCTGCCAACGTGCCATGTTTCATAAGGTTTCACAACTGGTCATTCCTCTGAGCAAGCAGCCCAGCAAGGGCATGACATCTTCCGCTAATTTTCTGATGACAAAAGGAGGCTCAGAGCAGTTACTGGCTTGCCCTAAGTCACACAGCTAAGTGGCAGGGCTGGGATCCAGATTCCTGGCAGCCTGTTACTCAGCCGCGTGATTGGGCTTTGTAAGAGTCACACTTGGTGCCAGGGATTGCACTCCGTTCTTCCCTGCCCCTGCCTGTGCCACCCTGCACCACCTGACTTGCCTCCTGAGTTGCCTCCCCTGTGTGCCTGTGCTCCACAGAAGGGCTGGAGGGCAGCCTGGTGGGACCCCAGGAATTGGACACGTGGCTGGTGGGGACAGTTCGAGCGCTGCAGGAGAGCATGCGGGATGTCCAGGGGAGACTGCAGAGCCTGGAGAGTATGCCCTGCCCCCCAAGACAGGTGAGCCTCCCGGGCCCGGGGCAAGAGTAGGGCAGAAGGCCGAGGGTCTCTATTCTGGGGTCCTCACCCAACCACTTCTGTGTCCCCCAGTGCCCACCTGCCCACCTCTCTACCTTGTCCAGAGGATGTTGTGTCTCAAGTCCCGAGCAGGGAAGTCAGGGGGCTGAGGTGATTCCACCCTGGAGGAGAGAGTGGGGAAAGGCCCTTCTTTCCTGCTCTTCGTGTCCCGGCCTGAGAGACTGAGTGTTAGGACTAAATTTAACTGCTGGAAGGTCTGGGATGTGTCTGTTCTTGGCATTGGGGCTGGAGATGCCTTGTTGTCCCTGTTCCCAGACTTAAGGTTTGCCCCCGCCAAACAATTCAGTCCATGCAGCCTTCAACTTCTAGATCTACTTGCATCTTGCACCTCAGCTCCTGGGTTCCTACAAAATAAGTGTCAGCTGCCATTTCTGGGTCCCCAATGTGTGCCACTCGACTTGGAGTGTCTCCTTTAATCCACAGCACAACGCTGTGAAATAGGTTTTCTTTTCTCTTCCCTGCCACAGATGAGGAAACTAAGGCTCTGAGAGGTTGAGTAATGTACCTGATGGCCCACAGCCCGGAAGAACCTGATTAGATAGATAATACATGTAGGTGCTTCTTCAGCGCCCCACACACAGGCAGGTTGCTCAAATGGGGTTCATTGCTATTATTACTACTATTTGCATTAAGTGAGGGAGCTGGGAGTGTCCCCAGGTCTAGATCCCTCCCAAATTGGCAGCCACCATTCACTCTGAAGCCTGGGGTGGTGGTGGCAAAAAAAGGCTGAGTTGTTGAATATGGGGGATCACTCAGGTGACCCTTTTTTTTAAAAGATTTATTTATTTATACATAGAAGAACTGGGGTGTAGGCCAGAGGTGTGGGAGGTGAGAGGACTCATCAGAGACAGAGTGGGAAGCAGAACAGGCAGATCTACCAAAATACACTGCTGAGGGGAGCAGAGGGCATGACAGGAGAGGTCTGCTGCGCCATGTGGGTCAGCTCCCTGGCCGGGGATCGGAACTCATGTTGCAGTGGCTGGTGGCAGCTTGACAGAGTTGAGACTTAACCCCTGCGCCACCAGAGAGGCCCCCAGGTGACCCTTAACCTTAATCCCCTTGGCACAGTTAGCAAGAGTGGCAGGAATTTTACAGTTGCCAACCTTTCAACAGCTATTCCCCCAGGCTTTTTTTTTTTTTTTCTTTGCCTTTTACTATTGGGTTGTTGGAAAAGTTATGACATATTTTTTCTGTTTTTCTCAAGCAAAAATGCATCATGACTTTTCCAACAACCCAATAATTTCATATGCCTGAGGTTTTCAAGATTTCCACTCTGAAATACTTGGGTTTGCATCTCTACTACCTAGCCAAATCTACATTTTATCACCCCCAGTAATTCCTTCATGTCATCCAAATTCACATCTCCCCAGTTATCCTGAAATTGCCTTTTCTAATTTCTCCCAGTTGTGCCCGTCCAGGCTCACACGTGTACCTCTCCCCTTCCCTTTAACCTACATTTGATTTTATACTCTTGTCATCCACACCAGTTCCCTCCCTTGTACTGGCTTGTTGATGAGACTGGGCCAGTGGTCCTGAAGAGTGTTCCACTTTTTGGATTGGATTACACCCTCAGGACTCGTGTAGGTGACCAGATTACCTAAGAGAGGGCTGTCTTCCCACCATTAGTGATTCCCGTGGGGGCCACTAGAATGGATGGAAAGAAAGTCTGACCCCACTATTGGAAAGTCATGTTTTCCTCTTGCAGCCAGGGGGTGTCCAGTACCCTGTCAGTCCCACTTGCCACACAGATTTTGACAACTGATAATCTTTGACTGGATCAATAATTAATTTAGTGGCTGCAAAAACCATGACATGATTTTTTTGTAGAAGAACTGGGGTATAGGGCCTCCCAGTGGCACAGCAGGTTGAGCGCTGCGCTGTGAAGCTCTCTGCAGCCTCTGCAGTGCGAGTTCTATTCTCTGCTGGCCAGGGAGAAACCCACATGGTGTGGCAGACCTCTCCTGCCTCGCCAGCTGCTCTTCTGTCTGCCTGCCTATTCTGCTCCCCGCTCTGTCTCTGGTGAATTCTCTCACCCTCCCGTGCCTCTGACTGTACCCCAGTTCTTGTATAAATAATCTTAAAAAAAAAGAACTGGGGTGTAGTTCAGAGGTGGGGGGTTATGAGGAATGAGAGGATTCACCAGAGACAGAGTGGGGAACAGAACAGGCAGACTGACAAATACACTGCTGAGGGGAGCAGCGGGCGAGACAGGAGAAGTCTGCTGCGCCATGTGGATCAGCTCCCTGGCCGGGGATCAAGCTCAGGCTGTAGTGGTCATAGCGCTGAGATTTAACCTCTAAGCCACCAGGGAGGCCCCCCAAAACCATTACTTATAAATTAATTCTATTATTCCTCTACCATTTATTAGCTCTCATTTTGGGGGCAGAGATTCCCTGATCTTCTAGGATTTCCCTGAAATATAGTGCCTTGTGGAAAGACAGAATAAGTGCTTACTTCTTTCTTTTAATGATCTATTTTTAAAGTAAGGATTTAACAGTCACCTCCGTGGTGATGCATTTCCAACTTTCTCTTTTGTCAAGTTTCATTATAGACTCATGGATTTTAAAGATTTGGTATTTCAGTCAGCTGCAATCTCCACACTTTTTGCTGCTTGGACTCACGGCTCTGGTCAGCAGGGCTCCTTTCAAGCTGGGTCCTAAGTTCTGATCATATGACCTCAACCTGTGAAAGCTCCCTTGCTCTCTGGTACAAGGTGCGCCACCGTCACCTATACCGTCCCTGCTCCAGACCTGGACTCAGGTGCTTCTCCAAGGAGAATTACATTTAGAAACTAAAATCGGAGCATCCAGGGCTCTGGTTTGGTATAGGCAGCACATCCTTTCTGATATGGGATCTTCAGGCCATAACAATGGCTCCCTGCTTTGTGGCCCAGAGGAGACAGCCCCTCAGGCTCCAGCGCCTGGGAACGCTTGCTGTCAGGGACACACTGGGGCCCCAGGGTCCAGTCGCCTTCCTTGGGGGCAGATCCACAGGTCAGGTCTCCTCTGCTCTGCCCTCACCACCTCAGGGAGGCAGAAGGTCCACTGAGTTTCTAAGGAGGGCCAGTCCGGGCCAGTCCGGGCCGCCCCTGACTCCCTCCCTCTTGGCAGCAGAGGCCCCCATCCAGGCCGCGGCCCTGGCCCCTCAGTCTCTCTGGCCCCACGCTGCTCTTCTTCCTCCTGTGGCCCTTCATCGTCCAGTGGCTCTTCCGACAGTTTCGGACCCAGAAGAGGTGACTCTCCACGGAGGGGCTTCTGCAGCCAACCGAGGAGGCCCTGAGCCTGCTGTGCCCTGAGCCCGCCGAGGGTTCAGGAGAACAGCTCTAAACACCACCCCCCACATAAGTGTTTGCCTTGGCACCCCTGCCCTGTTGGGGGGCCGGGTAGGACCCCACCCTTTCCTGCAGTTTCACAAGGGCGCTTCCGGGCTCCCCCCTCCACCCCCCGAAGTTCCCTCGGAGGCTGCCCGGGCAGTGCCGGTCCCGGGCCGGGGCAGGCGGGGCTCAGCCTCTGCCCTGCCCCCTCCCCGGATCACCTGACTCTGCTCCCCCAGCCGCTCCCCTCGGAGGCTCCGCTCTGGGGCCGGTTAGGACTTGGGCCGGGCCGGGAAGGGCGATTGGCTGCGCGCGGCGGGCGCGGCGGGCGCGGGCGGGGCAGGCGGCGGGAGCGCGAGTCCCCGCCCCTCCCCCACCGGGGCGCCTGCGAGGGCGCTTCGCCCGCGCGCGAGCGTCTCCGTCAATAAATAAAGCCTTAATCCGCTGCCGCTGGCCCTCGGGAGTGAGGCGGGAAGCGCGGTCGGGGCGCGCGGCCCCCCGGTGCCCGGGGACGGCCCGGAGAGGCCGGCGGGGCCCGGGGGAAGGAAACCCCGAGGTTTCGGCCCCGAGGCGCGGGGGAGCGGGGCGGCTGGCGCTCGAGCGCGGGGCCCCGGCAGCCGGGGAGCCCGGCGGAGCGCGCCATTCGCCTCCCCACCCCGTCGGGGGCGCCCGGCGAGCTGGGGGTGGCCGCGAGGACAGGAATGCGGGCGGAGGCTCCGGCCTCTCCCCAAGGGATGGGCGGCTGCTCGGGTCTCCGCGCACTGAGCGCGGGGCCGGGGTCTGGAGACCCGGGCCCCCCAAGTGTGCGCTTTGGCGCGCCCTCCCCTTGACCTCCGCATTTGGGCTTTCCCTAGGAACTTTCTGGAAGGCCGAGTCCCAGCGGGAGGCTCGTTCCCGCCCCTTCCTTAGGAGTGTGTGTGAGGGGGATCCTATGCGGGGAGCCCCCATGGGGTGGGCACAGGCCTCAGGATGCCGGCGGCTGCTCGTGCTCCGGGTTTATTTTTTTCCCTGCCTGGCGGCCTTGACCTCCTTGTGGTCAGTGCCAGCCCTTATCATCCAGGCTGGCCCTAACCAGGGCCGCGATTCGAAGGGGAACTCGCCACTCGGAGCGCCTCCTAGTGTTGGCGTTTCTGAGGCCACGGGCCAAGGTCCCACTTGCTGTGGATTGCAGCAGCCTTGCACTCCCTGCAGCTGCCACCACCTGGGCCCCAGGACCTTCCTGCCCCAACGTGAGGCAGAAGCTGTTGAGAAGCCCCCTGAGAGACCCCTAAGTTCCCAAATTCCCTGTCAGCGCCAGGCTCGGCCGTCATTTATCCACTGGAAGCCAAGGTCACTCTTAACTCAGTCCTTCTCGATGCATGGGCCCTGCTGCTGCATGGTTCAACCCAAGGTTATAAGCAGAAGCTGGTGTTAGGATGCACAACAGTGGGGCAGTGGGAGAAAGAAAACAGATGCTGGGAATGCAGGTGTGGGGCAGAAGCCAGCTCCACCACTTGCACAGACTAGCTGTCTGACCTGGGCAAGGTTCTTCTCTTCTTCAAGCCTGGGTTGGCTTGTTTGTGAAATAAACATGCTCTCTTCCTCATAAGGCAATCCTAAGGTTTAAATGACCAGAAATCTTGAAATACTTGGCAAAGGGTTAACACAATATCAAGGAGCCTGGCCTCTTGATAGAATTCTAGAATTCCACCACCTATTGGTCTGGCTACGCCCCACCCCCCACCATGACAAAAAAGCACACACAGCTAAGCCCAGTAAAGAGAGGCTGGGTTCAGCTGTACCTTCTGGATCCCTATTGAGGTGTCTGGATTGTGGTAACAATTTGGAGTTCACTGACTCCCAGTGAACTTATCTGCAAAAACCCTTTTCTTTGGGGAGCACTGGGTGTGAGGGGCAGATTCTGCCCACAGGAGGTTGCAGGACTGATCGACTGATAAAGCAGCAGACAGGAGGGCAGGTTTTCAGAGGACCTGAGCTCTGGAAAGCCCAGGGATGTGCCCAAGGCACTCTTGCTCTGCTTTCCCTTTGGGCATGCCCGCTTACCCAAAGAACTAGGAGTTCCCAGACATGGTCTTTCTCTGGATACCATGCTGCTTTCGTAGATGCCCTGAAACAGTACAACCTTCAGTGAGTCAAGAAGTCACTTCTCCCATAAAACCTAAAACCCCCAGCTCCCAAGCAGCTTGGCTCAAACTCCTACCGGGATTTTGTTCACTTGCTGCCGGGGCTTGATAGCCTCTGCACATGCGCAGCGAGAATGACGCTCTTCATCATTGTACCCTCCTACAAGTGTTTGCTAAGTGAAGAAATAAGAGCCTGAGCTAGGCTAAAGCTGTTGGAAATGAAAATAAATTAGATCTAGAGTTCTCAAGGAAAAGGGAGTTTGTGTTTGTGACAGAGAAAATGGCACGGGGGTCCTTCGCTCTAGTCACAATCGCCACATAGTTGTCACGTGACTTAAACAAGTCACTGAATTTCCGAGTCTCAGCGATTTCTTATCTCAAAATGGAGACAATAATTCCTACCCTTGCCCAACTCATCGGGCTGTGGTGGGGTCAAGTGGTTCTGCGGGTATCAATGTTTTGCAGTGGAAAGCGGCTGGAATGTGGACATTCAGGAGGAAACCGAAGGGGTCATCGGGTGTGGGTGAGCGCGATTCCACTTAGATTTCAGGCCTCAGTTATCGGAGGGGAGGGTTTGGGCCACTCCCGGTCAGTCCTCAGGATGTGAGCTGGGACTCTGGAGATGAGGGAGAACCCTGTCCCATCCCTCCCGCCCCCCATGAATTTACCCCCTAATCTGGGCCACAGCCCCCCTAAATCCATTTCTGGGCTCCCATGAATTTACCCCCTAATCTGGGCCACAGCCCCCCTAAATCCATTTCTGGGCTAAGCCTCCTCCTGCAGGGGGAGGGGGTGGCTTTAAGGGCCTCCGTGGATTCCTCCGGCCCTCTTGGCGAGCCGAGAGAGCAACCGGGCTAGTGACTTAAACTCGTAATTTCGAAGCCCTCCCCAACAAAGAGGCTCATCCACTGGTCCGGACTCCCCGATCAGGGCCCAGGAAATGTTTCTGGTCGGAAGAGATCAAGTCGGCCCCAGGAGGCCATTTTCTTCGACACACTGGCGGCTGCGGGCCGGGGGCGAGGCCTTCCCGCCCGGGTCTCCGGGGAGACCAGGGCCCACGCCCCGCGCCTCCGTCAACAGACCCAGGCGGGCACCTCGGCTACGGCCCCCCCACCCCACCCCACCCCCCGCACTGGCTCCTGCGCGACGGTGATTCTGCAGGACAAGGCTGGGGCCGCGACTTTCGCCCTAGAGTCCCGAGGCCGGGCCGAAGGTGGACGCCAGCCGGGACTCGAACCCGCCTTCTCGTCTTCCGCGGCCTAGTCCCGGGTGCTGCGCTAAGGTAGTCACGGTCCCTTTAAGACGGCACTTTTATTCATTTGTTTACTTCTTCATGCGCTTTTCGGCTTTTGCCAAACGTGTTCCAATATTCTTCCGCAGACGGGAGCCGCGGGGCCTCAGCACACACCTGGGCGCCCTTTCCGGCACGTCAGGGCTCGGGAGCTGCTAGCCCGGGCCCGACATCGCTCTTGGAAGAATTTAATCCCCTCGTACACTGGAGGGACTACTTTTTAGGAATAAACCATTTTCGCTTTAGTCCAGAAATGCCCGTGACCTTCAGAATCCTTCCGCTGAGGGCCGCACACGATAATGGGCTTTAAAACGCACCTTTTTATAAAAATACCCCGTGTGGGCCCTTACAAACCCCGGAATCCTCTCGCATTCCCGAAGCAGAATGGTACGGCCCAGGGCCCGCCCCGTCTCCTCTGCGATTGGCCCGACCTCCTGGGCGAGACGCGGGACTCCCGGCCAATGGCCGCTCACGTTCCTGCCGCGGGGGCCGGGCGGCGGAGGGGGGCGGCCTGCGGGGCGCCCCCTGCGCGCCCTGGGATTGGC